>NC_037352.1:13125000-13750000 GCF_002263795.3 Bos taurus
CTCATTTCAGTAAGATGCTTCCAGGTTCATTTTGTCTATTTTCTCATGTTCTCCCATTTTTCTGTGCTCCTCACCCCCACTTTAGGAGAGGCCATTTCCTTTTCGGTCTTACTCAGAACCCTGCTCCTTTTAGGTTGACAAAACACATAATTCCAGGAAAATGGTTTTGGTTTTTTTTCCAATTAACATGTGTATGACTTTTATTGTTTAAAACCAGAAATGTAGCTAACTCTTTCGTAGTTATATCTTTAAATGATTAGTTTATCTGGTTATAATGCACATTGCATCTTTTTTTTTTTTTTAAAGCACAGTGCGTAGTCTTGTGGTTTTTTTAGCAAAGCATAGAATACGCTTATGAATGCTGTCAGTTATTGTTAGCGGCCACTGCACAGGTACCTCCCTGCTTAAGAAAATGTCCAAAGGCCTGGGCACTGCTGTCCTGTGTCCTGGCACACCAGTGTGGCGAGGCCAGTGCCCAGTGTGCTTTACTCTTGGCAGCTGGAGACCGAGGGCCATGGAGTAAGAGATTCAGAATCTTCTGAGAATAAGTTTTTCCTGAATTTGAGATTTGAAAATCACCCCCCCCCACCAATTGTTGTTTAATTTGAAATTTGTTTCTAGTATTCTTCAGGAGGAAAAAACCCCCACAATAACCTCTCTTCATTTTATCTGCCTTCAGCTCCTGCCACCAGCCACCCTCTCACCTCTCCACTGGCTCTTCCTCGTCTTCTGGAGACCCAAACAGTAAATGTAGTTATCTTCCCCAGCTGCAGTTTGAGCTTCTTTCAAAATGATATTCCGCCTTTCTTTTTTTCATACATTTAGAACTATGAGAATATGATGATAGATTGTTGCGTATTTAAAAGATAAGAAGAAACTGGTTGTTTCTTATTGGAGTTGAACTTTTGGGTACTGGTAGGAAAAAAAAAAACCATCTAGATGGAAACAGACGACACACAATGAAGTATAAATAGCTGTTGCCAGGAGCCAGACAATGGGGTTGCCTCTGCTCCTGGCTGGAAATCGTCTTGTAGATTTCTCATAAAATCGATACCAGTGAAGTTTTTAGGACACGTTCTAGTGTCTCACTGAGGGGAACCTACATTTTTAAAATCATTAACTTAAAAAAGGGATTAATTATGTATCGTATAAGTCAGGTTCTAGTGTTAAGCTCCTATTAGCACCATACATTTTTAACTGTTTTTATGCTAAAAACTGGGAAAGTAGAGGAAAATGGAATTGGAGAAATAAAAAGATGTCACAATAGCAGTATGATAAGGAGCAGAGAGAGAAAGAATTAAAAATAAACAGCGTAGGAGAATTATCAACAGGAACAACAAAATTGCCTTGAGATGTACCAATTCTTTCCCTAACCACTGTGACCATGCTTTGAATTTATACAAATTTATACATGTACCACAGTATAATGTCACAGAGCGAGAGCACAGACCCTAAAGTGAGGTCTACTCGGGAGCAAATCCCATTTTCTAGCTCTGTGACCCTGGACAAGCTCACTGCTCTGAGCCTCAGTGTCCACCTTTGCACAGTGAAGATAAACAGTACCTACTTGGCAGTGTTTTTATGAGATGCCTAGTTTAATGCCAGCGTAACCATCCCTCTTATTTTTTCACCCTTTGTTGCCTTTCCCTTCTACTTAAAATTTAATTTTTAAAATCCTGTATATATTGACAAAGTAGAGAAGTGTTTATATCTATTGTTGTTCAGTCGCCCAATCACACCCAACTCTTTGTGACCCCATGGACTGCAGCACACCAGTCTATTACTTTCATGTAAATTCATCGGTTTAGAGAGGTATACGGGAAGAGAACTTTCATGTTTTTAAACGCTCCACAGAAATGATTGGATGATAAAATGAATCTGTCTCACCACAGCTGCACTGACTATGCTTTGCTTTCTATCTTAACAGACTGTACTTCTGCTAATTTTTTGCTAGAGATGGGGCGGAGGGCAAAAATAACAACCAAACAAAAAAAATTAGATATCAAAGGTGATCTGTTACCTCAAAGGTAGTGATACCGAAAGAGGATTAGACCTGAATTTTAAGTAGAACAGAAAAAACTAGGAGGAATTATGCAGAAAGCTTCTGTTTACCTGGCTTTGTGAAAATGGCTAGATTCCTATGCAGGTTTGAACCCCTGGAATTCAATGTGTCACAGTCACTGTCTGCAGATGAGCACCACCAGTCAGCTTGTCAGACTCGGGCAACAGGCCGCTGCTGAGTTCCGTCTGCTTCTAGGTCCCGGGTCATGCATCAGTTTTATGAATCCGTGAAAGTTGACCGATGTGGCAGCAGTGTTCAAACACTAAAATGCCCTGGAGGCTAATTAGGTCCAATGCCCTCTTGTCAAAAGACAAATTTCGGACCATCAGTCACGTCTATGGTTTATGCCTCATGTTGAGGGATACTAATTTGAAATATTTATTATCTTTCACATGAACCGTATTTGGTGTTCATGTTCATTTTTGGCAAAGTTAGGTTTTGCATTTGTTTGAAAGAACAACTTCTGTGATTTTTTTAAATGCCTGAATCAAATGTTTTCAGGTAATGAAGGAAGGATAGATTTTGATTCATTCAGTTCTAATCATCTAGCCACAGCTGGGTGACGGTGTCTGCTGCAAGGGGTGGGCAGTCTGCTCTGCTTCTCAAGCAGTTGCTCTAGCTCTTACTTATTTGGGAACATATTAGAATTCCTATTGTTGTTGACAGTGCTAGTTAGCTGAAATTATTATAAGGGGGAAAGCAGGTAATCATGGGTTTCAAAGTTTATGTGACACATTAACAAGAAAATTTAGTAATACCTGTTGAAACTTTATGAGAAAAATGTTCCAAGTGTCAACTGCCTGTGAATAGTTGTCACCACATATTAGAAAATTGTTTGGATTATAAAGCACATCTCCTCACAGTTTTATTAATGCTTACATAAGGTTTTTTGATAAATACCTACCTATGGGTATAGTTGGAGAATGTAATTGTTTTCTACTTTAGATGAGAAATAGCAATAAATGTCATAAATTCTTATCAGATTCAAAATAGGACATTTTCCTTAGACTAGTTTCTTTTCTCAAAGCAGCAGTAAGGAATATCAACTTTTGATTTATCCATGAAAAGTTCAGAACATTTTCTAATAGTGCTCAATGTAGATGAGATTTAATTTAATTTCTGGTTCTAACAACTAAAGGATGTTACAAATCACTGACTTGACAACTTACAAATTAATAATCACAAAACTTGAGGGAAATTCCAATAAATTGAGATGATTTAATTCAGATAAGTGGCTTAATATGAAGCATTATCAAGATAGTAAATCATTATGCCAGTGCTACCAGCTAGTTAGTGATATCCCATATTTATCAAAGACAAAATGGTATTAAATTAATTGAAAGAGGAAGAATTGATGTTCAATATACAGAGCTTTCTAATGGTGAAAATAAAATAACCAAAAAAAGAAAACTGATTTGTATGTTACTTTGGCTAAACTACATGCTCTGACAGACAGCCCCCAAACTCAATGTTTTAACTAATGAAAGTGCATTTTTTGCTTGAAACCTAGTCCCAGGTGGGTTAGGCAGCTCTCCTAGTCAGTGGTCCTCTAAGAAGTGATTCGGGGATCTGGACTGCTTTCATTGTGTGGCTCAGCTGTGGATGTTGAGGGGAGGAATTATAGGTTTAGGGAACCAGATTCCCAGTTCCGTCACAGACTGGGAATAGCAGTCAGGATAAAGTTTGTGGAGTTTGTGGAAGATTGCATCATAGACAGAGAGGTGGATTAACATGGTGCCCTGGGACATGGCCATAGGAGGTCTGTGTGTGGAAAAAAGCACATGTGAGATGTTCTGAGTAGTTGAGCCTGGGAAAAACATTAAATAAACACCTTTATCAAAGCACCAGAACTCTTCTGAGTGACAGGAGTTACACATACTGTACCTGCACTGCACGTTAGCCTCATTTAAATTTAAAATCATTAAAAATGAAGTAAAATCATTATCCACATTTCAACTACTCAGTTGCCACTTGTGGTTAAGAACCATGCAGCTTATAAACCATTTCCATCACCGCTGGAGATTCTGTTGGGAGACTGCTCATCCCAGGTTTGCAGGTTCACAGTGTCTTAAAACCCAATCCCTGTGCCATTTCCTAAAGAAAGTCATCTGAACCTGTCACCTAAAGTTAATTTCTTCTCTGTCATATCCTCCCAGTGACTGGCTCTGCATCTGTTTATGGCATGTCACCTTTTGCTACTGTGACAGGTGTCTGTACTGTCTTCACTGTGAGACCATACTGTTTCTTAGAGATAGTGTCACTGTTTGAATAATTCTTATGCCTCACCTCCAGTGTCCTGCCTCTCACGGATATATTACCATTATGCATTAAGTATTTGGAGGATATTATATCCCTCCCTGCCTTTTTAAACAATGTAATCGTTTGAATTATTACCTTCAGATATAATTTAAAATTCAGTTATAAATTAATGGCTACCCTAGAACATAAGGCATTGGGGCCTTAAGTCATTGGTGAGGTGTATAAAACCATTTGCCTACACAGAGAATGATCTCTGGATCATTGCTAGATTCATCGAATCTTTATTATTTGATCTTTGTCATCTGCCGCATTCTGCCTTTTTGATTTGCTGCTTGTAATCTTGAAAAGTAAGCAACAAATAAGAGGTAATAGTGGAATCCTGATTCTGTTGTTAATGCAGCTAAAATTTATTGTCGTACTAGGAGAAGCAGACAAATAGGAAGTGAAATAGCGCATGCTAGCTAGCCTTCTTCTAGAAATAAAGCACGTAAACTTTGCAACATCTATTTTTGCTTCTTGGGGAGTTTCTTCTTTTTTTATTTTCTGCCAGTGTTCTACATAATTAAAAGTGTTGTACAAGTGAGATATCACTAAATTAATTTTTTTTTTTTTTTTACTAAATTTGAAGTGTAAGATAGGTTCTTAAATTCAAATAATATACAGATATGGAGGGAAAAAGTAAAAGATTCCTCTTCCCAGATGTAATTCAGTGTCTTTTTAAAATGGGTATATGCTACCTGTGAGAGGAAATTATATAATTTAACTTTTTATTGGAAATCATAAAATCATAAATCATTTTTTTAGCAGAAATTTGAGTGCTTCTTCATAGCATCATGCCAGAGGTTATAAACCTCTGTAAGCTATGGCGTTCAAGGAGCTCAGAGCCTGGAAGGCAGGAAAGTGAGTGATAACATAGAAGTTAAAATACACACAGAGACACACACACACACACATGTAAAAGAGATAGAGGAAACCTCTGTGTGCTTAGGTCCAAACAAGTGAGGATCGAAGACTCCGAGTGCCAGGCGTCTCTCTCATGCTTTGGGCCTTCACTCATCACCATTCCTGAGGCTCACTTCCTCCAGGGTCTCCTGTCTCGGTTAGCAGCGCCTCTGTCCACCCATAGGCTTATGGCGGGAACCTGAATAGGAGGGATCCCTGACACCTTCCTTGACCTCCTCTTCACAGCCTGTCACCAGATCTGGTTGCTGAATCTGTCAGTCCTGCCTCAGAAATACTTCGTTTGTCAATAGCTGTGTTTCACCGCAGCCCCCACCCTTGTCCAAGTCCCTTTCCTCAAACAGAATCTTAACAGGAATCTTTCCTCACGTAGAGAGAGCCGTCCCGCTGATCTCCGCCCACACTCCGGTCCCTTCAGCAAGTGGAGCCCAGCCTCTGTCTTACTTGTCCCTCCTCAGCTGTTCTCTCCCAGAAGGCGTCTCCCACCCCAGCCCACCCCATTGGCCTGAACAGCTGCAGCTCATCCTTTGACCTGCATCATCGCGTGCAGTTGCTGTGACATCAGGGCCACACGCAATTTGTGACAGTTCTCTGCTCTCCTGCCTTTGTGGGCAAATTGGCATGCATGTGTGTGTTTGTGTAGGCAGGTAGGCATACCCTTGAACAGCATGCGAGTCAGGAATGGCGAGCCCCCACGCTGCACGCAGTCAAAAATGGGAGTACTGCTATCTCTGCCTCAGAAACAATGGAGTTGATAAATGAGTCAACCAAGAGCAGGAACTGAAACAGTTTAGGCAGAGGCAGGACTCAGTCCCTGATTCTTTTGATTCCACATATCGTGATCTCTGATTGAACACAGACACCCCCCTTCCACCACTTAGTTAACTAAAGATCTGTAAAATGAAAGTACTATAATACAAGTACTATATTTATTGGAAAAAAATCACACATAAATGGACCTGTATAATTCAAACCCCTATTGTCCAAGCCTTGTTCAGCTGTGTGTGATGTTTGTGTGTGTCCCATTCCTGAATCCACAAAATGGGAATAAAAACCAAGATATTGAGCCAGGATCAAGAGAGGAGCGTGTGCTTACTATTCTGGGAAAAACTGGAGGTAAATAATATCCTACTGTTTTCCTGTTTTGTTGTTAATTGTCTTTTTATTCAGAGAGGCTGCCTAAGGAGTTTACACTAAGACATTGCAGAATCTTTTGTACAGCGTACATTTTCCCATTTTAGAGGGATTAGGAAAGAGCTCTCAGCTGTCAGCACCTCTACCTAGAGCTGCACACTGAGAGTCTAATGTAGCAGGGAGACAGAATCTTCGATTAACCCCAAATAAGAAAAATAAACATTATTTTTTTTGGAACCATGGAGGGTTAAGAATCATCTAGGCATATAATGGGTGCAGAATGAGCATGGTCCTACAGGTTAAAAATTGTCTGGAAAATCAAGTTTTTTTAAGCCTCTTTACAGTGCTGGTGATAACCAATTAAGCAGATGATTTTACTTTAGAAGTGCCTGTTATTTGTGGTATACTTCCATTTTCCCACTGTGTCCTTTATTTCCACTTTTTAACCAAGTGAGATTTCTTTAAATGCACATAGGTACATATAATATCTTTCTGTATGTCTGCCACAGGCTAATGTTGTCCCTGCCGTTCTGTACCAGGTTCCCTGCCTTGACATCCCGTTGTCATAGCATGAGAAGCATACTTTAAATTCATTCCAACTTTTGACAAAAAGGAGAGGGGAATTTGTGTGAAGGTATGATCAGTTTAAAGAAACATGCCCCATTTTTAGCAGCCTGTTTCCATGGAAACAGAAGCAGCAGCCAACCACAGAGTTATCAAAGTGCCTGTAAATTTCCAAGGCTGAGTGTTGAAAATATTGTCTTCCTGACCTCATGCTGCAGATTAATGCAGGAAACCTACAGTGCATCAGCCTGGACTGCTTGCATGTTTAGTTTTTACTTCATTTTTGCTCTTTCATTTCTAATAGAGAGTAAATGCTACATTCTTGACTGTGACCTATTCCACAGTTTGTACCACCTGCCTCTTCTCCCACACCCCTCAGCCCCAGTGGACTTCGTAAGGGTGCAGTAGACTTTTGGATGAAAGGCTGTATTTCTGTCTGAGGCAGTCTAAGGCTAACTTTCTTTTTTATGTATTTGTTTGTTTGGGCTGCACTAGGTCTTCATTGCTGTGCGTGGGCTTTCTTTAGTTGCATTCGAGCGCCGCTCCTCTCTAGTTGCGACGTGCAGGCTTCTTACTGCAGTGGCTTCTCTTCTTGCAGAGCACGGGCTCCAGGCAGCCAGGCTTCAGTAGTCGCAGCACACTGGTGCGATATCGTGGCTCGTCCTCTGGAGCACAGGCCCAGTAGTTGTGGCACAGGGCTTAGCTGCTCTGAGGCATGTGGGATCTTCCTGGACCAGGGATCAAACCCATGTCCTCTTCATTGGCAGGCAGATTCTTAACACTGGACCACCAGAGAAATCCTAAGGTTACCTTTCAAACACTTACTTGCATGGTTTTTTTTTTAATTAACAATGTTGTCTTTCCTTTTTCTAAGTGGAAAATAATCATGATATAAAAATTCCTGCTTAAAATGCTGTTTGTACTTGGTAGTATCAGAGGTTTAGATTTATGTGTATACTGTCACTCTGATTTTGCTTCAGACAGGAGGTGTGGTTGGAGTTTGCTTAATCAGTGCAGATAGCATGACTCTTACAAGACAAACCACCATTTTATTTCTGGCCTTTTTGTATTCCTTTATTTTAAACAACTTGAAGAATAACTTTATTTTATAACTGGCAAATTAGACTCATGAAAATACAACAAAAGGTCTGTAATCTTCGGTTGCTTCTTTTTACCATCTATGAGAGTACTTAAGTGCTTTTTGTTGTTACTGTTCGGCTGCTAAGTCATGTCTGACTCTTACAACTGCAGCATGCCAGGCTTCCCTGTCCTTCATTATTTCTCTCGAGTTTGAGTCCGTGATGCCATCCAACCCTCTCATCTTCTGTCAGCCCTTCTCCTCTTGCCCTCAGTCTTTCTCAGCATCAGGGTCTCTTCCAGTGGCCAAAGTATTGGAGCTTCAGGTGGCCAAAGTACTGGAGCTTCAGCTTCAGTACCGCCCTTCCAGTGAATATTCAAAGTTGGTTTCCTTTAGGATTGACTTTTACACTTCTCTAATACAAGCTGAATTTCACATTAATTGTAAATGGAGGTGAAATTACTGTCTACCAGTTTTCCAGGCTCTTCTTTACTCCTTTGCCCTTAGCCTTCCCTTTTTCAGTCGTCTTTTACCTTCAAAACAATATAATTAGATTTAAATATAATTAGATGTCACCAACATCAATTCCAAAATGTCTGAAGCCTTAAATTCATACAACTAAGCAAGACAAGTGTTAGTTCTGTCCCATGATAATCACTTGCCACATACAAAATCCTCTTGGTATTATTCTTAAATTTGGCTAGAATTCTCTTTCTATAAAAAATAGTAACTCAGTTATATGCTGTAAGTACATCATGCAACATTAAGTAAAACACATTTATTTATTAAAGTTTCTATATGGTGAGCACTGTAAAAGGTGCTATAGAATATAAGGACAAAGTCTAGAAGGGGAGTTAGAGGCCCCACCCAGAACAACAAAACCTAGAATTTGGTGTGGCAGGGAATGCAATGTAATATATAGTTGTTATTGTAGTCATCAAATCATTAGAAGACAAAGTCACCATTGATGGTTAATGGAATTATGATGGTGAGGGAGGCTAGCCAGCCATGGGTGGGAATTAAGAAATTTGATTATCGAGTAATTGGTTTCTTAAGGTCTGTTGTTCTGCCAACTGTTCCATTTTTTCTGTTGAGATAAAATTCACTTAACATAAAAGTAACTATTTTAAAGTGAACGATTTCAGGGGCATTTAACGTATTCACGGGGTTGTGCAACACCTCTATCTACTTCCAAAATGTTTTCATTAGTCCAAGGGAACACCCTGTGGTCATGAAGCAGTTACTTCCCGCCAGTTTCAGGCAGTCACCAGAGTAGCTGTCTCTTTGTATTTACCAGTTCTGGATATTTCACATCTATGGAGAAGGCGATAGCACCCCACTCGAGTACTCTTGCCTGGAAAATCCCATGGACGGAGGAGCCTGGTAGTCCATGGAGTCGCTAAGAGTTGGACACGACTTCACTTTTCACTTTCCTGCATTGGAGAAGGAAATGCAACCCACTCCAGTGTTCTTGCCTGGAGAATCCCAGGGACGGGGGAGCCTGGTGGGCTGCCGTCTCTGGGGTCACACAGAGTTGGACACAACTGAAGTGACTTAGCAGCAGCAGCAGCATGAAATCATATAATATTCAACCTATTGCCATCTAGCTTCTTTTACTTAGTGAAATATTTTTCGAATTCATCCATGTTGTCACACGTACAGTGCTTCCCTTCTTTTACAGCTGAATAGTATTCCACTGTATGGACAGGCTAGATTTGCTGGTCCGTTCATGTGCTGTTGACATCAGGACTGTGCTCACCTTTTGGCTGTTGTGACTAGTGCTGCTATGAACATGAGTGTGTATGTGTGTGTTTGAGAACCCGTTTTCAGTTCACCTAGAAGTGGAATTGCTGGGCTGCAACTGTTCTTAACTTAAAAATTTTATGTGATGAGCTTGAGAAAGAACTGCCAAATGTTCTAATTTTGTATCTGTGGTCTTTTTCTCTGATAAAAAATGATATAGTTCAGAGCCATTGAGTGACTTGCTTGTTTCTGGACTGACTTCTCTCCCCTAAGCTGTTACATTATGAGTTGGAGCATTTTAGGGAAAAATAACCATGTTTTTCTTTTCCAACTTGTTCTTCACAGTCTGCAATGAGTATTTCAGACCTTCTTCACTGGCCTCAAACTGACTTTTCCTTCATATGCATCTCATTTTGAACAGATGATCTTTCCTCCTCCTCCTCTGAGAAATTAAAAGCCATCATTTGAAACTTTGCTGGACATGCCAGCCCAAATCTGTAAGCCCACCTGCAGCGACAAGCAATTCTCTGTGCCCTCCTGTCACGGGGGAAGTGACGTTCTTCTTTCCTCTGAATCCCACCCCGCTTCAGGAACCCTGCTGCCTCTTACTCTCTCTCTTGTTCTCATTCATATTCATTCATTTCCGTTCTCTCCCTCCGCAACCCCACCCCCTTTCCCTCTTGCTCTTTATCACTTATAAACCTGTTCAGGTATGTTCCAAGCTTAAGTTACACACCTCTCAAGCCTTCACCTCCCTCCCACCTTGCTGCTCAACGTCTTGAAAGCATTTCTTCCATTACTGTCATTCTCACACTCACCCCTCCTTCCTGCCTAACTAACCTCTTTGAGTCCCATTTCCATTTATCACTCCACAGACCAGCTCCTCCATGTAGCAGCAGCAGCAGCATTGGGCCCAGTTGGTCATGAGTGCCTTCTGGAAACACTTTTACACACACTCTCCAGGCTCCTCCTCTTCCTTGGGCATCTTCCGCTTGTTTCCTTTTTTGGACTTTCACCTCCATCTGACCTATAAAAGTGGGCTTTAAGTTGCATTTCCAAGGAGCTTGCTCCTGGGTTTGCTTCTTGCTTCCTCTTCCTATATTCTATTCTCAACCTTGGCAAACTAGGCTTCAAATACTACATAAGTGACAACTTCCAAATTTTAGTCTCCTGCCAAGACCTACCTTCGAAATCTGGAACCGTGGAACCAATTGTCACTTTGCCATCTCCACTTCTAATTCAGGCATATCCAAGACTGAGCTCCCTAAATGGCCGCCGTGTGTTCTTTATCTCAGTTAATGGTCTACCCAGGTTCTTAAGCCAGAATCCCAGGCACCATCTTCATCTTTTCTCCTTCAAACACAACATCCAGTCCTTTACCACATAGTGTTGATTTTGTTCTAAGTATGTATCAAATCTCTCCATTACATCTCTCAGCTGTGTTGGAGTTGAAGGAAAAAAAATGAGAAGCGTTATGCTTACTAGGTTTCTATCCTGGAATATGAGAAAAATTCTACCAAATTTATAAATCAATATATGGTTTACAAGCGAGAACTTAACCAGTTCTTCTGACACCCACTGTAAATATCTCTGCATTCAGTCAAAAACCAGCCCCATCAGCCTCACTGATGCTTTTGATCACTCTTGTTCCCTTACTGGTCACTAGTTATATCAAATGTTACTGTTACTTTGGCATGATATTGTTGGTAGTTGTGGCTAAGAGTAAGTGATCTTTGTTTCTGAATTTAAAAATTACCTTACGGCCTGATGATGTATACTGTGGGGAAGGGATGAACAGAAAGGTCCTCTTTTATCTTGTAAATGGGGAAATAGATTGGTGTAACCATTCAGATTGCAAAGTGACTCTATCAAAATTTCAGATGTGTGTATTTGTATTTAAGTGTTTATACACAAGCACAAACATATGGGATGCCACAAAATGAAGAAAATCATTGCAGCACTGTTAATAACAATAATAGCAGGAAATCTGGGACTTAAGAGTATACGATTGATACATCCACATGTTAGCTATAGCCATTAAGAAGAATGACCTAGATTCCATGTTGGTTTTTTTTTTTTTTTTTTTTTTAAGTAAATATCAAACTGTGTGAATGGCATGATCCCATCCCATGTATTTCCTTTGCATAGTCTATATTTAACATTGCCAGAATATTCACAAAACATTCTCTAGAACCATAGAAATTTAACAGTGGTTACCTCTTTGGAGGAGGACTGGAGGTCTCTGGTAGGATGGACTAGCTTTCACTTTTTTTTTTAATTGAAGTATGGTTGACTTACAATATTGTGTTAGTTTCAGGTGTATCACAAAATGAGTCATATTTTTAGATTATTCTCCATTAAAAGTTATTACAAGACATTGAATGTAGTTCCCTGTGCTATACAGTAAATCTTTATTGCTTATGTGTTTCTTATAGTAGTTTGTATCTGTTAATCTTATATATATACCACATCTTCTTAAATCAGTCATCTTGATTGTCACTTGGGTTGTTTCCATGTCTTGGCTGTTGTAAATAGTAAGCTGGGGTCCATGGGTCTTTTTGAAATAGTGTTTTCATTTTTTCTGGATACATATGCAGGACTGGGATTGCTGGATTATATAGTAACTCTGTTTTTGGCTTTTTAAGGAACCTCCATTCTGTTTTCCATAGCAACTGCACCAATTTACATTCTCACAAACAGTGTACAAGGGCTGCCTTCTCTCTATACCTTCTCCAACATTTATTATTTGTAAACTTTTTGATGATGGCCATTCTGATCAGTGTGAGGTCATCGTGGTTTTGATTTTCATTTCTCTAATAATTAGCATATTGAACCTCTTTTTCATGTACCTCTTAGCCATCTGTATATCTTCTTTGAAGAAATGTCTGTTTCGGTCTTCTGCCCATTTTCTGATTGGGGTGTTTGATTTTTTTTTTTTTTTAATATTGAGCTACAGTATGATCTGTTTGTATATTTTGGGTATTGTCAGTAGTGTCATTTGCAAATACTTTCTGCCAGTGCAATAGACTGGGTTTTCATTTTGTTTATGATTTCCTTTGCTGTGAAAAAGCTTTTGCTTCTTTTGCCTACAGAGACTGATCTGAGAAAACATCTTTTACTTTTTTTAATGCCCTTTTTTATGTGCATGTTTCACTTTTATTTTAATAGAAATATTCTTACAAAACATGAGTTTTTAAATAGAGAAATTATTGGTACATATATTGATACATTCCTGAATCCCAGGCTTAGAAGGAAAGCATTCAAGATGTGACTGCTTACTCTGTGACTACAAAATACCCATTCACAGTAAAGCACTAAAAATATGGGAATCTTTACAGAACTAACCTCATGGACTGTAGCCCGCCAGGCTCCTCTGTCCATGGGATTTCCCAGGCAAGAATACTGGAGTGGGTTGCCATTTCCTCCTCCAGGGTCTTATTTAGAGGCCAGTTAACCCCTCCTGTATCTAAGTTCAAAAGATAATATGAAGATGTGGTTTTTCTAAATTGTTTTGTTATTCTAGGACCAGGCACCTAAATACATTTAACAAGGCATAATAAATTTTTGCCAAAGTCCAACTACTTCATTCTCTTAACTAGTCAAACATCTTAAAAAATAATTAAAAAAAAACTGGAACCAGGTCTGTTTTTTACCTAATATTATCTTCAGAGTCAATACATAGTCAACACTAGAGTATTCTTTAGTTTCCCATCTTTGCTTTTGCCGTCGATTTACCCAGCCTTCATTTGACTGGCTCAGGGTTTGCCTGTGTTTTTTCTCCCCTCATAATTCTGTAGTTTATTCTGTCCTGTGTCTTGTGATTAAATAACATACATTAAATCTTCTCTCTGCCTTGCAGACAAACACTCATCTCTCCCCACACCTACTCATCCCACCCTCCTTCATACCCCATAATTGAAACTAGCTGTTTATAAAGAATTTCTAAGACCATGGCTGCCTGCTATACTGCTTCCCAGAAAGTGTCATTTCTGCCTTGTTTCTGTAATATACAGTCCTCAGATGTCCCCTTGCAAGTCCCCTGGCCAAAACCTGTGCTTTGTTTTGGCTCATTCAACTCATGCTAAACTGCTGTATGTTGTTTAAAATGCTGCTAATATGAGTTTTTTTTCTTTAGAGTGAAAGGCACTTTAATTATGTCATATTATGGAAACATTTCAAACATTCTAATTATAGAAACAAAAGAGAATAGAGATAATCATCTTGGCTCAGAAAGCAGCTAAACATTTGAAGGGGGTATAAATATTATATGAAAGACATTAAGGGTTTTGTTTTTGTTTTTAAATATTGGAAATTAATCTTAAAGTCTTGTTCTAGAAGTGCTTTAATCCATTTAAGATTCAGGAGAAAGGAACTAAAAGATGATACTTTTTACTATCTGAGCTATTTCTGATGGTGAAGAAGAATGACATTTCCTCTTTGCTATTAGATAAGCTACCTTTCATTTTTCACAATGGTGGTTAAAATAAAGTTTTTACTTTTCTTGTATATAAAAAAGAGCAAGTTCAAAACATTTATGTTGGGACTTCCATGGTGGTCCAGTGGTTGAGAATCCACCTTTCAACACAGGGAATGCGAGTTCAATCCCTGGCCAGAGAACTAAGATCCCATGTGCTGTTAGGCAATAAAGCCCACCAGCCACAACAAATACCCAGCACAGCTAAAATAAACAAACAAAAACCACATATGTTGACACAGTATTGTTTTTTGTCTGTTGTAACAAGGAATAACACCAAGAATTTTCAAAATTATATGCATTTTTCTCTTTGTTGAAATGTAGTAGGAAACATGAATGTTAACCCTAAGAGGTAATAACCCACATCATCTTGGAAAAATTCACAAATTAGTTAGAACATTTTTCTCTAAATGCAGCAGATATAAAGTAGTCTGTATTCATGTTTTCACACGTCTACTATAATTTCAAAGATGATGGTTTGCAAAAGTCTGCTTACTTTATGGCCACGCCTTATATGGACCACATAAAGATACTCCTCCTTTTAGGAATTAAGGAAATAACTGGAAATTAGGAATAAACTTTACCAAAAAAATCCACCATAGCATTAGCTATGGGAGTTGCAAAAATTGGAAACAACCTACGTGATCAATAATAGGGATATGTTTAATAAAGTATGCATGTCCACCCTCATTCCAAGATGCCATTTGCCTAAAACTATGTATCGTGTTTGACACATTGTCTCACTAGTATGATGCTTTGTTTGTTTGTTTTAAACCAAACAAGGGGGCTGTTGATGTTTTCTTTACCCTTTCTATTTTACTCCTTTCTTTGAAGACTCCCTCACGAGGAAGGAAAAATACTACTGCTGGGGACTCTCCAACAGACAGGGACCACCATGTTCCAGAAGTGTCAGCCTTTGAACTAGAGAGTGTTCTGACCCTTTTCTCTTCTCAGTATTCTTTTCTTGGGATTCTGCCTCTTGAATATGACCACCCTGATTTCAGACAAGCATTAACTTCGGCATTCACAAAAGAATGTCAGAGTATGCAGACATTTGGGTGCTTTCAGATCCACAGGTCATCTCTCTGGTTATTTTTGTTCCTCGTGAGGTACAGTGGGAACATACTATTCTCAATAAACTGTAAGTTATCAGGGAAAAGATCTTCACGTTAGAGCATAATTGATTCAGAGAATTGCAAAACATTCTAATATGAGAACCATGTGCATATATTCTTTGACTCATTAATTTTTTCTTTGCTGTGTGTAATAGAACCTTATCTCAATTGCTTCAGTTCTAAATGAGATGTCAGTGAAGTTTTGTGGTCCTATGGCCCCCAAAAGAAGTAGATAAAAATTTTTTTTTGGTATTGAGTAAAGAATGACATTTATATTTAGCAATGAATACAAAAATATATTTAAAAGCCATTTTACAGTCACATCCCTTTTTGAAGTATATGTAAGAGTGGGCTGTGCTCTGCAGTTCAGCACAAGCAAAAAGCAAGGCTGTGACGTGAGGGCTGCAGCTCCCACAGATCAGGCCTTGGGGTTAACTGCAAGTCGGAACCATTATGGGCATTTTATTTGAGCCTGGTCCAAACAGGCTCATCACACACTTGCTTTTTTTTAAAAAAAAAAAACAAAAAACAACTGTCTTCCTTCCCTACCGTTTAAGAAATACACACAGGTAATTTTTTTCTTTTTTTGCATATTGACACCCCTAAAGTGTGCCCTTAATAATCCTAACCTTGGTTTTCACCCATGGTCTGAAATAAAAATTAAATGTGGAAACTTAAAATTGAATGTAGGGTAAACCAAGGAAAATGTTTTTCATAGTTACTGCATTTGTTACTCTTTTTTGAAATCAGTTCACTTTCCGGATAGAAACAGAGATGCTATGAAAGGAATCTGCCTGAGAAATCTCGGGGAAAATATATATATATTATTAAATTTGGCCAACAAGATTTCCCCATTTTGTGATATGTACCTTGTTTTCTACACATTTAGTGATTCATTTACTCTTTTAATTAAAATGATTAGGTATCAGTTGATTTATGGCTTTCTTAGAACTTCTAGAATGAGGTACACTGTTATGTTTGTACACAGATTATTAAACTTAAAGGTCTTAATTCAGAAATTTTCCCTTGGATCATTAGTAGTATCTTATAAGTCTAATTTTTATTATGAAGTTGGCCTTCTTTAAAGCTATTTAAGATTTATTCCAGATGAAGTAAGTTCCTCCAGATACATTAATCTTTCCTTAAAATACATTTTTGCTATTAACTTATTTTTAAAAAAAACTAGGGAATCTTACATTAGTAAGATTAGTAAGACAATGTGTAAGCCAACTATTTTTGTTTATTTGCTAAGTATGATGTGATTTTATTTATAAAAAAAATACTAGCTTTAATCATTAACTTAAAATTATTAACTGACTAAGCAAAAAATATGCCAAAAGAACTTCAGAGGTCACCCAACGGGCAGAAATCACAAACGGGTTTTTTGTTTTTGTTTTTTGACGGGTTGAATGGTGCCAGGTAATATCCCTATTCAATTCTGAAATAGAAGATTAATTAAGCTTAATTATACCTCCTCTGGACCCTACGGTTGCATGTAAACTCCAATGGTGATTATTTCCTTTTTACAGTGCTCCAGCTAAGGCTGCAACAAAGGAGGACGAGAGAGCAACTAGTGGACCAGGGCATCATGCCACGTAAGGCTGACGCGTCCTCGTCATTCTAATGTGATGTAACAACACGGGCATGTCTGAGAAGAAGCTGCATCACACTCTGCTTTCAGTGTTGTCCATTTAATCCATATACAATTATTCAGTGAATTTACAAGGAAAAACCAGGCATCAGCATTGCTGATAGAATCATTTAAAGTACATTCTGGAAACCAGATGCAACTTAAAAGATGGACTTGGATTTTATATTATCAAAAAGCACCTTTAAATTTCTGTAATTAGGGTAATACCAGTTCTTCAGTTCAAATTCCAGCCATAGTTTTAAAATAACTGAAATAATTACTCTAGATCTAAGTGAATCCAAAGATACTTGCGAAAGTAGCATAATAAATTAATTCAAAACCTTATTTAATTCAAATTATCTTTGCTAGATGATGGTCTGTATAATTATGCATCTCAATTACAGGATGAATAAACATCCTATTTATAATTAATAAAATCTTCCTTGCCCAAGTAAAGATATTTTCCCAAGTAGCTTTAAGCTTCATCCCTTCATTTTTGAGTTGATTAATTTTAGAATATTTGTCCAAGGTGATTCTTTCCCTTTAATCACCAAACACAGCACTGCCCATCAACAGAAAATTAGATTAAAGATTTACTGAGTATGGCCTTGCTCATCAGAATAAGACCCAGTTTCCCCCTCAGTCAGTCTGTCCCATCAGGAAGCTTCCATAAGCCTCTTATTCTTATCCATCAGAGGGCAGACAGAATGAAAACCACAATCACAGAAAACTAATCAAACTGGTCACAAGGACCACAGCCTTGTCTAACTCCATGAAACTATGAACCATGATATATAGGACAACTCAAGATGGGCGGGTCATGGTGGAGAGGTCTGACGGAATGTGGTCCACTGGAGAAGAGAATGGCAAACCACTTCAGTATTCTTGCCTTGAGAACCCCATGAACAGTATGAAAAGGCAAAAAGATAGGACACTGAAAGATGAACTCCCCAGGTTGGTAGGTGCCCAATATGTTACTGGAGAACAGTGGAGAAATAACTCCAGAAAGAATGAAGAGACAGAGCCAAAGCAAAAACTACACCCAGTTGTGGATGTGATTGGTGATGGAAGTAAAGTCTGATGCTGTAAAGAGTAATATTGTATAGGAACCTGGAATGTTAGGTCCATGAATCAAAGTAAATTGGAAGTGATCAAACAGGAGATGGCAAGACTGAATATTGACATTTTAGGAATTAGTAAACTAAAATGGACTAGCCGCTGCTGCTAAGTCACTTCAGTCGTGTCTGACTCTGTGTGACCCCGCAGATAGCAGCCTACCAGGCTCCCCCGTCCCTGGGATTCTCCAGGCAAGAATACTGGAGTGGGTTGCCACTGCCTTCTCCAAAACAGACTAGAATGGGTGAATTTAAATCAGATGACCATTACATCTACTACTGTGGGCAAGAATCCCTTAGAAAAAATAGAGTGGCCCTTATAGTCAACAAGAGTCCAAAAATGCAGTACTTGGATGCAATCTCAAAAATGACACAGTGAGGTCTGTTCATTTCCAAGGCAAACCATTCAGTATCACAGTAATCCAAGTCTATCCCCCAACTAGTAATGCTGAAAAAGCTGAAGTTGAACAGTTCTATGAAGACCTACAAGACCTTCTAGAACTAACATCCAGAAAAGGTGTCCTTTTCATTATAGGGGATTGGAATGCAAAAGTAGGAAGTCAGGAGATACCTGGGGTAACAGGCAAATTTGGCCTTGGAGTACAAAAAGAAGCAGGGCGGAGACTAACAGAGTTTTGCCAAGAGAACGCACTGGTCAAAGCAAACATCCCTCTTCCAACAACACAAGAGAAGACTGTACACATGGACATCACCAGATGGTCAATACCAAAATCAGATTGATTATACTCTTTGCAGCCAAAGATAAGAAGCTCTATACAGTCAGCAAAAACAAGACTGGAAGTTGACTACGGCACAGATCATGAAATTCTTATGGCCAAATTCAGGCTTAAATTAAAGAAAGTAGGGAAACCACTAGACCATTCAGGTATGACCTAAATCAAATCCCTTATGATTATACAGTGGAAGTGACAAACAGATTCAAGGGATTAGATCTGATAGAGTACCTGAAGAACTGTGGACAGAGGTTCGTGATATTGTACAGGAGGCAGTGATCAAGACCATCCCCAAGAAAAAGAAATGCAAAAAGGCAAAATGGTTGTCAGGAGACCTTACAAATAGCTGAGAAAAGAAGAGAAGTGAAAGGCAAAGGAGAAAAGGAAAGTTATACTCATTTGAATGCAGAGTTCCAAAGAATAGCAAGGAGAGATAAGAAAGCCTTCCTTAGTGATCAGTGCAAAGAAATAGAGGAAAATAACAGAATGGGAAAGATTAGAGATCTCTTCAAGAAAATTAGACATACCAAGGGGAAATCTCATGCAAAGATAGGAACAGCAAAGGACAGAAATGGTATGGACCTAATAGAAGCAGAAGATATTAAGAAGAGGTGGCAAGAATACAGAGAACTATACAAAAAAGATCTTCATGACCCAGATAACCATGATCACAATGCTGTTGTGATCACTCATCTAGAGCCAGACATTCTGGAATGCAAAGTCAAGTTGGCCTTAAGAAGCATCACTAAGAACAAAGCTGGTAGAGGTGATAGAATTCCAGTTGAGCTATTTCAAATCCTAAAAGATGATGCTGTGAAAGTGTTGCACTCAATAGGCCAGCAAATTACTCAGCAGTGGCCACAGGACTGGAAAAGGTCAGTTTTCATTCCAGTCCCAAAGAAAGGCAATGCCAAAGAATGTTCAAGCTACTGCACAACTGCACTCATCTCACATGCTAGCAAAGTAATGCTCAAAATTCTCCGAGCCAGGCTTCAACAGTATGTGAACCATGAGCTTCCAGATGTTCAGACTGGATTTAGAAAAGCCAGAGGAACCAGAGATCAAATGTCAACATCAGTTGGATCATCAAAAAAGCAAGAAAGTTCCAGAAAAACATCTATTTCTGCTTTATTGATCACACCAAAGCCTTTGACTATGTGGATCACAACAAACTGTGGAAAATTCTTAAAAGAGAAGGAATACCAACCCATCCTACCTGCCTCCTGAGAAATCTGTATGCAGGTCAAGAAACAACAGTTAGAACTGGATATGGAACAACAGACCAGTTCCAAATCAGGAAAGGAGTACGTCAAGGCTGTATATTGTCACCCTGCTTATTTAACTGATATGCAGAGTAAATCATGCAAAATGCTGGGCTGGATGAAGCACAAGCTGGAATCAAAGATTGCTGGGAGAAATATCAATAACCTCAGATATGCAGATGATACCACCCTTACGGCAGAAAGCAAAGAAGAACTAAGAGCCTCTTGATGAAAGTGAAAGAGGAGAGTGAAAAAGTTGGCTTAAAGTTCAACATTCAGAAAACTAAGATCATGGCATCTGGTCCCATCACTTCATGGCAAATAGATGGGGAAACAATGGAAACAGTGTCAGACTTTATTTTCTTGGGCTCCAAAAATACTGCAGATGGTGACTGTAGCCATGAAATTAAAAGTCACTTGCTCCTTGGAAGAAAAGCTATGCCAAACCTAGACAGCATATTCAAAAGCAGAGACATTACTTTGCCAACAAAGGTCTATCTAGTCAAAGCTATGGTTTATCCAGTAGTCATGTATGGATGTGAGAGTTGGACTATAAAGAAAGCTGAGCACCGGAGAAATGATGCTTTTGAACTGTGGTGTTGAAGAAGACTCTTGAAAGTCCCTTGTACTGCAAGGATATCCAACCAGTCCATCCTAAAGGAGATCAGTCCTGATTATTCATTGGAAGCTGATTATTTCATCTGAAACTGAAACTCCAGTACTTTGGCCACCTCGTGCAAAGAGCTGACTCATTGGAAAAGACCCTGATGCTGGGAAAGATTGAAGGAGGAGAAGGGGATAACAGAGGATGAGATGGTTGGATGGCATCACCCTCTCTATGGACATGAGTTTGAGTAAGCTTTGGGAGTCGGTGATGTACAGGGAACCCTGGCACGCTGCAGTCCATGGGGTTGCAGAGTCGGACACGACTGAGCGACTGAAATTAACTGACATAATCACCAAATTTGGAGGTGATTTTATATTTTAGAGTAGAAGAGTGGTTGTTTTTATAGGCTGTTAGGATTATTTGGGGGCCTTAGTCTAAAATTTGATTTTCTCCTAAGAAGTAATTCATTTGGCTTAAAAAACTAGAAAGAAATTACGTAATGCACTTACACTTTCCAGTCTTCACAATCATTGCTGTTGGCTTTTTCTAGTTTGTGATAAGGGTCACACAGATTTTTCTGTGTGATAAGATGTCTTTCCCAGTGAAAACTTTTTATTCTAAAATGAAAATGAAAGTCGTTCGGTCATGTCTGACTCTTTGTGACCCCGTGGACTATACAGTCCACAGAACTCTCCAGACCAGAATACTGAAGTGGGTAGCCATTCCCTTCTCCAGGGATCTTCCCAACCCAGGGATTGAGCCCAGGTCTCCTGCATTGCCAGCATATTCTTTACCATCTCAGCCACCAGAGAATCCCAAGAATACTGGAGTGGGTAGCCTATCCCTTCTCCAGTGGATCTTCCTGACCCAAGAATCTAACAGGGGGTCTCCTTTTTTTTCTGAACTACTATTAATTATCTACATATTTTAAATCTTGTGTTTTGGTAAAACCAGGTATCAGAAACTGGTTTGATAGGGACTTCCGTGGTGGTCCAGTGGTTAAGAATCTGCCTGCCAGTGCACGGGACATGAGTTTGATCCTGGGTCCAGAAGATCTCACAAGCTGTGTAGTAACTGAGTCTGTGCTCTAGCGCCCTTGAGCCGCAACAAGAGAAGCCACAGCAATGAGAAACCTGAGCACTGCAGCGAAGAGTAGCCCCACCCACTGCAACTAGAGAAAGCCCATATGCAGCAACGAAGACTCAGCACAGCCAAAATAATCGTTTTCTTTTAGAAAAAAGGCAGAGGATTCATGTTGATGTATGGCAAAAACCATCACAATGTTGTAATTATCCTCCAATTAAAATAAATGAATTAGAAAAGCCCCCCCCCCACAAAAAAAGGCCAGAGGTTATAAAAGAATTTTTTAAAGAAACTGGTTTGATAATCTGCCAGATTTTCTCACCACTACATACTTGATATGAGCCAGTCAAACAGGATCAAAGTATGATGCTTTAAACATCACTGCAAAGCCAGCTACAGTCTGCTTTTAGGAACTGGTCCCTAGCCAAATCTGTCTGGGCTGGACTTCTGTGATCCTTTGCTGTGCATTATGTACCAGAGTTGAATGTTACCAAGAACTGATTGCTCAATTCTGAGGTGACAGCCCAGGTAAGCCTAGTCCTGTATCCCATCCCTGTCCCCTGACTACCCACAGTGATGACTGCAGGGACTGATCAGAAAGTGATGGATATAAACACTAACGATTTTTCAAAGATTATGATTATTGATAGAAATACTGTAGTAGGTAATACTTTTAATAAGTACTGCCTCTCTGGAACTCTGGAACATTTAATGTACTAGCAGTTAACAGATTAAGGAATCACTGTGTCTTTAGAGTGAGTTGCATTGTGGTATGGTAGGAAGAGCACGAACCTGCCAAATTCAGATTTCTAGGTTTAAATTCCACTTAGACGACCATCTAGCTGTATAACTTCAAAACTTCACTGAACCTCTTTGAGCCTTTCATCTGTACTGGGGCTAATATGAACCTCACAAGGCTGTTGTGGTGATCAGCAGCAACGTAACTGTAAGATGGACCTTACAGAGCATGGGACTAGTGCATTGTAGGTTCTTGGTAAGTGGTAACTCCGATCTCTAAGACACGGACTGCAGAGTGTTTTTGTGGTCAAGGCTAGAGCACTGCAACGTTAAATGCCCTGAGGACCTGTGGACTTTCTCCAGTAGCTTGTATGACCGTAAGAGCAAAGACCTGTTGAGGAACCATCAAACAGTTCCCTTGGTAATGGTAATTTGCCCCAACTACAGGCTGGAACCAGTCTGACCTAATATATGAGTTGTCATTATGTTTATAACTCTGTTTTAAATGTTCACTTGTTTTATTTGTGAAACATATAATTTTAATTCTGAAACATTTAAGGTTTCAATTTTGCAACTGTCCTAAAGGAAC
The DNA here is from genome assembly GCF_002263795.3 of Bos taurus. Lineage (NCBI taxonomy): Eukaryota > Metazoa > Chordata > Mammalia > Artiodactyla > Bovidae > Bos > Bos taurus. Next base: position 13,148,148 of record NC_037352.1, read on the forward strand.
TAGGAAATAAACGGAACTGTAGAGGCACACTAATAAGATTAAGAGGAAATATCACCATGATAATACTGTAACATTTAACTGAAGTATTAACTCCTCTATCTATACCACGGAAATGATTTCTTTTCCTCTCACAGCTCTGAAGAGCCCCGCGGCATTCCATGAGCAGATAAAAAGCTTGGAACGAGCCAGAGTAAGAGATTTTCATTTAAAATGTTCTGCCTCTTTCTTTTGTGTTAGAATACCTGTGGACAAGTAATAATCTTATTCCTACATATGTCAATAGAGAAAATAGAGTGTATTTTCAAGATACATGGTATATGGAGCAGTGTAGCCTGGGGTTGTTTTATCTTGAAGGTTTGTAGAAAATACAGGACATTCAAATTTTGTTCTTTAAAGCTAGTAACCTATCTTTGTATGTAAAGGAAAAATCACACTTCTTTCTTGCTTTGGGCATAACAAGGTCTTAGAATACTGATGGAACATCTCTGCCAGTTGTTAGCCCTGCAGATGGATAACCCGAGGGAGGGGATTTACACCAGATCCTTCCTTGGGTGGTTTCCCTCCCAGGTCTGTGTTAGTGGGACATTTGACCAAGACTTGGGGAATTTGACTGAAGGAGCAATGTTGCCATATTCAGCTCTGTTTTATTCTTTGAGATGACTCCATCATAGTTGCATTAAAGTGATGTTTATTATTTTTCTTTAAAGGGCCACTATTTGTTCTTTTCAATTTATAGGAAACTTCTATCATGCAATATAAAAACAAACATGTTCCACAAATTCCTTAAGAGTTTTCCCAGGATGCAGTAATGATCTCTTAGAGTCATATAAACTACAAAACTCATTTTAAAGCCATACTGTTTAGAATTGAGTACAGTTCTGAATAAGAAAATATGGTTAAAGACATGAATTCATCAAAGACAGTACATTGGAATTTTTAGGAAATGTGTTATCTAGGTGAATTTTTACTTGACCTGAAGTGTAGACTTTTTTTTTAAGATACTTATATGTTCAAATCCTCTGTTCAGAGGTCATCTTTAAAATTATGAGCCTCTGCTTTTCCAAGTTTTAAAATAAAAGTCTATAAAGTGCTTACTTTATGTCAACATAGACTTCAAATCCCTGTACAATTTTGAAGGCTGCAATTTAAGTCCTGTATTGGATAATAGTTTCTCACAGAACTAATTTCTACTCTTTTCTTTCTCTCAAAATCATGACCAAAAGCATATACAATTTATTTAAATGGAGTTACCTTGAGGGAAAAAAAAAAACACAATAAATCATAAATAATTTATGGTAAGACTTCCTCTTTCTCTCTCTATCTAAAAGACCGAAAACTTTTTGAAGCACAAGATTCGGAGTCGACCAGATCGTTCTGAACTTGTCAGGATGCACATTTTAGAAGGTAAAAGTTCTGTTTCTGCTTATCTTGCTACATTTTCTCAAGAAAACAAGTGAGACTTCCACCATTTCTGTTTATTCCGATTTTAATAACTTTTAACCCCACAGGCTGACATCCTGTCAATTGGATAGCAGCATGAAGACCCCAAGCTAAAAGTGTTATGTTAGATACACGGGGTTATACAAATAACCAGATGATGGACTGAGTCTTCCCTGCCCGCTGAGGGCGCTTATGGGCTCTCTGCCATACTGTTCTGGAAAAACATTTTCCGTCCAGATTTCTTCACCAGTGGGTGATGTGTGCCCACTCATCATAAAAGGTCTGATAGACACAAATCTAACCCTAGATTTTAAACCACTTGGACCCTGTTGTGTCTACCTGGGGCAAGCCCATACCTAACATTTTTCTTTGTTGCTGCTTACACACAACAGTCCAGCTTGATCTGACCATTATCACAAACAAACTCCCCTCAGCCCACCACATTTTCTGCATGCCTGAGCCTCATCTTTTACAAAGCTGGTAAGGACAGTTCTATTACATCTTTGGTGAGGCATGTGGCTCAGGTCGTGGCTTTTTCTCTCTAAAGATAAAGCCTTCTTGGAAGGTGGTACTTCTACCATAAAGTCCCGAGATACATTTTCTTCCATTGTTTTGCTTCACTGACTTAATTTGTTGAGCAAGACGAGGAGCCTGACCTTGTGATAGCCTTGAGAGTGTGAAACCTTGAGAAGATACAGCAACTTCTCAAACATTTAGAGACAGTTATTAGGTAGGAGGAAGATTAGATTTCTTTTCTCTGGCCTAATGATAGAGTTAGAATTAGGTTGATATTACAGAGGATTAGATTTTAGCTCAGCATAAAGGTCAGTCAGATGTCTCCAAATAAAATCTTCAGGAAGTGACATGGTTGTCCTTACTAGAGGTGTTCGTTTGCTCCAGCAAGCTAGGCACCAGTCAGATTTCCCCCTTCATGGAGCTTATTACAGTCTAGTGGCAGAGAGATTATATGCAGGCAAAACAAGTCAATTACAGATTGTGAAAAGTGCCCTACAGGGAATACAGACAGACTGACACTGTGTAAAGAACGTTGTAAAGCAGTTCCGAGTATCAGGCTGGTCCCTCAAACCCCAAGTAGAGTCTCTTCTAATCCAGATAATCTAAGACTAGGTAACTATCTTCGTGTCTGGGATGGGAGGCAAGAAGTCTATGCCTTTCTCCACTTCTACTGGACTAAAAAAAGCTTTTCCAGAACTCCATTGGTAGGGTAGGAGCAGCCACCAGCTGTCAGGGATAAGTGAATCTTCAGAGAAGCAAGTTTGCTGGTAAGTAACTTAGTGAATGACTCCTTCTGTGCCTGAAAATATCTTGACCTGTAAGAGACATTTTTGTAGAAATGACACTGCCCGTTTCAACTTGTCGTCTGACTGTAACAGGCTTTATTAACATAATTAAAACTAAGGCAAATGCATTTAACTATCAAAAGAAATCATATTTGCTTTTTCTAAAATCAGACTCTTCAGCATTTAAAAGCCTAATTATATATAGGAATAAACCATAAGTGATGTCTTTAGGACATCTATTCTAAAGTTGAGATTTTTGAAGTAAGAATGTCTCATCTATAATTTTAAAAATACCTTAAAACCACCAGCAACTTATTTTGCCATCATCCCAGTTTTGATTGAATTGGATGTTTGGCAGGCAGAAGTCTAAATTATTTCCTGAAGTTTTACCTCCGCCTCATGGAGATGAAGATGCACTTAGACCAGAATAGAAGCATACTGAAATGCCAGCCTCTACTACTCGCTTTTGGAATATCTTCTTCCCAAACATTCCTGATATCACTTGGATAGTGTCAGTGGAAGGGAGGCAAAGGCAGGAGACTGTCCTGCCTGCATCTTAACAAAAGCATCTTCAGAATGATTTGCATGATCTACTTCCCCCGCTTGTCTTCCTGTGCAGTTAGAAGGGCTTTATCTACTAAGATTGGGGCCAGAGTTGTTTTATACAGGAAAATTATAAAAATGAGATGAGCACATGTGTTATTTTTAAGTTACAGAAACATGCATTTATTTACCAATATGCCGACTTAGGACTAAGAACTTCACATGAGGGGAATCATCTGCAATTTCCATTCATGGTGGATCAAAATGTAAAGATACTTGAAAAGCAGTCTGAGTTTAAAAATCTTAAATTTTATCGTTTTTCCCCAAATCTTTATAGTTGTTAGTTGTCCTGATGTGACAGTGATTTTTTTTTAATGACTTGCTTTTATCAAGTCATGCCAAAGCATTTAACTCGGGTTTCCAAGAAATAATCATTTTTGAAGTTTATGATTTCCCCGTAACATTTAAATTATGAGTGACGATGGCAATCGCAATATGGCACTGTTTTGTGGACAGCCAAGGTTAATTTTTGGTAAGCACATAAGGTGAAAAGAGAAGTGCTCAGCTGTGCTGAAGGGTAGTTTATTGGCCGTGGGGTGTCAGTGTGCTTTGGGCCTCAGCTAGGACATCTAACCTACAGAATGAAAAACATCAGACAGTCCTGAGGTTACTTACAGGGAGTTTCATTAAAAGATCTTCTACTGAATAATTTAAGGAGCAAGCAACTTTCAACGCAATATTGAGTTAACACCAACAGTCAGACTAAGTATTATTTAGAACAATTTAATAAAATGTTAATGAGCATTACCAGAAACACAGGAATTATGCAAAGTTATGCTGTTTATGAGTTATGATATTTATAGTAGTTTCACGTCTATTATACAACTTTATGCATTTGTGGGTACATGAGTTGATGCTTCTATATGACAATTAATTACTATGTAATTGAATGTCTCAAGGTTATTTATTCAGAAATAAATCCAAATTTTAATTATTATGAAGGACTCTGTGCACAGGAATATGATTTGTAGCTTTTCCCACCAACTCCTGCAGAGAAGCTTGTAGTCTGAGATACAGTGTCACCCCTTCGAAGAAATGAGTTTCCAATGAAGCCAAATCTAAAACTGCAAACTTCTTGAGCATGGACCACATCTCTCTCCTCTGTTCATCCTCTGTATCCCCAATACCTAATAGATGTGAATTTGACCCTCCTATCATAAATAAGCAATAGCAGCACCTCAGTTTTGGCTTGAGTTCATATTAATTTGAGTCCAGGGACATCCACATTGTGTAGACAATATAAAGCTTTCCAGGACTAGAATGTAAATTGCAGATGGGAGCATTCTCAAGCAGTCGTTGTCTTTCCATAAATAAGTTTACACCAGTTGAAATTAGTTGGCCTGAAATAACATTATGGAATTCAGATTCAGATCAGTCACTCAGTCGTGTCCGAGTCTTTGTGACCCCATGAATCGCAGCACACCAGGCCTCCCTGTCCATCACCAACTCCCGGAGTCCACTGAGACTCACGTCCATTGAGTCAGTGATGCCATCCAGCCATCTCATCCTCTGTCGTTCCCTTCTCCTCTTGCCCCCAACCCCTCCCAGCATCAGAGTCTTTTCCAATGAGTCAACTCTTCGCATGAGGTGGCCAAAGTACTGGAGTTTCAGCTTTAGATCATTCCTTCCAAAGAAATCCCAGGGCTGATCTCCCTCAGAATGCACTGGTTGGATCTCCTTGCAGTCCAAGGGACTCTCAAGAGTCTTCTCCAACACCACAGTTCAAAAGCATCAATTCTTCGGCGCTCAGCCTTCTTCACAGTCCAACTCTCACATCCATACATGACCACAGGAAAAACCATAGCCTTGACTAGACGAACCTTTGTTGGCAAAGTGATGTCTCTGCTTTTGAATATGCTATCTAGGTTGGTCATAACTTTCCTTCCAAGGAGTAAGCGTCTTTTAATTTCATGGCTGCAGTCACCATCTTATGGAATAGAGACAGTAATTCAAGTAATAATTAAACCTGTGTTTCCTCTTTCAGAAACATTTGCAGAGCCGTCCCTGCAGGCTACTCAGATGAAGTTGAAAAGAGCTCGACTAGCTGATGATCTGAATGAAAAGATTGCTCAAAGACCTGGTCCTATGGAGCTGGTAGAGAAAAACATCCTTCCTGTAGACTCCAGTGTTAAGGAAGCAATTATAGGCAAGACTCTGAAATTTTACTGTTTTCTGAGAGACAAACTTGGAAGTTTTAGATAAGAAAAATCTACTTTTAAAGCCAGCACCAATCATGATTATTGTTTTCTGGATGATTTAGAAATCAACATTTGTACTTATCTCCATAGTATTATTATTGTTATTATTAATACTATGTATGATAGGATTAGCACCAGTTAACACAGATATTCCTCTAACAAGAGGTTTAAGCTACCCTGACCTATGGAAATTAGGCAGTCTGTATTCAGTCATTTTATGATTCCATTCAATTCCAAAGAAATGGGCCCCAAAAGGGAAGGTGTCAGTACAGCAGCGCTGCTCCCTGAGGTGGGACTTAGCAACAGATACCCCAGTCAGAGCCCCATTTGGCCTCATAATGTTTTTCAACAGCTGGATCCAAGCAAGCTCCGCACATTGTCTTTAGCTGATGTATCTCTTAGGTCAGTCTCCTGGGCAGATCTTCTTCCTCCTCTCTTTGCTTTTTACTTGCTGATGAATGAACTTATTTTGTCCTTTAGCACTTCCACACTCGAGGTTTCTTTGAATGCATTTGCATCCCTAGGTGTCAGTTAAAAATCTCTTGTCTCCTGTACTCCTATCAGTAGTAGTCTGATCCAAAGGCTTGATCTGACTCAGGTTTGGTATTTTCCCCCAGGTATTCGTCATAGGTAGTTGTGTATTCTCCCACTGAGAAGTACATTATGTCCAACTTTGTTTTTAAACAGCTTTCTTTAGTCCTTATAATGAATAATATTTCTCCTTTTTCATTTTAACCTTAGTATTCCAAGGCCAAGATCAATTAAGAATCACTTCTTTCTTTAGGCGTTGGGAAAGAGGACTATCCCCAAACTCAGGGCGATTTCTCATTTGACGAAGACAGCAGTGATGCTTTGTCTCCGGACCAGCCAGCCAGCCAGGAGTCGCAGGGGTCAGCCGCGTCCCCAAGTGAGCCAAAAGTTAGTGAATCGCCATCTCCTGTGACTACAAACACTCCAGCCCAGGTATTGCTTTTCTTGTTTTTAACCCCTAAACCAAGAAAGTGCCTTGTTTTTATGTATCTAGGTAATGCATCTTCACTAGAAAAAAAGTCTGAAAGTGCAGAAAAGCATAGATTTTTCACATGTAATCCAGCTATTCACATTTTCAGTAGATTCTTACATTTTCTTTCTGTTCTATGTACACATTTTTACTTTACAGTTTTGTAACTCAATTTTTTCATGTAACTTTTTTTTGAGTTACAATTCACACATCATAAAATTCACGCTTTTTTCTTTTTAACCATCTTGGTCGTCTTTAAGTGTACAGGCCTGTAGTCTGTATTCACACTGTTGTGCAGCAGATCTCTAGAAGCTTGTCTTACAAAACTGAAGCTAAATCCATTAAACATCAACTCCCCATCCCCCCAGGCCTGGTAAGTACTTTCCTTCAATCTCAATGAATTTGATTACTTTGAATATCTCATATGGCTTATATTATTTAAGTGTCCTTGGGGTTCATTTATGTTGTAAAATGTGACAAGATCTCTCTCAGTTTTTAAGCTGCATAATATTCCATTTTATGGATATACCACATTTTGTTTATCCATTCATTAGTGAACATGGGGTTGCCTCCATCTCTTGGCTGTTGTGAATAATGATGAGTACACGAGTGTGAAAATCTCTCTGAGACCCTGCTTTTAGTTCTTTGGGCATATACCCAGAAGTGGGATTGTTGGATCATATGGTAGTTCTATTTTTAATTTTTAAGGAACCACCATACTGTTCTCCATACTGGTTGCAACATTTCACACTCCCAGCAGCAGTGGAGGAGGAAATGGCAACCCACTGCAGTATTCTTACCTGGAGAATCCCATGGACAGAGGAACCTGGTGGGCTACAGTCCATAGTGTCGCAAAGAGTCGGACACGACTGAGACACTAAACCACCGCCACCAGTGCACATGTGTTCCTATTTTTCCACATCCTCACCAACACTTGTTAATTTCTGTTCTTGTCATAGTAGCTGTTTCAGTGGAATGAGGTGATCTCACTGTGTTTGTTTTTATTGAAGTATAGTTAATTTACATTTTTGTGTAGTTTCAAGTGGACAGCAAAATGATTGTTATACATATAAATATATATGTGTATATATATTTTCAGATTCTTTTCCGTTATAGTATTATAAGATATTGAGTATATTCACTGTTTTCTTTTTTCAACTGGAGTATAGTTGGTTTACACTGCTGTGACTCAGCCATACGTACACCTAGATCCCCTCTCCACAGAGCACCGAGCAGAGTTCCCTGGGCAGTAGCTTCTCATTAGTTACCTGTTTTATGCACAGTAGCGTACATGTGTCAGTCCCAACCTCCAAGTTCATCCCACCCCCACCCCCCCTCGGTATCTATACATTTGTCTCTATTTCTACTTTGCAAATCATCTCTACCATTTTTTCTGGATTCCATGCATATGTGTTAATATAAGATACTTGTTTTTCTGGCTTCATTCTTTATGACAGCCTCTAGATTCATCCATGTCTCTGCACATGGCACAATTTCATTCCTTTTTATGGCTAATAAATAGTCCATTGTATATATGTACCACATCTTTATCCATTTCTCTGCTGATGGACATTTAGGTGACTTCCAGGTCCTGGCTATTGTAAATACTGCTGCAGTGGACACTGGGGTGCATATATCTTTTTGAATTATGGTTTTCTCTGGGTATATGCCCAGGAGTGGTACTGCTGGGTCATAGGGTAGTTCTATTTTTAGTTTTTTAAGGAACCTCAATACTGATCTCCATATTGGCTGCATCAGTGTACATTCCCACTAACAGTGTAGGAGGGTTCTCTTTCTCCACATCCTCTTCAGCATTTATCATTTGTAAATTTTTTGATAGTGGCCATTCTGACTCATGTGAGGTGATAGCCTCACTCTAGTTTTGATTTGCTTTTCTCTGACCATTAGTGATGTTGAGTCTCTTTTAATGTATTTGTTGGCCATCTGTATGTCATCTTTGGAGAAATGTCTATTTAGGTCTTCTGCCCATTGATTGTGATGTCTCACTGTGGTTTTGATTTGCATTTCTCTAATCATTAGTGATGTTGAGCATCTTTTCATATGCCTTTGGTCATTTGTATATCATCTTTGGAGAAATCCCTTTTCAAATCCTTTGCTCTCTTTAAAATCAGGTTGCTTTTCTGTTGCTGAGTTGTAGGAGTTCTTTATATGTTCTCGATATTAACCCCTTATCAGATATATGATTTGCAAATACTCTCTCCCATCTTTTCACTCTGTTGACAGTAACCTTTAATGAACAGACGTTTTTAAGTTTGATCTAGTCCTCTTTGTGTGTTTTTGGTTATGTGACCTGTGTTTTTGGTGTCAGACTATGAAATCATTGCCATAATTTGGTGTCATAAATTAGATTGTTTTGGATTGATTGGATCCTGTTTTTTTCTAAGAGTTTCATAGTTTGGGGGGTCTTACATTTAGGTCTTTAATTGATTTTCATTTTTGTATATAAGATAAAGATCCAACTTCATTCTTTTGCATGTGGATATCCAGTTTTCCCCAACACCATTTGTTGAAAAGATTGTTCCATCCCCACTGAATGGTCTTGGCACTGTTGTCAAAGATCATTTGGTCATATATAAGAGAGTGTATTTACATGCTTTCTATTCTTTTGCATTGGCCTGTATCTCTGTCTTTATGTCAGTATCATTTTGATTACTAGAGCTTCATAGTAAATTTTGAAATCAGGAAGTGTGAGATCTTCAAATTTTATTCTTCTTCAAGATGATTTTGGCTACTTGGGGTCCCTTGATATTCTGTGTTAATGTTAGGATGAATTTTTCTATTTCTGTTAAAAAAAAAAAAAAAGGCACTGGGAAAATTCAACCTTTTAAAGTGTGTAATTCAGTGCTTACTAGTATATTCACAGATTTGTGCAACTCTCACACTATCTGATTCCAGAACACTTTCATCTTTCCCAAAAGAAGCCTGTACATATCAGCAGTCACTCCATTTGGCCCTAAGCAACCATCAATATACTTTGTCTGGATTCACCTATTCCAGACATTTTTTTGTAATAAATTCTGGAATCATACAGTATATCATCTTTTGTGATTGGCTTCTTTTGCTTAGGTGTAATGTTTTTAAGGTTCATCCATGTTGTAGCATGTATCAGTACCTCATCCCTTGTTGTGGCTGAGTAATATTCCATTGTGTTGATATACCACATTTTTTTTTCATCAGTTAGTGGACATTTGCTATTATGACTAATGGTGCTGTGAACACTAGACAAGTTTTTATGTGGACATATGTTTTCACTTTTCTTGGGTATATATCTTGGAGTGGAATTGCTGTGGCATATGGTAACCTTATGTGTACCTTGCTTGTATACCTTAGTATTTAACTGAACTGATACACTGTATCTCTATTAACCAATTCCTTATTGTTGGTTAGTGGTGTTTTAGTCACTAATTCATGTCCGACTCGTGGGATCTCATGGACTATAGCCCACCAGGCTCCTCTGTCCATGGGATTTTCCAGGCAAGAATACTAGAGTGGGTTGCATTCCTTTCTCCAGGGGATCATCCCAACCCAGGGATCAAACCCCAGCCTCCTGCACTGCAGGCACATTCTTTACCAACTGAGCTGGGAAATCCCTACAGTTGTTTCCTATTTTTCACTACACCCTGGTTTTTTAATACATGCATAGTGGGCACTGATTATCTCTTTGAATAATTACTAGATACTAAATGAATTTGAAACCTTATGTTAGGCAAAAGGTAGGCACTTCATCTGCCTTCCAAGAAAGAGTTCCACGGTGACTATGTCTTTACCACAAATAGGTAATATCATTACTTCAAACTCTGCACACTGGAGACTGGAATGTTTTATTTGGCCACTTGATTTTGGTTATACTAAATTTATTCAACAAATACTTATCCAGCACCTACTATGCATCAGATTATATATGAGTATTCAATATAGTACATGCAAAAGAATCTAATATTTTTTAATAATTGCATTAGAAATTCACATTTCTTATTTCCTCAATGAGCATTTGTGTTTCTTTTGGTTTTAAAGAACTCTCATGCTGCACATAATTTGTTTTTCCTCTTTATCATGTTTTTCCCTTACTGAAATTTTAATAGTATTTAGTTATTTTAAAAGTCAAGACTGTTGAACTACTTAATGTGATGGGTCAAGTTCAGTAGAAAATGTTCTTACTAAAACCAAGCATCATAGAATTTTTGAATTGTACAGGAATTGAGCAATTATCTGGCCTCACCCTTTCACCAGGGGAGGCCTCGGTTCAGAGCAGTATGGAAGTTTGGTGATTAAAAATGTTTGGATATTTTCTTACAGCATTTCTTCTCATTCATGAATATCTATTTGTTAGGGACTGTATGTTTCAACATTATCTTCTTTCCTGCATTTATCACCATTATCTGAAATAGAGGTGTGTATCTTTAACACCTAGCACAGGGCCTGGTACAGAAAGAGTACTTAGTTGAATTCAGCACCATGAGCACTGACTAATGCCAGCTTGTAGAAGCAATATGTCTCCCATACTGCTTCTGTATCCCATGTATGTCTCCTGTACTGCATCCTGTGATGCCAGCCTGTCTCCCACTTGGAACCATCAGAGGTAGTCAGAGGAGCTACACTTTATACTCTCCTGTCAGAGTTTACAGGGCAAGTGTGACTGGCCCCTCAGCTTCATTGGAACCTGACCTGGAAGAAATGAGCGTCAGCGACCAGCCCCTACTGTCCTTACATACTGGCTGCACCCTGGTTTTCAGCTTTAAAAATAGGGCTAAAAAGAATGTCAAATATGCAAGTTAATACTATTAGAAAACAGTTCTACTTACCCATTTGGGTTGTTTGTTCTCTGTTTCTGTCTGAGTAGGTCAGGACATCAGACAGCTATTAGCATGGTCTTAGCTTTTAGTAACAGAGAATTTCTGTCACCTCAGCTATCTGCCTGGTAACAGCTTCATGACGGTTCCACCTGTAAGAAACTGTAAGTTTATAAGTGAGAAACTTCAATCAGAGGCAGTCCCACCAGTAGGCTGACATTCCAGAATTCCTTGAAGGAAAAACAGAAGGGAGAACAATTGTGTTTCTTGAAGAATAAATACAGCCTATTTATTGCCAGGGCAGCACACATGAAGCCTGAGGTCATTCATGAACTTAAACATTAATTTTCCTAACACTCTTTAGTGTTGCTCCAGTGCCACTTCTGTCTGCTTTTTATTTGTCACGAGTGCCTTTGGAAAGAGACCCACTTTAGAGAATGGTGCGTTTCCTACTTATACATTCAAGTAAAAGAGCCTAGAGTCAGGGCTGGCTTACGGCACCTTTCCCATTACATAATTCCTACACTGTATACCTTGAAACCTTCTTAAATTGTGTGTCCTTTATAAAATTCCCTTTCAGTATTTTACTATTTATAAATAAGGAATCTGACAAAGATTCTTAATATTATACACTTTATTCATGTAATTAAATAAGCATCTCCATGTTAACTGTACTATACTGATGTCAGAGAAAGATAATCCTTAAGTAGGATTGTAAGTATGTTGTAGATATTTGTTTTTGGCTTTTTAATCAACTACAGAGGCCAATTTTATGATGCCTGTACAGTCTGTGGTTTTTGTGTCTAGAAGTGATAATTATGTTTTGCTTTGGGAAATTCTGTACTTTATTTTCACTGTTATCTCATGTTTGTTTTTAAAATTTGTCTAGATATCCCACTTGATATATAAGTAAAATGTATTAATCTTCCTAAATATAATTACTTTCACATTTATAGTTTAAGAGAAAGTATCAATACCTGAGGGACTTCCCAGGTGGCACGAATGGTAAAGAACCCGCCTGCCACATCTGCAGCGTAAGAGGTGTGGGTTTGATCCGTGGGTCAGGAAGATCCCCTGGAGGAGGAGATGGCAACCCATTCCAGTATTCTTACCTAGAGAATCCCATGGACAGAGGAGCCTCTCAGGCTACAGTCCTTAGGGTCGCACAGAGTCAGACACGACTGAAGCAATTTTGCATGCATGCAGATCAATACCTGAAAACATTGCTTCTCATTAGACATCAAGTTTCCAGAGAGCAGGGATGGCCCTCATTTTGTTTTGGATGTTCTTTGAGATTCTGAGTTTTTAATCTTTAAAATGGAAATTCAGAAAAAGGAAATTCAGTACAGGAGTTTGATGGTGAATTTAAGTACTATAGACCAGTGGTCCTCAAATTGCCTGTAGTGAAGGGATAATATGTTTTTTTATATAGTTTAATTTCCAATGTATTATGGACTAATCCTTTTGTAATATAAAGTAAAAGTGGAGTGACATCAGCTTTCCTAAGACTTCTGTCCTTGTCACTGGCAGGTAACTGAGGTCCACAGACTATACTTTTGAGTGGCTCTAACATAGATTTCACTTGTTTACCAATGAACCAGGTTTTTCTCATATGGTGATTGATCATCATTTTATGCTACACATTTAATTCTGTGGCTTAAACACATTTTTCTAATTTTCCTGTTCAATTCTTTTCTTACTTGGCTTCATATAAAGTCCAAGACTTATTCAGGGAATTTCCTTAAGGTTCTTTAAAAGTTATACTTATGGATAATTAGTTGAGAGAAAATTAGGCTCAAGATTTCTATATGCCTTGCTTTATTGCAAAATGTCTCATGACATATAGTCTCCTTAATTCTTTTTCAGAACACACAGATAGATACCAGAAGTTTAAGTCCTACAGGAAAAGTATTCAAATAAAAGAAACATTTCCTCCAAAAAATTTTTTTAACACATAACATCTAGACAAAAAACATTTTTCAGGCACTTTTACAATCCCAGTGCTAAAAAGCTAATGACCTCACAATGTGAACAATATACCACTACATCCTTCCTTCAAAATGTAAATTCTTTGAAATATGTATTTCTGTGTGGTCTGTAAAGAGACTAAAACTGCTTTTCCTTGGACTTTTGTCTTTTAATTCTGATCAAAGTACATCTGGAAAGGAATTTGCCAAAATATTAATACACATCACATACCAGAGCTCTGTTTTACGCTGAGGCAACTCTTGAACAAATGGAAAGCTGTAGAAAATTAAGACCAGCAAGCCACACGTGTGTACCAGGAGCTGTGACACTGTTCCTTTTAACTGGAGGACTTTTCTCTCAGTGGTTTCTTAAGTCATTTAAATAATCATTTATTATAAACACCCAGATGTTTAACTGTAAGTATGATCTGACAGGATCTGTGTTCATTTTCAAATTCATAGTAGTACTGAAAGGAACCTTGTTCATCTCTTATTCTGTATCTTCAAGAAGACAAGCTTAAGGGAATTTGGTAAAATATTTTTTCCCATTGTTTCAAGTAATGTTCAGGTAGATGACCATTTGCCAGATAACAGAAATTTTAGGTTTAACTAACAAAGAGAATGAGCAAGGTCTAATATGTAAGCCCAGGTGCACATATAGTAAATAATCAAAGTTAGACTAGCTTTCTTTGCAAATATTTATCAGTAAAGGCCTGAGTAGAACATCAAAGACATTGACTGTAATTTCTATTATTACTCCTTCAATTATGCTTTTTATAACTTACATATCATGAGGAAGGAGTCTGCCACTATTCATAGAGTTTTGAGCTGAGTTCCAACGTTAACTGTGAAATTGTTTTCCATCCCAGTTCTTGACTCAGTTCTGTGACCAACAGGAAAGTGCCTAAAATAGTGCATTATGCAGAATAGGCCTTTCTCGTTTATTAATAAATCTTTATTGAATATGATTGCGATGATAAAAATAATGGCCAACGTTTGCTGAGCGCCTAAGTGTCATTCAGGCACTGAACAACTTACTTCGCGTGTATTATCTGGGGCAGATGTCATGAAAAAGCATCTGTCTGGCCTGTATAGGATTTGAACTAATGACTTAGTTCTAATTAGGCCAACAGTGTGATACTTTTCCAGCACATCATCCTGTGTTATCCCGTTATGATTGATAGTGACAACTATTATTTCTATTGCCTAAGAAGTACATACATAACATTTTTTTGTCTACTATACAATCTCACATAGTTCAGATACCAAAAATGAATAACAGTAATTTTATTATTTATTATACTTTCACATTCTGACCCCCTAAGAGGTACTTTAACCAACTTGTGAATCACCAACATGGTCACACCAAGGTTGTAATAGACATTCCATGTGATTCTGTAGAATATAATAAACAATATGTGACAACTTTATAAAGAGGACTGTATTTTTAAAAAGTGGACATTGGCTCTAGGTTTTCCAAAGTTGATCCTAAAGTATATGAAATTGTTATGAAGTTACCACCAAAAGTAACAAATTCATTAATGATTAGAATAGTTGGTCCTCTGACTAATCACTCTTCTGCTATGTGTTTCTACTTTATAATCATTAATAGCATTAGTTATAATTGAACTATAAAAAATCAGAAATACTAAATGAATAGATTCACACTGAGATTATTACACATGTATCTGCATACTTACCACTATCTCACTGTGAAAGATAATACACATCAACAAAGCAAGGTCCAGGCCCTCATTCTCTCACAGACGCAGTAAGTAAACCACAGGCTAAAATGATTGTATAGAGCTCTGGAAACCAGTCAGAGATCTACATCAACCAAACCCCCAATTAAGAAAAAGCCACATCAGAAACATAGAACATGCCATGGTGTTTTCACTCATCCTTTCCCACCCTTAACACGGCACAGAGGAAGTCGCCCAGTACCCAGTTCCCTCCCTCAGGATGGAAGGTATGGAGCAGAACTTGTTAGCAGTATTCTGGCCTGTTGTGGGCTAGTTGAGGAACTAGTTTCTGAAGTGCATAATTTGGATCTCAGGCTAGCAGAAGCTATAGAAGATAGTGGCAGGAGCCATTATCATGTGAAAACTGTAGAGTAACCGCAGACCCACAGACACCTGAGGGCAGCAGATTACAGATCAAAGAATGCAATGAAAGTGTTAGTTGCTCAGTCTTGTCAGATTCTTTGTGACCCCGTGGACAGTAGCCCACTAGGCTCCTCTGTCCTTGTAATTTCCCAGGCAAAGGAGTGAGTTGCCATTTCCTTCTCCAGGGGATGTTCCAAACTGAGGGAATACAATAGAACTCTTAATGCCCAGAGAAGTCATGATGAGACTCTGGGAAATGAAGACATGCGAGGCCCATAAAATTAGTTAAGGTCTTCAACAACTGTCTGCAAAGACTGGGAGAGGTGGATGTTTTTTCTCATGCCCAATTTTAAACCAAAGATGAAACCAAAAGAAAAAAACAGGCATACAAAGCAACAGGGAAATATAGCCCATTCAAAGCAACAAAATAATCTCTAGAAACTATCCCTGAAGAAACATGTCAGACTTCCTAAACAAAGACTTTAAATACCTGTCTTAAACATGCTCAAAAAGCTAAAGGAAAACACAAGCAATGAACTGAAAGAAATCAGGGGAACAATATATGAACAAAATGAAAATATCAACAAAAATTGTTTTTAAAAATTCATGGAGCTGAAAAATACACTAACTGAACTGAAAAGTCCATCAGAGGGTTCAACAGCAGACTCAGACAGCAAGCTTGAAGACAGATCATTTGAAATTATGGAGTCTAAGGATAAAGAGAATGAAAAAAGTAAACAGAGCCTAAGGGACATGTGAGATACCATCAAGCTGATCCATTGGGGCATTATGGCAGAGAAATTAATTTAAGAATGATGGCCCAAAACTTTGCAAATTTGAGGCAAGAAATGGACTTAGGAACCCAAGAAGCTCAATGAACTGCAAAGAGAATAAACCCAAAGAGATTCATACTGCTGCTGCGGCTAAGTCGCTTCAGTCGTGTCCAACTCTGTGCGACCCCATAGACGGCAGCTCACCAGGCTCCCCCATCCCTGGGATTCTCCAGGCAAGAACACTGGAGTGGGTTGCCATTTCCTTCTCCAACGCATGAGAGTGAAAAGTGAAAGTGAAGTCGCTCAGTCGTGTCTGACTCTTAGCAACCTCATGGACTGCAGCTTACCAGGCTCCTCCGTCCATGGGATTTTCCAGGCAAGAGTACTGGAGTGGGTTGCATGCTGAGACACATTATATAATCAAACTATCAAAAGTCAAAGGCAGAATCTTAAAAGCAGCAAGAAAAGTCACTTGTTGCATATAAGAGGAAATTCCCCAGTAAAAATATAAGTGGATTTCTCAGAAGAACACTGCAGGCCAGAAGACATATTTGGATGATATATTTAAGTGCTGAAACAAAATTTGTCAACCAAGAACTCTATATCAGCCAAACTGTCCTTCATAACTGAGTGAGAAATTAAAACAACAAAGCCAGACAAATATCAAAGGAGTTCATTATCATTACACTTGCCGTGTAAGAAATGCTAGAGAGTCCTTAAGTTGAAATGAACGGATGCTAGACAGTTAACTCAAAGCCATTCAGAAACATGAA
Organism: Bos taurus; assembly: GCF_002263795.3. Lineage (NCBI taxonomy): Eukaryota > Metazoa > Chordata > Mammalia > Artiodactyla > Bovidae > Bos > Bos taurus. Next base: position 13,165,119 of record NC_037352.1, read on the forward strand.
GTTCTTTGGTAAAAAGTAAATACATGGACAAATGTAAGGAATGGTGTTATTATAATTTCTGTATATAACTCCACTTTTTATTTTCTATGGGATTTAAGCAATTTAAGCAACAGATGCACAAAAAATTATAAATCTGTTAATAACTGCATAATATATAATGTAATTTGTGACAATAATAATACAAAGTGGGGAGGTGTGGCTATAAAAGTAGTTCTTGTATATAACTGAGATTGGTATCAATATAAGTTAGATGTCATAGCTTTAGGATGTTATGTGTAATTCACATGGTAACAACAAAGAAAATATCTATAGGATATGTATCTATAAAAGTAGTTCTTGTATATAACTGAGATTGGTATCAATATAAGTTAGATGTCATGGCTTTAGGATGTTACGTGTAATTCACATGGTAACAACAAAGAAAATATCTATAGGATGTTTATCTATAGGAAATGAGAAAGGAATCACTGCAAAAAGTCAACCAAACACACAAGTGTAAAGACATGCTTATGGATTAGAAAATTTAACATTGTGCTGATGTCAGTACTACCGAAAAGCAATCCATGGATTCAGTACAATGCCTATAAAAATCCCAATCACAAAACAGTGTGGTTTAGGCATAAAGAGACACATAGACCAATGGAACAGCATCGAAAACCCAGAAATAAGTCTTCACATATATGGTCAAATGATTTTAAGATCAAGTGTCAAGGTCACCCAGTCTCAAGGAAACAGGACAGTCTTTTCAACAAACAGTGTTAAGAAAACTGGATGTCCACATGCAAAAGAGTGAAGTTGGATCCTTACCTAACACCATATATGAAGATTAACTCAAAATGATCAAAGACCTGAACACAAGAGCTGCTGCTGCTGCTGCTAAGTCACTTCAGTCGTGTCCGATTCTGTGTGACCCCATAGACAGCAGCCCACCAGGCTCCCCCGTCCTTGGGATTCTCCAGGCAAGAACACTGGAGTGGGTTGCCATTTCCTTCTCCAGAACATAAGAGCTAGAACTGTTAAAATCTCTGAGGAGAGGGGGAGGAATAGGAGAAAGCCTCATGACACTGAATTTGACTGATTTCTTAAATATGACACCAGGCAACAAAAGAATAAATAGATAATTAGGCTTCATCAAAATTAAAACCTGCATCAAAGCACACTATCAACAGAGTGAAAAGCAACCCACAGCATGAGAGAAAAAAAATCTGCAAATCATGTATCCAGTAAGGGGCTAATATTCAGAATATGTAAAGAACTCTCACAAATAACAGGGGAAAAAAACTGATTTTTAAATGGGCAAAGGACTTGCATAAACATTTCTTCAAAGAGGATATATAAAGACTAACAAACAAATGAAATGATATTCAACAACACTAATCGCTAGAGATTCAACTCAAAACCACAATGAGATATCACCTCATACCATTAGAATAGCAAATATCAAAACGAACAGAAATTAACAGGTTGTCAGCAAGGATGTGGAAAAATTAGAGCCCTTGTTCACTGTTGGTGGAATTGTGAAATAAATGGTGCATATTGCTATAGAAAATGGTATGGCAGTTACTCAAAAAGTTAAAAACAAAATTACCTTATCAGCAATTTCATTTATGGGTCTATGGCCAAAAGAACTAAGCAGGGATTTGAACATCAGCTTGTACACCCGTGCTCCTAGCAGCATTAGAAGTAACCCATGTGTCCATCAACAAATGAATGGAGAAGCAAAATGTGGCATACATACAGTGGAGTATTACTCAGCCTTAAAAAGAAGGAAATTCTCCATGGCTGATTCATGTCAATGTATGGCAAGAACCACTACAATATTGTAAAGTAATTAGCCCCCAATTAAAAGAAATAAATAAATTTTTAAAAAAGAAGGAAATTCTGACACAAGCTACAAAATGGATTAATCTTGAGGACACTATACTAAGTGAAATAAGCCATCCACGAAAAGAAAGATATATGATTCCACTCTAAATGTAGTTAAATTTATACATATAGAAAGTAGATGGTGGTTGCTGGGGAGAGGGGAGAATGGAATATTGTTGTTGAATGAGCACAGAGTTTCAGTTAGGGATGATGAAAAAGTTCTGAAAACGAATAGTAGTGATGGCTGCAGAGCAGTGTGGATGTATTTAATGACATACAGTTACATACTTTAAAATGGTTTAATTGGTAAATTTTATCTTACATATATTTTACCATTATTTTTAAAAATAATAGATTTTTTAAAATGAGTGACACATGTCAGTCCTCACTACTACCAGGTATTCAAGCACCACCCGAACGTCCTCAAGCTACCATGCCAGTGGATTTTAATGTTCAGCTATTTTTTCTACAAATGACATGCTTAAACTTACAGCTATGTAATACAGAAACAAGGGGTCAGTGTAAGGTGATCTGTTTTAACAAAGCTGGAATTTTACATAAACTATCCATCTGGTAAATATACAAAGCATATATTTTTGATTTGTATTTGACTCATTTTATCTGAGGCTTTAAATTTAAAGAATAATTGCATGTTGAATCTCTTATTTGCATATTGTCCTCTTAAGATCTCTGCTACATCCTAAGTTGCAAACACTTTTATTGTAGATTTAAAGTCTACAGTACAAAACACTTTTGTTTTTAAATATCTAGTTTCTACCTTTCCAGATTGTATAAAGAAATTCTAATGAAAAAGGAACTCACCAGAGAAAAATGATTGGTCTTTGGCAAGTGTATCGTCTTTTCAGAAGGAGCCAGTGCAGATACCTGAAACATCATAAAACTCTAATCAGCTTAAACACTTGCTCTGAACTTACTTTTTTCTTTTGTAGCAAACTTTTCTATAGTGATTTCTAATATGAGAAAGAAAGTGAAGTCACTCAGTCGAGTCCAACTCTTTGCGACCCCATGGACTGTAGCCCACCAGGCTTCTCCGTCCATGGGATTTTCCAGGCAAGGATACTGGAGTGGGTTGCCATTTCCTTCTCCAGTCTTTAATATTTGAAGTGCTTTCTTTTGAGTTTTATGTAGAGTGTAAATATCCATCATTAAAAAATAATGTTTTCCTGATATTTCATGTTAAAATTACAACCATTGTCACGAGACCAGAAGTTGTGAAAAGAACAGTGTATCAGATCCAATAAAACAAGGCAAAGTTTGCAACTTTTTTTTTTTTTTTTGGAGAGAAGATTCTCAATCATTTTGAGATTAAATTTGTAATAGTCCGTAAGGTGAATTTAGATCTTGATGTCGATGAAGCATTAAGATTTTAACATATTGCTCAATTTACTGTGGAACAAAATAAGTGTGGTATCCTCTATGCCTTGGATATTCTTTTAGTCCTTTTTGGAATACTTTCATTTCAAAAATCGTAATATTGAGACTTTTGGGGTAATTCTAGCCACTGGAATTCCAACATCTAGATATATGAAGGAAGATGGGAGCGTAGCGGAGGTGGAGGTTTCCTTTCTAAGGCACATAAAAAAGACCAGCAATATGTAAAGAAGCATTTAGATATTTCTCCCTTTTTAACCAGAATTTATCTTCCCATTAGGTAAAATTAACAATCAGTTTATCTCAGTTGAGTTATGCAGGAGGGAGTCTGTGGTTTTATAGATAGCAGAGTCAAACTAAAATGCCAAAAAAGCTAAAAGATGGGAGCATTAAGGTGGAAGTCAATCAGACGAGGTCTAGAAATAGAGGCCATACATTTTCATAAATATTACAGTTGATACCACATTTACTAAGACTGTTGTTTAATAAATCATTACTATCATATCAGTCAATAGGGGCTAGACTGGTAAAACAGCTTACTAGGTTAGTAGAATTTATCTGCAAGGAAATCTATATATATATATATATTTCAAAATTCAAATATCTGGTTCTGCTTCATATGCCAGTTATTTAATAGCCAAAGAATGTTCTTCCCCTGTGTGAAAACTGACCCAAAGATATGTATTCGCGTTTCCAAAATAACAAAAAAAAGGACATGAAAGAGAAATAGGTGACATAAAGCTACATTCTATAAAGCAGGGATCAGCAGGTCATCATCATTCACTGCACGTCAGAGGTTCACTGAGGAGCCAGCCATCTCAGGGCTCTTTGGGGACAGAAGTCACCCTGGAACATAGGTGTCAAGACTCATGGAGGAGTCCCTTCATTTCTGTTTGAAAATGAAATTGAGTGTGGCCACCTTTAAAAAGTTGTCTTGTATCGTCAACATTTACTGTTAACTAATAGTTACTTATAAATGAAAATCAATGACAAAGTGAAAACACAGTTCAGGGAGAGAAGTGACACGGGCACGGACACCTGACTGCACCCACCCACATCTCCCAGGCTCTTCGGGCCTGGAGTGACCCAGTATGAGGAACGCCACCAGGAACTTCCATTCACCCATTAAACAAATATTTATTGAGTAACTAGTATGTGCCAGACAGTAAAGAATCTGCCTGCAATGCAGGAGACGCAGGAGACTTGGGTGTGATCCCTGGGTTGGGAAGATCCCCTGAAGAAGGGAATGGCAACCCACGCCAGTATTCCTGCCTAGAGAATTCCATGGACAGAAGAGCCTAGCAGGTTACACAGTCCATGAGATTGCAAAGAGTCAGACATGACTGAGCAACTTCAGATCAGATGAGGCAGTATGTGCCAAGCTTCATATTTCTTGCTGCTAATAGCCCTCTGAGTTTTCAGGTCATTTATTTTAAGGAGGGAAAATACAATTTGCTATTTTTAAACCCGACTACTTCAACAAGAGAACTGATTTTGATTGTTGTTATGAATTTGAGAGTTGTTCAGGGAAATAGAAATGATAAAGACATTTTCTCTTAAGGCAAGGTCCAAGTAGTAATCAATATGCAACATTTAACTGATTTATTATAACAGTACTCTCTCTTTCCAGTAAATGAATACTTACACTGTACTTACAGAAGATTGCTGGTGGGAATAGTTTTTTGGGGCTGCTGATGGCTTCCTTTATTAATATATGACCCCAAAGTGAGATTCAGTAATTGCTGAATTTGGCCTAGGCAACAAATTCACTTCTTGCTCTAAGTGTGAGGGGACTGTCAATGCACAGGTCAGTCCTATTAGTATATATTCTTCAGATTTTCTTCTGTTGCAAGAACTGGGAGGCGGTGGTTCACAAGAGCACTAATCAGGTTTGGAAACGGGAACAGAAGCTGTCTAGCACCTTTAAGGACACGTGCATGGATCTGACCTACCAGAAGCGGAAGCTTTCTTACCAGAGGCTGCCTGACAGTGCACCTAGGGTGAGATCAAGGGGAGTCATGGGCCAGTAACGACGACTAAGCATCACGTCTGAAGTAGCCCAGATTAGTGTGACCTATAGGGCAAAAAAGCCTTTTGAGTACCATGTCCTGTTTTGATAATTTTTATGAGTTTGGGACTTTCTTTCTGCCAAAAAATGGTGGTTCTGACCATAGTTCTGAGAAAACACTAGAGTTTTGTGAATCCAGCCTTATTTAGCTTTAGCTTTTCGTTGTTGTCAGGGCAAAGACTAAATCGTTGGCTCAATGGATGTAAAGCAAGTTATTCCACCATCTAGGTCTCAGACATAATACTATATTTTTCTGTTTCTTTTCTAGCTTTTCTGTTTTCACTGTTAATGATTTCACAGACTTGTCTCCTTTCTGCCTTTTCCACCAGTTTACTCCAGTGTCCCCAGCAGTTCCTGAATTCTTGAAAACTCCTACTGCAGATCAGCCCCCGCCACGGTCCACAGCACCCGTCCTCCCCCCAAGCACTACATCCTCAGCGAAGCCTGGGCCAGCACTGGTGAAGGTAGGTACCCTACATGCGTGCAACCCTCAGCGACGTCACCTTCAACTGTGGTCTCTAGCCCTGAGCACGGAGGACAGAGGCTGTGTCCAGAGCCTGCCTTTTAGTCAAGCCTTGAAAACAAAACCTCAGAAGGACTGGCTCACCCCAGCTTTCATAACTGAAACCTCCACCTTTAACAAATGACCTCTCGTTTGATGGTCACAGAAGAACAGAATAAAATTCAGTCTGTATAAAACGACTGCAGCAGCGCAGAAAGAGTTTAGAAATCATTTTATCAACAGTTCCCAATTCAGCTTCCACCCAGGCCAGTAAGATGAAACTCATGGGGAAGAAACAAAGAGAGAGACTTTAGCACTTCGGATTCATGAGTCTCACACACAGATGTCTGTAATGGTAATGTGATTTCAAACGTCTATACACAAGGTCAAATTCAGCAGTATTGGAGATATATTATGTGATAGGTTAAAGGTTTTCAAGAAGAAAATACCTTTTTTTTGTTTGTTTGTTTAGTAGATTTGGCCTGATACAGCTTGGTTTGTTCTTCAGAGAAGCTGCAGATTTATGGCACTGTTCCCTGCATTTTACTTGGTCAAAATAGTTTTTTAATGTGGATTTAGAACTGCTAGATAAAGGAGGGGGAGTTATAACCTGAGGAATAGTTTAATCATTTCAGATGTGGCTTTTGCCAAAACGAGCAGAACATAGATCCCAAACTTTTAGAACTAAAAAAGGACCTCGGAGAGCTAGCTTGGCCTTTCAGCACCTTTCAGGTGAGGATACCAAGGCCCAAAGAAAGGAGGCTATAACAAGGTCAGGACCCTGTCTCTGAATCCCTGTCTGGCCTTCGTCCTTCCCTCTCACTTAGCTGCAGTGCTCCTCCTTGGAGGCAGTTAGCCTGGGTGTGTTCCTCACTCCCCTCTGTCCCCAGGACCTGTTTGTCCTTGGTCTTCCTGGAGAGAAGGCTCTTGCTACTCCAGGCTGGTTCCTCTGTGTGGCCAGGTGTCCGTGCCTTCAGGGCACAGATCAGTGTATTTCACCCTATTCCATCTCTTGGTATCGGAGCCACAAATTCCAGAGTGTCTGTGCAACTGAGCCAATAAAATCAGCTCTTGCATCCTTGTCCCACAACCCCCATTGTGTCTTTGTACCTAAAGCATCTCAGAAACAGTTTCCTATACCTTGTTTTGTGTTCTTGTGGACCATTCTTTAAAAAGATGAATTTATCTTACAATATGAATATTAAAAAGTAGAAACTGATCTGATAATTTATAAATGAAGGAGATGAAAACCCAGAAGAGACATCTGATTCTTAACCATAAGACAGGGTCTCACACCCCATTTTTCAAAATAAAAATGTAATGTTTTGGAAAAGAAGTTTTAAATTCATGTTCATATCACTCAGCATTTTTTGTGTGTATTTGCCATGGAAATTGGTAGCTTTATATTCTGCTTTATTCTCAGAAGCACTTTGCTGCTTTTATATATTCACCATAGATTTTAATGATCACAAAATATTTACAGAATATAAAAGATTTAAGTTATATTTGTGATTAAGTGAAATATACTTAATCATTTCCCTATTGTATGTTTAGTGTGAAGCCTGTTTTTTCACAAGGAGATAATAATATGTAAGCAGTAGGCAGTGTCTACACAGGACCCAAAGTAAATGTTTGTTGAACTTGCATAGATGATGCAGAACTGAGCATCTTGCCCTTAGTCTTAAGGGAACAACGCAGCAGAAGTTCTTAGGAGTACACGAATGTTCTCACAGCTCCTGAAATGTGTTTAGTATATTGCTTTCCAGAGAGGCAATCCCGATTTTCAAGGTGCGTTACTTTTTCTTTTCAAATCAGATATACACACAGTAGAATAGACTGCTTTCTCTTAAAATGTTCTTTTTCTCGAAAATAGCAAAGCCATCCCAAGAATCCAAACGACAAACACCGCAGCAAAAAGTGCAAAGACCCCAAGCCCCGGGTGAAGAAGCTGAAGTACCACCAGTACATCCCGCCAGATCAGAAGGGGGAGAGGAGTGAGCCGCACATGGACTCCAACTACGCCCGGCTGCTCCAGCAGCAGCAGCTCTTCCTGCAGCTGCAGATCCTCAGCCAGCAGCAGCAGCACTACAACTACCAGACCATCCTGCCCGCGCCACTCAAGTACGGCTTCGTAAACTGGGTTCACTGTGGTTTTTGTGAGCAGCCCTTAGTGTCTGAAGATGGGATGCTATGATTTATTTGTTCTCAGCGATTGTTTTCATTCTGTTGTCATCGAAGCTCATAGTGTCAGAAGTCCACATAGTGAGAAAAGTCTGCATTCCAGTTCACTTTTTGTCCTCTATAACAGGTTCTGAACTTTTCAAGTTAGAAACAACTTTTCACAGTTACTCATCCAGGAAAGATTTGCCTGTTTATTTACTTGAATATTAGATGCTATGAGAAAAGCAAAAGAAGTGTAAACCTGGTATAAGCACTTTAAATTAAAAAAGACAGTTGAGCATAAATGCTGGAGCGGTCAAGAAAAGTTTTATGGAAAAGGCAGGAGGGAAAGGGCCTGAAACTTGGGAAGGACCCTTCCAAACCAAGAGGAATGGTCTGAGTACAAATACAGAGGACGTTAGAGCAAACAATGCCTGTTTATATTGCATGATGAGAAAAATGGCCTGAGTAACATATATGACTAATTTTTAAAGCAGAAGGCAGATTTGAGCAGAGCCAATGTCTAGAGAAACGTGAAGTTGGGAAGACTTTTTTAGGGGGGAAGACTTTAATCTTGATATGGTGGATGTTTCAGAAGACCATGGTGACAAGGTAAAATCAAAATGCAAGAAGGAACAGTCTGATGCCAGTGTTGGAGGGGAGTCTGCAAGTAGGAAAGCCAGTTAGAAGCTTGGCAATAAAGCAGATACAAGAATAAGAAGGGACACTGAGAATGGGAAGGAAGGAGCAGGTGGCAGGAGTCCCAAAAGACGATAAAAGGTCTCAGTGACCAACAACTATGAAGAAGGAACATGTGCCCAAAGTTTGAGCCCAAGCAGGAAGGACAGAGGGAGTGAGTCCTGATAGTTTCTGAAACTGAATTCTCACAGCAGGACACCCACAGCTAATTTTGATTATGTACTAGAGGAAATCACTGGTTACACATCCTCAGAACACTGTTCTGGAAAACAGATAAAAATACAGAGTCTCTGTCCTTCATTTCATTCACTTTTCAGGAAAAAGGAATTATTTACAGTCAACTGGAGAAAATAAACTCTAGAAAAAGATCCAAAATCTCATGACAAGGAAAAAATTATACTCTGATCCAACCACTCAATTTATGATCATGTGATCTGTAGAAGCCTATGTTTTCTACACATAGGCTAAGCCTTCCTCCATGGAGAGCCCGTAATTTCTAGGAGTAGAAAAGGATTAAGGCTTACTAAAAAGCTTCTCTGTAAGAAATAGTCTCCTCATATGCTAAGAATTATCAATTCACTTTTTTCTTTGAAGACCCAAATATCTTGAGGAAGATTAGACCTATTAGTCATTCAGACCTTCCTGTGAAGTGCTTAAATCTGAAACATCAGGGCAACAGAGATGAAGGAAGAAAAGAGTGTTTGTAGCATGTTTTTATTTTAAGAGGAGGCAGGCCCAAGAGAGCTGTTGACATTGGAAGGGACCCAGGGAAGGCCAGAGAACTGGACGAGCATCAAAGACAAAGCACTGCTGCTTTACAGCTTCATCCAGGCCCGGGGAGGCGGCCCCCGGCCTGCCACCGCGGGACCCCATGAGGGAGGAGGACAGCAGGGGTGCTCTCGGTGCCCCGGCCGCGTGCTCAGCAGCACCCTCCTCACAGCGACTCTCAGAGGGGCCGACAGGACTGCCCCCAAGCCCTGATGAGGGAACTGGTAACTGAGGAGCCAGTAAAAGGGGGTGTCTAGCCATGAAATAATCCTTTCTGTAATGTAAGAAATTGTGTGGGGCCAGCTTTGCAGATGGGAAGAAAACATCTGGCTGGGGTTGGGGGGGCACCCAAATGCGAAAGTTCTTTGTCTTTCTATGAAGGCTTTAGTTCCCTCCTCCTCAAACACTCCTGCCACTGAAGTCACCAGGCCACCTGCCCCAAGAAAGCGTCATCCAAAAAGACCCAAGAACTCAGAGGAGGAAGGAGCTGTCATTTCTGTGTTTATTTCACTGGATGGAAATGGAACACCAGTTTTGTTTAATCTCCAGATCCTAAGAATGGAGATGTTTTCAAACACATTGTTTCCTTTTACCAAAATTCAGTATAAGAAACCAAATGTGGGAGTTGTGTAGGGCCCACAGCGGTGGAACTTTACTGATAACAAAGCCCTTTGGTATCTTGGGAGGAGCAGGAGCCTGGAGACATGGGGCTTTAGTTCCCACATGGCCACTTACTGACAGAAGGGAAGGGTCCCAGCAGGTGTCTGGACCTCAGGATCCTCAACTACGCAGTGATTACATTCATCAGGTATCCACCCTCCTCCTCTCTCTTTTTCCCCTCTGTTGATTTGGGAAAAAAATAAACCAATTTATTTTTGTTGTTTTAAAAACTGAATTAAACACTATACTGTTAATCATATTAATGAGTATTATAGAATCTCAGCATGAATAAAATAATTAATTTAAACCATGGGGACTTCCCCAGTGGTCCAGTGATTAAGAATCCACCTGCCAGGCAGGGGACGCAGGTTCGATCCCTGTGTGGGAACTGAGATCTCACATGCCGTGGGGCAGCTAGCCTGCGCGCCACTACTGCTGAGCCCGCTTGCTTTAGAGCCTGTGCTCTGCAACAAGAAAGTACCCCAGTGAGGAGCCCCCACTTCAGCTGGAGGAAGCACATGTGCATCAGTGAAGACCCAGCACAGCCAAAGATACATTAATTTTTAAAAATTTAAATTATGCATTCTCAAGGAGAAGATATCATTCACAAAGGAGCAAAAGTTGGAAGCATTTTACAGTTTTTATGTAATAAAGCACAGACCTATGTACATGAATGAGAATGTAGTACATCTATGGTATTAAAATTTCAGAGAGAGTGATTAGAAAAATTATCTAGAGAGCTTTTCTGGGGGAGAGTAATGAACATAAGGCTGAGAAACAGTGATTAAAATGATTTCATAATTTGAAAATACGGTTTTTAAAAGTTGACTCTTAGAAAGAATAGTGATATATTTTTAAATATTTGTCATTTCATCCAAACTTCAAAATACTTCATATCAAATACTTCAAGTACTTAATTTCATCATAATTCAGGCAGGTTTAAAAAGCCTCAGATGCAAGTCAAGAGTTAGCTGTTGACAAGGCCAGCACTGGCTTCAAACACAGGCTTCTTAAAAACTTATTTGAGAAAGTTCATCCAGCCATGGACCTCACCCCAGAGACCCTGTCACCTCAGATCCCTGTTTCAGGACATGGAATTCAACATCTTTTCGGTACCAAGCTTCAGTACCAAAGCTTATACTGACAGTTAAGCCTGAGGCTGCAATGGAATTGGTTGTAGAGCGTCAGTGACCACATGCACCTTTCTCTAATGAGTATCAACCAACCAGAAAAGAAAATGCCATTGTTGCCAAGCGTATCACAGCCAGAAGGCATTGGAAGGACCTGGCTTCAACATGAAAAGTTTAGGGGAATTATTACGAAAGTATAACAGATTCACCAACACTTTTTAAATAAGCTTTTAAAAATGTAGTATAAGTTAGAGAAGTCCATAAATTATAAGTGAAAACCAATGCCAAAGCGCACTGCTACATCAAGAAGAGGAACACTGTCAGCTCCATTGTCATTGGCTCACATCCCCCCCTTAGTGACTTCCCTGATTGGAATCCATGGATTAGTTTTGCTCAATGTGTTTGTGAGTCATATCTTTATTCGTGCAAACAGCAGCAGTTAATTCTTATTCTTGCTACTTCATGGTTCATCCACCCAGCATCCTCTTGATGGGACAGCTGGTTGCTTCCAGCTGGGGCTCTGATGAATTATGCCATAGTAAATCTCCTAAGCTGCATCTCTTGGTTCACATACGTGTGGCTTTGTCAGGTGTTGATCTAGAAATGGAGTTGTTGGATCAGATGGGTATGGTGTTTCTTTAGTAGATACTATGAAACTGTTCTCGAAAACAGTCGTACTAACTCTGCTTCTCCCAGATGTGTATGCGGGCTGTGGTTGTTCCAAGTACTCGGTGGTGTCAGTCTTGCATGTTACAGCAGCAGCTCTGCTGGGTGTGCAGTGCTGTTTTGCTGTGGTTTTCATTTTCCTCATACCTGATGAGGTTAAGCATTCGTTCATATATTTATTGACCATTTGTGCTGTGTTTGTTCACAATTTTCCCATTAGGTTTTTCTTTTTCTTACTGTCAATAATTTGCAAGACTTCTGTGTGTATTCTAGATGAGGCATTTGTCAGAAGTATGTTATGACAAACATCTTCTCCTGGGGCTTGGTTTTTAACCCTGAGTGCTTTTTCTGTCCTAAGAAATCTTTGCTTATCAAAAGCTATGAAGGTACTAGGCTAAGTTTTCTTCTCAAAGTTTGTTTTCCAGTTCACATTGAGGTTTGGGGATGGCGTGAGGCTAGGGGCTGATCAAGAGCCCTGTTCTTCTCATGTGACTGACTATCCAGTTTGGCCCGTTACCACTGATGGAGGGACCACCCTTTCCCACCACACTGCCGTGTCACCTTTGTCCTTGTGTGCAGCATCTGTGTCTGGATTTTCTGATCTCTCCCATTTGTTGTCCTGTCCTTGCATCAGCAGCATCTTCGTAACTGGCTCTGTAATAAATTTTGCTGTCTGGTAGTATGATGCTTCCAGCTTTGCTTTTCTTCTTTAAAGATGCCGTGGCCGGTTTTGGTCCTTTGCATTTCTATATAAAGCTCTGAATCATCTTCTAAATTTTTACCAAGCAGACAGACAAAACCTGCAGGGATTTTGAATGGGGTCTAATTTGACTGACATCTCTTCCATATTGAGTCAGCCAACCCATGACCGGGTAGTTTTCTCTTTGTAAGTTCACAGATTGTTAACAGGAGCAATGTCAACCCCAGAAATCATTTTATTAGAAAATCTGATTTTCTTTTTCTTTTGAAGGCCACTCAATGACAAGAACAACAACAGTGGGAATCCAGCTTTGAACACTACCACATCTAACACACCAAGACAGAATACACCTGCTCCTGTGAGAAAGCCAGGACCTCTGCCATCGAGCTTGGATGATCTAAAGGTGATCATTGCAAGTGGGGTTTATTCACCCGTAAGAACCACAAAACTGTAAACTATGCCAGATCTGTCCAGCAGATGTAGGCAGTTTCTAATAGGCCTTCAACTCTACCAGCACGAGGATAACCATTACAGAAGTACTTTCTTTTTACATCCATTAAGTTTCCTTTAAAATGACCAGTAATAAATTTCCATTTATTGAGCAGATGCCATGAGCAAGCACCTTCATCCCTGCTTGTTGGGAAGTTTGGGAGAAGAGGAAGATGTAACAGTTAAGAACACCATCTCCAGGACCCTCTTTACTGGGTTCCACCCCTATGCAGCCTTCTGTTATCTATGATAGCTTGGACCAGTGACATACCCTCTCTCCCCATCTGTAAAACAGGAATAATAATATCTACACCTCATGTGAAGGTTAACTGAAAGAGTAAAGTACTTCTGGCACTGTCTGGCCCATGGCAGTTACACAGTAAATGTAACTGTTATCATTTCTGGTAGTAAATCTTTTGAGGTAGCAAAGGAATTAGCCTCTAATAACCCTTGCTTTGTCACTGGCCTTTCAGGTCCTTTATGTCTATAATTCTGTGTTTTTGTGTGTTTAAAAAAAAACAAACTGTCACACTTACACGCAGTCATACAGAGCTGTCTGACAGATGTAGGCACCTTTTCCAGCACACAGGTGTGCTATAGATTTGCCAGAAGGTCGTAACACCGAAAAAAGCGATCTGATTGATTTGTACTTCCAGGTATCGGAGCTGAAGACAGAGCTGAAGTTAAGGGGTCTCCCTGTGTCAGGCACCAAACTGGACCTCATTGAACGCCTAAAACCCTACCAGGAAGTGAACAGCAGCGGCCCTGCTGCCGGTGGCGTCACAGCCGTGCCCACACCCGCCATCGTCCCCAGCAACCCCGAAGTCACCGTGGCCCTGCCAGTGACAACACGACAGAACTCTGTGACCAGCTCAGGCTCCACTTTCAAGGCAGAGCTGCCCCCCGCCAGCAGCAGCAGCGTGGCCCACGTGGACAGCGGTAGCTCCCCACTGCCCATCTCACCTGCACCTTCCGAACAGTCCAGCCTCAGTGCTGAGGACACGAGCATGGCTGATACGTTCACCGAGATCATGACCATGATGTCCCCATCGCAGTTCCTGTGCTCGTCGCCCCTGCGGGCAACCAGCACTGAGGACAGCCTCAGCCCCACCAGCAGCACGCTGTCCACCCTGGAGCTGGACGCAGCCGAGAAGGACCGCAAGCTCCAGGAGAAGGAGAAGCAGATCGAGGAGCTGAAGCGGAAACTGGAGCAGGAGCAGAAGCTTGTGGAAGTTCTGAAGATGCAGCTGGAGGTGGAGAAGCGAGGGCAGCAGCAGCAGCGGCCCCTGGAGCCCCCGCCCCCGGCCAGCACCCCTGCCCCTTCGGTCTCCAAGGCCGACCAGACGCGGGGCCCCACTGCTTCCACCACCAAGGACGAGGCCCCGCTCCCCGATGGCCCCGGCCCAGTGGCCGGCCAGTCTCTTGTTGCCAAAAAGGCCATAGTGATCAAGCAAGAGGTGCCTGTGGCCCCGGCCGAGCCACCGAGCCTCGTCCCACAGTTTTACGTGAGTTCCCAGGGCCAGCCGCCCGCCGGGGTCGCTCAGCCGCAGGCTTTACTGACCACGCAAACTGCACAGCTGCTGCTCCCTGTGTCCATCCAGGGCTCCAGTGTGACCTCAGTGCAGCTCCCTGCAGGCAGCCTCCAGCTCCAGGTGTGAAGCATGTCTTCTAACTCCTTGCCTTACAGCCTGCCTGACCCAGAAACGGCTCGTGGTGAGCACAGACCCGAGCTGCTTCATACATGCATCCCAGTCAGGCTGCCAGGTGGCAGGAACCGCATGCATGTGTCGGGGGTTGTTCGCAGATGTGGACAGCTAGCACGGTTTTCAGAGTAAAATCAAACGGGTGCCTTTCCTTCCTGCTGCCTTTCACCCTTAATGAACACAGTGTCGCATGTGGAGACATGTTTGAATACCAGTGCCATTCTCATAATGATGGCAGTGACTGTCACTGGGTACTTCTTGGGTTCGAGGCACAGCACCAAGTATAACACTTTAGCTGGCATGCTTCATTTAATCTTCCCTTTCCCTAGAAGACCCAAGTGAGAAAGCCCCCTTCTAGAAAGGAAAGCGAGGCCCTGAAAGGTTGAATAGTTTGTCCAAAGTCAGAGCCGGCGGTCGAGGCCTTCTGACTGCAGGGCTCCTGCTCTCACGTCCACTCTCTGCCTCCTAAGTGTAGTTCCTGAAAGGCACCACTAAGGTGAAGATGCTGAAACTAAGGAGAATGTGAGCACAGACTCAGGAGTGAGCCTGGTATTGACAGAGGATAAAACACTGGTGAGCATGAAGTTTCCTTTGAGGCCAACCATTACCTGAAGCCATTGTGTGCAACTTGACTTTGGAAGGTTTTTTCAACAAAAGGTGGGCCGCAATCCACAGAAACCATCTGGAGTCCTGCTCCCCTACCCTGACCGCCCAGAGAGGAGCAGTCTTGTCCCCCACGCCAGGGTGAGAAGGCACGACCCAAGGGCCCTGGGTGTGTGCTGAAATTCTGGCTCCCCTGTTTAATCTTTAGAGTGTCTGTGAAACTGAAAGTCCGCTGTATAATATAGCTTTTCTAAGCATTCGTTTTCCTGTCCAAATCTTCCATGAGAGGTGATGTTTGAGGAAAAGGAATTGCGTTTTATTCTAGGCCTCTGAGTACCCAGCACATGGCTGGCTGTCCCCCTGGGGAGCACAGACGCTGCAGCTCAGAAGTAGGAATTTGGACAGTCTGGCCTCACAGATTTCCTTGCTGCTGCTAAAGTTACTACACCTGACCTGTTATGTATGGAACTACTGTCAGTTCTTTTGACTTTCCACAAACTTTCAGATGAAAATCTCAGCCGCTTATGAAACAGTAAGAGCATGAAAGTAACTGGTCTGGTGTTTAACTCTCTGGTTTCAAGTTAGGGTTCAAATTTATGTACCAATGAATTGAAGTGTGTATAAACATTTTACCTTTTTTTTTTTCAGATGTGAGCCCCATGTGACCAGTTATTCCACATCTAAACTCTTCATTCTAACCTTGATTTGGACATTTGAGTTGGTTTTTCTTTCCTCCTAGACTCCACCACAAACAGGACTCCAGACGCAGCCTCAGATAGCAGCAGCCACCCTGTCCTCAGGCCTGGCCCAGGCGGCGCCTCAGAAGCAAGACGCCTTCCCAGCACGCACGCTCGGTCAGCCTCAGCAGGCCAGAAAGGTGGGTGACGCTGGCAGTGACAGACTCTATTACATATTACCATCCGCTCAGCATTTAGTGAGCATCTTTATAGGCGCCTCTTCCATGGGGAGCTCCTGTTCTTTTCTATGCTGCATCTCCCACCGGGTGAGCCTCAGGTCAGACGGCATTAGGCTGCTATCTGAAAGATCGCTCATCTTAGCAGTTAAGCTCCTCTTCCAAGTTTCCAAACTAGTTTTTCAATCTTCATATAAAGAATTTTCTACGGTTTTCAAGTTTCTTTTCAAAATAATCATTTTGTAGGGGAAAAGTGTCCTGGGAAAAGATATTTGAAGATGAAAAAGACTGTTTTTGAAATGTTTATCTTGAGCAAGATCTTTACATATTTTTAAGAGTCTGCCTTCTCAGACAGTAAGAGCCAGGCAGCCTATGTCTGGCTGCCATTCTAGCTCACTACTTCCTCTGTGCTGTGCCTTATGCAGGACTCTTGAGTATTGGTTCCCCATCTTTAAAGTGATGCCGCTGACCTAGGCCTCTGTCCTCTACAGGAATTCTCCAGGAGTTCTGCTGAACAGTCCCAAGTGTCACCCAGACTCCCTCTTATCCAGTAGGGGGAGCTATGTGCACATCTCCTTGCCAGAAAAATATTAAGTCCTCGAAAATAGGTCTTACTATTTTAAACCTGGAGAATGATTAGTCTCTGAGTTTTAATCTTTAGCATAAAAGAGCCTAGATAATTAGGTGTACCTGTGATGTGCCCAGAGTGCTGTGGACTCTCTGGGCTAAGTCAACCGGAGGAACAGACAGAAGTGACCTCTTGGGACAGCGACTGTCATGTTAACACACCTGCTCTCTTGGAATATCCTCTGAGGAGTGCAGTGAGCAAGGAGTTACTCAAATAATAGTCTAATGCAGTGAGAAGCTTAGCAAATGTTCAGATGGTAGGACTGAAGTTTTCTTTTAAGGAAGAGATAGAAAAAGAGTATACAGACAGATAAGAAAGTATAGCTATAGACCTCATCACCCAGAAAAGCTGTACTATTTAGAAGGATACACACTCACACAAGTGGGTTCTTTACAGTCTGCGCCACTAGGGAAGCCCCAAGAAATACAAATATAGAGGGTAAGTTTTTCTCTCTCAGAACACCAATAGTATAAAGTATACTTATGAGCAAACCAGTTGTTCTGTGAAATACAGCTACAAAATAACATTTTAGCCATACATTTGCAAAAGGCCCTAAAACCTTTGGCTCTTGATGAGGAGTTAAACAACAAACTTCGTAATTCCACAGGAAGAAATTCTCACCTCTGCCTAACTGAGCAGAAGAGAGCTGCTCAGAAGGGGGCAGACTTTAAATGGGGCTTTGCAGTGATTTGGAGAAATGTTCAAGAATTGTGGAAAACTGACTGTGGCCTCTCAGTTAGGAAGGAAAGGGGGCCTGGTAGCAAGAAGGGCGGGCCACCAGCCAAAGATTAGATTTTGCCCAAGGGCAGGAGAGCCAGTGAGTGTAGGAGGGACACGATGGCGGGCACGTGTGCATGTGTGTGTGGAGACTCATCGTCGAGGTGGGTTGACAGGCAGGGAGGCGCAGCTGGACCACAGAGGCAGTTTTCTAGTGATGGACAGTGAGGACCTGCATCAGGACAGCAGACCACAGGGCCCAGCCCAGGAGGCGTGTCTGAGATGTGTGAGCGCTGAGGGCGGAAAGCAGAGCAGACTGATGGCTCCATTTACCTCCATTAAGTGTCAAAGGCAAAACCAAAAATTACTTTCCCTCAGAGGCTGGGGGCAGTGGGAAAAGGGGGAAGGTTTAATTTGGAACATATTAAATTCAAGATGTTCCAAATGGATGTGTGTAAATGTGACAAGTGTGGCTTTGGCACCTGGGAGCATGATTGGAAGAGAGAGGTGGGCCTGGTGGTTATGAGCTAAAGAGCCACGAGAGGAGATGAGGAAAATCCTACCCACAACACGCTGCCGTCCAAGACGGACCACAGATGCTGAGGAACCGGGGCCGGTGGGCCGCATCCAGCCCACCTCTGTCTGTGAACAAGCTGTGCTGAGCCCCTCCCCATTTGATGTCTCATCCAGGCTGCATTTGGGCCGCAGGCCAGGGCAAAGCAGTTATGATGGGGGCCACACAGCCCCCCAAACCCTAAACTGTACATTTTGTGGCTTACACAGAAAAGATTTGCTAAGCCTTGTTCTCAAACACGGTTTTCTTTATAAGGTAAAGCAAAAGGACAGACTGACGAACAAATATTTATTCATGACAGGTTTTCACCAGCTCGGCATCCAGTACAGTTCTGCCCTATCAGAGACCACCTGCTCCAGCGGTGCAGCAGCCCTTTATCAACAAGGCGAACAACAGCGTCCTTCAGCCCCGAAGCACACCGCTGCCCTCCCTGCAGAACGGCCCCAGCCCTCCCAACAAGGTAACCCAGCCCCCTGGGCAGCGACAGTGCGCACAGGGCACAGGTTCATCCAGAGTCCAGGCCTTCGGGCCTGTACGGGTGAGCGTCGGCATTAACGGGGTGGCAGGGTGAGGGGGGAGACCAAAGTCCTGGGGTGCACTTACTCCGGGGCAGCTTAGCGGTCAGCACAGTGAAGGTGGCCCCGTCCGCCGGCACCCCCAGTCGGGGACAGACTACTGCCCAAGCCCAGCTAACTGGTTCCTCCTCTGTCTGCCGCAGCCCGGCTCGCCCCCTCCGCCCCAGCAGTTTGTGGTCCAGCACTCTCTGTTTGGGAATCCAGTCCCCAAGACGAAAGACCCTCCCCGCTATGAGGAAGCCATCAAGCAGACGCGCAGCGCCCAGTCTTCCCTCCCAGAGGTGAGGAGGCCAGGCTCCATCGTGGTAGGTCCTCCTGAGCTCGAAGCCCTGGTCTAGATGGACTTGCCTCCCAAGAGACACAAGTTTCATGACTGGGAGCCTTGCTTGCCTTTTAAATGCTATTTGAAATCAAAATATCATTCACATCGAAGACTCCCAAGGGTTTTCAGCGGCCACATAACCTGCAGTTCCCTCTTACTCAGTTTCTGTGTTTGTCTTTAACTTCCCCTCAGAGCCAGAGGCGGGTCGTGTGAAGGACAGATGTGTATATGTGTGACCAGGGCATGTGTGTTATACAGATCCCTTTCCTAAAGCCACCATCTGTCAGGCCAGCATCAAACTGACCCCCTCCCAGCTGGATGGCCTTCTAGAGCACCCAGCACCTGCATCCACTCTGTCCCTCGTCACCACTCCCTCACCTCCAGCAGGCCAGCCCACATGAGCAGCTCTGCTCGTGTATTGAGCAGACGCACTTTAGAAGGACAGAGGCCCTCCTGGCCTACCATATCTATCCCAGAGATGGGAAAAGGCAGAGTTCCTGTCTGTAAAAAGCATCTGGCCTCAGGTGGGTGCCCGATGACAACAACCGCATCAGACCTTACCCTGAACACGCCTGGGCTTACTGCCTGTCTCAGCTTAAAACTCAACTCACTGTCAAGGAAGAACCCCGGCCTCATAAGAGGCTGCAGGGAATGGACCTGATGCCACTGCGTGGATGCTGACGGTGAACGAGGAGGTGTGCTGATCAGAGCTAGACTGTCTGCTCACACAGCCACAGCAGACGCGCCTGCAGGGTCATGCCGCTCTCCTTGCCCCCACAGTCCATGTGCGACTCCGTGGGGCCTTCACGTACGGTTGAGGGTGTGTGGGGCCGAGGGTTCAGCATTCTCCAGCAAGCAGCAGCCACGCCACGGCCACCTTGACCTACTTGGTTGCCCCAGCGAGTAGCTGCAGACACTGCTCAGCACCAGCAACAGGGCCCACTTTGGCACACTCACAGACGGCGAGCAGGGTGCCCAGGGCAGACTGCTGACTCGAGGAAGCAGTTTCCAGTGCTTCTTCATATCCACTTAGTACCAAAGGAAGATAACTTTTCTAGTTGTAAGATGTTCCTCTAGTTCCAGACTCAGCAGGGGCGTTTATTTATGAGGAGAAAGCTGAGTTTCAGAACTCGGTTTAGATATCACAAGAAGACTTGAAACAAATGACGCTGGACTAGACTGTGATCCCCTCGGTCCATCCAGAAGGAGCATGTTTTCAAGAAAATCCTTCCAAACCTGTTCTCACATACGGGTTGCTACATACCATTTAGTTGATCAATGTAACAACACAGACTCATCCTCACACCTTAACCTAAGAGCTGATTTTAATCCCTGCCCTCTGTCTGTCTCTGGCTCATGCATACAGACTAAGGGAGTCAGGTTCTGTTTGGATGAGTAGCTATCTCATTCCTCTCTATACACCACTGAGCATTAAACTAGGGATTATGAGGTTTTTAAAATACATTTACTTAGACTTCCAATTCCACTACTTAGGGCCTTACTTGGGCCCTACCAGTTCAGTTTCCCACAAATAAGAGCTATAAAGCCTGGTCATAGTAAAGTCACTGAAGAGTGAACAGGTAGAGTCATATCCCCAGGAAAAGTCTGCACTGAGAGGGAGTTCCATGGCATGAGTGCTCCGTTTTTGCTGTTTTTATTCTGGGGTCAAGCTAAGTGGTGAGGTTACTGGTAGAAAAACCACAGCCTTTATGCCTTGGGAATCCAGAAGACTGGTTCTTCCCCTTCTGGGTTGCTCTCAACTGAGATAGGAGATCCCCAAATTCTGTCTGCCCACATCTCTGGGTCACCCCTAAACCACACAGGCATGGACTAGAGTCATAGCAGATCAGCTAAAGACAGAAGATCTGACCTGAGATTGGATCTTCTGCCCAACAAACATTTTGTGGTTCAGGTCCAACCCGAGTTAACTGCCTACTAAAATAAAAGAAACCTCATCTGAGAAAAATAACAGAATACAGTCTCTACAACTTGGTATCCATGACAGCCATTCACAACACAGCAATATACAAAGAATCAGGAAAATGTGACCTTTTCTCAAAGGAAAAAGGCAATCAGCTAAGACTAATAACACCCAGCTGATTTGAGTCACAGAATTTGCACAACTATTATAACTATCCTCAATAATACAAAAGAGAATTTACTTGTAGGAAAAAAAGAGAATGTTAAGAAGATATAGAAAAGATTTTTTTAATGAAATGGAAATTCTAAAACTAAAAATTACAGAGTCTGAAATGAAAAAAATTATAGATTGTCTTAGCAGAATGGAGGTGGCAGATGTTTAAAAAAAAAGTGAACTTGAAGAAAAATTAGTAGAACTTGTCAAGTCTGGATAACAGAAAAAAAGATTAAGGAAAAGGTGAGCAGAGTCTCAGAGACCTATTATTTCATATCAAACAGTCTAACATGGCTATGGATGGTAGTCCCAGGAGAGGACAGAAAGAATGAGGCAGGTAAATATTTTAAGAAATACTGATCAGATTTTTTATGAATATGATGAAAAAAAGTTTATAGCTTTAGGATGCTCAATAAACACCAGCAGGATAAATAGATGGCCTAGTCATATCATAGTGAAATTACTGAAAGCCAGATTTAAAGAGCAGATCTTGAAAGCATCAAGGGCACAGTAATACACTATACACAGGTAACAACTGCTCTTGACCCTTGAACACCACAAGTGTGAACCACACAGATCGATTATATACAGATTTATTTCAATAAATGCATAGTACAGCACTGCACAACCTGTGGTTGGCTGGAGCCACGGGTAGGGAGAGCCAACTGTAATAACGTGGATTTTCAGCTGCTCAAGGGAGGAGGGCAGTTCGCCTGACCGCTGTGTTGTTCAGGGGTCAGCTATATTTGATTTACAGTGGACTTTCCATCAGAAACCATGGAAGCATGAAAAGAATGGAGCAACATCTTTAAAGTTCTTGGGCGGAGGGGTAGGGGAGCCGGAGAACACTGTCAACACGGCATTCTCTGTCAAGTAGAAATATCCTTCAGTTCGCTTTCCTTCTTATTGCAGACCAGGAAAAATTAAGAATTCATCACTACAAAACCTGTATTATAAGATTTTACACTAACTTGAGGGGGTTATAAAATATATAGCTATAATACTTAAAAATAACTAATAAAAGATGGAGGAAATCAATGATCTTTATGTTTACTGGGGTTTTATATTTTATATGAAATGGTACATTAAGTAGCCTATGGAAAATTAAGGGTATATATTGTATATCTACAGTAACAACTTAATTATTGCTTTTTAAAAATAGAAAAATTAAGCTAGAATTCCAAAAGATCAATATTTTTAAAGGCCAGGCAAAGAGGAACAAGAAACAGGACAAATATTATAGAAACAAATACTAAAACGATAAACCCAAACTTAACCATATCAATGATTGCGTAAAACATACTAGTAGAATAAATAATTGTTAAAATGCAGGAATTATCAGAATAGGTGGAAAACTAGACCCAAATGCATGTTGTGTACTTGGACTTAGTGACTTGCTTCTAACAAATGGAACTGGCAGGAAAGATGGTGTGTGGCTTCTGAAACTGGGTCATAAAGCCACCCAGCTTGCGCTGTCTTAGATCTCTGGCTGTGGAGAGAGCCAGCTCTCATGCCGCATGGACAGTCCAGCAGCACCCTGCAGAGGCCCACGTAAAGAGAACCTGAGGCCTCCCGTCAACAACCTTGTCCTCACGAAGTCAGTCACCTTTACAAGGACATTCTTCAGCCGTGAGATGGCTGTACCCTGGCCAGAATATTGACTACAGCACCATGTAAGAACCCACACTAGAACTACCCACCTAAACCACTCCTAAATTCCTGACCCTTAGAAACTTAGTGTTTTAAGCCACTAAGTTTTTTGCACCGATGTAATACTGCAGTAGATAATACTATATGCACACATAAGGGGCATACTTTAAATACAAAGACAAAGGTTGAAAGAAATAATTGGAAAAAGATACCATGCAAACAGTATGCATAAGAAGTTCTGGCCAGAGACTGGGACAGACATTTCACCATAAAGATACACAGATGGCAGATAGGCACATGAAAAGACGCTCAGCATCCTTGGTCATCAGGGAAGTGCACGTTGAAACAAGGCAGCGCCACTACTCACTGTCAGGCGTCCACCATGACTGCCCACACCAAGTGTTGCCGAGAACGGAGAACAAGTAGAAACATCCATTGCTGTGGAAATGTAAAACAACATCATTTTGGAAAACGGCCATCTCTTAGAAAGTTGAACATACACCTATTCTATGATTCTGGCATTCTACTCCTCGGTATTTACCCAAGAGAAAAAAGAAAACGTGTCTATACAAAGATTTGTACACAAATGTTCACAGCAACTTTATTTGTAATAGCCAAAGAGTGCCGACAGTCCAAACAAACTGACATTTCCATACAGTGGGATACTCTCAGCAATAAACAGGAACGAACTTTTCCTGCTGTACTCTACAACATGGATAAATCTCAAATTCATTATGTCAAGTGAAAGAAGCCGCCGCTACCCCTCTGCCAAAAAGCACAAACTGTATGACTCCATTGATACGAAACTCTAGGAGATTAAACTCTTCTGTGTTCAAGGAGAGCAGGTCATTAGGTTGCCTGGGGCTGAAAGGAGTATTGCAAAAGGGCATGAGGAAACTTCGGGGGAAATGGGTATGTTCACTACCTTGATTGAGTCGATAGTTTTGTGGATGTATACATATGTCAGAACCTATCTAATTGTCTGCCTTATGTAAGTGTAGTTTATTGTGTGTCAGGTAACTCTCAATAAGGCTGGAAACCTTTAAACATATTTTTACATAAATGCAAATGAATGAAGACATTTTTAGAAGAAAGTGTTAGAAGCCTCTCAAAATGCAAACAGTGATAGAATGTAAGTGTATTCACCCCATTCTCGTTCTATTAACCAACCAGCTCTGCCACGCAGGGTGGGGCTTCATGTCTCAGGAGACCTCAGAATTTCAAAATTATCGAAGGATGGGTTAGACGGGATGTTCTGTAAGGTTGTTAGTGCTCCCAGTTGTCTAATGCTCCCAGGTTTGTACAAAAGAAAGCTAACATATATCTCCTTTGTTGTAGATTTCCAATGCACACAGTCAGCAGATGGACGACCTCTTTGACATCCTCATTAAAAGCGGAGGTAGGTCAAGGTCACATGAGATCCCTAGAGAGTCGTATCACGAGTCTATGGCGGTTTTCCTCTAGAGCCCACCACACATCTGCTAAGTACTGAGAAACATGTTATTCTGCTTCTACCTCACTTTATTCTTTTAAATCCATTCAATTTAGGCTATTAAGACAGAGCAGCCATTGTTTCAGTATAACACAGTAATGTAATAGATTTGACAATAGATGTATGCCTGTTGAAAAAGATAGGCCATCTCAAAAGACAGTAGAACCATATTTAAATCCCACATTGAAAAACTTCAAAACTTGCTCCAAGTGTGTATTGTTGTGATGGGATAAAAACATTCCAGTTTGTTATTTTGCAAAAACCAAGTTACCTTGAAACATGTAAAGTAGAAGACCAGTCCCAGTGCAATGCATGAAGCAGGGCACTCAAAGCTGGTGCTCTGGGACAACCCAGAGGGATGGGGTGGGGAGGGAGGTGGGAGGGGGGTTCAGGATGGGGGGACACATGTATGCCCATGGCTGATTCATGTCAGTGTATGGTAAAAACCACCACAATATTGTAAAGTAATTAGCCTCCAATTAAAATTAATAAAATTTTTTTAAAAACCAAGTTACCTAGCTTGGGCCCAAGCAGCTTTATTAAAATTCAAAGGCAAAGCACTTTCTACACATGATTGAACATCTTAGATTTTTTATAGTCTTGTCATCTTAAATAGGAATAAGGGAATGTTAACCACAAAAAAAAAAGAAAAAAAATTCAAGGATCTCTCTGCCTAAACTTACATATATCTAAAAATAAGTATAAGTCATTGCACAAAGAGAAGATAAGTGCCCTAATGAATAGAAATGTTTAAATAGTACAAAATCACTGCTAATTATGAATTATTTTACACAGAGATTTCCCTCCCTATAAAAGAAGAACCTTCTCCTATCTCCAAAATGAGACCAGTGACAGCCAGCATCACCACAATGCCGGTCAGCACCGTGGTGTCCCGGCCACCACCCCAGGTCCAAATGGCACCACCCATATCCTTAGAACCTATGAGCAGTCTATCTGCCAGCTTAGAGAACCAACTCGAAGCCTTCCTGGATGGAACCCTACCTTCAGCTAATGAAATCGCTCCCCTGCAAAGCGGCAGCGAGGACAGAGAGCCCTTCTCCCTGATCGAGGACCTCCAGAACGACCTGCTGAGCCACTCAGGCGTGCTGGACCCCTCACACTCGCCCATGGAAACGGCCGAGGCCCAGTTTGCTGCAAGTACGCCCTGCCTGTCCCTTGACCTCTCTGACTCGAACTTGGACAACATGGAGTGGTTAGACATTACCATGCCCGGCACGTCATCGGGACTCACACCGCTCAGCGCCACCACTCCCAGCATGTTCTCTGCCGACTTCCTAGACCCACAGGACCTGCCGCTGCCATGGGACTAACAGCACAGATTTCTCGTCTCAGACTTTATGAGGTTTGAAGACAACGACGATGTTTCAAAAAGGTCAGATTTTAGAGACAGATCCAGAGTTGCATCATTGCAATTATAATATGTTGTCACAGAGGAATGGGATGGATGGTCAGAGGCTGGAAACCAAGTTGAAAACATTTCATTGCATCCAGCAGTGAATGCCTGTGATTTAATATAGCACAGAGCCTTCTGAAAATAACACTACTCCAAGAAGACTCATCTGTTTCTCCAGACTTCAGTAAAGAACGAAAGGTACCTTTAGATTAAAAACGCGAAGAATAAGGTATGCAGGGTGACAACATGAGGGCCTCTGGTCATCAGCTACAGTTAAACCTCTGTGGTCATTTTAAGACCTTAAATAAAAGGCAGACAGCTCCACTCAAAAAGAAAGGTGAGCGATCACTGCACAGGGTATCTCCTAGAAATGGCCTGAGCCCGGCCCAAGATGCAGCCAGGGTCAAGGGCAGTGGCCAGCACCAGCCAGTTCAGTGACAGCTTCCCGCTGAAGACTTTTGGTTCCATTCAGAAACCAATGTAATTTTTGTGTGTGTTCTAGTTTATTTTGTGATTTGGGGGAATCTTACTTCGGATCTCCAGATTTAAATTGAAATGGGAGATCTTTCACCATTACCAGACAATGTCTACAAAATACTGTCATAAACAATCCACTCTAAGAAGTCCAGGTGTATTGATAACACTGAAAAGTCTATTAGCAGCCCTCCGGGTTGATTACATTGATTTTAATGTGTATATTAGACACTTGTATGTATGCTCTGACATTGTGATTTGTACAGCCTACATTGGAGTAAGGAATTGGATACCCAGTGGTCCTACTTGTTTTAATAACTCGAATATTTCTAGAGTACCTGAGCCATGTCTATTTCCGTATTTAAGGAATTGCTGACTAACTTTCAGGTAACCAGGTCCATCTCAAAGAACCAAGAAAAGGCTTTGGCATGAAATATCTTTCTGCGCTGGTAAGCTGCCAAGAGAAGGAAGGCAGCAGTCTGTCGTCCCCCAAGGGCATTCCCAGCACGGTTCAGGTGGCACAGTGGCACCAGGTCGGCCAGCAGACCCAGCCCTGGCCTTCTTCTTCTCGGTCACCAATCCCTGGTTACCGTTTTCCAGGCTTGTAACTGGATGTCATACCTGAGCTCTCACTGTATCATCAGGCTGAAGGTTGAGAAACTGGAGGTTTTATTAGTAGTTTTTTATATTGAAAAAGTCATATTTGTCGAGTAGGATAGTTTCAGAGTTTTCTAAAATGCCAACTGTCACAGGATTTCCAAAATTATTTCAGTCAATTGCTAGTCATTTAAGTATATGACAAAATATAAAATAACTGAAAAAAAAAAAAAAAAAAAAAAACCCACCCGAAATCTACTTATAAGTGTTGAGACTTTTACTAAATAAGAGCGTTGTGCTCTCACCTCACCTTGGGTAAACCGTAGTCAGGTTTTCTGTGGGTCGGTAAACGTTGAATGTTCCCACAGTGACGGGCAGCCTGACCCATTACCTGGAAAGAGTCTGTGAGTCATTTCTAGGTTTTGTGTTTTGCCCAAGAACTGATCTGACTTTATATTTTTATCTCAGTTTGTGAATTTTACTCTGTAAGAAAAGTCCATTTTCCCAGTGTTCAGTTGCCCGGCACCCTGGAGCCCTCAGTGGAAAGCCCTCCCAACTGGAAAGTGCTTCTGGATGGTTCGGGCAGAGGTGGTCAGGCGCAGCGTGGTCTGTAGTAGGTATTTTGGGTGCTTAGAGATTGGTCATCCAACAGGTGGGAAATCGTAACCATTGAGCAGAGCACCACCTTCTGACCAAGCCCAGCGAGATGGTCAGCATCCTGGGCGTGAGTAGGTTCCTCTCAGAAGGCCTGTCTCCAGGGCTGGGCTACTGACTCGGGAATGTGCTTTTCTTAGGGGGGGTCTGGGCCCTGAGTTTTTGTCCGGGGCTTGTCTGGCCCACACTTAGACTCTGAGCATCGTATTCATTTAGATTGAAATATGTTATTAAATTAGCAGCAGATATCAGTGGGACTGTAGGAAGCAACTGAACAGCTAGTGGTATTGGCTCTTGTTGACTTAACTTTCTATCTCTGTCATCCTGCACTGTGTATATAGATTGTTCTTTAGCCCTCAGCTCCCCTTATTGCTTTGCTGAGATAGGTTTGAAACATGCCACAGGAAGGTTGCTCTCCAAAAACACACACTGCAGTGCACAGAATGCCATCTTATATATAGCCTGCTCTCTCCTGACGATGACTCGCTGAAGCGCCCACTTCACCTTCACGCAGCAGCATCTCCCCTGAAGGCAGCAAGGAGTGTCCAGTTACTGACGCTCGCGGCTGCCGCCTGCCCTCCCGTCCTGGTGCGTGTGTAGTTGGGGGGAGGGGGTGGTACTGTTGTGTACCACCCTGCAAAGTACCATACTGCCCAGCAGACAGCCACCTTCTAGAAACATTATCTCACGTCCAGTCTTATTTCCTAAATACTCCTGAAACACAGTAGTATCGAGCTTACCTTACTAGTGTATATAGGTGCCAGGTCACGTCATTAAGGATGGGAAGAACAGAAAGTTACATCGAAGATGCTGCAGAGCCTTGGCAAGTCCAGGCATATGTGGTCATCTTGTACATTTCAGCAAAGCATGTACTAGAAAATCTCATAGGACACTGCGTGCTTCACGTCCTAGTGTTTTTCCTGAAATGTGCAATCTACTGTATAGTATCTGCCACGTATTTGTACATAGATGCAGTCTGAGTTCATGCAACTTCGTGCTCAGATACTGTTTGTGTTTGTTTTATATGAATATTTTTATGGCACTAAAGAGATCTTATTTAAATTTCCTTTTTGCAAAAACTTCACGGTTCTGTGATCCATGGATGTGCATTCTCAGAATTGTGGTGAAAGCAACATGGTGTGGTCCCCCAGCTGCCGCCCGTAGAGGCGCCGTCACGAGCTGTGAGGTCAGTGGACGCCAAGTGACAGCTGATGAGGAGTGTGTCACCTATTTGGTCACCAAAGCTGACTCAGGCTTCCTCCACCCCAGATCATTCTAGCCATACAAGCTTTCTCCAGAGTCCCTTTCAGGATCCCAGGCTGAAACTGGCCACCACAGCTGGCAAAAGAGCTGTCCGCGCCAGGGCCGGACCGTCTCGTTACTGTCCACAGCCAGCTTGCGGCTGGGTTCACACCCCTCACTCACACGCATGTCCGGGCGCGTCTGGTGGCTCCCGCCATGAGTCAGCTGGAGGGTGTGCAGTGGCACCAGGGGCTGTCTCGAGAACTTCCCAGAGACCAACTGTCAGCATCCATCAGCAGAGCCACCGGGCCACACAGCTAGGCCCACAAGAAGCGCCCCACAGGCCACCACCTGTCACCGTAAACGTCAGTCCTGACCGCTGCCACCAGGCAAAGTGACCCCCACCTGGAGGCCACACAGTCAGCCCACACTCTCAGAGAACACTAACTGGAAGGTCAGGGTCACCAGGAAGCGGCTCACACGTGCGGACGTGTGTATCTGGAGAGCAGCCTCACTGCGTTTCCGCTCATCTTGTACATGGTTTCGGTCAAAACTGGAAAATGACAACTCAGATGTAGTCATTCTTCTTCTCGGTTCAAACCTTTGATAACTTGCTCCTTCAGTGACCTTTCCGGGCTGCGTTTTTATCCGTGAAGTGGCCGCATGGCAATAAGCCGGCCTCCGGCTGTCCCCGTTCGCCCTTTCTCGCAGTATTTGAGGAAATGCATCATTACAAAGGGTCTCTACCTGAACTCTCAGATTCGAGGCCTGTAATTCCAAAAGCTGCACATGTTTACAAACGAGCTCTTCCCCTCCACGCAAACATGTTGCTCCGTGAATCACATCAGAAAATGTCACGGCCCTGTGATAACAGGGTGGCAATCTCAGACCTGCAAGGTGCTGTCTGGAATCAAACACATCATGTCATTGGCGATCTCGACGCAGCTGTCATGTTTTAACAGAGCTCTGTGCCAACCACTAAGACAAAGCTTTAACCAAGTTCTAGAATCACCGAGACTCGTAACGATTACCTCTCCACATCATGCTGTAAGGAAACTTGCTGGCTTAGGAGGAGGAAGCATTTAGGAAAGGGTTTAGTTGCTACCAAAAGTACTTAACCTCGAGTAACTACTAGTAATGCAAACTTGCTTTAAAGGAACCAAAGGCATTGCCAAGTATTTGCCAAAAGAAGGCACTTTTTATTTAAAATTTGAGACTAATGAGCTCTCAAAAATCAGTCCCAAAAAGGTATTATCCATTTAAGGTTATAATTTTCACAAAGATGTAGATATTCCTCTATTGTTTTCATGTAAAATAGTATAGATTTGTTTTGTTGGGTTAAGAATAATACATATTTAGCAGTAATACAGAGTTTTTTCCTTTCTACATACAAATTCATTTTCTTGTTTTCTTGCTTGCAATAGAAATGCAATGAGATAGGTGTTTCTCTTCTTATTTTCATTGTCACATTATGTCTTAGCATCTCACTCTATGAAAAACAAGGAGAAAGATACCAATCTACAGAGCCCTGCTTATCAAAGCAGTAGTTTAATAAACAAAAAATGATGGCAATCGGGGGTCCATTCATGTATTGCCTTTATGTTGTTTTTTAAAAGAAAAACCATGATGCCTTTGTATTTGCTGTTTGCACCCCTGAAATCAATTCCGTATCATGTTTGAATGCCATACATTTTGCACATGTGCTGTACATAGGTAATGCGTACTGTATTTTTATATGTGTGCACATTTATCATCTGATCTTCTGTACATAGTGGCCGTATTGGAGCTGATCGGGAAATGTTTGATATCTCAGCAATTTTGCATTTTTGTGTCTCAAATAAAAAAAAACAACATTTTGATTTACTATGACTCTCGCTGTGCAGAGGAAAGACCACGTGCTGTGGGTCACGGGAGCTGCAGGGTGGGGGCAGGGGGCCAGGAGGAGACCCCTTGTCCAGAACAAGCTTTACAGCCAAGTCACCAGACACGACCAGCGGGCTTGCGGAGGCAGCCTCCGTGAATCACACATGCGGTGCACCCTTGCCCCGGGTCCAAACAGGCAGGGAGCGGCTGAACTCGACCATAACAAGACTTACACCAAAGACATGTCCATTCTCCCACAGGCATGAGGAAATCCCAAGTGAGGGCTCTGGCAAAAGCCTTGGTGCCCAGGGATGAATGCACACACGCGTGCCTGCAGAAAACCGGCTCTCGCTTTGACACTAATAAATGAGCCACCGACAGGATTCCTCAAAGACCCGGGTCATCCTTCAGTTCAGCCTCGTTTCAAAAGCATATATATGAGGCATTTTTATAGACCAAAAGAAATGGTCTTTAGAATTCAGTTTCTTTGAGAAAGATGTAATTTGATTTTCAACCCAGAAGCCTATGGTTAAAATATAGTTTTGAGAACAGTATTATATTTTCCTCTTTGTTTTGATGAAATAAAACAGTAATGGGTACAACTTCATTGGCAGCCATCACTTTCATATCAGTATCTTATTATGAAGCGGGTGTTTTACCACCCTCAGAGAGGGAGAAAGAAAGATCACTGGTCACCAGCATACAATGAAATTTCATTGTCTGTGGCCTTTCAGGGACCAAGAGATCCGCCTCAGCGGCCCAGTAAATAGATGATGCTTCCAAGGGACGAAGACGCTTGTAACATCCCATGTTGCCAGCCAGGATCCTGCCCTCAGGGAGAGAAAACCACGTCTGAGGGGACAGAACGCGCCCCAGGCATTCCCAGGAGTGAGCAAGGGACAGAGCCGGGAGCTTTAGGGGAGAGAGATGTTAGGACATGTAAAGGACAGTCCAGCAGAGGAGACTCCTCGGGCGAGGTCAGAGTTATGGGATTTTGGCTGAGGCCCTGCTCTGTGCCAGGTGGAGGGCTGGCACCAAAGTGTGGCTGCAGGACAGAGTCTGGTCAAGAAATGCTGAGAGGGGGTCACCAAGGGCGCGGGGACAAACCTAGTGCTGAGAAAGTCTGGAAGGGTCGACAGCGGGGCATCTAAGGCTCCCAGACCCCAAAGGGCTGAAGACTCTTCTGGAGATAATGCTGTTTTCTTTGGGAAGTACAGGCCTCCAGAAGCCTTGCAAAGTGTGGACAGAGTCACCATTTAGCATCTCTACAATCCTCTGCAGCACACTTGCTCTCGAATCAAAGCGACTACCCAAGCCTTTGTAAACAGACACACCCACACACGTGATGCTGGAGGTGAATGGCAGCTCCTCCACTGAGTCCAGGGAAGACCGGTTTCAGGAAAATGCAAACTACATGTGTGTCACCAACAACTTTCTGTGTCACATAATCCCAAGTCACCTAACGACCGTTCCTTCATTCCTCCTTCCACAAATAGCTTTCCTTTCTGATGGATTCAGAAAGAAACTCATCTGGACATCCTGGCTGTCTTTTCTGCTAATTTTTATGACAGGTTATTAAAATTAAACATACAGTGTATACTTAGACAAAAAGCAAGGCCACTCATCAGCTATCTGACTGCCCTTGTGGATATGGCCATGCGACAGATCATTCGAGGAGGATGCTACTGACAATGGCCCTGTGTGCTCTAACCCCAGTAAATGTACCCACCCTTCTCCCCACTCCCTGGTACACAGCACCAGGGCACAGG
Source organism: Bos taurus (assembly GCF_002263795.3). Classification (NCBI taxonomy): domain Eukaryota; kingdom Metazoa; phylum Chordata; class Mammalia; order Artiodactyla; family Bovidae; genus Bos; species Bos taurus. Next base: position 13,197,543 of record NC_037352.1, read on the forward strand.
AATGCAGTTGAGACACAGGTTAATAGAAATAGCAGCAAATGTATTAAATGCAGCTAGATGCCAGGCCCTGTGCCAAACACTTTGTATATAACCTCATTTAACCATAAGCCTAAGAGGGAGGAACTCTTACTGTCCCCATTTAACAGACGTGGCAGTTCAAGACAGAGAAGGGAAACGTCTTGCCTGGAATTAGAAAGTAGAATGTGGATTTGAGACCAAGCTTCTAACATCCCAGAACCCAGACCATTTCTGTACATTCGGCACACACAGTCCAACATCTTCTGTTCAGATACATGACGAAGTCAATTGATGACAGCAGATTTGGCTAATGTCAGTCTCACCCCAACTGGGGGTCTCAAGTCTCCTCAATCTCACACATTTGACAAAGTAGCTAGCTACTCACATGGATGGTTAACAGCGTACTAGGTAAGCTCCAATCAGAACGTGGGTTACAGGACCGGTATCTTAAGTGAAGCCCATGGCGGGGCCACGCCCAATGACTCACGAAACTGCCCACCTGGACAGGGACTTCTGGAGCCACCTGCACACATGCGTATGTGCTCAAGTCGCTCAGCCGTGTCAAGACTCTTTGTGACCCCATGGACTGTAGCCTGCAAGGCTCCTCTGTCCGTGGATTTTCTAGGCAAGAATACTGGAGTGGGTTGCCCTTTGCTCCTCCAGGGGATCTTCCCAACCCAGGGATCAAAGGTGTGTCTCCTCCATTGGCAGGCAGGATTTTTTTTTACCACTGTGCCACTTGGGTGGAGCCACTTGAGCATATCCAAAAACCTAGGAGCTATAGAATGATTTTATGATATCTAGTAAAGTTGAAGATACAAACCCTGTGACTCAGCAGCTCAACTGTTTGATACTCATCCTTGAGAAACACATGCACACAGGCAATCACATGCAAGAATAAACATGAAAGCATCGTTTACAAACATCGAAAACAACTTGTCTTTCATTTTGCAAATATTTAAACATAGCAATTTACATAAATGAACTATATCTAATGTATCAATGTGAAAGAATCTCAGGGTGCTGAGGATGAGTGCAAAATGAAGCCTACATAATTCAAGTAACATTTTAAATCAATAATGCTGTTCACTTTTTTATATAAAGTACAAAAATATGGATTTATGTCAATACCAAGATTCAAGATACTTCTGGAAGAGAGGAGTTAAGATTGCAAATAAAGTAGGCTTCAATTAATACTGAATGTTTTAATTTTTTCTATATTTTATTTCTTTAGTAATTCTATAGCCATATAGCAAAATATTAAGACTTATTTACTGATACTTGATTTCTTTATTTGCCCTTATTCTTTACTATGAGTTAGAAAAAGATAAGCTTAAAAAAAAAAAAAGAATTACACAGGAATCCCATGAAGAACTGCATGCCAGTTAACTTAGATAAAATAGACAAATTCCTTGAAAGATACCAACTACCAAAAATTGACTCAACAAGAAAGAAAAACTGAAAGCCTTTCCTTTAAAATGAGGAACAAGGACTTCCCTAGTGGCTCAGTGGGTAAGAATCTGCCTGCCAATGCAAGGAACACAGATTCAATCCCTGATCCAGGAAGATCCCACATGCCTCGGAGCAACTGAGCCCATGCATCACAACTACTGAAGTCTGCCCGCTCTAGGACCCTCACGCCACAACTACTGAGCCACAGTTACAGAAGCCTGTGCACCCCAGAGCCCAAGCCGGAACTACTGAGCCCACGTGCCTCAACTACTGAAGCCCGTGCACCCTAGAGCCCAAGCCGGAACTACTGAGCTCATGTGCCTCAACTACTGAAGCCCGTGCACCCTAGAGCCCAAGCCAGAACTACTGAGCCCATGTGCTGCAGCTACTGAAGCATGTATACCCAGAACCTGTGCTTCACAACAAAACAAGCCACCACAATGAGAAGCCCTATACCGCAACTGGAGAGTAGCCCCCGTTCTATGCAGCTAGAGAAAACCCGTGTGAAGCAACAAAGACCCAGGACAGCCATAAATATAACAGTATGCACATGTCAAAAAAAAAAAAAAAAAAAAAAGAGCAATAAGTTGCCCACTCTTACCACTTGTTCAACATAGCATTGGAAGTCCTAACCAGAGCAATTAGGCAAGAAGAAGAAATAAAAGTCATCTAAATTAGAAAGGAAGAAGTACAGCTATCAGTATTTGAAGATGACATGTTATATAGAAAAACCCTAAAGACTGTTAAATTCAGTAAAGTTGCAGGATATACAATTAATATACAAAAATAAGTTGCATTTTTGTACGCCAATAATGAACTATGAGAAAGAGAAATTCAGGAAATAATGTTTAGAATTGCATCAAAAAGAATAAAATACTTCAGTATAAACTTAACCAAGGAAGTGAGAGACTTGTTTACGGAAAGCTGTAAGACACTGATGAAAGAAACTGAAGACACCAATAAATGGAAATATATTCCATGTTCACGGACTGGAAGAATTAATATTAGTAAAATGTCTATACTACCCAAAGCAATCTACAGATACAATTCCTATCAAAATTCCAATGACATTTTTTCACAGAAATAAAACAATCCACAAATTTGTATGGAACTACATAAGACCCCCCAAATAGCGAAAACAATTTTGAGAGAGAAGAACAAAGCTAGTGTCATCGCATTTCCTATTTTCAAACTATACTCCAAAGCTATAGTAATCCAAACAGTAAGGTACTGGCATAAAACAGACATGTACGGGAGTTCCCTGGTGGCCTAGTGGTTAGGATAACAGGCTTTCACTGCTGCAGCCTGGGTTCTATCCCCAGGCGAGGGACTGACATCCCACAGCTGCATGACACAGCAAAAAAAAACCAAAAAACTATATGGTCAACTAACGTATGACAAAGGAGCCAAGAGTATACAATGGGGAAAAGAAAGTCTCTTCAATAAGTGGTGCTGGGAAAACTCAACATCCACATGCAAAAGAATGAAACTGGACCCTCACCTCATCTGACACCACACACAAAAATTAATTCAAAATGGATTAAAGCCTTAAATGTAAGTCTTGAAACAATAAATCTCCAAGAAGAACACACAGAGGAAAATCTCTTTACCATGGGTCTTGGCAATGACTTTAGATATACCAAAAGCACAGCAACAAAAGCGAAAAAAGAGAAAGTGGAACTCTATCAAACGACAAAGTTGCTGCACAGCAAAGGAAACAAAAAACATGACAAAGCAACACAACAGAACAGAAAATATTCACAAACTATGTATCTGATAAGTTAATACACAAATCATACAACTCAACAGCAAAATCAAAAACAAATAACCCATCTAATAATAGGCAAAGGATATGAATAGACATTTTTTCCAAAGAAGACATATAAGCAGACTTTGTGTTGTTGTGCTTCGCTTTACTGCACTTCACAGATACTGCATTTTTTTTTACAAATGAATATTTGTGGCAACCCTTTGTCAAGCAAGTCTATTGAGTGCCATTTTCCCAATAGCATTTACTGTTTTTGAGTCTGTATGTCACATTTTGGGAACTCTCGATACAAACTTTTTCATTATTATTTGTGATCTTTGAATTTATACTATGACTTGCTGAAGGCTCAATGATTAGGATTTTTTGGCAATAAGTATTTTTAAAGTTTAATGTACATTATTTTTTAAATATAATGCTATTGTACACAGACTACAGTATAGCATACACATAACTTTTATATGCACTGGGAAATTAAAATATCCATGTGATGCACTCTATTTACTTAGGAGTGGTCTGCAACTGAACCTGCAATATCTGTGAGGTATACCTGTACAAATGGCTAACAGGTATATGAAAAGATGCTCAACATCACTAGTCATCAGGGAAATGCAAATCAAAACTACAGTAGGCTATTAACTCACACCTATTAGGATAACTGTCATCAAAAAGATGAGAGAGAGAATTCCCTGGTGGTCTAGTGGTGAAGACTCTGTGCTTCCAATGCAGGGGAAGCAGGTTGGATCCCTGGTTGGGGAACTAAGATCCAACATGCCACTGCTGCTAAGTTGCTTCAGTCGTGCGACCCCACAGACGGCAGCCCACCAGGCTCCCCATCCCTGGGATTCTCCAGGCAATAACACTGGAGTGGTTGCCATTTCCTTCTCCAACATGCCATTAAGTGCAGCCAAAGATTAAAAAAAAAAAAAACAAATTAAAAAAAAAAAAAAAGACAAAAGATAACAAGTGTTGATGAGGATGTGGAGAAAACGGAACTATTGTGAACTGTTCAGATCAGATCAGATCAGTCGCTCAGACGTGTCTGACTCTTTGCGACCCCGTGAATCGCAGCACACCAGGCCTCCCTGTTCATCACCAAATCCTGGAGTTCACTGAGACTCACGTCCATCGAGTCAGTGATGCCATCCAGCCATCTCATCCTCTGTCGTCCCCTTCTCCTCCTGCCCCCAATCCCTCCCAGCATCAGTCTTTTCCAATGAGTCAACTCTTCGCATGAGATGGCCAAAGTACTGGAGTTTCAGCTTTGGCATCATTCCTTCCAAAGAAATCCCAGGGCTGATCTCCTTCAGAATGGACTGGTTGGGTCTCCTTGCAGTCCAAGGGACTCTCAAGAGTCTTCTCCAACACCACATTCAAAAGCATCAATTCTTTGGCGCTCAGCCTTCTTCACAGTCCAACTCTCACATCCATACATGACCACAGGAAAAACCATAGCTGTTAGTGAAAATGTAAATTGGTACAGTCTTTATGGAAAACAGTAAGGAGGTTCCTCAAAAACTTAAAAATAGAACTACCATATGATATGGTCATCCCACTTCTTGATGCATATCCAGAGGAAATGAAATCAGTATTTCAAAAGAGATAGCTTCACTTTCATGTTCACTGAAGTATTATTTACAGTAGCCAAGATACAGAAACAACCTCCCTGTCCATCGACATATGAACAGATAAAGAAAATGTGATACACACACACAGGAATATTATTCACCCTTATAAAAGACGGAAATCCCGTCATTTCCAACAAAATGGATAAAACTTGAGAGCATTATAGTAAGTAAAATAAGTCAGACAGAAAATGACAAATACTATGATGATATCCCTTAATATATGATATTAAGGCCAACCTCACAGAAACGGAGAGTAGTGATGACTATCAGGTACAGGGGTGGGGGGAGGAATGGCAAGATATTGATCAAAGAGAACAAACTTGCAAGTATAAGATGAATAAGTTTTGGGGATCTAATGTAGAGCATGGTGAAAACCATTAACAATACTGTACTGTATTGAAATTTGCTAAAAGAGTAGATCTTAAATATTTCCATCACACTTCCAAAAAAATGGTCAGTATGTGAGATAATGAATGTGTTAATTAGCTTGACTAGGATTATCCTTTCAAACTGTGTAAATGTATCAAATACACCATACATATATACAGTTGATTATACCTCAGTAAAGCTGGGGAGAAAATGAAAAAGTGCTGAAAGAAAAAAAATGTCAACTGAAAATTCTAAATACAACAAAGTATCCATCAAAAATGAGGAAGAAATTAAGACATTCCCAGATAAACAAAAACTAAAAGAGCTATCACCACTAGCCTAGTCTTATAAGAAATGCTTAAAGGACTCCTTCAAGTTGAAATGAAAGGATGATGGACAGTAACTCAAAGTCCTATGAAAAATAAGAGTCTCTAGTAAAGGTAAATATTGGTATATGGACAAGTAAAAACATGTAATATTGTCATTTTAGATCTTAACTCCAATTTTTATTCATTCATAATAAGCTTTAAAAGAAAAAAGCATCATATTAACTCTTAAGTCTATATTAGTGCTGCTGCTGCTAAGTCGCTTCAGTTGTGTCTGACTCTGTGCGACCCCATAGACGGCAGCCCACCAGTCTCCCCCGTCCCTGGGATTCTCCAGGCAAGAACACTGGAGTGGGTTGCCATTTCCTTCTCCAATGCATGAAAGTGAAAAGTGAAAGTGAAGTTGCTCAGTCATGTCTGACTCAGCGACCTCGCAACCTCATGGACTGCAGCCTACCAGGCTCCTCCATACATGGGATTTTCCAGGCAAGAGCACTGGAGTGGGGTGCCATTGCCTTCTCCCTATATTAGTGGGTACATAACAAATAATGATGTAATTTGTGACATTAGCAACAAAGGTGGGTATAGAGGAGCTGTAAAGAAGTAGAATCTTGTATGTGAGAAAAGTTTAATAGTTCTCAGTTTAAATGGATTATCCTAACCTTTTAGGATGTTAAATGTAATCACTATTTTTATAACCTTAGACTGTTAAACGTAATCACAGTGTGTTTTATACAACACAAAGAAAATACACGAAGAATATACACAAAAGAAAATGAGAAGGGAATCAAAACATGTCACTGCTGAAAACAAAACCTGTGTAAACACAGAGGAAGGCAAGATGGAAGGGAGGGACAAATAAAATGGCAATTCCCTATCAATAATTAAATGTAAGTAGATTAAATTCCCCCAATTAAAAGACACAGACTGGCAGAATGGATTTAAAAAGAGAATCCAACTTGATGCTGCCTATGCGAGACTCACTTCAGAGCTAAGGAAATGCACAGGTTTAAAGTGAAAGGATGGAAAATGTCATTCCATGCACACAGTAGCCACAAGAGAACAGGAGTAGTGATGTAATATCAAATGCAACAGACTTTAAATTTTTAAAGAAAAAAACTAATGCAACAGATAAAGAAGGACTTTATGGATGAAAGGGTCAACTCACTGAGAATAGAATGATTACAAACATGCAAAAATCACAGACTCTAAATATATAAAGCAGACATTGACAGGATATATCAAGAATTTCTGCAATTCAATAACAAAAGACAAAAAAACAGCCCAATTTAAAGACGGACAAACAACCAAAATGGGCATTTCTCCAAAGAAGGTATATTAATGGTCAATAAACTCATGGAAAGATGCTCAACATCATTAATCATTCAGTCAGTTCAGTTCAGTCACTCAGTCATGTCTGACTCTTTGCGACCCCATGGACTGCAGCACGCCAGGCCTCCCTGTCCATCACCAACTCCTGGCCTTTACTCAAACTCATGTCCATTGAGTCAGTGATGCCATCCAACCAACTCTTTCAGAAAAGCAGAATAACAGGTACTGGTGAAGATTTGGAAAAGAAATTGGGATCCTTGTGCAGTCATTCATGGGAATGTAAAACGGTGCAGCTGCTATGTAAAACAATATGGCAGTCCTTTCAAAACAAATTAAACACAGATTACATGTGATCCACAGTTCCACTCTGGGTATATACCCAAAAGAATTTAAAGCAACATCCTAAAGAAATATTTATACACACCTATGCTTAGCAGAATTATTCACAATAGCCAATAGGTGGCAGCAACCCAAGTGTTCATTGATAAATGAATGGATAAACAAAACCATACACATACCATGGAATATTATTCAGCCCTTTAAAAAGGAAATTCCAGTGCACTGTACATGGATGAACATTGAGGATCTTATGTTAAGTGAAATAAGCCAGTCAAAAAAGACAAATATAATTCCAGCACATGGTACTTTCTCCAGGATAGATCACATACTAGGACACAAAACAAGCCTTGGTAATTTTAAGAAAATTGAAATCATATTAAACATCTTTTCTGACCACAGCACTATGAAACTAGAAATCAACTACAAGGGAAAAAAATGAAAGAAAAAAAAAAAAAAAACACACTAACATGTGAAGGCTAAACAATATACAACCAAACAATCAATGTGTCACTGCAGAGATCTAAGAACACATTTAAACATACCTGGAGACAAACAGAAATGAAAACATAGCAATCCAAACTCTACGGGATGCAGCAAAAGCAGTCCTAAGAGGGAAATTCATAATGATACAAGCTTACTTCAGGAAACAAGAAAAATATCAAATACACATCCTAACCTTACACCTAAAGCAACTAGAAAAAAAAAAAGAGCAAACAAAACCCAAAGTTAATAAAAGGAAAGAAATCATAATGAGCAGAGATACAGAGTAAAAAAAAAAAAAATAGAAAAGCTCAATGACATTAAGAATTGGTTCTTTGAAAAGAAACAAAATTGATAAATCTCTAGCCAGGCTCATCAAGAAAAAGAGAGGGCCCAAATCAATAAAATCAGAAGTGAAAAAGAAGTTACGACCAATATCATAGAGCTACAAAAGGTCATAAGAGACTACTATAAACAATTATAGGCCAATAAAATGGACAACATAGAAATGTACTCTCTCTCAAAGCTGAATGAGGAAGAAATAGAAAATATGAACAGATCAATTACCAGTAATGAAAATAAATCAGTAATTTAAAAACTCCCAATAAAAGTCCAGGACCAGATGGCTTCATAGGTGAATTCTACCAAACATTTAGAGAAAAGTTAACACCTATTCTTCTCAAAGGATGCTTCACTTATTTAACTTAATCCATCCATGTTGTTACAAATGACAACATATTCTTTTTTTATAGCTGAGAACTAAAGAACCTCCTGATGAAAGTGAAAGAGGAGGGTGAAAGAGTTGGCTTGAAACTCAACATTCAGAAAACTAAAATCATGGCATCTGGTCCCATCACTTCGTGGCAAATAGATGGGGAAACAATAGAACCAGTGAGAGACTTTATTTTGGGGGGCCCCAAAATCGCTGCAGATGGTGACTGCAGCCATGAAATTAAAAGACGCTTGCTCCTTGGAAGAAAAGTTATGACCAACCTAGACAGCATATTAAAAAGCAGAGACATTACTTTGCCAACAAAGGTCTGTCTAGTCAAAGCTGTGGTTTTTCCAGTAGTCATGTATGGATATAAGAGTTGGACCATAAAGAAAGCTGAGTGCAGAAGAACTGATGCTTTCGAACTCCAGTGTTACAGAAGACTGGAAAGTCCCTTGGACTGCAAGGAGATCAAATCAGTCCATCCTAAAGGAAATCAGTCCTGAATATTCATTGGAAGGACTGATGCTGAAGCTGAAACTCCAGTACTTTGGCCACCTGATGCAAATAACTGACTCACTGGAAAAGATCCTGATGCTGGGAAAGATTGAAGGCAGGAGGAGAAGGGGACAACAAGGATGAGATGGTTGGATGGCATCACCAACTCAATGGACATGAGTTTAAGCAAGCTCCAGGAGTTGATGATGGACAGGAAGGCCTGGCGTGCTGCAGTCCATGGGGTCACAGGGAGTTGGACACGACTGAACTGAACTGAACAAACCACTGGTCACATACACCGTGTCTGTGTCTCCTCAAATCTCCTAAAGTTTAACTATTTAAACAAAATTAACAACAAAATGGGCTTTACAACATATGTAAAAGTGAAACACGTGAAAACAATAACACAAAGGTCAGGAAGAGATACGGGAGCATATTACTGTAAAATATGTTATATGTTAAGTGGTACAGTACCACTTAGTGGTGGACACTAATAAATTAAAGATGGATATTGTGAATCCTATGAAAGTCACTCAGTCATGTCTTTGTCACCCCATGGACTGTAGCTCACCAGGCTCCTCTGTCCATGGAATTCTCCAGGCAAGAATGCTGAACTGGGTAGCCACTCCCTTCTCCAGGGGTTCTTTCCAACCCAGGGATTGAACCCAGGTCTCAGTTGCAGGCAGATTCCTTACCATCTGAGACGCCAGGGAAGCCCTATAGCAAACAACTAAACTTAAAAAAAAATAATTTCTAATAAGTCAAACAAAGGGATTAATTCAACTATAAAATCTAACAGAATCAAAAATGTATAAAAAGACAGAAAAGGGAAGGAAAAAACAGATGGGACAAGTAGAAAGCAAATAGTAAAATGATAAATTTAAACTTACTCATATCAAATTGTCTCATTAAATTTAAATGGTCTAAATAATTCAGTTAAAAGACAGATTTTCAGAATGCCTAAAAAAGCACAACCAAACTCTGTGCGGCTTATAAGAAACACTTTAAATATAAAGACACAGATAAAGATTAAAAAGAAGCATATAGGAAAGGTATCCCATGCTAATACTAATCAATTATTAGAATGGCTATATTTATATAAGACAAAATTTCAGAGATTTCAGAGCAAAGAATATTATCCGAGATAAAGAAGGTCATTTCAACCCACCTCCTAGAATAATGGAAACAAACACAAAAGTGAACAAGTGGGACCTAGTTAAAAGCTTTTGCACAGCAAAGGAAACTATAAATAAGGTGAAAAGACAACCCTCAGAAGGGGAGAAAATAGTAACAAATGAAACAACTGACCGATGATTAGTTTCCAAAATATTCAAGCAGCTCATACAACTCAATACCAGAAAAACAAACAACCCAATCAAAAAGTGGGGAAAAGACCTCAACAGACATTTCTCCAAAGACATACAGACAGCTAACAAACACATGAAAAGATGCTCAACACAGCTCAGTATTAGAGAAATGCAAATCAAAACCACAGTGAGATACCACTGGTCAGAACAGCCGTCATCAAAAAGTCCACAAACAATAAATGCTGAGTGTGGAGAAAAGGGAAGGTGTGGAGAGGGTGTGGAGAACGCTCTTGCACTGTTGGTGGGAATGTAAATTGATACAGCCACTACAGAAGACAGTATGAAGATTCCTTAAAAAACTAGGAATAAAACTACCATATGATCCAGCAGTCCCACCCCTAGGCATATACCCTGAAGAACCAAAATTGAAAAAGATACGTGTACCCCAATGTTCACTGCAGCACTATTTACAATAGCTAGAACATGGAAGCAACCTAGATGTCCATCAACCGATGAATGGATAAAGAACCGATAGTACATACACACGATGGAATATTACTCACCCCTAAAAAGGAACGCATTTGAGTCAGTTCTAGTAAGGTGGATGAACTAGAGCCTATTATACAGAGTGAAATAAGTCAGAAAGAGAAAGATATATAATGTACATTAACGCATATATGTGGAATCTAGAAAGATGGTACTGATGAATTTATTTGCAAGGCAGCAATGGAGAAACAGACATAAAGAACAGATGTATGGGCACAGCAAGAGGGGGGAGAGGGTGACATGTATGCAGAGAATAACACAGAATTACCTTATCATATGTAAATAGACAGCCAATGGGAATTTGCTCTGTGTCTCAGGGAACTCAAACAGGGGCTCGGTATCAACCAAGAAGGGTGGGATGGGGAGGGAGCTAGGAGGGACGTTCAGGAGGGAGGGGACATGTGTACACCTATGGCTGATTCATGTTGATGTTTGACAGAAAACAACAAAATTCTGTAAAGCAATTATCCTTCAATTAAAAAATAAACTTAAAAAAGGAGGTCATTTCATAATGACAAATTCATGAAGAAGTCGGAAGAATCCTAAATGTTTATGCACCTAACAACAAACTACAGGAAACAAAAAAATTACAGAACTTCACAGAGGGATAGAAAAATCCATAATTACAGGAAAAGATGTCAATAACCTCTCTCAGTAATTGACAGAACAAGTCAAGAAGAAATCAATAGGATTTTATTTTAAAAAAGATTTAAACAATACTATTAGTCAGTGTGACATTATTGATGTTTATACTGTACAATGCTTCACCCAGCAACAGAATACACATTCTTTTCAAAGGCACATGATCCCCAACCACAGGGAAATTAAACTAGGAATTAATAAAAGGAAGATCTTTTAAAAATCCCCAAATATTTAGAAATGAACATACTTCTGTGTAACAGTAAGCCAAGGGAGAAAAGTATTTTGAACTGAATGAAAATTTAAAAAACACAATATATCAAAAGGTATGATATGCTGCTAAAGCAGTACACGAAGGGTACTTTTGTGGTGCTTTAAGGGAACTTTTGAATGCCTTTATTAGGGGAAAAAACAAAAACAAAAAAAAGTTCCCAAATCAGTGGCCTCAGCGTCCACTCTAAAAAAAAAAAAAAAAAAAACTAGAAAAAGAAAAGCAAAGTAAACCTAAAATGGAAAAAAAGGAAATATAAAGGCCAGAGCAGAAATCAATGAAGTAAACAGAAAATACAGCAATACAGAAAAAACTCAGAATTGGAAACTGATCCCTGGAGATCAGCAAATTTGACAAACCTTCCATAAGTCAGACAAATCAGAAAAATTAAGCAAGAGGGCACAAATTGCCAATATCAAGAATGAGAGAGGTGATGTCACTACAGATTCTACAAATGTGAAATGGATAATATGGAAATATTATGAAAAATGTTATCAATGAAGTCAACAACTTAGATGAAACAATTCCTTGAAAGAGTCACACTTCATTCACTTAAGAAATAGATAACCTGATTAGCTCCATATCATTTAAAGAAGTTGAACTAATAGTGAAAAACTTTTTCATAAGGGAAAACCCAAGCCCAGATAGCTCTCCTATTGAATTCTACCAATCATTTAAGGAAGAAATATTACCAGTTGTCTGCAAACTAGAAAACTGAAAAGGCGGCAACTTATTATCCCCTCAACGTATTCTATATGATGATGCCAGTATTACCCTGACGCTGAAACCAAAGACATTACCAGAAACATAAATAAAATTGACCGATATCTTTCATGAATATACAAAATATCTAAACAAATTTTACAAAATTGGACCCAACGATGTATAAAAAGGATAATATATCCTGACCAAGTAGAGTCTGTCCGGAATGTGGTGACAGTTGAATGTTTAAAAATCAGTGTAATTTACCATACTGGGCTTCCCTGGTGGCTCAGACAGTAAAGAATCTGCCTGCAATGTGGGAGACCCAAGCTCAGTCCCTGGCTGGGAAGATCCCCTGGAGAAGGGAATGGCTACCCACTCCAAAATTCTTGCTTGGAGAATTCCATGGACAGAGGAGCCTGGAGGTCTACAGTCCATGTGGTGTCTATATGGGGTCTCAAATAAAACTAAAAAAAAGTTTAAGATGAAATTGATCATATCAATAGACACAAAAAGCAACTGAAAAAGCTGGCTTTCATTCCTGATTTAAAAAAAAAAAAATCCCTCACTGATTAGGAGTAGAAGGGAATTTCCTCAACCTCATAAAGGGCATCTGTGACAAACCCACTGGGAACACCATGCCTAATACTGAAAGACTGCTTTGTCCTGAATATCAGAAATAAACTAAGAATGTCCTCTGAGAGTGTCCTCACCACTTCTACTCAATATTATACTAGAAGTTCTAACCAATAAAGAAAAACAAATAAAGGCATTCAGATTGGAAAGGAAGAAGTAAAACTGTTACTATTCACAGACTACATGATGGCCAATAGAAATCTGAAAGAATCTACCAAAAGACTACAAATAAGTGAGTTTAACAAGGTGGCAGAATACTAGGCCAGTATAAAGAATTCAAGCACACTTCTATTTACCAGTAATAAATAATCAGAAATTGAAATTTTTAAATAGTATCATTTCTAAAACTCTCCAAAATATTATATGAAAAATAAATCAGACAAAAGATGTTAAAGATGTGTACACTGGGAACAACAAGAACACTGCTGAGAAAATTAAAGAGTTTGGTCACTCAGTCATGTCTGACTCTGCGACCCCATGGACTGCAGCACACCAGGCCTCCCTGTCCACCTCGTGGAGCTTGCTCAAACTCATGTCCATCGAGTCAGTGATGCCATCCAACCATCTCATCCTTGTTGTCCCCTTCCGCTCCTGCCTTCAGTCTTTCCCAGCATCAGGATCTTTCCCAATGAGTCAGTTCTTTGCATCAGGTGGCCAAAGTACTGGAGCTTCAGTATCAGTCCTTTCAAAGAATATTCAGGACTGATTTCCTTTAGGATTGACTGGTTTGATCTCTTTGCAGTCCAAGGGACTCTCAAGAGTCTTCTCTAACACCACAGTTCAAAAGCATGAATTCTTCAACAATCAGCTTTCTTTATGGTCCAACTCTCACATCCATACATGACTACTGGAAAAACCATAGCTTTGACTAGATGGACCTTTTTCAGCAAAGTAATGTCTCTGCTGTCTGTCTAGGTTTGTCATAGCTTTTCTTCCAAGGAGCAGAATTTTCCAAGGAGAAAATTAAAGAAGACTTAAATAAATCAGAAAATAGATCATGTTCAAGGATTGGAGGATTCAATAGTGTCAATATGCTAAATTCTCTCCAAATTGACCTACAGGTTTAATGCAATCCCAAGAGGCTTATTGTATAAATTGTTACCAAATTCTAAAATTCACATTGAAATGTAAAGGAACTAGAATAGCCAAAAGGAAGGACAGAGGTGGAATACTAACACTACCTGATTTTAAGATTTATTATAAAAATATGTTAAGATAGTGTGGAACTGGTGTAAAAATAGATTAGTGGAACAAAATAGAGCACAGAGACATGTGAACAACTTATTTTCAACAAAGGTGCAATGCCAATTCAATGGAGAAAGAATGATTCTTTCAACAGAAGACATTGGAACAATTTGATATTTATATACAAAAAAGTGAACTTCCATTCATAGCCCACATCATATACAAATTAACTCTAAGTTGGTCATAGAACTAAATGTAAAATCTCAAATTACAAAACATCTATAGGAAAACATACAACCACCACAAAAAAAATTGTTAGTTTGAGTTAGACCAAGTTTCCTAGATACAAGAAGAAAAGAGTGATCCACAGGACAAATAAATTGGATTTTATCAAAATTTAAAACTCCTGCCCTTAAAAGAACACTGTTAAGAGAAGGAAAAGAGCCACAAACTGGGAGAAAATATTTGCAAATCATACCTGATAAAGGATTTGTACCCAGAATATATCAAGAATGTTCAAAATTCAATAATAAAGGGTTAAGACTCTGCACTTCCACTGCAGGGGCCACAAGTTCAATCCCTGGTCAGGGAACTAAGATCCCACAAGCCATGTGGCACAGCCAGAAGACAACCCAAGAAAAGATGCATAAGGCATATGAACAGACAATTCTCCAAAGAAGACAGAGGAACAGTAAATAAACACATGAAAAAATGTTCAGTTTCATTCATCATTAGAGAGACATGCAAATTAAAATAGTGAGATACCACTGCACACCTTTCAGAACAGCTAAATTAAAAAGAACTGACCACACCAGGTGTTGGTGAGGACGCGGAGGAGCTGGACCGTCCAACACAGCCGATGGGGATGCAAAATGGCACAACCACTCTGGAAAACAGTTTCCTAAAAATATAAACATGTGATACAGACATTCCACTCTTATATGTTCACCCAAGAGAAATGAAAGCTTTTTAACATCCTTTCAAAGGTTTGTACACAAAAGTTCATAGCAGCCTTATTTGTAATGGCCCCAAACTGCAAACAACTCAAATGTCCATACCACCCATCAGTAAGAAGGAACAAATTCTTGGCTCTCAATAATGCACAACATGGATGGCTCTTGAAATAATTAAACTGAAGGAAGGAATCCAGGAAAGGAACACATAACACAACAAGGTCCTGCTGAATAGCACAGACAACTATATTTAATATCCTATGATAAACCATATGGAAAAGAATATTTACAAAAAGAATATATATATGTAAAACTGAATCACTCTGACGTACAACAGTAATTAATACAACATCGTAAATCAATTTCTTTTTTAAAAAAGAAGGAAAAGAATCCATACTGTTTAGAGTCCGTTTATATAAAATTCTAGGATATTTAAACCAACAGACAGTGACAGAAAGCATAATGTTGTTGGACGGTAGGGGAGACGGTTAACAAAAGGATGACAGGAAATAACCAAAACCCCAATTCAAAAGAAAAAAGCCACCCTAGATTTCTATGGGTGTTTTTACCTGAATGGAACTAGGGCTTTTATCTGAGATAAGCTGAGGTCTGGATATAGTGTTTAAACTTTCCCTAAACGTTTTGTGTTTTCTTTAGAGCTAGTACAGGATTAAACAGCATTCCCTAATATACGGCAACAACTGGCAAAACACACAGGGCTAAGCAGAGAGAAACCATTCACACTTGGCACCCAACGAACAGCTGCAGAGACAGAGCGCGTCACAAGAAAACACAGCGAGAGCTTTTTAAGAACCGTGGAAGAGGAGAGAGAAACAACCGTTTCTGATAAAATCTTACTCTTGTTTCCATAAAAGCAATTCTAATGTGTCCATAATGGAACGAGGGAAAAGGTCGTCTTTCGTGTTCAATGTTTTTCTCCCGGCTTTCTACGCCTGCACATACGGTTTTACAGCACTACAGCAGAAGCAGGAGGGGAAAATGCAAAAGGTACGTTCTGCTCTGTAAGTTCATCAGCACATCTGCTCTCATTTCCTTCCACCCATTTATCTTTTCAAGTTGCCAAGAACATCCCTGGGAATAATCCCCTCCCACACCAAAAGCTGGGGATAGGATAATTGGTATCTGATGATGGAAGATGACATTTTTAAATAGCCACTTTTAATTTCTTAAGCTACATTTCGTCTTTAACCATGTATAGACTGCTTCAATGCTTAGCTTTAAAAATGGGGGTGGGGGTGCGGGTAAGGTGGAAGATGCCCCAATAACAAGCATAAATTCACCAAAATTTAGCAATGGCTAAAAAAAATATGTTTTTGAAACCCGTTAGATCAAGTGTCACTTATGCAACAATGATCTTAAAATACAAGGCCTAGGAAAAGGGCACCATCTATCTATCAAAATGACTTCCTGATTAAGTAAACGTTTGAGTTTTTGAAATATCCTGTAATATGAATAAACCTAAAGGAGGACTTTCCCTGGTGGCCCGGTGGTTAAGACTCTATCCTCCCAATGCAGGGGGCCCAGGTTCAATCCCCAGTCAGGGAACTAGATACTACATGCTGCAATTAAGACCTGGCGCTGCTGAATAAAACAAAACAAACTTAAAGGAAAATAATGACTCTTTGCAGTACTAAGAAACACACACCATGTACCATTCATGTGAGATGCTGATACTACTTTACAGAAAGTGGCAACATACGTGAAGGAATCCACTGAGGACATTCACACAATGTTTCCTATAAGCTTACAATACTAGATGGAAGCCACAGGAACTTGTTAGATTTGTTATCACCACGCGCACACCCGCAGCGCGTCTCCACCACACTGGGCGGACCTCGGCCAGGACATCACACGAAGTGTATGGCTGATTGTTTCTGCCTCCTCCCAACCAAACTACACAAAGTTGAAAATGAGAGCCTCATGTAAGAGCAAATAGCACGCCCGTAGCCCAGTAGTACCAATGGCCAGCTCACTCACCAGCAAGCAGAAATGCGTAGAACTGTCTGCTTGAGGCTGCTACAGTACAGCAGAAAGTTAGCTTAGGAAAGCAATGACCCTGACATCTCTGCTCAAGAGGCTTCCACACGTGTGCTCAGGGAGCCACAGGCAAAGATGCAAGAGCAGCTTTGCTTGCAGTGAGGAAAAACCTGGAAATAACACAGATGGCCAGCAATAGGGGATTTATTATTACTGAGCTACAGTCCCCCAGCAGACTAGAAGGCAGCAATTAAAAGGAGGGACTTCCCTGGTGGTGCAGCGGTTAAGACTGTGCTCCCAATGCAGGGGGCCCCAGTTCGATCCCTGATCATGGAACTATATCCTACATACTGCAAGTAAGACCGAATAAATAAATTTAAAACTTTTTAAAACAAATGGGGGAGAAGTGAAGAGAAAGTCACTCAGTTGTGTCCAACTCTTTGTGACTCCATGGACTGTAGCCTGCCAGGCTCCTCTGTCCATGGAATTCTCCAGGCAAGAATACTGGAGTGGGTTGCCATTTCCTACTCCAGGGGATCTTCCCCACCAAGATCGAACCCAGGTCTCCGGCATTGCAGGCAGATTCTTTACCATCTGAGCCATGAGGGAAACATTGCATTTCCTACATATGAATGCATATCAATACAAAAAGACAAAGATGTGGAAAGATCCAAAATAAACTCCTGAGAGTGGTCCCCCTGGAAAAGAGGAGGAGGATAGAGCGCTGAGAGGGCGGGAGTCCTCTACCAAATGCAAAACAAATAATGAGAAATAGTGATTTTATTTTGTTACTGTAAACTGCTTTTCACATACATAAAACCATTGTCAACTCTGGATGCTCGTATTTATACCTCAGATAATCTAGTTGACCCCTCAGAGCGTATCTGGGGAAAAGTAAAAGGGAAAAGAGAAAGAACCCAACTTTATATTATTCATAGCTGCCAACGTGATCTTATCCTGACCCTGGAATGAACCAGTTGAAACATGATTTCCCAGGGTTAGAGGCTCTAAGATGGATTTGATGAGGTGATACCAGGGCATTCCACTCAGCTGTAATTTTTCTGCAGAATTCATCTTTATACCACTCTGTGACCGGTTGGCATTATTTGTGAAAGGGGGTGGAAACAACTCCTGACTCTCTTTCCAAGGAGAGCTTTACTTCTGAGTTTTTCAGATATTACACAAGTGATCCACTCTGCTTCAGTCCTCAGCTTGCTACGTTCTGCAGGGGCCTCCACGTGGCAGCGATCTGTGGTTGGATGGAGAGACGAAAGAAGGTCGACACAGGTACCACGAACATTCTAGCTGCTCTTCCACTGAAAAGCACAGGAAACTCACATGGCACAGGAAACAACTGAACAGGAGCAGCAAACAACTGAAATATTCAAGGATGAGGGGACCTAATAGTGTTAAGATATCAATTTCTCTCAAAGTCAATTACAGCTTCAATACAATCCCAATCAAAATCTCAGCAGGCAATTTTGTAGAAACTGATGAGCTGATTCTTAAAAGTATATAGAAAATCATACAGACATGAATGACTAGAATAGTCAGACAGTTTGGTAAAAAAACAAAGTTGGAGGATTTACAATACTTGATTTTAGGACTCATCATAAAATGCAAAGACTGTGGTAACTGGTATAAAGACAGACATGTAAATCAGTGGAACATAAACTCCAAGAACAGACTCCATGTTCACAGTCAAATGAATTTTAACAAGGGTACCACAACAATTCCATGGAGAGAGGATAATTGTTCCAACAAGTGGACATCAAGCCCACTTTCACACCATACACAAAAATTAACTCAAAAAATGTTTGCACTTTTGCTCTTCCCCGGAGGTCCAGTGGTTAACAATCTGCCTTTCTACGCAGGGATGCAGTTTCGATCCCTGGTCGAGGAACTAAGATCCCAGATGGCACAGGGCAACTGAGCCCACATACTGCAACTACAGAGCCCACGCGCAGGCTCACCACAACTAGAGAGAAGCCCCCGCGCTGAACAAAGACTGGACGCAGCCAAAAATAGATGTTTTTTAAAAATTAAAACTTCTGCATTTTGAGAGACTATTAAGAACATGCAAGCCATAGCGCAGGAGAAAATACTCAAAATACAGATATCTGAAAAACGACTCATATTCAGAACATACAACAAGCTGGTCATTCAAAAACAGGAAGGCAAACAAACTACAAAAATGGGCAAAGAATCTGAGTAGACGCTTCACAAAAGATGATGTAACAAATGGCCAATGAGCACATGAAAAGGTGCTTAATTTCTTTAGTCATCAGGGAAACGCAAAGTAAAATGAGATACCATATACTGACTAGAGTAACCAAAATGAAAAATACAGATGGACTTAGAGATTACCATACTGAGTGAAGACAGAAAGACAAATATTATATCGTTTATACACAGAATCAAAAAAAAATCATACAAATGAACTTGTATACAAAACAGAGTTAGACTCATAGTCATAGAAAACAAACTTTATGGTTACCAAAGAGGAAAAGTGGGGTAGGGATAAATGAGGAGTTTGGGACTAGCAGATATAAAGTGTGTGTGTGTGTGTGTGTGTGTGTACGTACGGGCATGTGTGTGTGTGTGTACGTACGGGCATGCACACTAAGTTGCTTCAGTCACGTCCCACTCTTTGCAACCCTATGGACTCTAGTTCACCAAGCACCTCTGTCCATGGGATTCTCCATACAAGAATACTGGAGTGGGTTGCCATGACCTCCTCCAGGGGATCTTCCCAACTCAGGAACTGAACCCACGTCTCTTATGTCTCCTGCATTGACAGGTGGGTTCTTTACCACTAGTGCCACCTGGGAAGCCTATATATATATATATGCATATTAATATATATAAAAGCAGATATAACCTATTATATATAAAAATAAACAAGGTCCTACTGTATAGTACAAATAACTACATTTAGTATATTGTAATAAGCTATAATAGAAAATAATCTGAAAAAGTATATATGTATGTGTATGTATAACTGAACCACTTTGCTATATACCTGAAATTAACAACATTGAAGTCAACTATATGCCAATCAAAAAAATAATAATAGTAAATAGAGAAGTTGAAAGATGTGATTCAACTGGAACTCACGTGTTTCTGGCAGGAATGAAAACAGCACCACATCCCCCAGCCCCCCACCCCTTATTCTGTGTGTCCTCCACCCATTCAGTTCACAGGTTCATATAATATAACCTGCGCAGCCCCACCAAGCCGTTGAGGTGCTCAGCCTGCTCTAAAATCCTGATTTTATCAGATAAAGCAATGAAAGGGGGCCGTGGCCTCCATCTCTGGGTCTGGGTTCTAAACTGTCCATCCCTGGGACTTCCCTGGTGGTCCAGTGGCTAAGACCCTGCACTCCCAGAGCAGGGGGCTGGGGTTTGATCCCTGGCCAGGGAACTAGATCCCACGTGCCACAACTAGGGGTCCTAAGAGTTCGCATGCCAAAACTGACCATCCCGCGTGCTACAACTGAGGCCCAGTGCAGCCAAAGAAGTAAATAAATATCTATACAAAATAAACGATCCATCACTGACAGTGAATCACGGGGATGCTATGAGTAGCTAAGTGAGCCTTCTTCAGGTGAAGTCTTGATTTAGGTTATCAGAGAAAACCCTGCTGTCATCACCTCAGCTGACCTAAATATCCAAGCCTGATCGGTTGGGTTTTTTTTAACCCTCTTTTGCAAGAAAATGAATTTCTCCAAGAATACTTTAGCGCGGTGGTTCTCAAAGTGAAGGCCCAGAGACCAGCAGCACCAGCACGGCCTGGGAGTTGTGAGAAAGACAGAACCTCAGCCCCACCACACTGTCTGTCTGCATTTTCCCGAGATGTGCAGGTCCAAGGGCTGAGCATGCCAAGGCACAACCAAGGCTCCATGGAGCTAATGAAGGTGCGAGCCCCTTACACACTGAAGCACTGCTGAAGCAGATGGAGCCCTTGCTCTGGGAGGTGGCGGGTGGGGGGGGATGGGGATGGGCAGCAAGCGGGGTGAGGGCGGCCAGGACAACAGCCTGGCTGCAGGAGTCCTGCCCGGAAGGGGACAGCATTTTCGAGACACCTTCATTTTTTTTAAGCAACCTCAACTGTGGTGAATCAATTTTAGACGCCACTGCCTCTGAGTCCGACCTGGGTGAATCATGAACCATAGGAAGAGGAGGGAGGGAGTAAAAAGGCTTGGCGGTTTCAAGGACCCTTAGCAGGCCTTTCTTAAAACCTAATAAAAACTGTGACATCCCTTTGCCAGAAACACACACATTTTACATACACTTCTGACCAAGACTTCTTGGTCTTGAGTGCAATGGGTACCAGATTAAGAATCCCTGCTCTGGGGAGAGGCACAGAGAATTAGAAGGGCAGGAAAATAAAAGATTTTAGAACTACTTTTTTTCTAAAGTGGAAAAAGGTAACAAAATTTCAGCACATAAATCAATTATTCAGATCTAGGCTAACTCAGTTACATAGATGAAACCCAAAAGATCAAACGTATTCCATCACGTCACCTGGCTTCATCACCAGATCAATTTCAACACTTTCTCACTTAAAACGGCACTTTCCCAGACTCCTCAAAGCACCATCTGTTTCAGCCAGCCCTAGTTCTCCCCCTAGCATCTGGGGAGGCCTAAGATGGGGTCACAGTCATTTGTGTGACATCAGGCCCCCTGCCCCAGGGACCCTGTAAGGGCACAAGAAACATTTACTGGATTTAAGTTCCATCCATAAGGGTGAACAGTGGACGACTCCTTATCACCTAAGAAGGTGAAAGTTTCTCCTTGATCAGGGAAGGGCTTATTGGAAGTTCAGCACCAGGACTGTCTTGACACCGTGGTTGGAAGACGCTGTCCAAGGAAGTTCTCCAGTACCACAGAGAAATCACACTGAAAGGAACCCACATGCTAATTTCCCCAACAATACTTTTGAAGACCCAGCTGTGCAGGGGCCAGGACAGATGGCTCCTTCAGCCAGGTGTCCGAGATCTGTGGCTTCTCAGTGCTCCTTACACCTGTGAGATAAAGAGGCTCAGACCTGTGTTCTCTATTTTAGGGCTCAGGGATGGTCAGAGGGCCAGCCTCCCTCAGGACACCCCAGACCCTGAGTACCATGGGCATCCCACCGGCCCATCAAGATATACAGATGCATCTCTATTGTTTAACACCCTCCCTCCCCTCGGAGGACAAAGCTGAAAAAAGCACCTGTTAGAATCTAATTTCCATTCCACCAGCCAGTTAGTTCTGGGCTCAGCCCGCACAGGATGTTCTCTCATTTGCTAATTTCTTTACCCTTTTTATAAGCCCCGTCCTTTCTGCATAATAATTTCAACTACTCAATCAACACCAAAAAGATGGATGGCGACAGTGGAACCAATTTTATCCTCAACTATTTGAAAGCAATGCTCAGAAATACATGTTTTAATTATGAATATGTTCAATTTTTTTTATTTAAATTAAGGAGCTACAGTGTGGTGTGCACCCAGACCTCAAGCCCTCCTGGCGCAGAGTCTCAGAGTTCCTATCCCTGTGTCCGAGGGTAAATGTCAGAGCCTTTTCCAGTCGCCTGACCAAACCCTGTTGTTTAAAACAACTTGGTGAACACAATTTTAGGATTTCTATTTGCCTAAACACCTGCACTGTCCACTGCTGTGTACATTCTTAATTTACATCTCCTTACACCCTACAAACATCACTGGTACCAGGCCGACAAAGGCTCGAATAGTAGAATGTTCTGTGCAGGGGCGAGGGGGGGCGCGGCGGCGGGAAATAAGGTGCAAACAACCCAAAGCCTTACTCCCAGAAACTGATTAAATCAACTATGATACAGTCACTGGGTGGAAAGCCGAGCAGTAATTAAAGAGAATATGGCATCCCATCCATGCATAGTGATATTATAGTATATAATGCAGTATATATAATTTAAAACGCAATATTGTAATAGTACACATCACATTAATGTATGAGAAATTTAATTCATTTTAAAAATAATATATGCTATTATCTATCGCGATTATATTATGCACTGCAAGCCATTGTCTTAGTTAACACATTAACTCATAGAAAATCAAAGAGCAGAGAACTGTCAAGTCAGTCCACTTGAATAAAAACAAAAGGGCACGTTGGAGTCTATAAACGTGAATATGCGTATCAACTGTCCAGAGCATTGGGGCTCAGCCTTTCCCACGCATCAGCATCACCTGGAGAACCTGTTACCGCCCAGATTACTGGGCTCCAGCAACTGGTCTAATTCGGCAGGTCTGGGGCGAGCGGGGGTGAAGCTGCAGTTCTAACCGGCTCCCAGGTGCTGCTGCTGGTACTGGGGCCAGGCACATCCCCGGGGCTCAGAGGAGGAGGAGTTTGGGAGTTTTACTTCAGAAAACTTACACGTACACATTCATTCAACAGCTCTTGTTGAGCGTCAGCTCCGTGCAGGGCAGCGGTGGACCGCCCCGAAGGGTCAGCAACCTCTCCTCCGCTTCCTGGGTGTCTCACCCGAGAGGGGAAACTGAGGCCCCGAGACCGGTCATCCAAGGTCGCCAAGTCTCTCTGGCGGAGCTGGGATTCGAACCCCAGACTATGAAACGCCGGCGAGCGTCCCGCCCGCTCCCGAGCTCCAAACGAGTCTCCCCAGGTCTGGAGAGCCAGCGAAAACCCGGCAGACTCCGCCCGGGCCCGGCTCGGACAGGCAGGAGCGGCCGGACAGCCCCGCCGGAGGGGCCGGCGCGCGCACGCTGGAGCCCCGCCCCGCCGGCAGCGGCGAGGGGGCGGAGCCGGGCGGGCGCGCGCACTGGGCCCGCGCTCGTGCTCGCGGCGCGAGCGCAAGGGAGCGGCGCCAGGATAGAGGCTCGCCGAGCCGCCATTCTAACGCAGGCGCGGTGGCCAAGTGGTAAGGCGTCGGTCTCGTAAACCGAAGATCACGGGTTCGAACCCCGTCCGTGCCTGTGGTGTTAAATCTTCCCTTTCTAGGGGGAGACTTTTTAGAGGTGTGACATCACAACGATGATCGATTTTCTACCCGTCTTGGACCCTGTATTTAGGACCAGGATCCCAAGCGGGCCAAGTGTTTTCACTCAGTTTAAATTCAGGCTCCCTCTCCCGCGCAGAAGGTCCAAGTCCGGGTGGTCTGACCTCTGAGTTCGGGATGGTGGGGGGCGCCTGGCGGACTGGGGTCGCGGGCTCCAGGGATCACATTGAAACCGTGGTCCGAGCGCTGACTTTAGCGCAGAAAAACCTACGGCTGATGGCACTTGGCTCAAGAGCCACTAAGCATTTTTCTGAACATTAAAGTCCAATTGAATCCACTCTCCTGAGAGAACTGCCGTTGCCTGTTCCTGAGCCCACACCCAGAGTCAGCTGGTGTCTGGCTTGCTATTTTTAAAAGGAAATCCATTGTAGGCACTGCATTAGAGGGAGGAAATCCTGCCCAGACTTGGAGCTGGTCCGACAGGAAAATCTGCACCTTTCTTTCTCTCTCTGAGCCTCCTTTTGCCCCCCCAGTAAAATGGGTCTCTGGTCAGCACTGGCCGAGAGACTGGCTGTAGTTGCGGCCTCAGTCAACGCAGCTACCGTCGTTGGGCACCTGTTTTCTTTGCATCACCACGGGGCTGCCCGCCTGCATTTAAAGAGGTTATGCAAAAAGATTATGCAATTACCCCTACCCTCCAGGAGCTGGCATATTGTATAATCTGAAAACCAGCTTGACCTAAATTGGGGAAACCTGTTTTCAGCGCGAGATGTCTAACGGAAGAAAGCATTCATGGAGCTCCTGGTGTGGGCCGGGTGGAGCCGGACTCTGGGGGCTCTCTCAGTGCGAGAAGGTGGGAGAGATGGATGCGAAGAGGGTCGGAGAGCCTGGCAGGAGCGGCTGGGGCTGAGTCGTCCTCTGCCGCAGAGCTCTCCCACTTAGCAGTATTCATCAGCATCACCTGGAGGGAAAGTTAAAATGCGGAGCCCTGGGCGCCACCCCAGAGCGTCCGCATTGTGTTAGTCTGCGCTGGGGCTTGACATTTGCATTTCTAAGGAGCCCCCAGGTGATCCTGATTCTGCTAGTTCCCCGGACCACCCATCCAGAACCATTTCCCCGAAAATAAGGGTATTTTATAGCCACTTTCTAAACCTAGGAGCACGTGCGTATGCGTGAACACAAACATGTGAGTTACTACATATAAAACAGTGAACACCAGGGCTTCTCACACTTCAACCTGGGGATGATGTGAAAATGCAAGTCTGACTCTGGGGCTCTGGGGTGGAGCCTGAAGCTCCGCGTGCCTAACTTGTGTTTTGGCGACGCCAACGCCCGCTGGTCACCGCCCCCCTCACTGAATACAGGGGGAAAGAAGGATCCTGACCAAAGTACTGAAACTGATCAGGACACTAGGGAGCCTGGGGAAGGGAGACCTTCCCCCACACCTCTGCTTTAGCTCCTCCCTGAAGTACCTAGATTATAGTAGCTAATGCACTTTTCCTGAGTTATTTTACAGATGTGAAAAACCTCCACCAAATGGAAGATGTCAACTACAGTACTTGATGACCGAGCACATAGCCCCCAAGCCTCCTAGAGCTTAAGGATTGATAATGTCAACCCCTGTGACACTGCCCTGTAACCTCACCATCAACCAGAGCGTTTGTGTGCAAGCTGATCACATACGCTGGGACACCCCAACCCCCAACCTGGCCTTTATAAATTCTCTGCTGGTGGGACTAAAGAATCCATCTGCCAATGCAAGGAACATGGGTCGATCCCTGGTCCAGGAAGATCCCACATGCTGCTGACCAAGCCCGTGGGCCTGTCTTCCAGAGCCTGGGAGTCACAACTGCTGAGCCCACCATGACACAGCTACTGAAACTCTCACCTCCTAGAGCCTGTGCTCTGTAACAAGAGAAACCACTGCAGTGAGAAGCCCGTGCCCTGCAACAAGAGAAAAAGCCCATGCGGCAACCAAGACCAGCACAGCCAAAATTAAGTAAATAAAAGTTTTTTTATAAATGCTTTGCTGAAACCCTTCAGGGAGCCTGACGGACTCAAGGGCAGAAGCCACGCGTCTCCTTGCATAGCCCTTGCAATAAACCTTCTTCTGCTCTAAACGCTGATGTTTCACTTTGTTTGACCTCCCTCTTCATCAGGCACATGAACTTGGGGTCACTAACAGTTGTTACCTTTCTGGAAGGAAGTAGGATGGGGGAGCTGTCCAGAGGATTCCTTCACTTCTCACCCTGTGAACTTTCACACTGCTTGGATTTTCTACCAGATGATCACCTCCTAGAATCACCTCCAAAGTCCACAAAGGCAAAGATAACCTATTAGGCTGCAGGCAAATTACACAATCCAGAATTGTCACATAAATGCTCGAGTGTTCTCTGCTCTCCACTGGGGTGTTTCATCATTTCTTTTTTAAGTGACACAAAAGTACATTATGTTCCTCCCTATTAAAAATATCCCCAAATAGTCCTCTCCATTAAAAGACCACACTGCCCCCAACAGGCAGGCCAGTATCTGTGGCACTGCTTAGAGGTCCACACAGATTTTCCTGTCCTTCCCTCCAGAACAATGAAGCAACACTCCTCTGTGACACCATCCCAGGAAAGAGCTCACTCTCATCCACCACCACCACACCCCAGACCACCCCACCCTGCAGAGGGTGCTCCTCTCTCTGCCCCAGGTGAAGAAGGACTTTAGAAAGTTTACCCAATGGACTGTAGGCTTCCACTTATGCACAAACACACACACAATGCATAAAATATCTATTGAGAGTCCCTCGGACAGCAAGGAGATCAAACCAGTTAATCTTAAAAGGAATCAACCCTGAATATTCATTGGAAGGACTGATGCTGAAGCTCCAATACTTTGGCCACCTGATGTGAAGAGCTGACTCATTGGAAAAGACTCTGATGTTGGGAAAGATTGAAGGCAGAAGGAGTAGGGAGCAGCAGACCTTATGTCTGAATAAGCAATATGTTCTGTGTTGATTTAAACTGCTTGTATTCATGAATATATAAAGTCGTATTTGGATCTCAGCAACTTTTGTACGAATTTCATGTCTGAAAGTCACTTTGAAGCCAGAGGTCTTTGTTCTATGAAGGATCATATTCTGATCTCCCTTAGAAATGTAAAGAGAATAGAAGACCCCCAAGGCTGGGATTATGAGGAAAGAGAGGCAGGTGTCACTGACCCTAGAGGGACCTCCTGAGACCCTGCTGTGCAAACTGGACCACTGGGAAGGAAATGGGTTTGCATAAGGAGCCCAGCGCTTTCTGGGAAAGTAGAAATTAAATTAGAGATCTCTTCAAGAAAATTAGAGATACCAAGGGAACATTTCATGCAAAGAGAGCACGATAAAGGACAGAAATGGAATGGACCTAACAGAAGCAGAAGATACTAAGAAGAGATGGCAAGAATACACAGAACTATACAAAAAGATCTTAATGACCCAGATAACCACGATGGTGTGATCACTCACCTAGAGCCAGACATCTTGGAGTATGAAGTCAAGTGGGCCTTAGGAAGCATCAATATGAAGAAAGCTATTGGAGGTAATGGAATTCCAGCTGAACTATTTCAAATCCTAAAGATGATGCTGTTAAAGTGCTGCACTCAATATGCCAGCAATAATGGAAAACTTAGTAGTGGCCACAGGACTAGAAAAGGTCAGTTTTCATTCCAATCCCAAAGAAAGGAAATGCCAAAGAATGTTCAAACTTCCACACAGTTGCACTCATTTCACATGTTACCAAGGTAATGCTCAAAATTCTTCAAGTCAGGCTTCAAGAGTACATAAATGGAAAACTTCCAGATGTTCAAGCTGGATTTAGAAAAGGCAGAGGAACCAGAGATCAAATAGCCAACATCTGTTGGATCATAGAAAAAGCAAGAGAATTCCAGAAAAAACATCTACTTCTGCTTCATTGACTACACTAAAGCCTTGACTTGTGGATCACAACAAACTGTGGCAAATTCTGAAAGAGATGGGAATACCAAACCACCTTACCTGCCTCCTGAGAAACCTGTATTCAGGTCAAGAAGCAACAGTTAGAGGCAAAAATGGAAAAATGGACTGGTTCTAAATTTGGAAAGGAGTACATCAAGGCTGTATATTTTCACCCTGCTTATTTAACTTACATGCACAGTACATCATGCGAAATGCCGGAATGGATGAAGTACAAGCTGGAATCAAAACTGCCGGAAGAAATATCAATAACCTTAGATATGCAGATGATACTACCCTTATGGTAGAAAGTGAAGAGGAACTAAAGAGCCTCTTGATGAAGATGAAGAAAGAGAGTGAAAAGCTGGCTTAACACTTAACATTCAACAAACTAAGATCATGGCCTCCACTCCCATCACTTCATAGCAAATAGGTGGAGAAACAATGGAAACAGTCACAGACTTTATTTTCTTGGGCTCCAAATTCACTGAAGATGGTGACTGCAGCCATGAAATTAAAAGACACTTGCTCCTTGGAAGAAAAGCTATGACACACCTCAACAGCATATTAAAAAGCAGAGACATTACTTTGCCAACAAAGGTCTGTCTAGTCAAAACTATGGTTTTTCCAGTACTCATGTGAGAGTTGGACCATAAAGAAGGCTAAATATTGAAGAATTGATGCTTTTGAACTGTGGTGTTGGAGAAGACTCTTGAGAGTACCTTGGACTGCAAGGAGATCCAACCAGTCCATCCTAAAGGAAATCAGTCCTGAATATTCATTGGAAGGACTAATGCTAAAGCTGACACTCCAATACTTTGGCTACCTGATGCGAAGAGCCAACTCATTAGAAAAGACCCTGATGCTGGAAAAATTGAAGGCAAGAGGAGAAGGGGACGAGATGGCTGGATGGCATCACTGACTCAATGGACATGAGTTTGAGCAAGCTTCGGGAGATGGCGAAGAACAGGGAAACCTGGTGTGCTGCAGTCCACCAGGCCGCAAAGAGTTGGACACGACTGAACAACAATAACCCACTTTCCCATTTTCTAAAGTTAGAGAGACCTATAAGGATAGCTCATGATAGTCAATGGCAGAAAAAGGTTCAATAGGACTTTTGACGCCAAAGAGGGAGCCAGAATCCTAGTGTTAGCAAGGGAGGGCTGTTTGTCAACAGAGGCTGCACAGGAGCAATCTTCAACAGCGACACCACGTGGCAGCAAGAAGCAAGAGCAGCACTAGACGGATTCCCCCCCAACATCTCCAAGAACCAATGGGAGACACAGACTAGCACATAACCTCTCTGTGCCTCGATTTCTCCATAACATTGGAGTGCTACACTTTCAGTGGCTTCCCCTCTCATGCAATTCTTCTGGTGACAACATCATAAATATTCACCAGACAGAACGGTTTAGTAAATGGTGAGCCATCTGCCTCATGGCATAATGTTGTTTTAGTCACTAAGTCATGTTTGACTCTTTGCAACCCCGTGGACTGCAGCCCACCAGGCTTCTCTGTTCATGAGATTTCCCCAGCAAGAATACTGGAGTGGGTTGCCATTTCTTTCTCTAGGGGACCTTCCCCAGCCAAGGATCAGACACAAGTCTCCTGCATCTCCTGCATTGGCAGGCAGATTCTTTACCATTGAGCCACCTGGGAAGCATCATGGGCAGACATTAAAAGAAATGACTGGTGGTCCAGTGGTTAGGAATCTTCCTGCCAAAGCAGAGGACATAGGTGCTATCTCTGCTCAGGGAAGATCCCACATGCCTCAGAGTAAATAAGCCCACAACTGAGCCTGTGCCACAACTACTGAGTCTGTGCTCTATGAGCCAGCGAGCAGCAATTACTGAGTCTCCATGCCTAGAGCCCATGCTCCACAACAGGAGAAGCCATGAGAAGTTTATGCACTGCAACTAAAGAGTAGCCCCTGCTCATCGCAACTAGAGAAAGCCACACACAGCAACAAAGACCCAGCACAGTCAAAAATAATAGTAAGTAATAAAAAAATGTTAAGGGGGAAGGAACAAATAATTTTTAAAAAGAAATGACTGATTTACTGGTTTGAAGAAGCGATAATGAGATACAGCTAATTGAGGAAAGTTGGTAATCTGGTTTGGGGCTTTTGTCTTACAGTTTTACTGAGGTATATAACTGAAATGGTGCATATTTTATATATCCAACTTGATGCATTTGGACATTTGCATACCGCTGGGACATAGCCCCATAATCAAGGTAACAGACGCATCCATCATCTTCAAGTTTCCTGTATCCCTTTGCTTTTTTTTTTTTTTTGTATGTGATAAGAACATTGAATGTGAGATCTACCCTCCTAACAAATTTGTAAATACACTTTATAGTACTGTTAACTATAGGCACTCTGTTGTACAAAATATATCTAGAAGTTATTCATTTTTTCTTTGAAAAATTTTTTTAATTAAAGTACAGTTGATGTACAACACTGCGGTCATTCATCTTGTGTAACTGTAACTAACATCCTGTTTTTTTGAAAAAATAAATAACTATAACTACTATGTAAACAACAGGTAAACACCAAAGGCCTACTGTAGAGCACAGGGAACTATACTCAATATCTTGCAATAAACCTCCTAAAGTTTGAGGATACGTGTATAGGTATGGCTGATCCATTTTGCTATGCAGTCCATGGGGTTGTGAAGAGTCGGACAAGACTGAGGGACTTTCCATTTCACTTTCACTTTCAGAAAGTAACACAACATTGCAAATCAACTGTAGTCCAATAAAAATTAAGAGGAACTTCCCTGGTGGTCCAGTGGTTAGGTATCTGCCTTGCAATGCAGGGTACAGGGTTCAACCCCTGGTCAGGGAACTAAGATCCCACATACTGAGGAGCAACTAAGCTTGCAAGCCACAACCACTGAGCCCATGCACTCTGGGTCTGCACTACAACGAGCGAGTCCGTGTGCCACAGCAAAAGAGCCACACAATGCAATGAAGATCCCACATGCTACAACAAAGACTCAAAACAGCCATATAAATTAATAAACATTTAAAAATTAATAATTTAAAAATATATCTTATAATAAATCATAATGGAAAAGAATCTTAAATAAGAATATATATATGTTGGTTAGATGGCATCACCAACTTGATGGACATGAGTTTGAGCAAGCTCCAGGAGTTGGTGATGGACAGCGAAGCCTGGTGTGCTGCAGTCCATGGGGTTGCAAAGAGTCAGACACGACTGAGAGACTGAACTGAACTGACTGAGGTGTGTGTATGTATATGTACACACACACATATGTATCTGAATCACTTTGCTGTACACTTGAAACAAACACAACATTAACTATACTTCAATAAAAAACTTTTTAAACATATGTAAACCAATCAATCCTAAAGGAAATCAGTCCTGAATATTCACTGGAGGGACTGATGCTGAGGCTGAAGCTCCAATCCTTTTGGCTACCGAAGAGCCAACTCATTGGAAAAGACCCTGATGCTGGGAAAGATTGAAGGCAGGAGGAGAAGGGGGAGACAGAGGATGAGAGGGTTGAATGGCATCACCGACTCAATGGACATGAGTTTAAGCAAGCTCCGGGAGTTGGTGATGGGCAGGGAGGCCTGGCGTGCTGCTGTCCGTGGGGTGGCAAAGAGTCGGTCATGACTGAGTGACTAAACAGCAAGATGCCATAAATAAATAAGCAACTGACCAATACAAGTAGTGCAGTGTATACTGTTTTTTGAACGTGAAGGATGTCCACACCCCAGGCAGAAGGCTCAATGTCATTTGTACAAAATAAGTCAGCATAACTACTGCATATACAGTAGGTAAAGAACAAGGACCTACTGAATAGCACAGGGAGCTATACTCAATATCTTGCAATAAACATCCTAAAGGGAGAGGATATTTGTATAGGTATGGCTGGTTTATTTTGTCATGCAGTAGAAACTAACATAACATTGTAAATTGACAATGAATTTGTGGGGCAAGAGGCGGAAGGGAATTGCAGGAAAAATAACTAATATTTTCCCCGTCATATCGTGGCATTGGAAAGAAAAACTGTGTTGCTTTGGATTCACTAGTCTCAACAGAAACAAGAGAAAATGTAAAGAAGCTAGAGATGGCAGGCTCTGGGGAGCGCAGGCGCTAACACAGAGCTGGCGCCGCATGCAGGAGACAACGAGCGTCCAGCGCCATGGTTCTCTCATCCTCCGCTCTGAGCCCCTCCGAGGGGAGCCTCCCCTCCGCTGCCCTGGCACGTCTCCCATCTGGGCTGACATCATGCGCTGAGAAAACCTACATTAAAGAATAAAAAATGGGACGCTTAATAAGGGAGTGAGTGGTTTGTAGCCGAGCAGGAGCCGAGAACCGCGTTTCAAAACCAGACGTGTATTTCAGGCATGAGTAGCACTTAAAAGAAAATATTGTGGCAGGCCTCTGGAAGCAACAGACGTTGTTTATGTCACATCCACTTGAGTTTTGCTTAGCGAATCACCAGGCTGGCGCACGACACGCTTTTCCCGAGGCTGTGTTCCCTTCGGCCCCTGCCCTGCCCTTCCAACACAGGTGAGCTGCGCTGATCTGTACTTACTGGGGGGATTAAAAAGAATCCCTGAACCCAAGGCCCTGCTGGATAAAAAAATACATATCTGTAATAATTCTTGAAACAGGCCCCAATAAACAAAGTCCACACGTCCCTTTGAGACGTGCTGGCAAATGGACTCTAAGAAATCCATTACCCTTGCCTTTTAGGATCAACACCCTTGTGTTAATCCCTTCCTCTGAAATGTGAGTGGGGCCACAACAGCCCACAGGCTACAGTAGAGGTGTCACAATGTCACATCTCTGTTGTCACATTAGATGGCAACACCCATCTTGCTAGAAGACTCTCTCGCTGTTGTGGGGAAACAGGCGGCCGTGGGAGGGAGCCCCAAATGACAAGAAACCGAAGCCTTCTCACCAAAACCAGGAAAACACGGAGGCCCTTAGTCCAACAGGCTGCAAGGATGTGAGTTCATCAACAGCCACATGAATGTGGAAGCAAGTCCCCCGCTGGGTGCTGTGGCCTGAATGTTTGCAGCCCCCCAAAATTCACGCACTGAAGCCCTAACCCCTTGTGTGATGGTGAGGCCTTTGGGAGGTGACTGGGGGTCGATTAGGTCACGAGGGTGGGACCCTCATGGTAGAATCAACGTCTTACCAGGCGCTCTATCTGATATGGAGTGAAGTCAGTCAGAGAAGGAGAAATTTCATATGACATCCCTTCTATGTGGGATCTAAAAATGAAACAATACAAATGAACTTACTTACAAAACAGAAAGAGACTCACAGACTTAGAAAACAAAGTTATGGCTGCTGGGGTGGGGGTGAGGGGTGTGTAGTGGGGAGAAGAGGCAATTAGGGGCTTTGGGATGGTCCTATTCGCACGGCCATTTATAAAATGAATAACCAACAAGGACCTACTCACGGAACTCTGCTCCATGTCGTGTGCCAGCCTGATGGGAGTGCAGTTTGCGGGAGAATGGATACATTTTTGTGTATGGCTGAGTCCCTTTGTTGTTCATCTGAAACTATCACAACATTGTGAATTTGCTACACCCCACTACAAAATGTTTTTGGTGTTAAAAAAAATTTTTTAATTCAAAAAAAAGCTCTCTCTGGGCTCTGTGAGGACTCAGCAAGAAGGCAGCCATCTGTACACTGGGACGAGAGCCCTCACCAGACACTGAATCTTCTAATACCTTGATCTTGGACTTCCCTACACTCCAGAATTGTGAGAAATAAATGTTTGTTGTTTACGCCACCCAGTCTGTGGTACTTACTTACATTGAACTGACAAGGACCCTGGCTGGGCATTGAGAACTCAGCCCCAGCCAACACCTGGATTGTTGCCTTGCAGAGAATGCAGCTATGCCATGCCTATTCTCTGACCCCCGAATCTGGGAGATAACGCACATGTG
Organism: Bos taurus; assembly: GCF_002263795.3. NCBI lineage: Eukaryota > Metazoa > Chordata > Mammalia > Artiodactyla > Bovidae > Bos > Bos taurus. The sequence goes on from NC_037352.1 coordinate 13,231,578, forward strand.
CTGTTGTCAGCTGCTACGTTAGTGGTAATACTATTATGCAGGAAACGTTTGACAGGGAATACCAAAATCTGATTGTCTGAGTTCCCACGTGGTTCACGATGACATGTACCCAGTAGCCCAGCCAGAAACCTGGGATTTATCCTTGTGTCTGTTTTCTCCTGCTGGTGTACCAAGTTCCTACATCCTTAGTGGCTTAAAAGAGCACACTTTCTGTAGGTCAGAGTCCAGGTTGACTCGGCTGGTTCCTCTGCTCGGGGGTCTTTCAAAATCAAGCAAAAGCAAAGTGTTAGTCGCTCAGTCATGTCTGACTCTTTGTGATCCCATGGACTGTAGACCCCCAGGCTCCTCAGTCCACAGAATTCTCCAGACAAGAATACTGGAGTGGGGTGCCATTTCCTTCTCCAAGGGGTCTTCCTGATCCAGAGATGGAACCTGAGTCTCCTGCACTGAAGGCAGATTTTTTTTTACTGTCTAAGCCACCAGGAAAGCCTGTCTGACCAGATGAGCTACTCCAAGGAGGCTTATCCAGGTTGTTGGCCAAATCCAGTTTCTTGCACATATAGGACTGAATCCTCTGTTTCCTTGGCTCTACAAGTCTCACCATAGTGGCTGCACTTGGGGTCCCCACATCTGGGTCAAATCCTTCTCCTATTTCAAATCTCACTGACTTCCCTTTCTGCCTCTTTCTCATGCAAGCCAAAGAAAGTTCTCTGCTTTTAAGAGCTCATGGATTTTGGGACTTCCCTGGCAGTCCAGTGGTTAAAATTTTGCCTTCCAATGCAGGAGGTGAAGGTTCGCTCCCTGGTCAGGAAGCTAAGATCTCACATGCCTTGTGGCCAAAAAACCAAAATGTAAAACAGAAGCAATATTGTAACAAATTTAATAAAGATTAAAAAAAAAAGAAAAAAAGCTCATGGATTTAGATTGGGCCCACTTGGATAATCCAGGCTAATCACTTAATGGATTTCAGAGTTGAAAGGCTTAATCGCATCTTTGAAATCCCCTTTGCCACAAAACAGGACATAGCCAGAGGTTCTAGGGATTAGGATGTGGACAATATTTGGGAGATCATTATTCTGCCTACCCTAACCCTTGCCTGACCCCTCCTCCTCACCTGACCATCTCATTAGTCACTGCCTCAACCTCTCTTCAAATCTGTGTTGCTCTGGCTTCACTGTCCCCTTTCTCCTTTGCTGTCTGGCCTCCGGACTCTTGCAGGAGACTCCTAACTGGTCCCCTTGCTTTCAGGCTCGCTCTTCCTTCATCTCTTACCACGGTCCCCTGACCTCTCTCAGACATAGCAGTGAACATGTCACTTACATCCTTTGGTCCTTCACAAGGAGCCCACCACTGCCACCAAGATAAATCCTCCCTCCCTCCCTCCTTAGCATGGCATTCTGGGCCCAGGTGTCCCTTCTGCCACCCTTGCTCTTGCCCCACCAGCCTGTCAGTCCTTCAGTTCAGTCCTCCGATGATGTTTAGTCCTCTGTGTATATGCTGTTCCTTCAGCCTATAATGCTCTTCCTTCACCCCCATCTTGGAAAACTCCTACTCATTCCTCAAAACCTTGCCTAACTATTGCTAACTTTTTTTAACCTATTTATTTGGCTGCACCAGGTCATATTTGTGGCATGGGGGACTTTTAGTTGCAGCATATGGTATCTAGGTCCCTGACCAGGGAATCCAGGCCTCCTCCATTGGGAGCTCAGAATCTTGGCCATTGAACCACCAGGGAAGTCCTGAACTATTACTAACGTCGCTATGATTGGGACTCATTCCTCAGCCTCTTAGTTGGAGTTAGTTGCTGTCTCCTACATCTACCACCAGCACCTTGGGTGTATCACTTTGATAGCACTTATCACAGGATGCTACAGTTACCAGCTCACAATGCCAAATATCTCCTAAGAACCTAGAAGTTGAAAGCCCAGATGTCCACAGGAGCCAGATAGATCATGCGAACACATGAAACGGTTTGGAGACAAGACAACAGGGACCAGTGCAGACAGAAAAGAACCTGAGAGGACGTGCCAGGTGAAAGGCCACCATATTTCTGAAAACCTCATGTAGGCAAGACCCAGGAATCCTACTCTGAGATGCAAACCATGCAGAAATTCTCATTCACATTCACCAGGTTGCTCAGAGCAGCGTTGTTGGGAAGAGCTGTGTCCCTCAAGGGAAGTGGAAGAGTATGCAATGGTGGATCCACAGGGTGGAATCAAGTTCAATGGTTCAAACACATAAACTATACTTCCATCATAAGATGTGGGTAAAACTCACAGAAAGGGGCAAAAAAGGCAGACATAGAAAAATGATTCACCATGATACCATCATATAGAATCAACATTGTGCAAAGAATGCCCTTTTTGTTGTTTCTGGCTATGGAGGTAGTAGAAGCATAGAAACAGGCTCAAGAGTGACGAAGTCTAGATTCAGAACAGTGTTATCCATGGGGGTGTCAGAAGATGGACCGAAATGGAAAAAGGTCACACAAGGGTCTTAGCTGAATCTGGATTTATGTATTAATTCAGCTGGGTGGTAGGCACATGGGTGTTTGTTAACTTATTTCCCCTCCTTTTCGGTTGGCCTGAAATAGCTCATACTTAAAAAAACAAAAAGTGGGTCCACTGCGGTCTAACCCACATCTCATCTAGCACAGAGCCTGGCACAGAGATGGTGAGGGAAATACTATCTCCACTTCACAGATGGGATGACTGAGAGGAAGAGAGAGGAGGCCCTCTCCCTGGGGCCTGGGGGATGCACTGGTGTTGGGTGCCAGGCTGGAACAGCCTGGGCAGGTATAGGAGTGGCTCATCTCTGGGCAGTTTCTGAGATCTCCCCTGGAACCAGCCCGCCCTGGCTCAGGCTTATTCTGATCTTTGCAGAATGTGGCATTTCCAGGCAATAGCAATCCAATATTGAAAAGGAACTGCCCAGCTTTATTGGCTGCACTACTTGGCATTCGGGATCTTAGTTCCTGGATCAGGGATCAAACCCAGACCCCCTGCAGTGGAATCATGGAGTCTTAAGTACTGGACCGCCAGGGGAATTCTCTGACCAGCTATTTCAGTGTCCACTGTGGGCTCCCAGAAGGTACCAGAGGGGCTGGGCGTGGCAAGCACTCCACCGAGTACACCGCTTGGCGGCTTCTCCACTGTCCACCCACCTCAGTGGGAAGCAGCCCCTGGCCTCTCCCCAGACTGTCCCAAGCACCAGCCAGCCAGCCCGCCACACCATGAGTTATCTTCCTCAGACTGTCTCTCGCGGGTGTATCTCCGACCTGTCCAGGTTCCTTTTGACCTGTCCCCTCACCTGTTATCCTGACAGACCTACCGAGAAACCTTGTTCCCAAGGCTAAGACAGAATTTTTCTGAGTCTTTGGGGGAGAGGCTGTGGCTATTTAAAAAAAGAATACTTCCTTTTCACAAGGCTGACCACTCTCATGGATGTGACCCAGCAACTCTGTTCCTCCCAAATCCGCAGCCCAGGACAGCCAAGGACACTCCCCGCCCATCCCTGTTCGCCTGGGACTATCCCAGCTTTATCCCCGGAAACCTCTCAATCCTGGGCAAACCAGGATGCTGGGATCTCCCCACTTCCTTCCTTGCCAAGGAAGCCAGTTTGAATGTCATCTCAGGGGCTCTGTTAAGAGGCTTGGGGACAAGCCACAGCTCTCGTCACTCCTGTTAGGAATGACTGCCAGCTTCTGACTACCCAGAAAGGCCCTGCTCCTGCTGGAACCCCAGGCTCCACAGTTTTGAGAGGACATGCCAGGTGAAAGGGCACCATATTTCTGAAAACCTCACGTAGGCAAGACCCAGGAATCCTATTCTGAGATGCAAACCATGCAGAAATTCTCATTCACATTCACCAGGTTGCTCAGAGCAACATTGTTGGGAAGAGCTAAGTGTCCACCAAGGGAAGTGGAAGAGTATACAATCGTGGATCCACAGGGTGGAATCAAGTTGGGGGCCCAACTGATGAGGGCCCAAGCTCAAGTCTTTCACACCCCATCATCTTGATTTCCACCGTATCCTGTGCCTCCCACACGGTGTCCCGCTAATATTTTCCTTTCACTTTACTCACCTTGATAACTTGGATGATTTTTATTTCAAAAGAAACATGTTATCTCAGTTACACAGATGGAAAAAGAGCACCATTTGCCACAAATAGATGATAATTACTTTAAAATGCGATGAAAGCAAAATGGTGTTGGTACATTGCATATCAACGCTGCTACCAATGAAATGTTCTAAGCCAGAAGCTTGGGCTCCCTTCCTTAACAGAGGGCTTAATAAGGGTTGCTGCTGCTGCTAAGTCACTTCAGTCATGTCCAACTCTGTGTGACCCCATAGACGGCAGCCCACCAGGCTCCCCCGTCCCTGGGATTCTCCAGGCAAGAACACTGGAGTGGGTTGCCATTTCCTTCTCCAATGCATGAAAATGAAAAGTGAAAGTGAAGTCGCTCAGTTGTGTCTGACTCTTTGCGACTCCATGGACTGCAGCCTACCAGGCTCCTCCATCCATGGGAGTTTCCAGGCTAGAGTACTGGAGTGGGGTATTAAACACAGAGAAAAACCCAACTAAGACTTTCTTCTTCACAAGATCAGAAGAGGTATAGGAAAAGTGAAAAGGGAATGGTTATTCAGAGCCTCCTCCATGCAGGATCTAAAATCAACCTAGTTCTACCATATAGGCCTTGTACATTAGTGGGGTGTACTTAGTCACCCAGTCCTGTCCAACTCTGTGAAATTCCATGGACTGTAGCCCACCAGGCTCCTCTGTCCATGGGATTCTCCAGGCCAGAATATTGGAGTGGGTTGCCGTGCCCTCCTCCAGGGGATCTTCCCAACCCAAGGATGGAACCCAGGTCTCCCGGATTGTAGGCAGATTCTTTACCACTTGAGCCAGCAGGGGGTGTTAGAGCTGCTGCTGCTGCTAAGTCACTTCAGGCGTGTCTGACTCTGTGTGACCCCATAGACGGCAGCCCACCAGGTTCCGCCATCCCTGGGATTCTCCAGGCAAGAACACTGGAGTGGGTTGCCATTTCCTTCTCCAATGCATGAAAGTGAAAAGTGAAAGGGAAGTCGCTCAGTCATGTCTGACTCTTAGCAACCCCATGGACTGCAACCTACCAGGCTCCTCCATCCATGGGATTTTCCAGGCAAGAGTACTGGAGTGGGGTGCCATCGCCTTTTCCGGATGTTAGAGCTAGGTCTCTCCAATAAGCCAATGGAGTGAGTGTTAGTTGCTCAGTTATGTCCAACTCTGTGAGACCCCATGGACTGTAGCTTGCCAGGCTCTACTCTGTCTTGATGTTCTCCGGGAATCTTCAAAATACTGGAGTGAGTTGTCATTTCCTTCTCCAGGGGTTCTTCCTAACACAGGAATCGAATCTGAGTCTCCTGAATTGGCAGGTGGACTCTATCTGAGTCAACAGGGAATACTCAAAAGAGTAACCTGGTCCCTAACGGGGAATCGAACCTGGGCTGCACCAGTGAAAGCGCTGAATCCTAACCACTAGACCCCAGGGAGGGTAGTAGGACAATAAGCCAATAGCTGACAACGAGCCATCTGATCCTTCGGAGACTCTCAGAGTATATCGACCCCACCACCAGCCAACATCTACTGTGAACTCTCTGGATGCTGAGCCTGGGAGAAGGACCTTTACATGACAAGTCACCGAATCTTCCATCAATGCTCATAGCAACCAGAAACGGAAGCTGAGAGAGGTTCACGGGCTTGTCTAAGTTCACCCAGCTAAAAACTGGCAGAGCGAGGGTTCAGATCCATATCTGCTCATCTTGCGGTCAGTGTCCCCCAAGGATTGCTGTATCCCCAAGAAGCAGGTAGAGATCCAGACCCTGGATGAGCCCACGTTGTCCCAGAAAGCGCTGAAAATTGCACATTGCATCCGTTAGTGGTAAAACACTTCAGGTCCTGTGAAGGTCAGCTGGCCAAACTGACCTCAGCTCCAACTGGAAAAAGAAAGCATTTTAGGTCAAGAGGTCAAAACTCGAAAACATATATAGCCAGGCAGGTGACCTAAGTGGATCAGTTTGGATACTTTATTCTATAAGGAACAGGAATTTCTTGGCTCAAGCTAGCTTAAACAGTAAGATAATTTATTATGCATTTCTCAGGAAATCTAGAAGTAGGGTATGTTTCTGGATTAGTTATTTGAGCAGCTCCATCAGGCCACTGAAGAACTGATGCTTTCAAACTATAGAGCTGGAGAAGACTCTTGAGAGTCCCTTGGACAGCAAGGAGATCAAACCAGTCAATCTTAAAGGAAATCAACCCTGAATACTCATTGGAGGGACTGATGCTGAAGCTCTAATACTTTGGCCACCTGATGCAAACAGCCTACTCACTGGAAAAGGCCCTGATGCTAAGAAAGACTGAAGGCAGAAGGAGAAGGGGGTGACGGAGGATGAGATGGTTGGGTGGCATCACTGATGCAACAGACATGAACTTGGGCAAATTCCCAGAGATGGTGGGGGACAGGGGTTTTGAAGAGTTGGACATGACTTGGCAACTGAACAGTAACATATCAGGCCACCAGACACACAGGTTCCTTCTGGCTCTCTTTTCTGCCATCCCTGTGTTGGTTTCAGCCCCCAAGGCGGGTCCCCATATGGCTCCTGATGTTCCAGGCACTGTATCCAAATTCATCTTGTCTCATTGGTTGGGATTGTAGCACATGACTCTTCTCCAACCAATGACAGTTTCCCTTGGGCCCAGTGACTGAGCTGGGGAGAGGCAGAGAAGGACAATGGGAAGAATAGAACTCCCATGACTAAGGGGAGAAAGGGCAGCCGCTTGCAACGGGGATGCTGCTGCTCATAAGCCTCTGTGTCCTCCTCTTCCCCCTTGTCCCAAGCCAGGCACCACATTTCATAGCTCTGTTGGGTCCCTGTTGGGCCTCATGACTGGTTCCTACCAATGTGGGACACTTCCCAGTTGATGCAGTCAAAACCTGGTCTGCTTTCCTATAGCCTCCTTCCTGATCCTCCAGCTCAACGAAGGAAGAATGAAGTCCTTAAAGACAGAGCCACAAAGTGGGAGACACTTGGGTGCCTAAAAAACACCCCCAACCCCTACTTCCTGGTGTGATACTGTAATAAGGAATTTATAATCTATTACAAATTAATTCCTAAGGGGATATTGCCTACAAGCTTAAATTATACATAATAGCCCTTCTCTGGAAACCCTGTTTCTCAAGTAATGAGCATTAAGCTAAAATACCTTTGTTTAGCTCACAGGAAACATACAGTCCCGCCTATGAATGACTACAGGAAGGAAGAAATTAACTCATCTCCTCTGGAGGCTGATGGGAACCAGGAAACCTTTGACTTTACTCCCTCCCCTTTTAGTATAAAAGAAGCCGGAACTCTAACTCAGGCAAGATGATTCTTTGGGACACAAGTCCACCATCTTCTTGGTCTACTGACTTTCTGAATGAAGTCTCTATTTCTTACCCCAACAACTCATCTCTCCATTTATTGGCCTGCTGGCGAGCAGTATGAGCTTGGACTTGGTAACAATATGAGCAAGAAATGAACTGATATTGTGGTAAGCCACTGAAAGCTTGGGGATGTTAGTTATAGCTGCTGGCCTTTCCGGACTAACACTTTTTTATCCACTATTCTGCTCCAACCAACTGTGGCCCTTGCAGGAAGTCAGGCCCATAACTGCCAGATCTTCTGCTCATCAGTTGTTTGTTTTTTTTTTTAAGCAGCTAGAAATCTGGATTTTTAAATATGAAATTTCCTGATTTAAAAATGTTGGCCACCAAATCGAATTTATTATTAGCATCTCAAAGACTCTGTAGGCCAAATGAAACACATCTGTGGGCCCTGCTTGGCCTGTGAGCTGCCATTTGCAACCTCACATCAAAAAAACTCCAAATTCAACAGCATTTATTTTCAAATCACTACTGGTCTGAGAGATGGTACTGGGTCCACGGTCATGTGAGTTCCAGAGAAGAATTCTACAAAGGAGACGTTGGTCAATGCTTTCATTTCCACCTGGGGTGGATGTGGAGCATTGTTCTAGTTTTGTGACACAATTTGGCCACCCATGTTGAAATTCCAAGAAGCCAACTCTGGGTGACACTTTCTGGGTGAGCAGGTCTAGGTGGGTAGAGCTGGCCCACCCACCCAGACCCTGGAGCTGCTTCCACTTTGGCTTCATTGGGCTGAGAGGCGACCGCGGATGAAGCTGATGGCAGGGACACCAATCACATCTTAAAGGAAAAGCCCTTGCACTCGTAAATCTATTCCTACATCCCAGCCATGGCTGCTTCAATACCCCTATTGAAGAGCTAATGATAATTGCTACAATTTATTGAGCACTTAGTATCTGCCAGACCCAGACAAGCACTTCATGAAAATCATGCAATTTAATACTTTTAATATCCCCACTGCCGACAATGAGGAAACAGATTCAAGAAGACTAAGGATTTGTCCCAAGTCAGAGCCTGATTTCTACCTTCTCTTTTTATTTTTTTACTTTAAAAATCCCATGTATTTGGAAATTAAATGTCTACTTTTAAATGATGGGTGTACCTAAGAAGCCATAACAAGGAAATAGAAAATACTTGTAATAGAATAAAAATGAAAAGAGAATTTATCAGAATTTGTTGCATGCGGCTGAGGCTGTTCAATGCAAAACAATGTGGAGTCTTGAATAAGGTATGAAAACAAATAATTCTACCTTTTCTTTTCATTACAAAGCCTCTCTTAACCAGCCTCTTGAGGACTGGGGTCATGATCCCCTTAGCAGGAGAAGATCTTCTTCCCGGCCCAACAGGAACCACGCATCCCTTGGTCTCACCAATGGCACTTCATCTTTCTGTCCACCCAGGGCCTGAAGTTACCCACCTCCTAGCAAATTTGACATTCCAAGTTCACTACCTCTCTTTCAGTACTTTTCCTTCCTTCTCTTATTCATTTTCTAACAAATCTTTATTTTGCCCTACCACATGAGAGTTGGACCATAAAAAAGGCTGAGCGCCAAAAGAATCGAGGCTTTCAAACCATGGTGCTGAGTCCCTTGGACAGCAAGGAGATGAAATCAGTCAATCTTAAAGCAAATCAACCCTGAATATTCATTGGAAGGACTGATGCTGAAGTTCCAATATTTTGGCCATCCGATACAAAGAGCCAACTCATTGGAAAAGACCCTGATGCTGGCAAAGATTGAGGGCAGGAGAAAGGGGCGACAGGGGATGAGATGGTTGGATGGCATCACTGACTCAAAATGGACATGAATTTGAGCAAATGCTGGGAGATAGTGAAGGACAGGGAAGCCTGGTGTGCAGCCCATGGGATCGCAAAGCTTAGCAACTGAACCACAAATGTGCCAGACAGGTCAGGGTGGTGGGGCTACAGGACCTGAGTGAGTAGATTGCCCTCATGTTTCCCCATTTCATAAAGAAACACAAGGCTACAGGCCTACAAAAGACTGGTTCAAAATGGGGAAAGGAGTACGTTAAGGCTGTATATTATCATCCTACTTATTTAACTTATATGCAGAGTACATCACGAGAAATGCTGGGCTGGATGAAGCACAAGCTGGAATCAAGATTGCTGGGAGAAACATCAATAACTTCATGTATGCAGTTGACACCACCCTCATGGCAGAGAGCAAATAGGAACTAAAGAGCCTCTTGATGAGGGTGAAAGAGGAGAGTGAAAAAGCTGGCTTAGAACTCAAAAAACTAAGATCATGGCATCCGGTCCCATTATTTTAGGGCAAATAGATGGGGAAACAATGAAAACAGTGTCAGACTTTAATTTCTTGGGCTCTAAGATCAGTGCAGATGGTGACCGCAGCCATGAAATTAAAAGATGCTTGCTCCTTGGAAGAAAAGCTATGGCCAACCTAGACAGTGTGTATTTAAAAGCAGAGACATCACTTCACCTACAAAGGTCTGTATAGTCAAAGCTATGGTATTTCCAATAGTCATGTATGGATGTGAGAGCTGGACCATAAAGAAGGCTGAGTGCTGAAGAAGTGATACTTTTGAACTGTGGTGTTGGAGAAGACTCTTGAGAGTCCCTTGGACAGGTAGGAAATCAAAGCAGTCAATCCTAAGTATTCATTGAAAGGACTGATGCTGAAGTTTCAATACTTTGGCCACCTGATGCGAAGAGCCAACTCATTAGAGAAGATCCTGATGCTGGGAAAGATTGAAGGCAAGAAGAGAAGGGGACAACAGAGAATGAGATGGTCGGGTAACATCACTGAATTTGAGCAAACTCTGGGAGATGGTGAAGGACAGGGAAGCCTAGCGTGCTGCAGTCCATGGGGTCGCAAAGAGTTGGACACAACTGAGCAACTAAACAACAACAGGCCCACAGGGACCTGTGACTCTTGGTGGCCTTAATAAAACTCAGGCAGGGGACTTTCCTCATGGTCCAGTGGCTAAGACTCTGCACTCCTAATGTTGAGGGCCCTGGGTTCAATTCCTGGTCAGGGAACTAGATCCCACATGCCACAACAAGAGTTCACATGTCGCAACTAAGACCCAGTGCAACCAAATGAAATAAATAAATATTAGAAAAAGAAAGAAAAGAAAATGCAGGTGGGCCAGGATGTCTCCATCTGCCATCACAGAGCCCGAGGGCCAGGGCCATGGAAACTGGTTTCCCTTTCCTGCTCTTTGCCCCCAATTCCTGTTGTTCCCTACGGGGCACAGGCACCACTGTGGCGGGTGGGCAGGGCCAAATGTAAGGCCTTGCAGTTGCTCCCACCCACTCAGCAACCTGTTCAGGGACCTAGGCTAGGGTAGGGTGAGAGTGTGGGGACTGCTGGCTTTAAGGGGCTTTGAACCAAACTTGTAAGGACCACTGGGCCTAAGGCCTGGTATTCAGAAAGCTATTTTAGGCTAGATTCTGAACATTATCTCCAGAAGCTGTCACAAGGGTGGTCACTGTTGCCTCCTGATCAGACTTCAGACTCATGTCCCATGTACCTTGGTGGACACACCTAAGGATATATTTTCTGTAAATCCTGCCACTGTTTCATGTCTGGTGTAACTACTTTACTACAACTGTAATCCTGTTTGTGTGTATCTGTTTTTTAAAAGTCCACACCTGTTTGATGCAAATGTTTAAAACCTATTGTACAGGGGCTTCCCTCGTGGCTCAGTGGTAAAGAATCCACCTGCCAATGCAGGAGACAGAGGCTCAATCCAAGATCGGGGAGGACCCCACAGGCCTCGGAGAAACGAAGCCCATGCGCCACAACTACTGAGCCCGTGGGCCCTCGGGCCTGTGATCCGCAACAAGAAGCCACCACAATGAGAAACCGACATACTGCAACTAGAGGGTAGCCTCTACTCACGACAACTAGAGAAAAAACCCGCACAGCAACAGGTTTGGACCCAGCAGAGCCAAAAATAAGTAAATAATTTTTGTTAAAAAAAGAGGGTAATAGAAAGATTTTTTTAAAAAATCTATTGCACAATGACTTTTGTCTGCCTGCTTTGGAAGTCTTTCATTTTTGATATTGTAGGAGTCTCAGGAGATGGCCTCCTTTCTGCAGGCCCAGAGGAAAACCTACAAAGAGGCAGGGTGAGACCTGTGCCTGGCTCGGTCTCTCTCTCTCTCCAGGCCTGGGAGCCAGGAGTCCAGGCCTTTCCAGGAGGCTCGCCCTCCATCCATGTGGCCTCTCTGCACTCCTGGCCTGGGCCTTGGCACCCTCCCTGGGCCAGAAACCTAGGTGCGGGTGGGGCTCCTTCCTGGGAGAAGGCCAGAGCCGGCCTCTGGGGCTTCCGGCCCAGGAGCGGGTTGTTTTTGGGAGTCTGGCTGCACTTCCGGTGCTTAACTGGATTTCAGGCCCGCCACTAGCTTGAGTCATGGGAAGTTGAGCCAGAACAGGCAAGGGCAGGCCTCAAAGGGATCCAGGGGGCATCTTTTAGGGTGCTTTTAAAGTGCAAGGCAGAGGCAGGGCCCTCGCTGCCTTTGGTGAAACTCTGCCCATGGGCCCTGCTGGTCCCATTAGAACCTGCTTTTTCCTTCTGCATCCAGCGCTCAGGGTGTGAACTGGGGAGTGATGAGGCGAGCTTCCAGAATCCCGCGGCTCAGGGCACAGATGTGGGTTGGGGGTGAGCTCCTGCCAGGACCTTGAGCCAGACTGCTATAGTCTGGGAGCCACTTCAAGCTCCCCAGAGGCGCTTCCCATGGGCTACACCACCCCTCTCGCTGCCCCAGTATTTTTCCTCTTTCCAATCTCAGCACAGACATCCCCTCCTCCACGTTAATAACACGGGGCACAACCAATCATCTGATGAATGCACTCAGAGGTCCTTCTTGATCAAATGTTAATATTACAGGAGAAATCCAGTTTTCAATTTTGAACTACCAACGAATTTGGCAAACTGGCTTCCATCTGCAAAATGAGAGCAAAAAGAGAAGAAATCTGAAATATAACCCTGAAGCTGCAGGAAGATCAGAGCAAAGAGAAAAAAAGAAGCATAGGGACACTTACTCAACAGAAACATCTTTAGACGAAGGAACAGAACAGTATGTCAGCAGGATCTCCGAGTGACCATTTCTGATGTTTGTCAGTATTGCATTCAGACACTGAGTGACTTTCTACTTTCAGTATAGAGGGTGAAGACCTGAAATGCTTCCTATTTAGAGTGATCTGGAAATGTTAATCCATCTACAGAAGTCATATCACTAATTTCCAACAAAGAATGTATTAAGTAAATGTCTCAATATGTTAATGAAGCCCGTTTTTTTCAGCAAATTTTTGTTTCCACTTCTTAGGAAGCTTTTGTTATGTTTTATCAATATATTTAAAACTGCAACTTCTGCTATTTCCCTAGTGGCCCAGTGGCTAAGACTCTGTGCTCCCAACGCAGGGGGCCTGGGTTCAATCCCTGGTCAGAGAACTAGATCCCACATGCCATAACTAAGAGTTCGTATGCCGCAACTTGAAGAACCCGTGTGACCCAAACTAAAAAAGATACTGCGTGCCACAACAAAGATCAAAGATTCTGCATGCAGCAACTAAGACCCACTGCAGCCGCATAAACATTTTAAAAAACACTTCGACCTCTAAACACAAGATAAATAAAAAGAAAGTATTTAGAAGAGAAAAAGAAATTTTGATTGCCAAATTCTCCTACATGAACTTTGTCTCATTTTTTTCCCCCCCAAATGTCCTATACCGCTGGTACTGTTGTTTAGTCCTATTTTACAGACGAGAAAACTGAGGCCTGGAGATGCTAAACTGCGCCCAGGGACTTGCAACTGGTAAGAAGCAGCAGGGGGTACAAAGCCTCTCTTTGGCTCTAGCCCGAAGAGGGGACCGACTCAGAGGACAATGCAGCCTGAATGGAGGCACACTGAGTGGGATGTCCCAGCCCAGCCTCAGTCTCTCGTGTTCCCTGACCCCAGGCAGCTGGGCTCCAACACTCATGTCCTGGACCAAGAGGGAAGCACGGTAACCCGCTGCTGACTTGGGTCTCTTCCTGGGATAATGAGTTCTTCAAGGGCAGGGACCTGTCCCGTTTGCCAGTGTGGTCCCAGCATCAGCTCTGTGCTCAGCAGACAGAGGGCAAGCAAACCTTAATTCAATGGACAACCTCTAAGCCTCAGCCTTCTCGCGTGACCAAGGTAAGGTAATGGGGTGAGTTCAGTAAGAGAGTATATACACTATGTGCTTGGCACATAGTAGGTCCTCAGGAGGAAATGGGGATTATTGATTACCAGTCCTCTGCCTTAAGAGGGGTCTGACTTAGTCCCCCTTTCCCTCAACCCTCCTCCAAGCACTTATTGGAGAAACCATCCCATGGTGGGGGTCGGGGGGACGGGGGCAGGGGTGGGGGTTGGGAGGGTGTCCCCCAGCCGGGGGTGAGCCAGAGGTCCCCACCTTGCCTCTCCTTGAGCTCGACTCCCCCAGACTTCTGGAGTTGGAGCCCAACACACCTTCACGAGGGAGAAGGGACGAGAGCTGCAAGGCCAGTGGGTCAAAGTCCAGTGCAGAGGCTACAAGCCACCTCCCAGGGAGGTGGGGGCAGGGTAGGGGCGCAGCTGGGGCAGGAGAGGAGCGGGCTGTCTGTGTGGCTCACTTCCTCTGGCTGGGGTCCCTGGGAGCCACTCCTCCCACCTCCAATGGCATCGGGAGCGTCCACGGGGTTGGGTGATGTGTTTTCCGAGTGTGACACCCAGCCGCCAACAGAGGACAGCAAATACATTTTTTATGATCCTGGGAGGCTCAGTCCAGTCACGTTTGCGTGAAAAGAGGCTGGGCGGCCAAAGGCTACATACAAGTCATGTCTCAGTTATGTGGATACTCTTCGGGCAAGAGGGGTCACTCGTGGGATGACCTGAGGGTTCTGGGAAAGGGGTGCAGCAGCGCGGGGGCAGACTTGAGGAGGGGGCTAGTTTGTGGGAGAGGGTCCCCCATACTGTTGGAACCTTCTGAAGCTTATGGAGCGGGAGTAGCTTATCCGGAGTGGGGGGCGGTCAGCACCAGGCACCGGATCTTAGCCAGGTGGAGAGGGTATCCTCATGCCCTACCCTTCAATTTCGAGACTATCTCCCAGAGCCTGGGACTCTGAAAGTATCAACAGGACTGGACTGGATGAGGGGAAGCACAACTTTAGGTTTGGGGTTGGTATTTGGGGGAGTTCTTGGGTATAGAGCATGTCCGTCCAATTTCAACCCTGGGGCTTCTGGGGGACTCCCAGGAGGGGGTTAGGAGGCCGCCAAGGGGTGGGTGACCAGGTGTGGGGCCAGACTTGGTGCAGCCCCGACTTCTTCTGTTGGTTCACGAGGGATAGGGGAGTGAGAAGCAGCAGAGGAAGGGCTGAAAGCGCCGGCTGGCAAGGTCACTGAGTGTTCCCGAAAGTGGGGGGGGGTGGGTGGTGATCTGGGGGCGAGGTCTGAATCTTAAGCAGATGTATCCCCATTCAGACACCCCCGGCTGAGGGATCCCTGGAGCGCATTTGGGGGAATCCTATCCTCCCCCCACCCCCGCCCGGAGGGAGGCCCAGCCTAGGCTCCCTCCTCCGGGCCGCGGGGGTATTGGAAGTGGGGGATCTCCCATCTCCCCCGTTCCCCCCCAGTTTGGAGAACCCCAGCCTCTGCCCCCCCATAGGTCGGGGCTGACGTCGCCGCCGCATTTCGAGGAATGCCCCTATCCGCCGACTATATTTGGCAAGGGTTTCTAGGAAGGCCCCCCCACTCCAGACCCGGCCCCCGCCCCAGCCCCCACCCCGGGCCGGCGGGCGCCCTCGGCTTCCAGGCTCTCGCCCTCTCTCCCGGGCCGGGGAGGAGCGGCCCAGCCGGCTGGGCCGCCGCCGCCGCCTCCCCAGCACGGCCAACCCCGGGCTGGCCCAGCCCCCGCCCCGGGCCGGCCATAGGGCGTGGGGGGTGGGGAGCGGGGGAGGGTGGGGGCCGGGCCGGGCCGGGGTGGGGAGGGGGGGCGGGGGCGCGGCTTTGTGGCGGCAGCGGACCGTGGAGGCCGGGTGCAGCCCCGTCGGCTCCGCGCTCCCGGCTGAAAGGGCTTTTCTACGCCCCCCGCCCATCACTTGGATCTGGTCTGGGTAAGGAGGGTATTTTTTTTTTCTGGAAGTCCCCCCCCACAACCCGCGGTGAAGGATTTGGGGCTGGGCTCCAATCTAGGCGGAGGCTGCAGGGCCCGCGGGGCGCCCCCCGCCCCGCGCACGCCTCCCAGGAGCCCTGGAAGGCACAAGCCCGGGGAGCCCCCCTTGCACCCCCAGAGGCGGCAGCGGCGGTGAGTCTCCCCTTTTTTTTTCCTGCATG
This sequence comes from Bos taurus, assembly GCF_002263795.3. Taxonomy (NCBI): domain Eukaryota; kingdom Metazoa; phylum Chordata; class Mammalia; order Artiodactyla; family Bovidae; genus Bos; species Bos taurus. The sequence continues at coordinate 13,247,363 of NC_037352.1, forward strand.
GCACCCCTCCCCCGGGCCAGGGCAGGGGCCGCGGCAGGTGGGTGCCCAGGCCCCCGGGACGGAAGGGGGTGCGGGGTGGCTGCCTGGGGGGTGGGTGGCGACGCGAGAGGGGAGGTGGCGGCGGGGGAAGCGCGCGACTCTCCCGGGACGCAGCGCTAGACGCTCGTCTGGGAGGGGATCCGCCGCCGCTGCGCGCCCCCCGAGGCGGCGGGGCTGGGCTCCCCCCCCGCTCCCGACGCCCCTCCCTGGCTCTGGAGAGGGGCGTGTTAGGCGGGGAGGTGGAATGGGGGCGAGGCAGCACCCCTCACCGCCCTAATGCCGGGGCTCGGAAATTAATGAGGCGCTTTGGAAGCCTCCCACCCCGCCCCCACCCCGGAAAGCCCGTTCGGGAAACTGACTCGCGGCGTGACCCCGATATCCGTGCCACGCGGAGCGCAGGCCGCCCCGCTCGCCCGTCCACGCCCGCCGCACCGCGCCGCTCCACGTGCGCCCGGGGCCGCGCTGGCACAGGCAGAGGGGCCCGGCTCCAGCCTCCGGGGGCCGGGCCCCGGGGACAACCAGAGAAGCCGGGAGCATCGTCCCCAGAGAGTTACCACCTCCCCGAAGTAAAGTTGGCTGCCCCCTCCTTCCGAGGAGCAGGCAGCCATGGCACTGTTGGCTGTAGCTTTTGCTGGACAGGAGTTAAAAAAAAAAAAAAAACTAGGTTCCGGGGTGCGGATCCGGGTGGCAGGGCCCGAGACCACACCAAGTTGCTCTGGCAAAAGTTAGGAGAAGAAAAAGGAAAAGTCATTTTGATTTGGGGTTGGGGGGGGGGGTGGCGTTTCTGGTTTCTCCTGCTTCTGAGCCCCACCGTGGGGAGCGTTGGAATGTGCCGCTAAGATCCTCTGAGGACACATCCATATTTATAATTTATTTTTAGGAGAAGTTGTGAAAAAGGGAGGGGGTTTAAAATGGGGAGAAAAGGTGTGTGTAGCCGGTGGCCTTTCCAGAACCCAGAGGCTAATTGAGCTATTAAGATGGAAATCACTTCCCCCAGTCTGGGCAAGTTGCAAATTTGACTTTAATAAGACAATTAAGGGCACAAACAACTAAACTTTAGCCGCATTTGGGAAGGAGTAGGGGGTGTGGGACCGCAGGAGGCACCCGGCACTCCTTTTGCGTTTCGGCTGATGGACGTTTTGGACGCTGAAAGTCTTCCTCCGAAGATGTCAGGCCCAGCTATGGGTCTAGGGGGTAAGGGAGGGAAAAGATACCCCATGGGGCAGGCAGAAAGCACCCTCCGCTTCTACCAAGCAGTCCTGGCTTTGGGGGAGATCCACTATTATCCCATCATTCCTTCAGGAAAACCCAGTAATGATTCCTTTAATTATCCAGGACTCTCCAAAAATCTGCCTCAAAGGCAGCCTGCCCCACTTGCTGTGTGAGCTGTGGAGGGGGACACCTTTCTGGAGAAAGGAGGCTTTGGAGGCTGTGGTCCCAGAATCGGGGTTTTGAGGGCGAGATGAGTTTATGTTTTATCCAACTGGCCCACAAAGTCCCGCTTTTGGGGTCATTCTAGACGGCGAGGGATTCAAACTTCTGCGGCCCCTGTAGCGAAAGGGCAGAGAGAGCTAGTTGCACTGCGAAGGTGGTTGGTAGTGGTGAGGGTAGAGAAAAGCTCTGGTGGGAGAAAAGGGGGGAAGTTTGCTACTTTTGGTAAAAGCAAAAGGCGGTGTCTAGATGATCATTTTTGTGTATGTGTATGTATGTGTTCTCTGTTTGTTGAACCTGCTGTTTTCAGGGGCCTTTCTTTGGGAGGCCCAGAAGGGTATGAGAAGGTGAAAGTAACCTCCCACCCCACCCCACTGCCAGTGGTTTGAGATGTTTCAGTAGACAGGATTTTAAGGGAATGAGTGATAATATGGGTCGTGTCAAACGGTTTGACACCCTCGAAACAAAACATCACTGAAATCGTGAATTGCAGTTACATTAGATTTGCCTGCTTGCCCCCACATGGAATCGCAGTATCTTCGCAATTCTGTTACCCTGGATCTTAGTTATTTTATAAGGAACTCCGGATAATGTGTTATCAGGGAATTCTTTAAGGCAAGGGTGATGGGGGGTACAAATGTCCCTCCCATTAACCTTATTAAGTTCTGTTAATTTACACACACACACACCCCTACCCTCCAGTTGTAACCTATATGGATTTTCACATATCTTAAGTTTATTTATTTGCAAACCTGGATTTCAATCAGGTGTTCACAGCAGGGCATAGAAAAGGGAGCTACCTGAAAAACTTTTGAACACAAAGTCCCTGATAGAAAATTCGAGTTGAATAGAAATGTCACATAGACACTGATGACATGTGCGCTCCTGGGGCCTTGGCAAAAACCAGTTCTTTACTTTTCAGAGTTCTTTCCCTTTGTTATGGGACACGATGAAACAGCACAATTTTCAGGAGTCCACAATCCCAGCGTGGCTGGGCGATGGGAAATTGTCACGTTGTGAATTGCTGAATCGTCACCCCCATCGTAGTGCCAGAGAGCTGACTGTCAGGTCCTATTTACTTTGCTAAATAAGGACATCTCACCAAATTAGCCTCTAATGATACTTCTACAAATAGGGTGTTTTACGTGAATTAACGAGGCCGGAACACCAAATGTCGCGCCAAGATACTGAGCTCTAATCGCAGTGATGAAGCTGCATGTTAAAATGACTGAATGGTTAAGTGTGGAAAATCTGAATTGAGTGCTGAACGTGAGCCGGGGGCTGCTTTAATGCGAGTATTTGCAACAGGAAAGCCCCTGCTTACACTCAGCCCTCTGAAAGGGTGCATGTAATTATGAATACATTAAGTAAACTGCCCCCCGCAACACATACACACCTCCCTGCCCCAAGCCTGGAAACAGGCATAGTAGTATGGTGAAGAGATTATAAATCAGCACTTTGCAGTGAGAAGTAGTCATTAATTCGGCAAAGAATCACAGTTTCTTTTCATATTCTGACCACTGCCCTCCCCTCTACCCCAACCAATAAGAAAAAAAATAGCTCAAAGGTGGAACTGCTGAATACATTTCAGTGTTTCTCCTTTTGCTCCCCTGTGTGAAATTTCACTAATCAGATGTCATCCCCACCGCCCCCCCCCACCAAGTGGATTTCAAAAACAAAAAATAGCAACTTTGAATTTCAGTCTTAGCAAGACACAAGCTATAGTGACTCCCCTAGGGGGAAAAATGTTTCCATAGAAAAGAATATAGAGTAGCTGCGGTGTATGTGTGAAATATTTAGAAGAGGGGCTCCAATGAAACGCCTACTTCCTTAAAAATAAAACAGTGAGTTTCTGACTCAAGCCAATGAAAGCTGGAAAAGTCCCTAGGGGAGCACTCTTCTCTATTTGTTGCTTTGCAGCCTCCCACCCCCCCTGAGATTAAGAGCAGAAAGAAGAGTCTGGCCAAAGAAATTTACAGCTTCCTAATAGTAGACCAGCTCAGCCTCTTGTAATTGCGATTGCAGAGTAAATACAGCTATTTTAGGCATGAGGATAGAAATGGATCTGATGAAAAGTGAAGGCAAACTTGGTCCTTAGACTTACTTGCCAGAAAGGGCATCCTCCAATAAAATAATCCATTTTCTTTCTGGAATTTTCTTTCTTGCTCAGCATCCCAAACTTGGGAAAATGCAAAGTCCTTTTTGCTTCTCATATGGGGAACAAGGTGAAAGTAAGCACCCAAGAAAAACACCTATGCAAATGCCATAGAAAAAAACGATCACAGACTTTAGGCCTAGAGGTCAAGAAGACTTTTCAGTCAAAAGGGTGCATGTAGAAGACAGTTTGGAAGGAGTGGATTTGGGGTCCAAAATCCGCCCCCCCAACAAATCCTCTTTCCCAGCAACCTCCATTGTAGGGGGGCTGTGTAAATATTTACAAAAGTTTCAAGTTTCTGGTTTTACATCATCTTCGTGATATAAAACATTTGAGTTGAAGGAACCCCAAAGCAAACCCCTTTTCTCAGTGTCTCTGGAAAGGCTGCAGCACTAGCATGAATGGGGGGCACACCTTGAAAATGAAAACTTGTGTCGGTGTCCCAAGAAAGCCACTGGCGAAAGGCACTGGGAAGAGGGCGGCAAACTTAGCGTTTGCTGGAGTCTTGGGCCCAGACGGGGAGGGGAGAGCCCCGAGGTGGCTGCGCAGCACGGCGTGAAAATTTTCTGTGAGACGTGCTGAAAACCAGACTCCCTGGTTGGAATAACCTGTGAGATCAGTGCCTGGACCTGTTGGCATCTCTGCCCAAAAACAGCCTGGAGCGCCGCCAGCCCAGGCCTGAACGTGGCCTTGGAGCCACCACCAGAGCCCAAACAAGCCCCAGACAGGTGCTCAGGGGGGACTCTCCTGCTGGGGCCCTCAGGGAGGCACACAGCATTTCTTGGCTGGAAGGGCAGTGTCGGGTTGTGTGTGGGGGCAGGTAGGGGGGCTTAGGCTCTTGATAATAGCCTCCCCAGAGACTGTTCAGGGTTGACTGTCCCAGTTATCAGGTGGCCTCTGTGGAGGGCAGAACCCAACTTTGCTCAGAGCAGGCTAGTAGGTTCCAGGCCCGAGAGCGCTGAGTGTTCTCTCCGCCCTCCCTCCAGGCTGTGATCCTGCCATTCGGGGTGGGCCAAGGGGGACATGGCATGGGGCCAGCCCCAGAGCAGGGACACATCGAAGCTACCGTGCAAGCCACCCCATGTGGCTGTGTTTCAACGTGCCTTCTCCAGCCAGAGGCCGCCCCGTCCACCTGGGGTCCTGAGCCCTCTTGTTTCAATCTGAGTACAGGGAAAACCCACACCAGGAGGGCAAGGCTGCAGCCTGAAAGTGGGGAGAAGGCTATGGCAAGTCATCGAGGGGCAGGAGGGATCGAGGGGGGTAGATGAGGGGCCCTGCGCGTCTGAGCCAGCCCTCTGGGGGTCGGCAAAGAGAGAGAACTGGGTGGGCCCTGCGGGATAAAACATGCAGCAAAGAAGCCTTGGCACCGGGATGCCCCCTCTGGGGGGTGGTGCACCCTGCCCCGAGCCAGCCAATCCCACGGGCCTCCCATTTGGCCTCAGTAACTGGACTCCAGGCCACCAAAAGGCCCGTGGGTTCCTGATTGTATGTCTTCGAATGGCATTAAAAGGTCCAGACCAGGCACTCGTAGGCCAGGCCATATTTAGCTTCAGGTTCACTCGGAGAATATTTTAGGTGCCGTTTGAAAGGCGAGATCTGGGCCTGGTTGCCGGCTGTCACATGGCAAGTGTGGGATGGCTCCCTCACAGGCCTGACCGGGTGGGTGCTGATGGCCACGGATGCCTGAGTCCCTGCCAGAGCGTCAGGGCCACGCGACACGGTGCCAGGGAGCCAGGGAGCAGCTGGGTCGTGGGTTCTGTGTCCACAGGGCTTTTCGCCCCGTTTTTCGCTCTGATGGTGATAAGGCCACTTCCATTCACAGAACTCACAGAGGCTGTTTTCAGCCCCTTCTTCCCCGATGGCCCAGTACGATATGCCAGCTTGCTGAGCGAGCAACCGCCCCCTCCTGTGTCAGCAACAATGGAGTGGTTAACCCTTTCAAGGCTGGGGTAGGGGGGACCGGGTGCTGACTGGCTAGGGGGAGGGCCCTGTCCCCAGAGACCCTTGGAGATCACACATCCCAGGGAGCCCCTGCCCTTGATTTCTTGAGTCTGCACCGTGGACCTTTGCCATGGTTTTTCCACTCTGGCCCCATCAGTGATAACCACCAGGCTCCCTGACCCAAGCTCTCACCCTTCACTTGTTCATACAGCTCTGCAAATCCCTGCTTGCTAATATTTTCATCCGTGTTTCCGAGTTTATAACTTTCCACATCCCAAAGAAAGGAGAAATGGAAGGATCCGAGATTCACTCAGATTAGTAATGAGGGTTGGGAATAATAATCATTCATGGTCTGAGGGAGATGGCCCCAGGCTCCCTAGACTCACTTGACCTGAGGGACTGATCCTTATCACCTGCCCTGAAATCCCAGATCCTGGTTTTCTGGACATGGAGGAGGTGCATCTGTATGGAAACCGCTGTGTGGAGACCTAGTTAGCCAATTCTTAGCCTTTAGGGAGCCTGGGTGGAGCCACCGCCGTGCACCAGGGAAAGCGTCGGCTTGTCTCAAGTTTGCTGTAACTATCTGCATTTTTTCCTTTTTAGTTTTGGCTCTTGGGGTTCCAAGAGCCCTCACTTCCTGCCCAGCTGGTTGGTTACCGCAGGGAAAATGAGGGACTTTTGGGGGCAGATGTGTTTGCATTCCACTATCATAATGCCCCTAAAAATCCTTATTGCTCTTGCAGTATTCCTCGGGGGTCCTTGGGCCAGCCACGGCAGCTGAGTTTCTCCAGCAACTAAAAGAAGAGAGAAAGATGTCCCCCCCGCCCCCACCCCAAACTCTTTCTGGTCCCCGGGAGTGCTCCCCTCGTGGCATTGAGAACTGGTTGGTGATCACCACGGAAAATAAAAAAGATGCCATCCGCAGATGGTTGCTAAACACGCTTTTTGCCCTCCAGGGTCCGAATGTCGGAGATGAGGCTTGGGGAACGGGACAACTGCGGCTGCTGTCCGCGTGTGCTGTGGGGGTTCGTGGCGGGGGAGGTGGGGAAGAAACAAGTGTTACCTGTTTGACGAGGCTGGTTCACATTTAGCCTGGGCCTTCCAGCAGGGCCTCTGGGCTCCTCACCTTGGCAGAAGCCCTGGACAGTCATGACTGGCTCACCGGCTTCCCCGAATCAGCCCACTTTCCCACCCTCTGCCTCGGTTTCCTACCCTGGCAAGGGAGGGACCACCACCCCCGTGCTTCAGCCTGAAAGAGTTCTCACTTGTATCTGCCGTGTTATCGTGAGTTCAAGTGATAGGCTCAGAAGGCGCTGGGAAAGTGGGGACAGGCATTACACATGGAAGCTGTCTGTGCTGATACTAATACCCGCCGTGCACGCAGAGACAACTCAGACAGGAGCAGGACTGCGGTCCGACATACGCACAGGTTTCTGCAATCCTGGAATCAGGCAGCCCCAGCTCTGCAGCTCTTGCAGTGTGTCTCCCCCCCTAGGCAAGTGACTCAGCCTCTATGGACTTCCATTGCCTCTCACAGGAAACCCACGTTCTGGGATAGAAGTTTCTCAAGTCTGATAGGCACAGGATTTTAAGTGGTTCCTGGCTAGAGATGTAAATTATTCGAACAGGTATTTCTTTCGTACAGCTGATTTTTACTGTGGCAAGCGGTTGGCTTTCAGTTTAGGGTTCCGGGGAGGAGGACTTTTTTCTTTTTACATCAATTTCTTGCCTGGAGAATCCCCATGGACAGAGGAGCCTGGTGGGCTACACCCATGGGGTCACAAAGAGTTGGACATGACTGAGCGACCAAGCACAGTAAGCATGTAAGATAAAGAGGATGAGTTGCTTGCAAGGAAACATTCAAGCAAAGGCAAGTACAGGTGGCAGAATGGGGCAGGACTCGAGATGATCCTTTGTAAAGTTTCATATGCTTTTTCTTTTGTTCCTGGCTTGTGGGATCTTAGCTCCCAGATTAGGAATTGAACCCGGGCTCTCGGCAGTGAGCGCTCGGAGTCGTAACCACTGGGCCACCTAGGATGTCCCCATAGTCCACTTCTTCAGAATTTGTCTTAGGGATTTTCCGCACCTGTGGAGTTGGTATGCCACTTCCACCCTGTGGTGGGCTCCACCTGTGACAACCTGGGTGCCACGAGTCTCCCCCCGCCAACTCCTGCCCTGCGTGCCAACACCAGTGAGACGCTTCGGATCTCTGCCCCTACACCCACCCATAGCTCTGATTGGTCTCTTATTTTAGGATCTTGCTACCCCAGTGCCCTCTTTCCTGGCGAGGGCACCTCTCTGAGCCTCAGTTTTCTCTGTGAAATGGGGAGAATAGTTAGCCACCCCGCCTAGAGCAGTGTGAAGATCCAGAACTCAGTTGGGGAGCTCTGGTGGCTCACAAACAGGGCACAGCTCAGAAGGTGGTGGGCACCAGTGACCCTGGGATGGGCAGGGGCACAGCGGCACCCTTGGCCTGGAGGGGCACTCCTTGGACAGGCTGCTGCCTGGCCCGGCCATCCTCTCCCCGCCCACCCCCTGGGATGGGGAAACAGCGGGCACTGGGTCCCAGCCAGCAGGGGCGGGTCTGGTTTCACTTTCTGCTGTGTCATGGGGTGGGGGGTGGCATCGGGGCCCGGCTGGCCAGCTGGGGCGGGCACTGAGAGGCTGGCGGACAGCTGGGGCCCAGCTGCCAGAGCACAACCTGTGCCCTCGCCCTTCTGCCTGCTGGGCTGGGGGCTGGGGGCTGGGCCCCAGGGATTCCCTGTGAATGCCTCTTACCCACCCCTGCCCCAGTGGGAGAACCCCAAGTGAGAGAAGCCAGCAGGGTGTGAGATGGTTCTTCTAGCCATGAGATCTCCCCCAACCCAGACATGTTCTTTAGCCCACAGTCTTGAGGTTCCTGGAACTGCTGCTATTGATTCTGCATCAGAGTGCTCTGGTTGGATGCCTGCTTCCTGCTGCCTCCACTGGTGCATGCCTCCTGAGGGCCTACTGTGTGCTTGGCATGGTCCCCGGTGCCAGGGATGCCGTGGGAAGCAAGACGGCGCCTGCCCTCCTAGGGCTCCCGGTTGAGTGGTACGGCAAAATCAAAAGAGCAAGTAAAGAGAGAAAGAATCCCACATGGTGGGGACAGTTCCACACAGTCCGCTTCACGTCAGCATCTCAGGGAAGGGGCATGTGTACATGTGTGTGTGTGCACGTGTATGTGTCAGGGATGTGACGACTCCCGGAACACATAGGTCAGTTGAGAACACAGACCTGGGGGGCCAGGTGTCCCTGATTTGAATCTGGATTTTTCCACTGATGGGTGTGAAACCCAAACCAAATTTCTTCTCTTTGGGCCTGAATTTCTGTCTCTATAATGGTACCTACAGAGCAGGGCTGCATGGAGGATGAAATGAATATCCGTAAAGAACTAAAGACAGTCGCCTGGCATTGACCGTCTGCTAAGTCTCAGCCACTGTCTACTAACTAAGCATCATAAACACTCCCTGTCCTCACAGATGACATGAGGCCATCACTGCAGGCTGAGAGCAGCCATGATGCTGTTGAGCCCACTCTCCCCCACTCAGAGCTTTGCCTGCCTCTTCTCTCTAGCCGCACCAGCCTCAGGTAGGCCTTAGCATCTCTTTGTTCAGATGAGGACACGGAAGCTCAGGCAGGTGAAGAGATGTGTCCACGTGGACATATCCACGTGGACACATCTGTGTCCAGCTTAAAGCAGTCTGACCCTGGGTGTGGGGTCGGCTTCACAGTGTGGGCCCTGCTGGTTCAATGCTCCACTCTTGTCATTGAAATTCTGAATAATTTTGGGAACAAGGGGTTCACGTTTTCGTTTTGCAAATTACAAAGCCAGTCTTGCCCAGATCTGACTTCCTCCAAAGCCGGCCCTCTTAACTCCTACCATCAATCTCTCATAGATGGATGGTCCAGAACAGTTTTCCAGTTCATCATTACAGTGTTTAGTGTGGGACTGAAATCCTGGGGTGCATACAGGACTTACTGTGGGGCCAAATTGCCCTAGTTTTTGTTTGATTGTCTGGTGTCCCCATTAGAAGGAAGGCGGGGCAGCTGCCCAGGGCAGGGGGTGAATCATTCATTGCTGAATCCCCAGGGCCTGGCATGTACTAGCTGCTCAGTTAATAATTGTGAAATGAAGCAAATGAATGGCAGGCCGCTGGATCTCCTGAACTAAAACAGATTTAAATGACACTACCAAGAAAGCAGGTCAAAGTGGTGGCCATCCTGCCCTGGCTTCTGGACAGTCCCCTGAAGGGTGTGGAGGCAAAGGTCTCTTCCCTCCCCAGGCGGCAAACCTGAATGCCAATGCCTTGCAGCAGATTACTGTTTAAACAGGTTCTGGGACTTCCCTGGCAGTCCAGCAGTTAAGACTCCATGCTCCCACTGCAGGTGGGTTCCATCTCTGATTCAGGAATTAAGATCCTACATGCCACGTGGTATGGCCAGAAAAACCTAAAACAGGCTCTGGTGGGGACTTCAGAGGCAACACAACTGTTTAAAGAAAACATAGGCCTGGATCCCTGAGCACCAGTTATTGGAGAAGATACCATCTCAGCCAAAAGAATATTGTAATTCTGGGCAGGTTCAAGTCCCAGCCAAGGATCAGGGGGTACAGTTTCCTGGACTGCTAAATGAGAGTTTGGATTTGGGGGGGGGGTTCAAGTTCCTCTTTTCCTCAGAAATTAGAGTTTTTCTACATTCTTACAGTTCCAAATTTGCTCCCTTAAAAAAAAAAAAAAAAAACAACTTAGTTTTACTAACAAGCAAAGAATCATCTGAAAATCCTTTAAGAGATTTACAACAATAATTAATGTGTTTTGGGCGAGCTGTTTTCACAGGCTCGATCTCTATCGCTTCAGATAATCGGCATATGAAGTAGAAGTTACTGGTCTCATTTCTAAATAATATCGTAACTGCCAGCATACACTGAGTGTTTTATATGAGCTAAACTCTTCACATGTATGAAGTCTTGTTGCACGAGCAACATATCGGGAGGCACTGTTACTGCCTCTGGCTTCCTGATGAAGCAGCAAGCTTAGAGAGAGGAACTGACTTGTCCAAGGTCACACACCCAGTGTGTGATGAGCCAGAGTTCAAGCTGGAACCTTCCAGATCAGGCGTCAGCAAACTTCTTCTGGAAAGGGCCAGATACTAAATATTTTAGACTTTACAGGTCATACAATCCCTTGTCAGAGCTACTCCACTCTGCTGTTGTAACAAGAAAACAGCCAGAAGCATTAAGTAAATGAGTGGTCCTGGCTGCGTGTTCCAATAAAACTTTATTTACAAAATCAGGAAGTAGGGTGATTTTGGCCCCACAGACTGTATAGTTCACCTCCCCTCCGCGTTCCAGACCCTAACACCTGCCTTCCAGTTAGGAAGCACCTGGCCCTGGCCACATTCTTCCTCACCGTCTCTCCCTACCTGTGAGGCGACTCAGTCATGTCTCAGAACAGAGCCCGCTGGGCCTTGGGAGAGGGTCAGTTGGCCTCTCTTTCCTTGGGATTATGAAGCTCTTGGAATTTACAACTATTAGGACTTACTAGTGACTGCCATGATCGATCGCCATGGGGACTTTAAAACTGTAATTTTAATAGCTGTTAAGTGAGTAACTTAAAGAGGAAAGTGTTAAAAGAGTTTTAGGAAAATACCTCAATGGGGCACTTTGGCTGTGGAAGGAACTTCTCTTTGGAGAAGGCATTTCTCTGGAGTTGGCAAGAATGGCAACAGGAGGGAAAATGTTTTAAGGCAGAAGAAGGTAACGAGAAGGGGAGATGGGAAGAGTGTGTGTGCACGCGTGTGTGTGCAGAGAGAGGGTGGAGGAGAGAGGTTTCCCAAAGGCAGGAGGCTGGAGCCTGTGGATTCCTGACAGGAGAAGGGGTTGGGCAGGGAGACATGACTTTTTTCCCCAACAGCTTTATTGAGATAGAATTCATTTACCACATAATTCAACCATTTCAAATAGTACACCCCCCAAATGGCTTTGCGTATGTTCACAGAGTTGTGCGACAGTCAACACAATCAATTTTAAAACATTTTCATCACTTCAAAAAGAAAACCCTGTCCCCTTTAACAGCCCACCACTCCCACCGAATCTTCTAACCCCCTCCCCCATCCCCCACTCCTAAACAATCGCTAATCTCCTCTTCGTCTCTATAGATTCACCTGTTCTGGGTCTTTCATACAAAGGAAATACATATTTCATACGGAAGGTGACCCTCTGTGACCGGCTTCTTTCACTCAGCATTATGTTCTCAGGGTTCGTCCATGCTGCAGCCATATCAGAACATCATTCTTTTTCATGGCAGAATCACACCAACATGGCTTTAACAGAACTTTGTCATGAAGGGGAATGCAACATGACTGAGAAGGCGGCAGGCGGCGGGGGGCCGGGGGCAGGGGGCAGGGGGGCGCGCATCCCTGAGGAGAGAACAGATACGGACCTGGCAGCTCCTCCTGTTCTCTGTGGGATGTTCAATGAATGCGTGAATGTCCATTCATTCAATTTCTTAAGCTGTTGTTTAGTCATTGGGGTCACAAAGAGTCGGATACGACTGAGTGACTAACACTAACACTTCAGTCACTCAGTCCTGTCTGACTCTTGTGATCCCCATGGACTGTAGCCTACCAGGCTCCTCTGTCCATGGGATTTCCCAGGCAAGAACACTGGAGTGGGTTGCCATTTCCTTTTCCACAGGATCTTCCCAATCCAGGGATTGAACCTGCATCTCCTCTATTAGCAGGCAGATTCTTTATCACTGAGCCACCAGGGAAGCCCAATTATCTGAGTACTTACTATATTACTATAAATTATAAATTTGGGGGGCTCCAAAATCACTGCAGATGGTGATGCAGCCATGAAATTAAAAGATGCTTGCTTCTTGGAAGAAAAGCAATGATCAACCTAGACAGCACATTAAAAAGCAGAGACATCACTTTGCCAACAAAGATCCGTCTAGTCAAAGCTATGGTTTTTCCAGTAGTCATGTATGGGTGTGAGAGTTGGACCATAAAGAAAGCTGAGCGCTGAAGAATTGATGCTTTTGAACTGTGGTGTTGGAGAAGACTCTTGAGAGTCCCTTGGACAGCAAGGAGATCTAACCAGTCAATCCTAAAGGAAATCAGTCCTGAATATTCATTGGAAGGACTGATGCTGAAGCTGAAACTCCAATACTTTGGCCACCTGATGCAAAGAACTGACTCATTAGAAAAGACCCTGATGCTGGGAAAGATTGAAGGCAGGAGGAGAAGGGGACAACAGAGGATGAGATGGTTGGATGGCATCACCAACTTGATGGACATGAGATTGAGCCAGCTCTGGGAGTTGGTGACAGACAGGGAAGCCTGGTGTGCTGCAGTCCATGGGGTTGCAAAGAGTCGGACACGACTGAGCGACTGAACTGAACTATAAATTAAGAGGCTAAGTATGGGGCATGAGCTGTAACCAACAAGACAGACACAGTTCCTACTTAGGGACAGGAGAGGAAATCATAAACCAAAGAGGAAGAAAACACTTTATATTTGATTAAAATAATATAGCAACAATGGCAGGAAACAATTACAACACCAGGTCTGAGTAAATCCTTGCAAATATGGGGTTTACAAACAGCATATCTTAATGCAAGGCCTAACTCAGAATTGTGGCAATCTTCCCCTCAGAGTGACTATGGAAGCAGCACAGCCAGGAGAAGTCTCTGGAAGAGGTAAGTGGCTCTGGGTTTTTTGGGTTTTTTTTCCTGCCAGCATTTTCTACCCCTCCGAGTAAGAGACAGTATGCCCAGTGGGAATATGGCCAAAGATGGCTGCATATAACACTGAAGCCTCAGCTACAGTAATGGGTCCAAGTGTAGACACGTGACTCGATATGAAAAATCATAGCAGCCCACTTCTGAGCTGGGCTGCAGTGCTTGGTCCACGTGTGATCACGTAACCTAAGCAGGGCCAAGGCAGGATTGTTTTAAGTAGAGCTGGGGAGAGGATTGCTTTTCCCACCCACTCACCAGCATCCAGAGCTACTAGTGACCGCACAGACTGAGGCCAACATGGAGGAAGGGAGGAACATGGGATGGGATGGGGGTTTGGGGAGGAAACAGAGAGACTGGCGCTGCATTCTGTCCCTGGATCCAAGAGTGACTCAGCCTCTCTCGTCCTTCAGCATGGTTACCTGAGTAATGAATCCCCCATCATACCTCAGTCAGATCAGCTCTGGTTTCTGTATGCACCAGAGCATCCCAATTCAGGACTTGGGAACTGTTTGTTCCTTCTCATGGACTGTGTGAAGCTAAGCAGGGTAGGTTATCCTCAGAACTCAGTTCTCCGCCTAGGTTTGCCTTGCTGTGTTTGGGAATGAGAGATTTCCCCTGGGCCCCTCTCCATCTCTGCCCACCACCACCAGCCTGCTTCCAATTAATTTACCACTGAATCAGAGCTCAACATTTATTCTTGGACTTCAAGTCCCAACTTCTTTCTGCTTGCCTGCATCTCTGTGACCTCATTCCCAACACACATCCACTTCTCCTCACCGGGCTCTCCACCAAGGACGGAGCCTGCAGCTTGTCCTGGCCTCTGCTCCAACGCCCACCACGTTAATGGAATGACATGTTCTGCCTGTGAGTGGTGACCTTGAGCCTGGAGCCCAGGTCTCACTCATCTCTGCACTCCAGTGGCTGGCATGCAGCAGGTGGGCAGCAAGTGCGGGAGGCAGGGAAAGAAGGGGAGAGAGGGTCGCTCCTTCCTGCTGATTCAGGTCAACCAGTGTGTTAAGTTCTATACGTGTTTCCTCTGCCAGATACTCTTGCACCAGGCGGATACACAGCTCATGCCCTCATCTCCTTTAGGCCTCTCCTCCAAAGTCAGTTCTCCGATTTCCTGTACTGCAGTTGCCAGTGAACTGCATTCTCCCAGACCCCATCTCGATCCCTGCTTTTCTCCGTGCTTTCTTGTTCCCTTCTACCACCACTGGTCTTTCTCCATGCTCTATTTATCTACTTGCTCTCACGGAAGTGTCAGCTCCAGGTGGGCAGCTATCTTTAATTTCTTCTCTGCTGTGTCCGCAGCGCCTATTAGATGCTCACGAACCGTGTGTGGCACGAATTCACCAAAACCACCTTACCAAATTTGTTTCTCCCTATGCACTTCATATGGTTCAGGTGTGGTCGTGTGACCTAAGCAGGACCGATCCAGGACTGATTTCAGTGGAGCTGCTGAGAAGATTGCTTTTCCCACCCACTCTCCCAGCATCCAGAGCTCCCTGTGACTGGTGAACTGCATTCCATATGTTGATATGGAGAAGGAAGTGCCACTATTCTTGCCTGGAGAATCCCCATGGACAGAGGAGCCTGGCGGGCTACAGTCCATGGGGTCGTAAAGAATCAGACAGGACTTACTAAGCAACAAAAATGCAATTCATGCATTTTACAGGTGCTGTGAGTGTCAGCTGATGTGTTAGGTTCCTAGGGCGAGTTATTACAAACTGAGTGGCTTGATACAACAAAAATCTATCATTTCCTTATTGTTATAATTATTAAACCTATGACTTCTGCAGGCTAGGAGTCCAAACTTGGCAGGGACACACCCCGCCCAGGTGCTCCAGAGGAAGGTCCATTCCTTGCCTCCTCCAGCTTCTGGTGGCTCCAGTACTCCTTGGCATGTGGCCACATCACTCTAATCTCTGCCTCTGTCTTCCTGTGTTCGTCCCTGTGTGTCTGTCTCTGCTTCTCTCATAAAAGGATGCTTGTAATTGCATTTAGTGCCTATCTGAATAATCCAGGGTAAATTCCACCTCAAGACCCTTAACTTAACCGCAGCTTTTCCATATAAGGAAACCTATAAAGGCTCTGGGAGAGACGTGGACATACCTTTGCTCACTCTAGGAGTCACCATTCAGCCCTCTATATTATTTGCTTAAAGACCAGAAAAGCAAAGCTTTCCCACCACCACTTCATTGGCCTGACAGATATGTGATGAAAAGAGTATTATCATCATATTACCTCGCTCCCGTCAAGTGTGGAAATGATTTTTTAAATGCCATTTTCTGTGTTTTTAATTATCCCAATTTTCAAAAATAATACCATGCATATGGTAAGAAAAACAGTACAGAAACATGGGAGATACAGGAGCCCCTTTGCAATTTTCCTCTTAACTCCAGTTTCACTTTTTAAATGTAATCACCATATGCAGTCTGCATAATCTTCATAAATTTTCTAAGCATATTCGAGAGCACACACTTGTTTGGCTTCTAACATTAAGAACAGTGGCGGGGGGCTGGGATAGCTTATATCCTGAAGGCACGACAGCCCTCTGACCTACCAGAAGCTTTCTAAGGACTTCTAGCAATGCACCACACTTAACCTGTCCCCTACTGTAAGCACTTAACTCCAGGATTTTAATGTTATAGATACTCTCTGGTATCTGTCCAGCTATACACCATTGGATACACTCCTAGACGTGGGATTTCCAGGTCAATGTGTACATTTTAAATTTCTACAGCTATTGCCCAGTGCCATTCACCAAGGTGGTGAAATTCACACGCCCATCAACAATGCACAGGTGAGGGTGTCTGTTGCCAACACCCTCGCCCATCCTGTCAAGACAGCAGCATGTCAGATCTCAAACTCAGGTAAGAGGACTTTCCATGTGGGCCTGTGGGGTGGGCATAGCCCGTGAGGTTTTCCCTGTAGCTGTCTGAGGCACTGAGCTGCTCAGAGCTCTCGTTTAGGTTTTATAAACAAAGACAGAGTCTGGGGAGGTGAGCCAGAACCATGCAGTGAGGCGCATTGTGCAACTCAGTATTTATTTCTTTAGCACAGCTAGAACTTAAATATGGTCAAAACATATTCTCCTTTTAATTTACACAAACAAATATGTTCCCGGGCTGACACCTCCGGTGCCAAGTTTCTAGGGGAAACGAAATTCTACTGTGAGATGAGAAACCACCAGGGAGAAGATGAGGGTGGAAAAGCCACCACCGTCTGCTTCGCACGTCCGAGCTGGGCTTCTCAGAGGGGTGTTTCAGAACTGGGCTGCTGCCTCTTGCTCTCTTTCTGTCTTTGTTGCAGATAAACCTGCCAGTAATTTCAGCAAATGAAACGTGGAACATGTAAAGGCCAAATGATGGAAAACACTCCGGTTTTAATAAAAGGAGGTCTGCTCGGCTGGGACTCCTCTGTCCTGCTAGTCAGGAGATGCAAAGATTTATCCAGAGAGGGGCTGATGAATTGAAGAAACAGAAATGAGGCCAATGTGAGTTGCCTTTCAAGAGCTGTGCTAATATAAAACCAAGCAACTTGAATTTATTCCAAGAGGGGATTAAAGCAACATGTTATTTTGAGTGATTGCTTAATTTATTGAGCTGTGGCTAGATCGGTAATGAAATACAGCCCTTGCAACTGATAACCTCTCGCTGTAATTGAACTTCTACAATTAAGAAATATTTTCTGAGAGTTTCTCTGGAACAGCTCAGAATTTTTAGTCTCTGTAGTCCGGTACTTTTGAGCACTTATTTTCTGGGCAAGTTTTCCTTTCTTTCTTTCTTTAAGGAGTGACAGGCTGATGTTAATAAGGAAAATAAGCAGCATTTTATTGAATGTCTTGTGTATACCAGGCAGTTAATATACATTATCTCTAGTCCCGACCACAGCCCAAGGAAGTCATTCTTATTTGTCCCTGTTTTATAAAGATGAGACTCCTAGATGTTAAGTGATTCCCCAGAGTGGTGGTGTCCAAGATGATAGCTACTAGTCACTTGTGGCTATTTCTGTGTAAATTAGTTTAAAATGTTTTAATCTAAAATTTCACTGCTTAGGTTGCACTAATAGCTATACAGGGCTAGTGACCACCACATTGGATGGTGCAGATATAGATCATTTCGATTACTGCAGAAAGTTCCATTGTTCAGCGCCATTCCAGAGGTTTCCTAGGTAGAGACAGGCAGTGCTAGGTTTCAACCTCAAGCTAATGGGCTTTGAAGGCAGCATCCACCATAGTCCTTGTTTCCTTCTCTTCCTTTGGCTGAGAAGGAAGGACTAGAGCAGTGATTCTAAACCCTGGCTGCACATTAAAATCACCTGGACTCTTATGTAATATCCTATCTGGCTATTTTAATGACTATACTCCAGATAGGCAAAATAGCTGTAAGACTGAATTATTTCCTTTATCAATGTTTTATTATCTGTTAACTATACTGACTTTCTAAAATTTTGGTGAATTGAACATTAAAAGAAAAATTACCCGGACTGGAACTTCGCTGGTAGTCCAGGAAAGCATGGATCTGCCCTCTCGATTCGGGGAGCGGGGCGGGGGGGCACTGGGTTCAACTCCTAGTCAGGGAACTAGATCCCACATGCCACAACTAAGACCCTGCACAGCCACATAAATAAAATTACCTGGACTGCTTTTTAAAAAAGTGTTAGGGTCCCAGCCCCAGAGATTCTGACTTAATTGTGATTGAGAGGGGTTTTTATAATTCCTCATGTGACTTAAAGGTGCTTTGTGAATTAAGAGCAATCAGATGTGAGGCTCCACACACAGGATCGTGAAAGGTGCTGGCTCATTTGCCGTGAGAATGTGATCCCTTGTGGACCACAACTTGGGCTTCTCTCAGAGCCACTTCTAAACCTCCTCATCAGAGACAGGCTCATTTCTGAGGGGAAGACTTAAGTGCTTTCCCACATGCTTCCTGCTTGATGGGAGATCCAATGGGGAGCTCTGCTTTTAGAAACAGGCTCTGTCACATGGTCATGCAAGAAAAGAGATGTGGATGTAAGATCATAGAGATGAAGTGAAAAACCTGGAGTCCCCAGTCCGAATGGGAAGTATTGGTATTACAGAATAATAGACTGGTATTACATTTTGCCTTACAAAATAAAGCATGTGTTTCCTGTCCCTGTCCACTGAAAAGGTTTGACGTAACGGGCAATTCAGGAACAGTGAGCACTCGAAGCACCCACACTGTGGTCTCTAAACCCCACTTCTAACTAGAAGTGCTGTGTGGAGAGAGGGCAGACTCCAGGTCTGAGGCAGGAAATGTGGAGGATGAGCCTGAACAGCTTGGCATCCAGGTGGCTCAGAAACTGTCACAGACTTAAGGGGACTTGTCAGAAAGGAGTCAGGAAGACAATGTGAAGAGATTCCCACTGGCCAAAGATGGGACATTTTGAGCATCGGTAAGTATAATAACTGCAGTGGAAGAAAATGGGTTATGTATGTCCAAACCTGTAAGTTCACAATGATACTTAGAAGAACAGGAAAACATAAACTCATTTGTCATCTTTGGAGGATGTTGGGACTGATGTGTTTTTTTTTTTTAATCTCAGTTCCCAGACCAGGGATTGAACCCAGGCCCTGGCAGCAAAAGCCTGGGATCCCAACCACTAGGCCACCCGAGAACTCCCTGGGACCAGCTTCTTAGTTTGAAAACTGTCAAATAAAGAGGAAAGAGTCAAGCATGTATCCTTTCTGGTATGAGCCATACTTTACAGGAACCAAATGGCTGATTAGGAGAGGTCTCTTTATAGGCATATTCCAGCTAACCAAGACAGAAGAATAGAATTAGTAGGCCACCATTTTCAACCTCTAATGGATCTAGACAGCGGTCATCAATGGTTGCTAACATCATGAAGGGGGACAACCACAAATTATGTGTCTTCAAATAGAAATAGGAAGCATCCACTAGGAAGCAGTCATACACACACACAAAAAAACAAACATGAGTCTAAGTGGACTTCTAGATCTAACTACTGATTTATAAGAAATATAGAGCAGAGAGGAACAGGTATTATATTATGTTGATATAATGCCAGCTGCTGCTGCTAAGTCGCTTCAGTCGTGTCCAACTCTGTGTGACCCCCATAGACTGCAGCCCACAAGGCTCCCCCGTCCCTGGGATTCTCCAGGCAAGAACACAGGAGTGGGTTGCCATTTATTTCCCGAATGCATGAAAGTGAAAAGTGAAAGTGAAATCACTCAGTCGTGTCCGACTCCCAGCGACCCCATGGACTGCAGCCTACCAGGCTCCTCCGTCCATGGGATTTTCCAATAAGCAAAACCCAGACTGGCACACTCTATAGAACAACCAACTCAGTTTTCTCAATAAATAAATTGCAAGAGAAGAAAAAAGAGAGGGGAGGAGATCAAGAAAGAGGTAAGAGGCGTGTGAACCAACCACAATGTATGAGCCATTTTGTATGAATGATTTTAGCCAGCTGTAAAGAAGATAGTTAATGAGACAACCAGAAAATTGGGAACAGTGGATATTTTCTGATTATTAAAGCATTATTCGTTTTAGTATGGATGACGGCAGTAAAAAAAAAAATCCTTATTTTTGGAGTCATTAAAATATTTGCAGAAGATATCTGGAATTTGCTTGTAAGTATCTAGGATGAGGAAGGAGGGGAAGGGGGGTTATAGATGGAACAAGGTTGGCTGAGACTTGGTGATTATTGAAGCTGGGTGATGCACAGCTAGGGTTACGGTACCATGTACCTGTGTGCACTTGTGTTATTTGTTTGACCTGCCTACCCATTGCTGGCATCTGAGGCAAGCCTGGGTAGCAGGTTTGCGATACATCTCAGTGCATGCATGTGTGCACACCCTCTTGTGTCGCCATGGCAACCAGCGAGGTGAGAAAGCAGCATCCAAAATGTTCCTGTCCACATGAGGATCAAGCCAGGCTGCTGGCGTTACGCTCGGCCCATCATAGCTGCTCCCTTTGGAGAATTCCTAGGCAGATCTTCACAGCCCTACTCCCTCCACCACATCCGCCTCCTGCACTCCTTTGCCATCACTCAGGCCTTCCCTATGTGCCCCCTGAGGAAGCAGAGGCCAATAAATGGAGAGAACAAGACCCTGAATCAGTTCCAGGCTCAGTTCTTCTCCACTTACTGGCAGGACTTTTCACCTCCCCGAGCCTCAATTCTCTCACCAGTAAAATGAGCTTGATACAACCTCAGTGAACTCAACAAATCTTTATTATGGGGAGACAGTGGCAAAAAGGACCTCGTCTCCACCTCATGGAACTAGACACCTGAAGGTGAAAGGCAATCAGGAGTATGTACTGTGATAGAGCTATGACCAACATAAACAGCATACTAATAAGCAGAGACATCACTTTGTGCACAAAGGTCTGTATAGTCACATCTATGGCTTTTCCAGTAGTCACATATGGATGTGAGAGTTGGACCATGAAGAAGGCTGAGCACCGAAGAATTGATGCTTTCGAACTGTGGTGTTGGAGAAGACTCTTGAGAGTCCCTTGGACTGCAAGGAGATGAAACCAGTCAATTCTAAAGGAAATCAGTCCTGAATATTCATTGGCAGGACTGATGCTGAAGCTCCAGTACTTGGACCACCTGATACAAAGAGCTGACTCATTGGAAAAGACCCGGATGCTGGGAAAGATTGAGGGCGGGAGGAGAAGGGGACGACAGAGGACGAGATGGCTGGATGGCATCATCAACTCAATGGACATGGGTTTGAGCAAACTGTGGGAGATGGTGAAGGACAGGGAGGCCTGGCGTGCTGCAGTTCATGGGGTCAGAAAGAGTCAGATACGACTTAGCAACTGAACAACAACAAGGGACTTCCCTGGTGGTCCAGTGGTTAACACTGTGCTCCAAATGCAGGGGGCTGGGTTCGATCCCTGGTCAGGGAACTAGATCCCACATACTGCAACTGAAAGTTCGCATGCCACATTGAAAATCCCAAGTGCTGCAACTAAGACCCAGAGCAGCCAAAAAAAAAAAAAGAGTATGTACTGTGATAAAGTACATATTTAAAAAACTTTTTTGAAAACTGGCAGTCACTAGTTAGGAAACACCGTAACTCATTTTTTTTTTTTTGACCCTGCAGCTTGTGGGATCTTAGTTCCCCGATGAGGGATCGAACCCAGGGCCCAGGCAGTGAGAGCACCAAGTCCTAATCACTGGGACCACCAGGGAATTCCCATAACTCTTAATCATAATGTCATACTTCTTAATCTTACTTTTTGTTAACCAAGATATCCACACTTTGCAACTTGAGAGTATCCAGCTATGCCAAACCCATAGGATACTTTTACTTAACTGAGTGCTCATAGTTCCACGAAGTAAGTACTATTCTTCCAACTATTTTATGGAGGAAGTGAGATACTTGCCCGGGCTGCACTGTGGGTACACGGCCCTGCCTTCTTTGCTCAGCACTCTGCATTGATTCGGTTCTGAGATGCAGCAGCAGGGCCAGGAAACCAGAACTTCCAGGAGATGAAAAGCTCACCAGGTCAAACTCCATTTTGCAGTTAAGGAAACAGTGGCCCAGAGAGACCAAGTAACTTACTTCAAGCCACACAGCAAACTGGCCGCTTGACCTGTGTCCAAGCTGCTTGGGGAAGTCCCACATAAGGGAGGCTGCTTCCTGCCCCATTTCAGCCTGTCCCAGGGTGGGGTGACCAGTCATCTCGGGGTTTCCCAGGACTGGGAACTTTAGGTGCTTAAATCAAGAGAGTTCAGAGCCAACTGGGATGAGTCAGTCACTCTGTCTCACAGCGAGGCATCTAAAGGGATGTTTTCTAGGACGTGAGAACCAGCGCCAAGTCCCCACAGAAGTACTGGGGTTTCATGCCTTATAAAATTAAAACTGATTATTAATATCTAGGCTCCCCCACCCCAGCCAGACTCCCCACCCACGGGAGGCAGGGACTGGTATGTAATGCACACTTCTGTTTTACAGCCCCTGATTCAACGGTGACACGTGAATGATGCTCAGTAAACATTCATCAGATGGACCGACCGACCAGGCTATCACCACCTCTGACTGCGCCTCCATCTGAAGTTGCAGAAACCCTCTAGAGCCACCGTGACCTCCAGTTCCCATTTCAGACAGGCTGACATCCTCGATGTCATATGATAGAAGGTGACTCCAGAGAGACTGCCAACAAGGCTCCTGGAGGGAGCTATGGCAGATGAAGGGGTGTGGTTTTTCTTTAATTATTGTACCTGTTTTGTCTGTTCTTTCTTGGCTCTGTTCACATCCCCACCCCAGCGCCAGTGCAGGAAGAAAAAAAAAAAAAACAGAACAAAAACAAAACATCGCAGAGTTTGAGACAAGATAGCTGGCCCATTCCCTCTCTGCTTGTAATTAATGCTGAAAATGACTTGCCTTGGCCACAAAGGTAATAATAAAGTCAGGAAGTCTGATTATTTGGCTACTAATTTCCTTCTAGGTTTCCCCACCTCCCTTCTCCTTTCCTTAAATTAATTCCAGAGTTCCTCCAGATTTCTCGTTGCTAAGCTATAAAGTTCCAGGTTTCCCAGCGCCCATGCTGATTGGCAGGGAGGTTCCAGGCGGCTCCAATCAGAGGCAGGCTGCTGAAAGGAGCATCCACATTGCAGCTTGCCCCGGGGTACTGGAATTTTTTCCCTGATGTTATGAACCATCAAAAGTCTTTCTCTAACTGTACAAAACCTGTTTTCTTGATCTCGTCTGCCTCTCTCTCTCGGTGTGCAGGCTACTGGGGGCACACCAGAAGTCCTGGAATATCCCCCTGTTCCTGGAGGAATAGAGAGTCCCTGGGTTGCCAGGTTTGGGGTCAGTGAAAGAAATGCCCAGGGTCTGTTCATGGCTGACCAGAGATGACAGCGTGGTGTCCTGCCACGGCCTGGGGGCTGCCTCAGACCTCGCCTGTCTGACCTCTCTCGTGCCATCTCTTAAGCTTGGTGAAAGGCTCAAGGGGGTTGAGGGAGAGTAGAAGCCACTGCATGTAGGGTTGTTCAGGGGCAGAGGCTGCATTTGTAAAGATGTTAAAACAGGTCGATGGGGACTTCCCTGGTGGTCCAGTGGTTAAGAATCTGCCTTGCGATGCAGGGGGTGCAGGTTCGATCTCTGGTCAGGGAACTAAGATCTCACTAAGTCCATGTGCCACAACTACTGAGCACGGGCACCACAGTGAAAGACCAGACGCAGCCAAATAAAAACATGTAGATGGCAAGGGCACCTGGGATCTGGTGTTTCACCTCCAGCACACTGATACAAGCAGCCACCGTGAACTAAGTTCCTAGTGTGCGCCAGAAACTTTTATTTTTTAGAACCACTGTATTGAGGTATGGTTGACATACAAAAAGCTGTCTACATTTAATGTATACAACTTGAGTTTGGAGATAAGTATACACCCGTGGCATGGAGAAGGCAATGGCACCCCACTCCAGTACTCTTGCCTGGAGAATCCCATGGACGGAGGAGCCTGGTAGGCTGCAGTCCATGGGGTCGCTAAGAGTCGGACACGACTGAAGCGACTTAGCAGCAGCAGCAGCAGCATACACCCGTGGGACATAGAGAACAGAGTGGTGGTTGCCAAGGCGGGTGTGTGGGGGAGAGATGGAGTGGGAGGTTGGGGTTAGCAGAGGTAAGCTTTTATATATAGAATGGATAAACAAAGTCCTACTGTATAGCACAGGGAACTATATTCAATATCCTATAATCAGCCATAATAGAAAAGAATATTAAAAAAGAATATATATCTATAACAGAACCACTTTGCTGTACAGCAGTAATTAACACAACAGTGTAAATGAAATTTGTGCTAAGTCACTTCAGGCGTGTCTGACTCTGCAACCCTATGGACTGTGGCCTACCAGGCTCCTCTGTCCATGGGATTCTCCAGGCAAGAATACTGGAGTGGAGTGCCATGCCCTCTTCCAGGGGATCTTCCTGCCCTGGGGATTGAACCCACATTTCCTGCAGCTCCTAAATTGCAAGTGGCTTCTTTACCACTGAGCCACCGGGGAAGCCTCCCCCCCACCAAATAAATATATACTCATGAAAGTATCACCAGTCAGTCTATGCCATAAATATATCCATCACCTCCAAAAATTTCTTCCTGCCCTCTTTATGTTCTTTTACCCTCTTAGCAAATTTTAAGTGTACCATACAGTGTTGTTAATTGTCAGTGCCATGCTGTACATCAGATCTCCGGAACTCAGGCATCTTGCAGACCTGAAGCTTTGGAGCCCTTGAGCAACATCTTCCTGTCCCCCCGCCTCCCACCCCCGGCAATCCCCAGTCCACTCTCCAGCTCTCTGGTTTGACTCTTTTAGATTCCATATAAGTGGTATCATGTAGTATTTGTCCTGTGTCTGGCTCATTTCACTTTGTGTCATGCATTCCAGGGTTCATCTGTGTGTTCACGTAGAACAGAATTACCTTCTTTTCAAGGCTGAATAATATTCCATCACATATACCACATTTTCTTTATCCATTCATCTGTCCATGGACATTTAAGTTGCCTCCACATCTTGCCTATTGTGCTAGAAACTTACATATATATCTCCTTCCATCCCCAAACTCCCACTGGACACAGAACATGATGGATGTCTACTGGTTTTCCCTGCACTATTTCAAATCTTTCACTAACAGGGGAAGCATGACAGAGGAAATCATGTGACCCAAGCCTGGCCACAGTGATTGGCTCTGGGATGGGCACATGGCCAAGCTGAGCCAATCAGAATCATTCTTGTGTGTTTTGGGGTTTGTTTTTTTTTTTTGCCAAAACTATAGGAAGAGCCTCCCTCTTGCCACTGGATTTGCTGACCTAGTGACCACGGTGAACACAGGTGGAAAGTGCCTGAGGGAGATAAGGAGCCCCTGAGATAATGCTGAGTTCTGCATTCAGCTGTAGATCTCAGATCTATTTCCTGGATTCTAGTTAAAGGAACAGAAGCTCCAATACTTTGGCCACCTGCTGTGAAGAACTGACTCATTGGAAGACTCTGATGCTGGGAAAGATTGAAAGCAGAAGCAAGGGACGACAGAGGATGAGATGGTTGGATGGCATCACTGACACGATGAACATGAGTTTGAATAGGCTCCGGGAGTAGGTGATAAGACAGGGGAGCCTGGCGTGCTGCAGTCCATGGGATCGCAAACAGTGGGACACAACTGAGCAACTGAACTGAAATTATTATTTAGTGTGTTCAAGCCAGTTCTGCTTGTGCATCTGTTGTTTTTAACTGACAGAGTGTGAATAACACTGACACATGTTTTCTCCTTGTGGTGCTTGACTCTGGGGTGGGCAATTTTCATATCTTCCCACACAGGGTCCTCACAATCACCTGGTGAGGTATTCCATTTTGCAGATGAGAAAGCCAAGGCCCAGAGGGCTGAGGGAGCCTGGTGCAGATGATCCTGCCAGTAGGTGCTCAGGGACTCAAACCTGGTCCAATGGATGTCTTGGTGGCTCATCAAATTCAACTTGTCCAAAGCTGAATTTGAGAACCTCCCTCCAAGCCTGACTTTCCCCCAGGGCCCCCATCTCAGGGGTAGCACCTCCTTCAGTCTGGTGGGGTTAACTGGAAGCCAGGTGTTCTCCTTGGCCCCTCCCAGCCTCACCAAGTCTTGTCCACCGCCGCTCCACAAGCCTGGAAGCAACCAATTTACTCCTTCCTCTGTCCAACTCTCCACCCCTGCCCAAGCTGTCCTCACTTGTCAAAGTCTTGCCCTTTTAGAACTGCCTCCCACCTGGTTCTCCTATGCAAAGTGAGAGTGTTAGTCACTCAGTCCTGTCCAACTCTTTGGGATCCCATGGACTGTACCCCACCAGGCTCCTCTGTCCATGGGATTTCCCCAGCAAGAACACTGGAGCAGGTAGGTACCCATTTCTTTCTCCAGGGGATCTTCCTGACCCAGGAATCGAACCCAGGTCTCCTGCATTGCAGGCAGATTCTTTACTGTTTGAACCTCCAGGGAAGCCCCGGTTCTCCTATACACACACTCATACACATTCCTGCCCCCTCCTCCAAATACGGCTCCCCTTGGCATTCAGAGGAATTGGCTCAGAATGCCAATCTGGTCATAAAGCCTTGCTGGGATAGTCTGTGTTTATTGATCTGATGCCACATTTGTTTCTGGGGAGGTTTTGAGACTTATACAACCCCTTGGTCCTACCTGACTTTCAGGCAAAAAGTCAGCAAGGCCAGATCTGGGAAGGACACAGTCGCCTGCATTCTTAGCCACTCTGTTGTTTATTTAAAAAAGATTTGCAAGCGCCTCCCAGGCCCTGTCCACTGTGCTGGGCGTCCAGAGACAAAAAATAGCAGCCTGAGCAAACCTCACAGTGTACTCGCTGAGGGCCCAACCCTGCACTCTGGCTTGCTCCTCCAGCAACTCTATGAAACAGTGAATTATTTAAAAATTTTTTTTGGAAATGTGTTTTCTTCTCTTTTTTATTTATTGCCACACTGTGCAGCATGAGGGATCTTAGTTCCCTGACCAGGGATTGAACCCGTGCCCCCTGCAGTGGAAGTGCAGAGACCTAACCACTGGGCAACCAGGGAATTCCCCAAACAGTGATTATTCTTCATTTCACTTTACAGAGGAGAAGGAAAAGATCCCTGTTCTCATGAAACATATATGCTGGTAAGGAAGACCAACAAAAAGTTAAACATACACACGGGTGACATAATACAGAAAATAATGGACCAAAGGTAATTCTTCGAGTCTGAGTCCAGAGGCTCCTAGATGCTTTCATCTTATATCTCAGTCTGCAACCCAGGAGGCCAAGGCTGAACTCAGACCTCTCCCAAATTCCTTGGAGTTCCACAAGCCACCACCTTCTCTCCCCACTCTCCACTCTGCCTTGAGGGACCTGTGATCACACCTCAGGTTAAAAGTCCAAGGCCTGTCCCAAGCCCCTCTTGGGTTTAGGGGTGCACACACTTGAGGTCAGCAGGGCAGATCTCGAGGAGACACCTGGGCAGGCTTTGGAACTGGCTCAGCGCTGCTGGGGCAGGGAGTTTGAGAGTCCCGGACACCCAGGACGTGGCACAGAAATGCGGAGTTGGGGTCCATGTGGGCATATCCCTCTGGCTCCACGGCTCCCTACCTTGTGTGGAGGAGCCTGGCTGGAAAAGGACTGGGACGGGCCCCTGCAAGTCACAGGGCCAGACTTGCCCAAGTCTTAAAAAAGGCAGTTCTGCTGTGCTCACGGCCTTCTGGTTTAGTGTGGAACCCTTGCTCTCTGCACCCTGAGCCTCCCCCATCTCTATAAGTCTGCCTCTGGCTTCCCTCCTGTATGTCCACTCAGAACTTCAGAATGTGACCTTGCATGGAAGCCAGGTCTTTGCAGATGTCATCAAGATAAGATGAGGTCATACTAGATTAGAGTGGACCTTAAATCCAATGACTGACATCCTTATAAGGAGAGAAGGGAATGTCCCTGGCGGTTCTGTGGTTAAGACTGCACCTTCTGATGCAGGAGTTATGTGTTCCATCCCTGGTCAGGAAGCTAAGATCCCAAATGGCTGGCGGCCCAAATAACAAAATATAAAACAGAAACAATATTTTAACAAATTCCATATAGACTTTAAAAATGATCCACATTAAAAAAAAGTCTAAAAAAAGAAAGAAGACACACAGGAAGAAGGCCATGTGACAATGAAGGCAGTGACTGTGGTGATGTAGCTACAAGCTAGGAATGAATGACAAAGGTTATAGGAAATTTGCTGGAAGAAACAAGGGCCGATTCTTTCCTAGAGCCCTTGGAGGGAGCATGGCCCTGCTGACATCTCGACTTCAGACTTCTCGCCTTCAGAATGGTGAGCTGGTAAATTTCTGTTGTCTTATGTCTTCAGGTTTGTGGTGGTTTTCCATGGACCCCATGGAAGGTCATGCACCTCCCCAGCAGGTCCTCCTTCCCGCTCTCCCACACCTGGTGTCAGGCTGGGGTAGGAAAAAAATGTCCCCTTTGCAATTCACCTGGGCAATCCCAGAGGCAAAATGTTCTTAAAAACCATCTCTTCCAGGAAAATTACCTCCACCTTTGCCCTTGGCAGCCCTGGAGAGGTTCTGGCTCCAGGGGGACATGCCCCATCCCTGAAGCCCTCAAAGATTGTGGGCTCTGCTCTAACAGCTAGTCAGGGAGCCCCTCACCACAGCCTGCCCTAGCCTCATGCACACCGGCCAGCGCCTGGGGCAACAGATGTCAACAACCCCCCTCGGGCTGCGACCACATGTGGTTTGTTGCTCAGCGTTCCAGTGGGAAGCTTGGCTGTGTTTGTCACAATTGTTAATGTTTGGCTACATTTAACCAAGGCCGGGGATGTGGGGGGATGTGTGTGTGAGAGAGAGAGGGTGCACAAACCTGCCGGAGGATTGCCTGACCTTCCCCATTTGCCAAATACAGGTGACCAAAAAGTAAAATAAACAACATGGCAGGTCTCTCTAGAAATCTGTTTGAACTCGGCAGCAAAGAGCTGCTGTTTATTCCGAACTCCATAAAATGAGATGATTTCTTACCACCAGATGAGAACATACTGTCATCAGGACTATATACTGTTTGAATGCCAAAGCCATTTGTCTGTTCATCCATCCATCTACGCACCTACCTATCCATCCATCCACCTGTTCATCCACCTATCTATCCATTCACCCAACATTTGCTAAATTCCCATTATAATTACTATAATAACAGTTCCCATTCAATGGACACATTCAGTGAGACAGGCTGTGCACTAAACACTTTGCATATGTCATGTTTAATTCTCACAAACAAGTCTATAAAATAGACCCCAACAGACCCAGTTCAGAGTGGGGAAATGGGGTACAGGGAGGTTAGGTCACTTGCCTAAGACTTTATAGCCTACTGATGGTAAAGAATCTGCCTGCACTGCAGGAGCCGCAGGTTTGATCCCTGGGTCAGAAAGGTCCTCTGGGGAAGAAAATGGCAACCCATTCCAGTGTTCTTGCCTGGAAAATCCCATAAACAGAGGAGCCTGGTGAACTACAGTCCATGGGATTGCAAAGAGTTGGACATGACTGAGTAACTTTTCACTTCTCATGGAAGATCAAATATGGCCAGAAATTCCCTGCTGCTCTTTCCACCAAGAGGCAGATTCTATTCTGCACTCCTCTTATAACTTGCTTTGACTACTAGAATGTGCCAGAAGTAATGTTGTTTGAGTCCCTAGCCCAGGCCTCAAGAAGCCTGGCAGCTGCTGTCTTTGTTGATTCAGAACGCTGACCTGAAGCCTCCACAAAAGGAAGCAGGTTTTGCACACTGGAATATGAGAGGCCAACCGAGGCCACCCAGCCAACAGCCAGCACCAGCTGCCACACATCTAAGGGAGGACATCTGGACCTTCCTGTCTGGCTAATCCTCCAGCCAAGGGAACCCAATCAAAACCAACAGAGGAATCCAACCAAGCCAATCACAGGATCATGAAAAGCAATACATTGTTGTTCTAAGCCATTATGTTCTAGGGCGTGTTTGTCATGCAGCCAAGGCTCACTGAGACATGTTGTAAGAAGCCAAGCTGAGATTCGAACCTGGGTCTGCCATTTCCAGAATCTGGGCCTCTCAGAGGCAGGGACTGTGGCCACACAGCTCAGGAGGATACAGCCCCTGAGTGTGGGCAGCTCAGGTACAGAACCCTACAAAGACCCTTCTGGGTCATCCATGTGAAGGAAGGTGTTCTTGGGACCTTGACAAATGTGTTTCACTTACACAGAGACCAACTGCCGCACGCCTGCCAGGGGACAGTCACTAAGCTAGGTGCCGTGTCTGTGGAAGCAAGCCGCAATCTCTGATCCCAGGAAGCTCGAAATTTAGGGAAGAAGACAGACAGGAGTAAACCAGTAACCGAGCCACGACAAATTGTAAAAAATGTTGTGAAGGAAACTAAGAGGTCCTGAGGAGAGAAAATGATGGAATGAAGTAAGTTTACATCAGGTGGTCAGGAAAGATTTCTCCAAGAAGGTGATGGTCAAGCTGAGTCCACCAGAAAGGTAGAGAGACAGGCAAAGAATCTCAGGAAAAATAATCCAAACTGAAGCAACTGCATGGGCGAAGGTCCTGAGGAAAGATGGAGAACTGGAATTTCTAGCAAAGTGGGAGCAGGGCAGGTAAGGAGAAGGGTGGATGCAGACAAAGAAGGAAATGTGGGCCAGGCCAGAACTGTGCTCTTGGAGGCTGTCTTAGTCCCTTCGGGCTGCTAGAACCCAAATACCACAGACTGTGTGGCTTATACACAACTCAATTTATTTCCAGCAGCTCCGGAGGCTGGGAATTCCAAGATCAAGAACTGTGTTAGTCACTCAGTCGTGTCCTAAGGTCACGGCTGGCCAATTCGGTGTGTGCTAAGGGCCATGTTCTTGCCGTGTCCTCAGATGCTAGAAAGGGAGAGAACGCTGTGGTGTCACTTTTATAAGAGCACGAATCCATCAATAAGGGCTCCACCCTCATGGCCTAATCACCTCCCCAAAGACCCACATCCAAATACCATCAGATGGAAGATGTGGTTTCAACATATGAATTTTCAGGGGATGCAAACCCTCAGTCTAAAGCAGGAGTTATGGGGCTTCCCTGGTGGTCCAGTGGTTAAGACTTCACCTTCCAATGCAGGGGGCGCAGGTTCAATCCCTGGTCAGGGAGCTAAAATCCCACACACCTCATGGCCAGAAAACCAAAACATAAAAATAAAAATAAAAACCCAGAAGCAGTATTATAACAAATTCAATGAAGACTTTTTGAAAAATAAAAATAAAGCAGAAGTTATGAGAAACAACTGGAAATTTTTTCCAGGTGTTTTGGGAGAGCCATGGGAAGTTTTGAGCAGAAGAGGAACATGATTTTATTTAGATTTCAATAGTTACCTCTACTGTGTGTGGATGATGGATTGAAGGGAGGTCATGGAAGGAAGGACCTTAACAAAGATGCTGCTGCTGCTGTCCAGGAAGATCTGTTGTTTGGGGCAGTGGCTGTGGAATTGAGGAAGGGATTTGAGACATGTTGCAGAAAAAAAAAACTTGATAGGACTTAGAGATTGGATCAGGTGGGAAAAGAAGTATCTGATGTTAGCTTGAGCTGCCCTAGAAGCAAATGCTGAGACAAGGATCAGAATGGTAGACGTGGGACTTCCCGGGTGGCCCTGTGGTTAAGAATCCACCTGCCAGTGCAGGGGACACGGGTTTGATCCCTGGTCTGGGAACTAAGATCCTACATGCTGCAGAGCAACTAAACCCGTGAACTGCAACCACTGAAGCCCGTGAGCCACAAGAAGAGAAGCTACTGCAATGAAAAGCCTCTGCTCACCACAACTAGAGAAAAGCCTGCATGCGGCAATGAAGACCCAGTGCAGCCAAAAATACAACAACAACAATTTTAGGTGGTAGAAGTAATCTGGTGGGAGATCTGAGGTAGCCTGGGTGGGGAGAAGGAGGGGAGACAGGAAAGAAAGCCAGTGGTGATGTGTCACAAAGCACGCTACTTCTGTGGGCAGCCAGGGCTCATTTCCACTGAAGAGCCTGGGGAGACGATGGTGAACATACACCGCAGAACGGACCCAGCAGAGAGGCGAGGGAACTGGAGTATTTACACACCATCTCCCTCCAGTCACTGGTCAAGGGCTGGTTGTCACTGTTCAGAGTGTGTGTGTGTTAGTTGCTCAGTTGTGTCTGACTCTTTGTGACCCCATGGGCAATAGCCCACCTGGCTCCTCTGTCCACAGGAGTCTCCAGGCAAGAATCCTGGAGCGGGTGGCCATTCCCTTCTCCAGGGGATCTTCCCTACCCAGGGATCGAACCTGAGTCTACTGCATTGCAGGCAGATTCTTTCCCATCTGAGCCACAAGGGAAGCCCAGTCTCTGGTCGAGGGCTGGTTGTTATGCTTAGAGTACTGACAACATACCTCATTTCCCCACATGGTTTCTACCTATGGCTGGAGATTTCCATTCGCTCTTGATATAATTAGGTTCTATCTCTGTCCCACCTGAGGGTGAGCCAGTGGGCGTGGTTCCCAGCCTCCTTCACACCATGCACGT
The DNA here is from genome assembly GCF_002263795.3 of Bos taurus. Lineage (NCBI taxonomy): Eukaryota > Metazoa > Chordata > Mammalia > Artiodactyla > Bovidae > Bos > Bos taurus. The sequence continues at coordinate 13,279,731 of NC_037352.1, forward strand.
CCAGAACCATGTTCTGCAACAGATACAGGGGTTCCCACTCAACCCCTAAACAGGCAACTCTGTACTTTCCTCCTAACTCGCTGTGGCCCTTCAAACATGGGACATGGATAATGTGATGTAAGATCCCTCTCTGTCCCCAGGCACCACCTCTGACACTTGCCAGCTGTGCCCCCGTGGGCAAGTCACTCAACCTCCCTGGTCCTCAGTTTCCCCATCTGAAAGATCAAGGTGATAAGTGCACACACCCCGCTGTGTTCATTAAGGCCTTGGAATGCCGGTGCAGCACCAGACACACAGAACCCACCGGATAAACATGGTCACTTCATTGTTAGCAGAGCACCCAACCTGGTACCTTTCTAAGGATATGTTGTTTTCGATTTTCCTTCCAAGCTAGAGGGGCAATATACATTCCTTGAAACAAGCCAAACAGCAGAAGTGAGCAAAGAAAACAACAGATCTCCTTCTCTGCCTTTACTCCAGTTGCACAAGGCCAGCCCCTTTGCACACACCCTGTGTGTCCCTGGAGGAGGTAACAGTGGTTATATTTCCTTTCAAACTGTTCTCTTTGCAGAGTCATCCGTTTGCCTGTGTGTGACTTATTGTTCTCATTTGTGCAGCTATGAGTTCATTCCATCCATATTTCCCCAGGCCAGTACCATAGAAATCCATCTCCCTCTTTTTAGTGGCTTCCTAATGTTTCTCAGATAGCAAGGAGATCAAACCAGTCAATTCTAAAGGAAATCAGTCCTGAATATTCATGGGAAGGACTGCTGCTGAAGCTGAAGCTCCATTACTTTGGCCACCTGATGAGAAGACTTGGTTCATTGGAAAAGACCCTGATGCTGGGAAAGATTGAAGGCAGGAGGAGAAAGGGGCAGCAGAGAATGAGATGATTAAATAGTCTCACCGACTCAGTGGACATGAAATCTGAGCAAACTCCAGGAGATAGTGAAGGACAGGGGAGCCCCGTATGCTGCAGTCCATGGGGTGGTAAAGAGTCAGACACGACTGAACAACAAACGGGGAATACAACAGTATTCCGCATTGGTGACAGACCTCAGTGTATTGCATGGAATTGCCCACTCCCTTTCACTGATGCTATTTAGGATGTTTCCAGTGCTTCACTCAGCCATTCATGCTGCCCTGACCCCCCTAACATCCACATCCTCGTTTCTATGGTAGGGGTTCTCTACAGTGAGGTCAATGGGCACAGTTCTGTTTTCTTCAATAAAAATGTGCTGCTGAATGTGTGTTGCGTGACTGATCGTGGGCGGCCTCAATTTTATTCTGCTGTCTCCAGAAGCCCCTAGGTTCCCGATGGCCTTAGCAGGGCAGACATCCACTCAGACCCACAATAGGGACATGGTTTGACCCACCAGCAGGGAAAAGAAAGCTCTACAATTCTACTTTCAGAGCTTAAGAAAGACCTGAGGAAGGGACTTCCCTGTCGTTCCAGTGGCTAAGAATCTGCCTTGCAATGCAGGGGACGCAGGGGATGCAGGTTCAATCCCTGCTTGGGGAACTAAGATCCCACATGATGTGGGACAACTAAGCCTGTGTGCTACGACGAGAGAGCCCGCATGCCACAACTAAAGACTGCAGACAGCCAAATAAATAATGCTTGTAAAAAGGGAGAAAGGGGAAGGAGGAAGAACCAGGAGCACAGGTGGGCCCTGGAGGGGACCCCAGTTCTGGATTTTCACGGAGCCTCACTTCCCGACATGAGGCTGGAGGCTGTCTCCAAGCTAGCAGAGATGAAGACAAATGTCACCCTCATCCTTTGCCAGTGCTCCAGGGGACAGGCGGTGGCTCCAGTGGCAACACTAATGAGATTAGGAGACAGCAGAGAGCCTGCCCGCCCTGGGGAGCCCCGTGGTCAGAGAACCCTCCGGATAAGAGTTCTATGACCTGAGGATCCCAAAGGTGCGGTGCAGACTGAGCCCCTGTAGCGCCGTGAGGTGCCACAGCACACAGGCAGGGAGGGGACTTCAGTCCTCATTTACAAATGAGAGACTGAGCTGTGGCCCCAAGGACGCCACCGCCCCGGTCCCCACACATGTAAGACAGGGGCCGTGGTAGCATGTCCAGCCCGCCCAGCTTGGCCATGAGCATTCAGCCAAGGCGGTGGGATGCAGCTGGTGCCAAGCGCACCTGCCCACCCCTCTCCCTGCCCCCGCTCCACCAGCATCCTTGCTGACCATCCTCTGGGGTCCTTGATCTTCTCGGCTCCAGCACGCCATCCTTCTCCCCTGCCAGCCACCTGCACGGGGGCCCATTCCTGATCCTCACCATCGCCGATAACTGAACATCACAGTAACTCCACCTCTACCCTCTCTCTAAACACTGCATCCTGGCTTCTGGACCGCTTTCCTCCCTGGGGGACCGTCGGCGCCCAGAGCAGCAGCTGGCACGTAGTAGGGCCACAGAAATGATGTGTCAGATGGATGAACAGATGAACAAAGGTTTGGCAGCTACTACTAGTAAATGAGAATTGCAGCAATGGCACCCCACTCCAGTACTCTTGCCTGGAAAATCCCATGGACAGAGGAGCCTGGTGGGCTGCCATCTACGGGGTCGCACAGAGTCGGACACGACTGAAGCGACTTAGCAGCAGCAGCAGCAGCAACTAGCAAATGAGAATTGCTACAATAGTAGGCATACATTCCTGTAGGGAAATGAGGGAGAAGCTCTTTAGAAAGGGGGTTAAGTCTTCCTGGAGAGTCAGCAGGAGGCAAAGCCTGAGGCAGAAGAGGTATTTAATGCCCGCACTGTCATGCAAGCATTCATTCAAAACACACACGCTGGGGACGTCCCTGGTGGTCCAGTGGCTAAGACTCCATGCTCCCAAAGCAGGGGGCCCTGGCTCAATCCCTGCTCAGGGATCAAGATCCCACATGTCACAACTACAAAGATTCCGTGTGCTGCGACTAAGATCCAGCGCAGTCAAATAAATAAATAATAGTAAAGCAAAACATCTGAGTTGCAGGTGAGCAAAATAAACCTGTGATCACTCACCTAGAGCCAGACACCCTGGAATGTGAAGTCAAGTGGGCCTTAGAAAGCATCACTACGAACAAAGCTAGTGGAGGTGATGGAATTCCAGTGGAGCTACTTCAAATCCTGAAAGATGACGCTGTGAAAGTGCTACACTCAAAATGCCAGCAAATTTGGAAAGCTTAGCAGTGGCCACAGGACTGGAAAAGGTCAGTTTTCATTCCAATCCCAAAGAAAGGCAATGCCAAAGAATGCTCAAACTACCCCACAATTGCACTCATCTCACACGCTAGTAAAGTCATGCTCAAAATTCTCCAAACCAGGCTTCAGCAATACGTGAACTGTGAACTTCCAGATGTTCAAGCTGGTTTTAGAAAAGGCAGAGGAACCAGAGATCAAATTGCCAACATCCGCTCGAAAAAGCAAGAGAAAATCATCAAAAAAGCAAGAGAATTCCAGAAAAACATCTATTTCTGCTTTATTGACTATGCCAAAGCCTTTGACTGTGTGGATTACAATCAACTGTGGAAAATTCTGAAAGAGATGGGAATACCAGACCACCTGACCTGCTTCTTGAGAAACCTGTATGCAGGTCAGGAAGCAACAGTTAGAACTGGACATGGAACAACAGACTGGCTCCAAATAGGAAAAGGAGTATGTCAAGGCTGTATATTGTCACCCTGCTTATTTTACTTACATGCAGAGTACATCATGAGAAATGCTGGGCTGGAGGAAGCACAAGCTGGAATCAAGCTTGCCGGGAGAAATATCAATAACCTCAGATATGCAGATGACACCACCCTTGTGGCAGAAAGTGAAGAAGAACTAAAGAGCCTCTTGATGAAAGTGAAAGAGGAGAGTGAAAAAGTTGGCTTAAAGCTCAACTTCAGAAAACGAAGATCATGGCATCCTGTCCCATCACTTCATGGCAAATAGATGGGGAAACAGTGGAAACAATGTCAGACTTTATTTTTCTGGGCTCCAAAATCACTGCAGATGGTGACTGCAGCCATGAAATTAAAAGACACTTACTCCTTGGAAGGAAAGTTATGACAACCTAGATAGCATATTAAAAAGCAGAGACGTTAGTTTGCCAACAAAGGTCCATCTAGTCAAGGCTATGGTTTTTCCAGTGATCATGTATGGATGTGAGAGTTGGACTGTGAAGAAAGCTGAGCACCGAAGAATTGATGTTTTTGAACTGTGGTGTTGGAGAAGACTCTTGAGAGTCCCTTAGGCTGCAAGGAGATCCAACCAGTCCATCCTAAAGGAGATCAGTCCTGGGTGTTCATTGGAAGAACTGATGTTGAAGCTGAAACTCCAATACTTTGGCCACCTGATGTGAAGAGCTGACTTATTGGAAAAGACCCTGATGCTTGAGGGCAGGAGGAAAAGGGAACGACAGAGGATGAGATGGTTGGATGGCATCACCGACTCAATGGACATGGGTTTGGGTGAACTCCAGGAGTTGGTGATGGACAGGGAGGCCTGGTGTGCTGAGGTTCATGGGGTCGCAAAGAGTCGGACACGACTGAGCGACTGAACTGAAAATAAACCCAGGGTCTCACCAGGAAGACGAAAACATGAGCCGCCAAAGGAGCAGAGAGGTAGGCAGGGAGGTGATGGACTGGAAGTGTCTGACCTTGACCGCACAGACGCCAATCAGAGCGTGTGCCTGCTCTTGTCCTGTGGCCTCCGCCACGCTGAGCAGTAAGCCCTTGGTGCTGGTCACAGGAGCTCCAGGGGTGGGGCCAGGGTGGCTGGGGCAATGGGGTTCTCTGGGAGGTCTCCAGGCTACAGCTACTTGCTGAGTCTGGAAATGTTTCAGTATTCCGATACCTCAGTAAGCATGACCTGAGCCACAGTGTGGCAGGAACGTGCCAGGTCAAGGGGACCGCCTTGGGCAAGGGTTTTATGCCGCCACCTCTAGCTAGCTCATCAGCTGGGTCCTAGGGGAGACCCAGACCTCCCAGCTCTGGTTCCTAGACCAGGGGCCTCTCCCTGAATGGCACTTGGGGCCGCCCTCTGATCTCCCTCCCTGGCACTGGCCTTGTGGGCTCAGCCGTGCCTCCCTGGGAGGTTTATTTCGGGGGTGATGGGCAGGAACAGCTGGGGCTGTGGGCCGCTGAGGCCCTCGGAGGGGAGGCTGCTCTGGGAGTCCCCAGGTGCCTCCAAGGGGTCCCCTGAAGGGACACCCCAGGTGCTCTCTGTCCACCCAGGGTGAGATGGGAGGGAGCTTGCCTGGCACCCACAGCTACCAACATCCCCCAGACATACACAGAAGGGACAAATGGCTGGGGGAGAAAGAGAGGAAAGACGGAGGGGCCCAGTCCTCCCCATGTGGGGCTGGGCCCCTGCTCCAGAATGAACAGCTGGCTGTCCCCCAAGCCAGCGCTTCCCAGAGGATGGAGTGGGAGGCTCGTTCCTTACGTCCCAGAGGCCCGGGGCTGGGGCTGGGGTCTGGCCAGAGGATCTGAGGGGTGGCCTGGCTCCTTCCTCACAGTCCTGTGGGCTGACTCCCAGTGTGTGTCACTCAGTCGTGTCCAACTCTGTGACCCCATGGACTGTAGCCCGCCAGGCTCCTCTGTCCATAGAATTCTCCAGGCCAGAATACTGGAGTGGGTGGCCATTCCCCTTTCAGGGGATCTTCCCCACCCAGGGATCGAACCCAGGTCTCCGGCATGGCCGGCGGATTCCTCCCCGACTGAGCCACCAGGGAAGCTCTGACTTTCCGAGGAGCCCTGCTCTCCTAGTTACCCTGGACCCCTCACCTGCTCAGCCTCCCAGCCGCTCCCCGGAAAGAGAAAGAAAGTGAAGTCGCTCGGTTGTGTCCGACTCTTTGTGACCCCATGGACTATAGCCTACCAGGCTCCTCCGTCCATGGGACTGCCCAGGCAAGAATACTGGAATGGGTTGCCATTTCCTTCTCCAGGGGATCTTCCCGACCCAGGGATCGAACCCGGGTCTCCCGCACTGTAGGCAGACACTTTACCGTCTGAGTAAAGCCGCCTTCAACCACCAGGAACCATCCGCTCCCCACTCGTCTCTGAGCCTGGCTCCCGCTTCTGTACTTTGGGGCTGAGCTCAATCAGGACCTGCCTGTCTCAGGGGACCCCGATCCCCCCTCAGCTTGCTGCCCTTGTCTCCCAGCGCCTTGTTCTCTTTGAGATGACCTTGAAGGGGCCCCGCCTCTTCCTCTCATTCTCTAATCACCATATGGGCTCTGCGGAGGGTCCCCTGGGAGATGCTGGAGGTTGGGAGCACAGAGACTTGCCCAGCCTTTTGGCTGCATGATCCCTAGACCGGTCAGGGCACCTGCATGCAGTCGGTGCTCAACATTTGCCAGGACCAAAGGAAGAACCATCCCACAGCAGGTTTAAGGAGAGGGCCAGGGGCTTAAGGTTTAAGACCTCCAGGTCATGGCCTTGACCTGTGTCCTTGACTAGATTAGAGAAATCTAATCCACAATACGCACTGAGTGATCTCTGATCACTGGGTCCCTGCCTCGATGACCCACCTCCCCTTATGGTACTTCTCAAAGCTTATCATGTGCTTCACCGGTCCCACCCCTGCCCACCTGCCCCCAGAAGGCAGAGGAAGGTGACCCTGGTAAAGAGAAGCTGAGAGTATGGGGGGCGGAAAGCAAAGGAGAACCCTTGACGGGGCAATGCTGGCTCTGAGCCAGATTAAGGGAAGGGGGTAAGAGCGGCTCCAGGTCAGGGAAGAGCAGATGCAAAGACCAGGAGGCCAGGAAGGGCTGGCTTCCCTGCATCCTCCCCCGGAGACAGAGGCCCCTTCCTCAAGGAACACCATGCTCTTCTCTGCGGCTCAGTCTTCCTTTCCTCCGAGAGGTCTTTTCCTAACTTCCCAAGCTGGCCTCCACATCTTCTTTCTCTGATTATAGCATTTTGCCCCATTCATTTTGATGTTTGTTAATAACCTTTATTTAGGAGACATTTTGGATTGACTGGTGGCTCAAGAGGTTAAAAAATCTGCCTTCAAGGCAGGAGATCTGGGTTCGATTGAATGCAGAAAGGTTCCCCTGGAGAAAGTGAAAGTCGCTCAGTCATGTCTGACTCTTTGCAACCCCATGGACTATACACTGCATTGAATTCTCCAGGCCAGAATACTGGAGTGGGTAGGCTTTCCCTTCTCCAGGGGATCTTCCCAACCCAGGTATTGAACCCAGGTCTTCTGCATTGTGGGCAGATTCTTTACCAGCTGAGCCACAAGGGAAGCCCTCCCCTCAAGAAGGGAATGACAACCGACTCCAGTTTTCTTGCCTGGAGAATCCTATGTTCAGAGGAGCCTGGAGGGGCTACAGTCCATGGGGTCGAAATGGGTTGGACACGACTAAGTGACTAACATTTTGGATTGACAGAAGAGTCACAAAGATAGAACACAGAGTCCCACACACACTTCACGTGGCTTCCCCTCACACTAACATCTCGCGTGACTGTGGTACTTCAGTCCAAACTAAGCCATTAACGTGTTACTATAACTATGTACTTTATTCGATTTCCCCCGTTTTTTCCATGAATGCCTTTTTCCCTGTTCCAGCACCCAATCTAGAATATCATGTCACAGCTCCCCTCCCCATCCCCAAAATGATAGCTGAGGGTCAGACACGCCAAGTCTTTCGGGCGCTTGACCTCAATGAATTCTCACCATCATCACCTCCCCCATTTTGCGGATGAGGAAGCTGAGGCCTGGAGATGTTAAGCACTTTGAAGTCCTTGAAGTACGCCCTCCCCCTGCGAAATCTGGTTCCTACCTCACCAGCCCCAATCCGCTCCTTGTAACCCAGGCCTGTTCTGTATGCTATTCCAGGCCTTCCCCAACTTGAATCACGTTTGATTTTTCCTCCTGTTCTCTTTCTTTGCTTAATATTTTTTCTTGAAATCAACTCTTCTTTTTTTTTATGGCCTCACCCCATGGCATGTGGGATCTTAGTTCCCTGAACAAGGATCGAACCTGTGCCCCTGCAGTGGAAGCACGGAACCTTAACCACTGGACTGCCAGGGAAATCCCGAAACCAACTCATTTTTTTTAAACCGAAAACATTATTAAAGGACTCAGCACACATCTGTCACAGAGGAAAGCCTGGACTATTCGCTGTAGGTAGCAAGTAGCTGTGTAAATAGAGGTGAAAATGAGATGATCTTATAAATTCCAGCAGATGCTGGCATCCAGGCTCTGGGTGAGTGAAGCCTCAGCATGAGACTCTCTCCCTGAGTGATCCGAGGGATGGCACACCCTCCCTGCTCCAACCAAGACCTGGACCCTGTCCCCAAGAGGCTGCTGGCGAAACCCAGATGAGTCAACATAGCACAAGGCAGTGAAGAAGGGATCCAGCAGAGGTTAACACTAAATGTTCCCTGTTATCAGGCACCCACGGCCTGCAAGGCACTGGGCAGTTTTACTGACATCCTCCACAAGTTGATCCTACTCATCATCCCCATTTCACAGAGGCAGAAACTGAGGCTCTGGGAAGTTCCACAGCGAGACCACAATACACAGAAAGAAGGGGGACTTAAGGATTTCACTCCCTTCAGTTCAGTCGCTCAGTTGTATCTGACTCTTTGTGACCCCATGGACTATAAGGTGCCAGGCTTCCCTGTCCATCACCGACTCCCAGAGCTTGCTCAAACTCATGTCCACTGAGTCAGTGATGCCATCCAACCATCTCACCCTCTGTCATCCCCTTCTTCTCCTGCCTTCAATTCACTTCCTGAATCCTGCCATTTCTATGTCTAAGCATCTCTCTCATCACTTGCCTTAACTCTCTGCCCAAGATAATTAGAACATGAGGCTGGGTTGTCAATTTGCATTCATTAAACACCCACCTCAGCCAGGCCCTGGGTGCAGAACCTCACAAACTGTGCCATGGAAGCCTTGGGACAACCCTGAGCAGAGGTGGTGTGGATTTCCTCAGTTTACAGCTTAGGCACAGAGAGGCAGGGCATCTTGTTCAGAGTCAGGGAGAAAGTGGTAACCAGGACCCACCCCAGACCAGCCTTAGTCAAGAGACATCGGTTACACATCTGGGAGTGCTGGGGACTTACCAGAACTCAGGATGGTTGCAAAAGAGCTTTTGAAAATCTGTTGACCCCGGAGGCATCAAGCACAGGTAGCATTAGGCAAATCTCTGTAGGGAAATGTATCTTCCCCTCAAAGGTAAATTAGGGAGTATTTGATTTACAAAAGTCTCAGTCCTCTGGGCACTTTCTCCTTTTCCTTCTTTCTCAGCGAAGAGTATGCCCTTCCTCTGACCTCCAGGAGAAGTACGACAGGTGTGACAGCATCACTTTTTGGGTCTTTACACTAAGGCTCTGGCTTACACATGCTGAGGCCAGGAGCAGCCAGCCACAGTCTGGTTTGGGATGTTTTTTGTTTTTTTTTTTTTAATGTAGTAAGACAAAGGTCCACACAGTCAAATCTATGGTTTTTCCATTAGTCGTGTACGGATGTGAGAGTTGGACCTTAAAGAAGGCTGAATGCTGAAGACGAGATGCTTTTGAACTGTGGTGTTGGAGAAGACTCTTGAGAGCCCCTTGGACTACAAGGAGACCAAACCAGTCAATCCTAAAGGAAATCAATCCTGATAAAGGAAATCATTGGAAGGACCGATACTGAAGCTGAAGCTCCAATACTATGGCCACCTGATGCAAAGATGCTCTTTGCATCAGTCTTTTCCCTGATGCTGGGAAAGACTGAAGGCAGGAGGAGAAGGGGGCGACAGTGGATGAGATGGTTGGATGGCATCAATGACTCAAAGGACATGAGTTTGAGCAAACTCTGGGAGATGGCGAAGGATAGGGAAGCCTGGCATGCTGCAGTTCATGGGGTTGCAAAGAGTCAGACATGACTTAGCAACCGAACGACAACAAATAACACTTAACATGAAAACATGAAATCAACCTCTTAAAAAATGTTTAAGTATACAATACAGTATTGTCAACTACAGCACTCTGTGGTACAGCAGATCTATACACTTTATTCATCTTACACAACTGAAACTTGATACTCATTGGACAGCAAGTCCCCCTCTTCCTATCTCCCAAGCCCCTGGCACTATCACCCTGCTTCTGTGAGTTTGACTCTTTTTTTATTTTTTGGCTGTGCTGGGTCCTTGTTGCTGCGAGTGCGGGCTTTCTCTAGTTGTAGAGAGTGGGGGCTGCTCTCTAGTTTCGGTGCGCTGAGCTTCTCACTGCAGTGGTTTACATGAGCTCCAGGCACTTGGGCTTCAGTAGCTGCAGTGCACGGGTTTAGTTGCTCTGTGGCATATGGGATCTTCCCAGACCAGGGACTGAACCTGTGTCCCCCGCATTGGCAGGCGGATTCCTAACCAGTAGACCCACAGGCAAGCCAGAGTTTGACTATTTTAGATTCCTCATATAAGTGGAAAAATACACTATTTATCCCTCTGGAACTGACTTATTTCCTTTCCCATGTATTCCAGTTTCATCCATGTCACAAATGGCAAGATCTCCATCTCTCCTAAGGCCGAATGCTATTCCACTGTATGCGTATACCACGTTTTCTTAATTTATTCATCTGTCGGTGGACCTTAGCTTCCATATCTTGACTACTGGGAAGAATGCTGCAATAAACACGGGAGTACACATAGCTCTTCGAGATCCTGATTCAATCCCTCTGGATAAAAATGTAGAAGTGGAATTGCTGGACCACGTGGTGCTTCTGTTAATTTTCTGAGGAGCCTCCACGTGGTTTCCCAAGTTGACTGTTTCTTCTGTCATGCTATGTTTGTAAATAAAGTTTTATTGGGACACGGCCCTGCCCATTTGCTTCTGTATTGTCTGGGGCTGCCTCTGACCCACAGAGAGACTATACAGGCTGTAAAACGTGAAACATTTACTATCTGGCGCTTTACAGGAAGTTTGCCAACCCCTGTTCTCGCCCTCGGTGCCTCCAGGGAATGGAGGCCAGGGCGCCATGTTTGGACCAGGAACACGCTGGAAGCACTAGCGTAAAGCTTATGCTGAGTAGGGGAAGAAGAGACCCACACTGTGATTCCTGAACGTCAGAGAGACCCCCAAGAGAGAAAAGGGATGACCCCGATCATTGGGTCCTGTCCCAGGCAGCCCCAATCATCGAGATCTCAAGGGACCCCTGACGCCCCCTCCGCACGCACCATCTGCATCTGTCAGTGTCCGCGTCCACTCTCACAGGAGGGTCAGCCCTGACAAACCGAGGCTAAACCTGCCCGCCAGCCTGGCAGGATGGAGAACCAACAGCAATGGAATAAATTTACACAAAACTCAAACTCCCAGACATCCGAGTCTGGAGCTATGTCTTACTCATCCACTCAAGACTGTATTTTAGGGACTTCCTTGGTGGTCCAGTGGTTAAGAACCCCTCTTCCAAGGCAGGGGGTGGGAGATCAATCCCTGGTCAGGGAACTAAAAGACTCCACACACCACGGGGCAACTAAGCCCCTGTGCCACAACTAGAGAAGCTCACAAGGAAGATCCAGAGTAGGCAAAAAAGAAAAGAAAAGAAAAAAGTCTATTAATCACAAGTCACATGACAGAAGCCACGTTGACTTGGATTTCAGGACTGTCTCCACTAAGTAAAGGCAAATGCAGAGATGAAGGCATGGGTCCCCCAGTCCCTCTTCCCTCCAAAGGAGGAAAGTCTTTGTCTTCATGGGGAGGAGGCCGGGTGGGGGGGCGGGCAATGGTGAACAAAGTGAGGCACAGGGGCTGTTTCTCCAGTGAAACCAGCCCCCAAAGCTTTGGCAGTAAGAACCATCTGGGGAAAAAAATCCTCCATGGGCAGGAGTGGGAAGGCCTCTGACCTGAGGGCTGGGTCTGGCTCACTCTGTGTCCAGGGCTGGAGTCTGGGCAGGCGGTGCCCAGCTCTGTTGGTGTCATCCATGCAGCATGAGGGCTGGGGTAGTCATGGGGGTCCACGCAAGGACGACACCCCGGGCTCCGCACACTTGTGGTTTCCAGGAAGTAGCACCAATGGCAGGAGGCCAGAGCCAGCTCCAAAGGGACACACCACCCAGGGCCCCCATTCACAGCAACCCAACTGGTCCTCACATGCCTGAGCTCAGCCCTCCTCTCCCTTCCTTCCCGAAGATACACACTCAGGACTCAAGACTGTGAGATCTCTCCATGCTGCGCTGAGCACACAGATAGAGAGCAGACAGAAAGACAGGAGACACCACTGGCACTTAACAAATGGCTCCTGTCAGGCCAGGGCCCCTGCGGCAGAGGCCAGACACAGACACTAGAGAGAAGGCTCACAGTGGCTCTGGGGCTCACATCACATTGCTTTCAGAAAGCCAACCCTCTGCCACCATCTCCCCACTCTTGTTACTTGCCTACTGCATGCCAGGCACTGGGCACACTGATCTCATTTAATCCTTCCAACAGCCCAAGGTTGGGACTGTTATTACTCCCACTTCATGGGCGGAGGAACTGAAACCAGAGAGGTTGAGTAACCTGCCCAAGGCCACACAGCCACTAGAGGCTGAAGCAAGACGCACCGGGACGTCTGAGCCCCAGCTGCTGCTTTAAAACATGCTTGTTTCAGGGACTTCCCAGGTGGTCCAGGGGCTGAGACTCTGCGCTCCCAGCACAGGGGGCCCAGGATCAGTCAGGTTCAGAGAACTAGACCTGGCATGCTGCAGCAAAGACCCTGTTGCCGCAACTAGAGCCTGGGATGGCCAAACAGCTAAATCAATATTTTAAAAACAAAGCAAAAAATGCTTTCTTTCAAAGATGCTACTTTTTTTTTTTAATTTGCAATTTTGAAAACTAGATAGTTCACATGTTGTTGTTTAGTCATTAAGTCATGACCGACTCTTTGTGGCCCTGTGGACCATAGCCCACCAGGCTCCTCTGTCCACGGGATTTCCCAGGCAAGATTACTGGAGTGGGTTGCCATTTCCTCCTCCAGGGGATCTTCCCAACCCAGAGATCAAATCTGCCTCTCCTGCACTGCAGCTGGATTTGTTTTTTTTATCCACTGAGCCACCCAGAAAACAGGCAATGAACAAATCTATGTCCCTTCCCGTCTCTGTGTACCCCAACCACCAAGTTTCACCCCCCACCTCCACAGTTAACCTTTAGTCATTCAGTGGGTAGCCACAGTTTCTTTATGCAAATATTAGCTGATACAAATATATACTCACTCCTCCCTTTTTATGCAAAGAGGAATATACTGTTTGGAACCCTGCTTTTCTCACCTAATAAAGCTTAGAGAAAGTTCCACACTGTTCTTTATAGCAGCAGAGTACAGTATCCCATTATAGGATTGCGCCGGTGTCGTTAATCAGCCCCCCACTGATGGAGGGTTTAGGTTGCTTTCAGTATCTGGCTTTTAAACAATGCTGCAAAGGATAACCTTGTACATAAATAATGTCCCATGAGTCCCGGTTTATCTGTAGGATTATTGCTGGGCAGCAGCCCAGCTGGGAGAGAGGGTTTCTGCGTTTGTAATTTGGGCAGATATTGCTAAAGGAGAAACTAGATTCCAAACAAGGTACAGCTCAACCTCCTAAGCGGGTGGACAGAGACCGGTGAGATACAGCCCCCCGGCGGTGTGGTCCAGGGCAGGGGGCGTGGCCAAGGGCAGTGGGCGGGCCCCAGGGAATACACAAACAGCTCCACCCCCTCGCCCCACCAGCGCTGGCTCCTCTCGTCCAGCCACCTTCTCAGCACTCGCTCCCCACCTGCTTCCTCTAAATCTTCCCATGATGACTAAACCGTCACGGCAGCGCATGGCCTTAAACACGATTAATTAGCACACAGCTGCAACAGGTAAGGAGGTCAGCAGGAGAAGAGCACCAAGCTGTGTTAAAAGGGAGCAAAACACGAAAACACGCCGGGAAGGGAAGCCCCCATCAGCCCCTGACCATCCCCCAAGGATGACCATGTGCTCCGGGACGAGGTATCATTTCCCTTAACCAGCTGAGCCACTCAACTAGGACAGCGAGATGCCTGCCACTGTGGTCTGTGCATTTCCTAATCGGGAGGGTATTCGTGGCAGCCCCGCCCCGTGCAGAGGGTTTCACGTGCATTATTCCAATGAAGCCTCCCAGCCACCCATGAGGTCAGTTCTATTATTACCTCCGTCCTCGCTCCAGAAGAGGACACAGGTGAGGTAACTGCCAAGCCACACGCTCCACAGAAAGTCTCTTTGGATCATCAGAGCCACAAATCATTAGCAGGACATTTGAAGGGGTGGGTAATGGGGCTAAAAATATTTATTTGGAACAGATTGGAAGGGCAGACCAAATTCCCCGCTCAAACCCCCACCTCCTGCTACAATAGCTTTGGATTCAGGGAAGGACTGGTAAGGGTTCGTTTCTAGCTCTTCTTTTAGGATACACATGGATTTATTTATTTATTATGTAATAAAGTTAACACATGCTTATGGCAGAAAATCGGAACATCCAGGGAGAAAATGAATCCAAAAAACCCACCACTCGGGGAAGCCTCTATTAACATCATGAGACAGTGGCTGCCAGCCTCTGTTTTCAACATGTACATACACGTTAATATGTTAATTGAAATAGAATACCAACATCCACTGGATCATGGAAAAAGCAAGGGAGTTCCAGAAAAACATCTATTTCTGCTTTATTGACTATGCCAAAGCCTTTGACTGTGTGGATCACAATCAACTGTGGAAAATTCTGAAAGAGATGGGAATACCAGACCACCTGATCTGCCTCTTGAGAAATTTGTATGCAGGTCAGGAAGCAACAGTTAGAACTGGATATGGAACAACAGACTGGCTCCAAATAGGAAAAGGAGTATGTCAAGGCTGTATATTGTCACCCTGCTTATTTAACTTATATGCAGAGTACATCATGAGAAACGCTGGACTGGAAGAAACACAAGCTGGAATCAAGATTGCCAGGAGAAATATCAATAACCTCAGATATGCAGATGACACTACCCTCATGGCAGAAAGTGAAGAGGAACTAAAAAGCCTCTCGATGAAAGTGAAAGTGGAAAGTGAAAAAGGTGGCTTAAAGCTCAACATTCAGAAAACGAAGATCATGGCATCCGGTCCCATTACTTCATGGGAAATAGATGGGGAAACAGTGTCAGACTTTATTTTTTGGGGCTCCAAAATCACTGCTGATGGTGACTGCAGCCATGAAATTAAAAGACGCTTACTCCTTGGAAGGAAAGTTATGACCAACCTAGATAGCATATTGAAAAGCAGAGACATTACTTTGCCAACAAAGGTTCGTCTAGTCAAGGCTATGGTTTTTCCTGTGGTCATGTATGGATGTGAGAGTTGGACTGTGAAGAAGGCTGAGCGCTGAAGAATTGATGGTTTTGAACTGTGGTGTTGGAGAAGACTTTTGAGAGTCCCTTGGACTGCAAGGAGATCCATCCAGTCCATTCTGAAGGAGATCAGCCCTGGGATTTCTTTGGAAGGAATGATGCTAAAGCTGAAACTCCAGTACTTTGGCCACCTCGTTGGAAAAGACTCTGATGCTGGGAGGGATTAGGGGCAGGAGGAGAAGGGGACCACAGAGGATGAGATGGCTGAATGGCATCACTGACTTGATGGACGTGAGTCTGGCTGAACTCCGGGAGTTGGTGATGGACAGGGAGGCCTGGCATGCTGCGATTCATGGGGTCGCAAAGAGTCAGACACGACTGAACTGAACAGGTGCAGAAAGGTGTACAGATCAATGCATAGCTCAATTTTGAGTGAAAACTCTTGGGTAACAAGCATCTGCATCAAAAAACAGAACTGGGACTTCTCTGGTGGCTCCGTGGATAAGAACCCACCTGCCAATGCAGGGGACACGGGTTCGATCCCCGGCCCGGGAAGGTTCCACATGCTACAGGGCAACTAAACCCCTGCGCTGCACCTACCAAAGCCCAAGCGCTCTAGGGCCCCGGAGATGCAACTACTGAACCTGTGCACCCTAGAGCCTGTCCTCCGCAACAAGAGTCACTGCAATGAGAAGCTCTCACATCACAACTAAGAGTAGCCCCCGCTCGCTGCAACTAGAGAAGGCCCCTGCAAAAGCAATGAAGACCCAGCATAGCCAAAAATTCATTAATTTAAAAAAAGAAACAGAATGTGAGTGACCACACGTGTGTTTGAAACAAAATCAAGATCCTCTGATGTAGTGGGATGATTGTGCCCCTGCCCAAAAAACCAGGTGTTGAAGTCCTAAGCCCAGATACCATGGCTTTACTTAGAAATCAGGACTTTGCTGATATAATCAAGTCAAGATGAGGTCGGCGTGGATTAGGGTCCAATCAATGGGATCTTTACAAGAAGGGACCCAGGGAAGAAGGCCTGGGCTCTGATGAAGGAGGCAGAGATGGGAGGGATGTAGTCACAACCTGGGAACACCGAGGACTGCTGGCAAATGCCAGAAGCTAGAAGAGACAGGCAGAGAGTCCTTCCCTGGAAACTTGAGAGGAGGCAGGGTTTTGCCAGCAACCTAACTCAGACATCCAGCCTCCAGAGCTCTGAGCGAAACAATTTCTGTTTTTACATTGAACCGTATTTCCTCCAGTTTTTGTTATTTTAGGCCACCTTGTTTATGGCAGTTTGTCATGGCAGCCCAAGGAAACGAATGCCTATGATGTATGCAGTTTAGTATTTTTTCTGGTTGTGGGAGTCACATGAGTTCACCTTTCATCTGGACACATGCTCCAGCTCCTGGACTGATCTAAGAATGTCACCTCCTGCAGCCTGGTGACCACTGCAGACACATATGAGATGATGTCGCCATCCAAAGTGCTTCAGTGGCTCACTCATGTCCTGCGGCCTGGCTCCTGTATCCACTCACCTCATCTCGTACCTTGCTCCCATGTCCAGCCACTCAGGCCCCTTTTGCCCCCTCCATCTCTGCAGCCACAGGGCCTTAGCACCTGCTGTGCCAGCTGCCACAGGTGCCCCCTACTCTCCCCTCGACATGCATCCAGTTCATCGTCATCCTTCAGATCTCAACTCCTCCCGGCCTCCCTACACCATGTAACACCAGTGATCTGGGGACGTCTTCTTAGGGTGTTCAGGGGAGACGTTTTCAGGGAATGGCTCCTGGTCTATCATTGCCAAGGTTCTTGGCTCTGCTTCCCCCACTCCCGGAGAAGAGACGTCGTCCTTCATCCACCTCCAGCCAGTGGTCCCCGGGGCTCCTTCTAAACCTCTTCCACATCTCATCTCTTACCACCTATGGCCATGTCTCAGCGATGTAATAGCAACCCCCTACCCCTCTATTCTCCACATTCAGCTGAGGGCTCTAGAAAACTCACCTCAGCCCCTTACTGAAAACCCTTTCATTCCTCCCCACTGGCATCAGGACACACTTCTAGCTCCTACTTCCTGAGTCTCATTTTTGTTTTGTTGTTCAATATTTATTTGGCTGTGCCAGGTCTTAGCTGTGGCATGTAAGCTCAAGTTCCCTGACCAGGGATTGAACCTGGGCCCTCAACACTGGGAGCTTAGAGTCTTGGTCACTGGATCACCAGGGAAGACCCTCAACAATGCGGTTCTGATCCAGCCTCAGCCCCCAGGGCCAACTCACTTCAGTCCTCTGTCCCCAACAGGCTGGGCGCCACCACGCCTCCGTGCCTTCTCCCACTGTTTCTCTTCTCTTGGGGCCCTTTCTCTTCTGGGCTTCACCTGCCTAGATGCTCACTGCATCCTTTACAACTCCCACCAAGGTGTTACTTCCTCCAGGAAGCCTTCCCTATGGCTGCAACTGTGTTTTCCCTGAGGCAAGAATAATTGAACTGAAGACCCCCCCCAACAAAGTGGGTATCAATGAGCATTTATCAGAGAAATTATATTCCTATGATAAGGCCTGTGATAACAAAGAGTCTGGTTTTCATTTCACATCCAGATTATCGTGACTGTACCAGGATCCCACCAGGATGGAAACTTCATCCAAGCTGCTGAGTTAGGCTTTGCCCCATGGGCCCAGGGACAGTAGCTTGGGTATATCACTCCAGCCCTTGTCAGCCACAGATGGCATTCTGTTCCAAGCCCCACCACCACTAGGCCCATCTTCAGAGCGTCTCTGAAACCCGCCTGTCTTTACTCTGAACCCACCTCCCATCTCAAAGGAGGGGCACAATTCAGTCCCCTGAGATCCAGACCCACAACACCCCCAAAGCCTCAGGTCACTTCTGACCCTGTTCTGAGGCTTACCTTCCCCACGCTGTGCTCCTGGTCCAAGGTGGGTTTATTCTCAGGCTCACTCCTTGAAAGGAAACCCACCCCTCCCAAAAGAAATGATCGGGACCCACAGCTGAATTAAAGCCATGCCACTGACTGCCAACCCTGTGAAGTCATTACACCAGGGGTCACCCAAGGCAGGCAAGGTCTCTCTTTGCCTTGACCCACTCAGTCCTGCCTCTCTCCATGCTCTTCTCCAGCATGAAACAGGATACAGGAGCGTCTACCTTCCACCTGAACAGGCAGTCCTTCTGGGCCCCAGCCCCCCAAAGCCCCAGCAGACTGGCACATGGATGAAGCATTGGCCAATCCTTCAGTTTACAGGGCAAGGCAGACATCCACACTTCTGTGCCAAATAGTTCGACTTGAAAACTGGACTCAAGTTTTCCCCATCTCGGGACTTCCGTAGTGGTTCCAGAGGCTAAGACTCCACGCTCCCAATTCAAGGGGCCTGGGTTTGATCCCTGATCAGGAAACTAGATCCCATCCCATCCCACATGCCACAGCTAAAGATGTCACAGTGGAGACCGAAGACCCCACTGCAGCCAAATAAAAATCAATCCATTTCTTTCCCAGATCTCTTAAGTGGCCAGATAGGAGCCAAGGTCAAGGACCTCAGGGCTCAGGAAGCCAGAAGGGTCCACGGCGAAGTTAGGGATGGTTTTGGCTTTCCCAAGCATCATCAGAGGGGACGTAGTTTAAGTCATGTAACTGAAAACTAAGTCACATCACTGCTGTGAGGCTCCGAGGCCAGCTGGGATGGGCTATGGAGATGCTGGACGGGCAGTGTGAGCATGTGGAGTTCTGTCTGGAAACACAAAGGCCAGGGTTGGGGAGAGAAAGCTGGAGCATTTTCACCTGTGACTCAGCATGCCCCGGAGTGAACATCCCTAGAAAGGCAGCCAGGGCAGGGTTCTCAGCCAGGCGGCAGGAAGCTCACGTCATGGGGGGTACATGGCCGTCTGTGATCCAGGGTGATTTCCTCATCTTCCTCCGAGGAGGGGAGGCTCTCAAGAGCTGACTGTCAGGAATCGTTTCCCAAGCTAGGGAGCTCAGGGCCGCCTCCCTCCTAACAAGACCGGGCAGCCCAGGATGGGGAAGGAGGGACTCAGGGGCAAGTCTGTGCCCATCTCGGGCAGGGCCCTGGCAGGGAGTGCAGCAAAGCTCAGCTCACGTCTGCTCATCACCTGCCCTGCAACTGGCCCAGAGAAGGCTCTGCCCAGCAGGGCCTGGCATGCTGTCAGCACTCAGTACATACTTGTTGAATGTATGGCTGATTGGCTGGCTGGATGAATAGATGGTTGGACAGATAGACGGATGCACAGATACGTGAATGGATGGATGCGTGGATAAACAGATGAATGGATGGATGGATGAACAGGCAGATGGAAGCATGCATGGATGGATGGATGAACAGATGGGTGAGTAGATGCATGGATGGACAGACAAGATGATAGAGAGGTGGATGAATGAATAGATGACTAATGGATGAACAGAGAGATTGATGCATGAATGGATGGTGGACAGACAGATGAAGAGAGGGACAGATGGAGCTGTCAATATTTAAGGATGGAGAAAGACACTTGGCAGGCCCAAGGTGCCAACTGGGCATGCCAGAAGCAGCCCAGGTTCAAGGTAACCCTGAGCCTCCAACAGAAAGAGCACCATTGAGGGTGCTTGGGGCTAATGGTCCTGAACCTCTTTGGCACCAGGGACTGGTTTCGTGGAAGACAATTCTTCCACGGACTGGGTGGGGAGGGGCAGGGGATGATCTTGGGATGATTCAAGTGCATTACATTGACTGTGTACTTCATCATTATTACATCAGCTCCACCTCAGATCACCAGGCATTAGATCCTGGAGGCTGGGGACCTCTGATCTGGGAAATTTCACATACCTGAGACTCACAGAGAAGGGGACAGGGGTACGACTGCATCTATGTACCTCCAGGACTTGGTTTACACTGTTCTTTTTGCCTAGAATACCCTTTTCCACTTCTTTGCCTGCTCATCTTCCACTCCATCTTTTATGGTCCATCTCAGACTTCTGTGTCCAAGGAAGTCACCTGAGAGGTCCTCGTTCCTTTAACCTGGCCTGCCAGGGTCTCCGGCAGAGCTCCCCGCCTCGAGTCATAATGGTCTGACCCCCTGACTCCTGACCCTCTCCCCACAGTGGACTGTGGGCCCCTGGCAGCCAGAGACCACGGCTGGGCTCCTGTCTCCATCCCCAGCGCCGAGCCAGGCACGCACAGCTCTCAGGAAATGCCAGTGAACCAAAGCAGGCACCCAGAGTGGGGTGGGTTGTGTCCCCCCACTCCGCCAGTGCACAGAAAATGTGATCTGATCAGAAAGATACTTGCTCAACTCAACTTTAAAAAATGAAAGTGGAGCCACAAAAGCGAAGCAGGCTCAGAAATGAAAACACCGAGCTCTAGACTTGCGGTTTGACGGCCAGGAAAGCTCCATACTTGTGCTGTGTCTCACGGTCCACAAAGAGCCGGCCCGTGAGTCAGCTCAGTCCTGTCATGGCAGCCACGCTGGCTGAGTGTGAAACAGAGGCCCTCAGGCTGCAGGGACTCGCCCAAGGTCAGAGTGAGTGCTGGGACCCAGGCTGGGGCCTCACCTGCCAATCCACTTGTCCCTCTTAAGACCACTGGCTGCTTTCCAGGTTAGGAAGCTGTTGGCAGCTGGGCCAGCTCCAGAGGCAAAGGCCAACTGCCCTATATGGAAGCGATAGCAAGGCTCAGAGAGTCTAAGTCACCTTCCTGGGCTCACACAGTGAGGAAGGTAAAAAGTAGCCAGCGGAGGAGAAGAGCCAGCCTGGAACCTTGGGCTGGGCAGAGACTTCATCCCTAGGGCCCCTCCCCTGCTGCCTGGACCCACAGCTGGGCAGGCGGGCCCCCTGGACAGAGTCTAGATCTCTCAGAGCCCCAGGCTGGCCCTTTCCGGGGCTTCAAAGACAAGACTCCTTCAGACGAACTGGCGTCAAACTGTCCTAATGGGCTCAGCCAGGAGATTCCCAGGTTTGGGTCAAAGGGACATGGTTCTGACTTCTAGCTCTGCCACATTTGACCTGGGGGACCTTCTGCATGCGTTCAACGGTCATAAAGCCTGCTGACAGGGTGGTCATGCCGATCACATGAAATCGTATATTCAAGCACCAGCCACCACACCTGGGAAACCTTACAGGCGGCATCATCCTTGCTGCTTATGGCATCTTCATGACACGAAAGCACAGCGGAGAGGCTCAGAGGTGGTTGCAGGGGAGGATGAATTGCAAAGAATGGGTCCCTCTGCTTTAGCCACAGCTTCTAAGGCCAATAGGGGAAGCAGAGGTTCAGGGGGAAGGTGGGGAGTCCCTTCCAGCAGGGACCCGGGTGGCAGGAAAGGCAGGGCCACCCACTGGAGCTGAGGAGACCCAGCCGGTGACAGATCCATGGCCCCCTCTGTGATGGAGAGAGGAAGGGCCAGGGCAAAGGTTAAGAGATAGGAGCTGGTCCAGCCTGGCAAGGAGGGAGTGGGCAGGTCCTGACCCCCCTCTCGCCAGGGTCTCTGCTCCCTCCTCACCCCCGCCAGGTCCGCCTCCCTGGTCTGCTTGTTGCTCACGCTGACTTCCCACACCGATTCCTGCCACTCAGCAAGGAAGGGTTCCTGCCCCAGAGGCTTTGGGAGTCAGATGAGGCTGGATTCAAATTCTGATGTTCCCACTTGCTAGCTCCAGGCTTTGGCTGTTTGTCCTGGAAAGAGGGGACTGAATAGCCCCTGTGGGACAGGAACCAAACACAGCACACAGGCTGCTCCGGATCCCAGGACAGCCTCCCTGGGTCTCCTAACGGATGCTTCTCTTCCAAACTATAGACCTGTATGGCCACTCGGGAAGACAGCTTGTCCGTTTCTCGAACACTAAACATAAACTCAGATGTTTATACCATCCCACTCCTGGGTGGGCATTTAGCCCAGAGAAATGAAAACTTAGAGCCACACAAAAACTGGCAGCATCTTCATTCAGAACAGCCCCAAGCCGGAAACAGCCCACATGCCCCTCAACAGGTGAAGCAGACTGCGGCACAGGAACGTCGTGGGTTACTCCCCAGCCAGAAAAGGGAATGAGCCAGGGACACAGAAAACAACTCAGACGGATCTCAGGGGCATTACGCTGTGTGGGGAAAATGCCAGTTCCCAAGGGTACAAGCTAGGTGAGCCCAGCTGTTGTCATTCTCAAATGACAGAATTACAGAGATGGAGACCATGTTAGTGGTGGCCAGGGGGTCAGGGGTGGCCCCCCGTATGACCATGCTGTGATGATGGAGTAGTTCCAGTCTTCACTGTGGGAGTGGTGAAGCGAATGCACACATGTGACAAAATGGCACAGAACTATGTGTGCACAGAGGCGAGCCTGTGCATGTACACACATGTGCACACACACACACACATACATACTCTACACCAATCTCAATTCCAGGTTTTGATACTATAACCATACAACTGAGTGAAGAATACATATGACCACACTGTGCTGTCTTTGCAATTTCCTCAGACTCTAGAATTATTTCAGAAGCGGTTTTTTTTTTTTTTTTTTAATGGCACGCATGGTATGATGTCTACAATTGGCTTTCAAATACTCCAGCCATAAAGGGAAAAAAGCAGGAGAAGGAGCCCACAAGGAGGTGATAAAACAAGATTGCAAAACACTGCTGATGACGCCGCCGAGGGGTGGGGATGCCGGAATCACTGTCTGGTCCTCCCTATTTCTGTGCATTTTTTGAAATGTTCCATAATAAAGCTATTAAATTAAAAATGCTGATACACATGGGTGGGCTCACGTAGGCCCAGACATCAGCATGCAGGCGTGTGCTGAGAGCCCTGACTCACACCCGCTCTGAGCCCAGGAATCGTTCCAGACAGCTGTATGTGTATACATGTGCGTTAAAGGAAATAAATAACGCTTAACCACCGTTGTGGAATCCAGCCAGGCTGGGTCGCACACTCGTCAGGCCATCTGGAGGGTGGGGCCCAAAGGGGTCCATGGGCTGTTCCCAATTCCCAGAGAGAACTTTCTGGAAGCTGGGGGAGGTGGTGGATGGTGACTGAGATGGTTCCTCATGGAGGAGGGTGTTCGGGAGAGGAAAACTCCCAAGAAGGGGTTAGATCACAGGACTCTCCCCAGAGTCTGGGTGCTGGGGAGGAGATGGCTTCGAGGCAAGAGGAGGCTTGGGGAGGGGGTTTGTCACGGGAGGGGAGAGGGGCGTGGTCCTTCAGTGTCCCTGGGGGGTGGCTCTGCCAGTCAACCCTGCTTGATCCCTTTCGTGGCACTATTATCTCCACCTTTAAAAGTGATGCCTTGGGGATTCCCCTGGTGGTCCAGTGGCTAAGACGCCAAGCTCCCACTGCAGGGGGCCCAGGTTCGAGCCCTGGTTAGGGAACCAGATGCCACATGCCACAATTAAGGGTTCATATGCTGCAACTAAAGAGCCCATGTGCTGCAACTAAGACCTGGCACAGCCAAATTATTAAAATTAAAATTATTAAAAATATTTTTAAAAAACTTAATTAAAAAAAATGATAGCTTGACCTTGGGGGAAGTCACTACTTGCTTTGAACCTCGGTTTTGTTGACTAGAAAATGAGTCCAATGACAGCACAAATCTCACAGCATTTCTGTGAAAATCAGATGTGATGGCTGCAGCCAGGCACAGAGCTGACTGAGCACCACGCCTGCAGTCAGGACTCCATGTGCAGTAAGTCCTTCAGGATATGGCACCGTTACCACCCCCACCTGCAAGATGAGAAACCAAGGCACAGAGAGGAGGGGAAACCTTGCCCAAGGTCACACAGGCATTAGGTTGAGGACTGTGATTCAACCACGGAGATCCAGGCCCGTGGTACATAAAGCTTATTTATGGTGATGATTTTAAGTTTTAAAGCAGGTTCATAGCTAAAGCATGAGTTGGGAGAGAAATACAGGGTAGAAAATGCTTTTCTGTCCCCACTTGAAGACTTGCCACCAGCTGAGCTGGAAAGATGACCAGAGGACCCAGCGAGTCTGGGCCAAAAATGAGCACTCCAACCAGGAAGGGCCAGTCAGACCAGGAAGGGCAGGGAGGCAGCCCCCAGCCCGGTCTCATCAACATCACATGTCACGGAGGAGTAAGGGGATGGCACGGGGACTTCAAGATTGAGGGAAGGACATTTGCCTGTCAAGCCCAGAAAATGCCTGCTTGTTCATCACGGTGGAACAGAGCCTCAGCTGCCCGCTCTGTGCAATGGGCCTACTGCCCGGGGAGCTCTGACATGCAGCCAGCGCCCCACTGCATTCTACAGCCATCTAGGACTTTCCGTTTTTAAATTTATTATTTATTCATTTTTTGGCTGTGTTGGGTCTTATTGCTGCGTGTAGGGCTTTTTCCAGTTGCAGTGTCTCGTTGTGGTGGCTTCAGGCTTAGTTGCCCTGCAGCATGTGGAATCTTCCAGAACCAGGGATCGAACCCATGTCCCCTGTATTGGCAGGTGGATTCTTTATCACTGGGTGGCTCAGACGGTAAGAATCTGCCTGCCGCTGCAGGAGACCCAGGTTTGATCCCTGGGTCGGCAAGATCCCCTGGAGAAGAGAATGGCAACCCACCCCAGTATTCTTGCCTGGAGAATTCCACAGATGGAGGAGCCCGGCAGGCAACAGTCCATGGGGTTGCAAAAGAGCTGGACACGACTGAGTGACTAACCTTTTTTTTTCCTTCTTTACCACTGAACCACTGGGAAGTCCTTTTTCTTCTTTCTTGAAGCAGTGCTTCCTCACAAAGAAGGCCACACCAGCAAGAACACAAGCGCAGGTGTGTGAGGAGAGAGAAGCAGCTAGAAGCATCCAGAGAGCTCTCCAGCACTGAGGCCCGTGGGGCCCCAGGCACGTTGCCGCCCTGCCCCTCCCTCCCCACCCCTCCACGGTGGAGTGGGGGCAGACCCCAGACTAGAAACGGCATCTCGGGCCCTCCAGGCTCCTTCCGCAAGGGCCTGGGCAGCTCTGGTTTCCACGGTCGGCACAGGGTGCTGAGTCACCAGGAAGTCTGGTCAGCGGCTCATGACTGAGGGCCAGGGAGCCCACAGGCGCAGGGCGAATGCAGGGGTGCCCCGGGGACTGTTTGGAGGCCTCCCTGCCACCCCCGCGTCCAGAAAGGACGCTTCTGCGCAGGGGCTGCCCCCGGGTGGGGTGCAAAGCCTTCAATTACCGCTGATGACAACCTTCCAGACGGTTTTACGGAACAGTTTATGGAGAGTTTGATCCAGACGTGAAGAGGTTCCTTGTGGGATGAAAGGTTAGCTAGGAGGGCGAGAGGGGGCAGGAGATGGAGACAGCCTGGGAAAAGGAGACAGACCTGTGGAGCGTCATCAGGAGACCCGTCTCGGCCAGAGGCTTGTGCGCCATCCTTCCATCCCATGCCCACCACCTGGGTTCAAGACTTGTTGGCACCTGGCGTGGGGGCGGCTGGGTGGGGAGGTGGTGACCACAACAATCTGGACTCCCAGCACCCGTCTTCTCCTCCAAGCCCCACTCTGGCCTCCATGATCGCCCCCTTACAACGTGGCTCTGCACTGACCCCAGCAAGAACCATAAACTCACATGCCCTCAGTGACAGGCCGGGGACCAGGGAGTGAAAGGAGGCTGGTGAAAGGCAATAGGGAGTGGTGGAGACTGTGGACAATGGGCCTTCTGAGGCCCCGGCACTGGGTGGCTGTCACTTGGCTCCAGCTGGGACCTGTTGGGTGGTGATATGGGTTCAGGACTGCCAGAGTTTTCCATTGTTCAGTCGAGTCAGAATTCTAGATTGTTCTAAATCCTAATTTCTAAACACTGCAATGCACTATATATACACACACACACACACACACACACACACATATATATATGGAGAGAGACAGAGAGACAGAGAAATCTAGGTGCTGCACAGGCCACACAAAGCCTGCCTGGGCCTGACTGCCCCTCAGCCTCAGATGAACAGAGCCCTGGTGGCCGGCCTCCACTCTCCCCTTTCTCCTGTCCTCCTAAAGTACCAACAGCTCCCTGCACATAGCCAGGGGTCTCCAGCTGCCTCCACCACCCCCATCACCCTGGGAGCCTCGCCTCTTAGAACAGCATCCCTGAGCTCCCCAGGGTGAGGGGACTCATTCCCTAGGGCCCCCGAGAGCCCCCACTGAAAGCACATAGCACAGCTGGACTGAAGTACGCCTGTGTGCTCCATTCTAAGCTGCTAATGACCTGATAACAGCATCTAGACAAAAAATACATACACTGCTTCAACTCGCAACTCTCCCCCAAGGTCTGCAGCTCCAGGACGAGTTGCCCCTGGCAACCTCTCTGAACACAAACCCCTCCCTCATTTGACTCTGCAACAGCCTCATTCTTTCATCCCCTGAGTGGGCCCAGCCCCCTCCTGCCACAGGACCTTTGCACATGCCAGTTCCCAGAATGCTTTCCCAACAGATCTTGCCATGGCTTGAGCTGGGGGCATGGAAGGTGAGGAGCAGATCCCTCAGCAGACCTCAACCTTACTCCTTTGTAAAGTGACGCCTGCACTGGCTTCAAGCCTCCTGATGGGGCCAAATCACAGCTACTTTGTGCCTCAGCACCTTTGGCCAGGCAATGTCTTCAGCCGGGGATGTCTACCTTTGGGCCCTGTATTAATTTTCCCCCCGCAGGGCTCAGTTCAAAAGTCACCTCCTCGGGGGCCTCCCTGGTGGTCCAGCGGTTAAGAATTCACCTGCCAGTGCAGGGTATATGGATTTGATCCCTGGTCCAGGAGGATACCACATGCCACGGGGCAGCTAAGCCCACGCACCACAACTACTGAGCCCATGTGCCCTGGAGCTCATGCTTCCCAATAGGAGAAGCCACCACAATGAGCACCCCAGCGAAGAGCACCCTGCTCGCCGCAGCTGGAGAAGCCACCAGGCAGCAGTGAAGACCCAGCACAGTCAAAAATAAATACGTTAACTCTTTATAAAGTCACCTCCTTAGAGAAGCTTTCCCTTCAAAACTCTCCAGGACAGGCCTCCCCAAGGCCTCCCCCTGGATACCCTCTCTCCCTTTGCCTTATTTTCTTTCTTTCTGGAACTCAGTTCCCTGACATCATCGTGTTCACATACTCCTTTCTCTCCCTCTCCTCCCATCATGGATGTGAACGCCACAAAGCCAGGGGCTTCACCTGGTCCTTCTCTGCACCCCAGGTGCCCCACGAGCATCCAGGCACCAATAAACACAAGCGATGCCAGTGCCCATTAAACCGGCACGTTATTTGGAAGACTCTCAAATTTCAGAAATTATTCACATCTGAGAAAAAAAATACATCTTAGAGGCACATAAATACTGGGTCTGAAATATGTGCCTCCTGGACGCCCCTGCATCCCAGATGGACGAGCCCTTTTTGAGCCCCTCCGTGGAGGTTGAAGCGTCTGCCCCACAGGCCGCTGCTTGAGTCCCAGTCCGGCTCTGCGGGCTCCAGGCACCTCGTTTCACACTCATGCCAGACTTGGGAGGCAGGTGGCTGTGTCCCCATTTTGCAGATGAGGAAACTGAGGCTCAGTGAGACCAAGGGCCTCCCATCAAAGTTACACAGCAGAAAAGGCACAAGATCCTACCCATTCCCAACCTCTCCCCGCCCCACGTGCCCCAGGAAAGGGGGAAGGAGAGGAGGAAAGAACTGACAGGAAGCCTGGAGCCCTCCTGTTGTAGCCCCAGTTCCAGGCCAGGGAGCTGCCTCTGGTAGTCCTGCGGGGGTGGGCCCAGAGGTGACTCGGGGTGGGGGGAGGCGGTGTCGTGATCCATAAGCTCAGGCTGTGGGGCAGCAAGTCCTGGCACACAGACAGTTCTGCTCACAGGGACCAGCCTACTGGGGATACCACCTCTGCCCTTAGACCTTCTGGCTGCCTTGCAAACACAGGAAGCACTAAGAGGCTCAGTCTTCTTCTTTAGATCCCAGATGATAATGTTCCTCAGACAAAGAAAGGGACTGAGACCTTTTCTGCAGAAACTGTGGTCTTCCAGCCTGTGCTGAGAGCAGGGAGACACGCGGTGCCTAGCGTCCCCCAGAGGGCAGCCCACTACTCCATCATAAAGCAACAGCAGCTTGTTGAATTTCATGCCACCCGGCTGGGCTGATGTCATGGCTCTTTCAAACCCCAGGGCCTTTGCACAGGCTGCTTCCTCAGCCTTGGAGGTGGCGGGTAGGAAGTGTAAATAGCCTTTTGGACTGATTTCACTGCTTTGTCCCAAGTCTAACTCCTCTGCAGACATCTCCTCCCTGAAATTTTTCTTGCCCCCTTTCTATACCCTCCCCCCTGGTAGAATTAGCTCCTCTGTACCCAGTGTCAGTTCTAACATGGTGCCTCTAAAAGTGAATCCTGGGGCTTCCCTATTAGCTCAATGGTAGAGAAATCACCTGCCCATGCAGGGGCTAAGGGTTCAGTCGCTGGTCTGGGAGGATCCCACATGCCACAGGGCAACTAAGCCCATGCACCCCAACTATTGTGCCCGTGCTCCAGAGCCCGGGAGCCGCAATTACTGAAGCCAACGCACCCTAGAGCCTGTGCTCCACAACCAGAGAGGCCGCTGCGATGAGAAGCCCGTCCACCACAAGTAGAGGGTGGATCCCACTCGCCACTACTCGAGAAAAGCCCCTGCAGCAATGGAGGCCCAGCACAGCCAAAAACAAACAGATAAAATTATGCATGTGCGTGTGCTAAGTCACTTCAGTCGTGTTCCACTCTTTGTGACCCCATGGGCTGTAGCCTGCCAGGCTCCTCTGTCCATGGGGTTCTCCAGGCATGAATACTGGAGTGGGTTGCCATTTCCTTCTCCAGGGGATCTTCCCAACCCAGGGATCAAACCAGCATCTCTTACATCTCCTGCATTAGCATGCAGGTTCTTTATCACTAGCACCACCTGGAAAGCCCTGATAAAATTCCAAGAATAAATAAATAAAAGTGGATCCCACTCAGGGGTGCATCTGTCTGTGCACCACTGGCCGTGCTTCTGACATCTGGAAGGGGCCAAGGGCGAGTCTGTTATCATATCGTTCCCGCAATGGAAGGACGGCACACCGTGCTGTGTCCAGGGATGGCTCACCAGGCCTTCACACAGCTCACGGAGGCCCTCTCCTTCCTCCTGGCCTTTACCTGGGGACCCATCCCCTAGAAGAAGCACCTCAGACTCACAGAGGGAAGCAGGGACAAGGATGATCCCTTCCCCCGGCCAGGGCTGACCTTTCTTTAAGACATTGCTTGACCCAGAGAGTCTCTGAGTCCATCTCTTGGTCTTCCAGACATCACACTCCATCACTTGAGCAAGGAAGGAGCAGAGGATGGGTGGAAACCACGCTGCCACCTACCTACACCCCAGCAGCTGGGGCTGCAGCAGGAGGCCTCCTGGGTTCTAGCTGGTCCTTTCTCCTCTCCTTCCTCTCCGCTGGGGCATATGGAGGGGGTAGACTGGGGGCTCTTTGCCTTTTCTGTTATGAAACTTTGATGGGAGACCCTTGGCCTGGCTCTCTGCCCATCCAAAGCCTGATGCCTGTTATCTAGAGATGCTCCTCATATGCGTGTGAACGAAAAACAAAAACTCAAGGGTTAGGAGTCCAGAGCTCAATCAACATCGAAAACAGATACTTATCAGGTGCTTGCTGTATACCAACACCTTTTAGATGTGCCCTTCTATCTTGTTTTATCTGCAGAGGGCATCAAAGAGACTGGGCGAGCAGGTGGCAGAGTTGGAACCCAGCCCCCGCAGTCTGAACTTCAGGCTACTTCAGACTCACTGGTCTGACATCTGCACAATGGGTCACAGCTCACAGCACCTGGCCCCCTGGAGTCCTGCCAAGAGGATGAGAGGACACATGTGGGCCAGCCTGGGGCCCACGCAAGCAGTGGGGGACCCACAGAAAAGCTGATGCAGCCCTGAGGGGTTCCCCCAGAAGTCAGCAGTGGGAGTCTGCTCTGCTAGGGCCCCAGCCTAGGGATGGGGAGCCCTAGGCCCCTGATCCACATGAATGCCATGAGGATCAAGCCCCAGGGGCCGTGGGAACTGCTGGTCAGGACAGGTGGGCATGACCATGTAGCAGGCACAGGGCCCCACTCATGGTTACTCTGACCTCCAAGGCAGGCCAACCGGTAGACACTCTTCCCAACCTCATCAGCAGAGCTCAGCTGTGGCCACAGCCAGGATGCCCAGGGTGGGGGCTTTGGCTTCCAGCTCCTTCCACCGAGGCCAGTTTGCCCAAGGTCATCACTGGCTCCCCAGCCTTTAAGGTCTGCTATATCCACACATATCACCTCCATCATCACTTACCTAATACCTTCCATAATAGGACCATTTTTAAAAATTCATTATTTATCTGAAATGTAAATATTTTATCACTATCTAGTGAAATCAGTCCAAGGGGCTACTTATACTTCTCTCTTACCTATTGCATTATGGTAAACTAATTAACTATAAACATAAAACATGGCTTACCATGTATACCTAAAACCATCATACACTTCAGCAGGAGTACAAGGCCCCATTCTGCCCAGCTTTTGAGAAGAGGGTCTCCGTTGCTCCCTCCTCAACCCCTAGACCCTGGAGGCCCCCTTTCCAGGTTTTCCAAAGTTGGGGAGTCCCAGCACATTCCTTCGACCCAGCACACGATGTGGAGTTATAGGACTGAGCACCCCTACATCTCTCCTGGGAAGAAATCTTGGGCTGTTGACTCGAAAGAACCCCACTTGGATTAGAAGCCAGGAACCCTGAGTTTCAGCCACAGTCACGGGACCCTGGGAGGGTCATTGCCCAAGCCTGAGCTTCCACTGCAAGAAGGAATAACCCTCCCAGCACTTGCGTGGTGGTCCAGTGGTTAGGAAGCCACCTGCCAATGCAAGGGACACAGGTTTGATCCCGGGTCTGGGAAGACTCCGCATGCTATGGGGCAACTAAGCCCATGCACCACAACTGCTGAGCCTGCTAGCCCTAGGATCTGCACTCCACAGCAAGAGAAGCCCACGCGTGACAACCAGAGAAGGCTCACATGCAGCAAGGAAGGCCCAGCGCAGCCAAAAAATAAGTATGTAAATAATTTTTTTAATCAAGAGTTTAAAGGAATAAACCTCCTAGAGGAAATTTCACTTCCCAAAAGCTCCCAGGATGGCTACCAGCCCATCTTGGGCTCCCAAGAAGGCACAATGACTAGCAAGGTCCTCCTCATGCCTAGACAGAAGCGGTGGGTGTTCATAATCTCATGGTTGATGAGTGTGAATAAAACCATGGCAGCCCTGAAAAATATCCCCGTTGGTAACAGAGGAAGAGATGTCGACAGGCACTGGGTCCCCACTGTCAGAAAAGCCACAGCCATGCAGCTGGCCACCTCCCTTCTCAGGCTCCCTGCCTCAGTCTCTCCATCTGTAAAATGGGTGAGCCTTCTGTTTAAAGAGGGACAAGGAGAGGCTGAGATTCAGACACTGCCTGAATTTGGAACTTTTCATTCCAGGAGAAGTCTCTCTCTCTAGGTGGGCAGGGGAAGGACACAAAGTAGTTGACACCTTCCCAATTGTGGGGAAACAGGGTGACCTCGCCGGCAGCCCCTTCAGCCCAGTGGTTGGGGGAGATGGACCCCACACCCATTCCCAACCCCAGCTCAAACCTTAATTGGTTTAAATCAATTCAAGCCCAGCATACCTACATCAGTTAGCCCAGGGCTGGTCCCAGGCCTGGGGTGGGAGTGAAGGACAATCAGGACTGGGTTTTGCAAATAAAAATATAGCTAAATTTGAATTTCAACTCAACAACAAATAAATTTTGTTTACCATAAGGATATCCGATGGAAACATTTGGGATATACTTTTACTAAAAATTCACTCCTTGTGGATCTGAATAACCTGGTGTCTTGTATTTTATCTGGCGACCCTACTTAGGACCCTCATTAGCCAATTGTGGGAAGAAATGCTTTCCCCAGCCCAGGACAGCGAGCAAGAAGCAGGTGGTCTCCTGGCCACTGGCTGTCATCTCACACCCACGGGGGAGGGCGGCCACAGGGCAGGCAGCACATCAAGGCAGTGGAAGAGGGCTCAGAGAGCCAGGGCATTGCAGGGGCTCCTGCATCACTGCCTGGCACCTACATTTACTGAGCACTCACGGACCAGGCACCACACTGAGCATGCCTTCACGTACATTGTGACTCGGTATGTTCCTGAGAAAGCCAGGACAGGTGAGGAAGTGAGGCTCAGGGTGCTGGTTGCTGACTGTCCAAGGCTGGATTTGAACCCAGGCAATTCAGTTTCTGGGGGATAAGCCACTGTGCTACCCTTTGAACATGCCTGCACATGGATTTCCCTGATGCTCCAGTGGTAAAGAATCTGCCTGCCAATGCAGATTCAGGGCAGACATGAGTTAAACCCCTGATCCAGGAAAATCCCACATGCCTCGGACCAACTAAGCCTGAGCACCACAGCTATTAAGCCTGTGCTCTAGAATCTGGGAGTTGCAACTACTGAGCCCAGGCGCCTAGAGCCTGTCTGCAACGAGAGCAGCCTGAACACCGCGACTAGAGAGGAGCCCCTGCTAGCCACAACTAGAGAAAGCCCGTGTGCAGCAAAGACTCAGCACAGCCAAAGATAAAATTAATTCATTTTTAAAAATATTTGTCTACTCCTTACCTTACTACAGGTGGGTACAGGATGGGGGGAGGTGTGTTGATTAATTATGTTAGTGATTAATATGCATTTGACCGCAATTGCCCCGGTGAAGAAACGCACAGAGCATCACGTGCCGGTGCTGCGACACCCATTGAGTTTGGGACGAACAGGGAGGTTGGGCCACACCCGCCCCCCGGGACCAGGATGTACGTACCCTGACCCAGTCAGTCCCCTTCCTCCCAGATTTCTTTCCTTTTAGGAATGGAAAGAGTTATGACAGCCAACCCCAGGGTTGGAGAGCAATTCCACTGGGCATCTAGTCTGGCAGAGAGGAGCCACCAGCCACCCAGGGCTGGCCCGAGTGAGAAATCCCCGTCAGTGCGCAGCCAGGATGGGGAGAGGCCCCAGGTCCCAGGGCATCAGCATGCACGAGCACCCAGCCCCTGCCGGCCTGTGCTGTAAGAAAACCCCCGCCCACACACCGGCAGGGACAGCGGAGCAAGCAGCCAACACGGCAAGCTTCCCCTGCTGGCGCTGAGCCCAGCCTGGCACCGTCCCTGGCTCCCTCAGACAAGGATGAAGACCACGCATCCTGAGAACCTGTGCTCAGCTTTCGGAATCCTTGAACCCAGGGCCACCAGGGGAGGAGGGGTTGTTGGCTCAGCCAGTCTCAGTCACCCACCCCAAACCAGGGCCAGATGAGAACCTAGGCACAGAGAGGTGAATGTGGCATATTCCTGCCCCTAGGTGGGCTTCCCTGGTGGCTCAGATGGTAAAGAATCTGCCTGCAGTGCAGGAGACCTGGGTTTGATCCCTGGGTTGCGAAGATCCCCTGGAGGAGGGCATGGCGACCCATTCCAGTATTCTTGCCTGAAAAATCCCACAGATAGAGGAGCCTGGCGGGTTACAGTCCATGGAGTCGCAAAGAGTTGGACACAACGGAGCGACTAACACTTTTACTTTCAGGAGCTCCAGATCAGCCCAGGAAGGAAGGAAGGAAGACAGTATGCCCAGAGCTGGGGCCTGGGCCAAAGAGGGGGCCACAGAAACCCAAAGGGGAGCTCCATCACCCCGCCTGGAGACGCTGATGGAGGTGATGCCCAGGCTGGGCTCAGGGATGAGGAATCAGGTGATGAAGAGGATAACCCTGGAACCACCATCTTGCTTCTCTCTTAGCTAGCCAGACTCCCTGGTTCCTTGGCCACAGCCAGCACTGTGAGATGGATCACAACCCATTTTGCAGAAGAGGAAAACTGAGGTGCACTCTGTCTCTTGGCATCACCTGCCAAGAGACAGAGAAGGGATCCAAACCTGGGACTTCTGCTGCCATCACTCTGGGACGGGACTGCTTCCCTGTCCTCTTGCTGCTGCTCCCGGCCAATCCACACCAGGTGCCAGAGCCAAAGCCAAGCCTTCTGCCTGGGCCCTGGAAAGCCCCTTTGGCTGGGAGATTTTCCCCAGCAAAGGGTCACACATTCTCAGCACCCAGGCCCAAAGCCGTCAGGGTGGACCACAGACCTCAGGGGACCGATACACCCTCTTTTCCCCTAGTCTGTGCCAGGTGAGCAAAACGGGGCCTGGTTGCCTCTGGGCTCACATGGGCAATGAGAAACCACACCAGTATTCTTGCCTCAAGAACCCCACAAACAGTATCTTCAAAGCAGCAGCTCCTAATACTTGGTGGGGTGGGGGGGGAGGGGCGGTCAGTGGTCAGGTCGGGAGAGGATGAAGGAAAGGTTGCCTTAGAGGGCTGACGGCTCCCAGCCTGGGGTTTGGTAGTTGGGCATGAACCACAAAGTCCACTTGGCGGCCCTCTGATAGAAGCTGGGGTCAAGGTCAGGCTTGGAGGCTCTGAGGTAGACAAGGCCAGGTTACAGACTCCCTCACTAGAAGGGAGGGGGTGAGGGGTCAGAGATGAGGAGTCCCCCATCTTAAGCAGATGTCAGAAGAAGAGACCTCCACTAACTCTGACTGAAATTCCAAGGCAGCTGGGCCTCAGAGGCCCTGGGCCCTGAGGTTTTCCTCTGAGCACCGCCCCCGCTCCAGATAAGCTAACTGGGGTTCTGGTCCCACAATGAACTGACTCAGTGGGCCCGATAGACACTCATTGCAAGTTCTCACCATCTCCAGGGCCTGCACTGGAAACAGAGACATTTGATGCCCTTCTGTGACTTTTATCCAAACTATGTAAAGAACTCTTACAGGGACTTCCCCTGTGGTCCAGTGGTTAAGACTTTCAATGCAGGGGTCACAGGTTTGATTCCTGGTTGGGGAACTAAGATCCCACATGTCAAACAGTCAAAAAGCAAAAAACACAAATAAAAAATAAACAAGGACTCTTAGAACTCAATGAGAAGAAAGCAAATCATCTAATTAAAAGTGAGCAACATTTGTGAATGGATAGTTCTCCAAAAACAGGCCAATGAGACCATGAGAAGATGCTCGGCATCCTTAGCCATCAAAAAAAATACAAATCAAAACCCCAAGGAGATGACCCTTCAAACCCGCTCAGATGGCTAGAACCAAAAAACAGACAATAAAGACATTGGCGAGGATGTAGAAGGAACTGGAAACCTTGTGTAAAATAGAGCAGCCACTCTGCAATACAGTTTGTTCTTCAGAAAGTTAAACAGATCAACAACAAGGTCCTACTGTATAAGACAGGGAACTACAGTCAATATCCTGGAATAAACTATAAGGGAAAAGAATATTACAAAAAAAGAATGTCTATATGTATAGCACAGAGTCACTCTGCTGTACAGCCGAGATGGGCACAACACTACAAATCATTATTTTCAATACCACGATTGAAAAAAAAAGGTGAACCAGAGAATTACCCTATGACCCAGCAACTTCACACCTGGCTATCTATGGAAGGAAAGAGAAATGAAAACACACGTCTGCATAAACTTGTAGGAGCATGTTCACAATAGCCCCAAAGTGGAAGCCACCCAAATGTCCATCATTTCATGAATGGATAACCAAAACACGGCCTGTTCACACAAAGGAATAATACTCAGCCATAAAAAGGAGTGGATTCTGATGCCTGCCACGACATGGATGAACCTCAAAAACATGCTTACTGAAGAAGTCCATTTTTTACTATTTTATGTATATGTGTGTGTGTGTGTATGTATGTGTATATATATATATATATATATTTCACTGTTATATATAAAATGTAGAGCTTTCCAGGTGGCTCAGTGGTAAGGAATCCGCCTGCTGATACCAAGACATGCGGGTTGTATCTCTGCATCAGGAAGATCTCCTGGAGAAGGAAATGGCTCCAGTATTCTTGCCTGGAGAATCCCATGGACTGAGGAGCCTGGTGGGCTAGGGATCACAAAAGAGTTGGCCACAACTTAGCGACTAAAGAACAACTATATAAAAATGTATATAAAATGTTCAGAAAAGGTAAATCAATAGAAACATAAAATAAATTAGTGGTTGCCTGTATCTGGGGGTAGCTATGGGAATGACTGCAAATGGGCACCAGTTTTCTTTTTCAAGCAATGAAAATGTAAAATTAGATTGCGGTGATGATTCTACAACTCTGTGAATTTACTAAAATTTGTAGAACTCTGTACTTTCAAAAAAAATTAATTTTTTATTTTATTTTTTTGGCCACACTGCAAGGCATGTTGGATCTTAGGTCCCTGATCAGAGATCCACCCTACACCCACTGCATTGGAAGCTCAATCTTAATCATTGGGCTGCCAGGGAAGTTCAAACTGCGCACTTTAAATAAATGAATTTGGAGGGATGTTGAGTAAACTTCAATAAAGCTGCTTTAAAAAAAAGCTGGCCTCCCAGACCCAGAGAGGTATCTGGAGACCCCCTGGGGGACTCTGAGTGTGTGGCGCTCCTCAGTGGCCTGCCTATGTTTCCTTGTCTGCAAAGAGTCGGACACAACTGAGCAACTGGACTGAACTGAACTGAAAGCAGGATAAGGGCTTCCCAGGAGATGCTGTGGTAAAAGAATCCGCCTGTCAATACGGGAGACGTAGGAGATGCGGGCTCTATCCCTGGGTTGGGAAGATCCCCTGGAGGAGGGCATGGCAACCCACTCCAGTATTCTTGCCTGGAGGATCCCACGGACAGAGGAGCCTGGCGGGCTATCGTCCACGGGGTCACAAAGAGTTGGACACGACTGAGCACGCATGAAAGCAGGATAAGGGGCCTCCCTTTTGGGGTGACCCTGCCCTCGCCCCAGTCCCTCCTGCTGAGGACAGACCCCAGGGGAGTTAGGCAGGGGAGGGGCATTGCTACTGGGGAATCAACTCACTGTGACATGCTCGGAAACGCAACCACAGCTCATCAGCCAGAGGCTTGGGCAACATAAACTGACGCAGGTGCCAACTGAGACAAGGGGCTGGGCCAGGCTCCTCCCCACCCCAATAGTTCCCCAGGGTCATGGGCGTCAGCATTGGAACTCCACCCCCAGGATTTCTGAGCAGAACAGGAACCCTGGAACTATGCTATGCCAGAGGCATAGCAGGTCAGTCTCCACCAGCTCAGTAACAAGGGGCGTTAGCAGTGTAGACTGCTGGTTAGGTGCTCAGAACCTGGGCTCAAACAGACTGGATCAAATCCCAGCTTGTCCACTAGGTAGCTTTTGATAGCCAGTGAGTTTTAGCATTTCTCAGAGTCTCAATTTTTTTAATCCAAAAAATGACCAGGGACCTCTCTAGGGGTCCAGTGGTTAGGAAACTGCCTGCCAAAGCAGGTGACATGGGTTTGATTCCTGCTCTGGGAAGATCCCACATGCCGAAGGGCAACTAAGCCCACGCGTTCCAACTCCTGAAGCTCACGTGCCATAGAGCCTGTGAGCCAAAACGAGAGAAGCTACCACAATGAGAAGCCCGTGGGCAGCAACAAAGACCCAGCACAGCCAAAAATAAAATAAATGAATGATTTTTTTTTAGAAAATCACAACAAAAAATGGTCATGATATTACAGTGCCAGTGTGGTAGACTCTGGCAAGGATTAAAGCCGTGGACATAGAACTTTCTGTGACCCTCATCCTGTCTTCACTCTGATCTCCTCCTAACGTTGGAGCTGGTCACTGCAGGACCCAGAGGCAGGGCTGGCTGTGAGTGGACAAACAGGCCCGAACAATCTATTAGGGTATAGAGCAGGACGGTGGGCAGCTTTTCTTCTTAACCCAGAAACTCTCACAGAAGAGTTGGGAAAACCTAAACAGAACCCTTGGTGGAATAGTCAGGTGGCTCCTCAAACGGTTAAACCCAGAGTTACCCTATGACCCAGCAATTTCACTTCTAGATATGCACCCAAGAGAACCAGAAACTTACATCCACACAGAAACTTGTACACGAATGTCCCTGCAGCCTTATTCATGGGCGCCAAACGGCAGAAACCACCCAAAGGTCCATCAACAGATGAACAAACAAAATGCAGTATATCCATACAATGGAGTATCATTCAGCCATAAAAAAAGAATACTGATGCAGGCCAGGACATGGATGAACCTTGAAAAGCTAAAGCAGCAAGATACAAAAGGCCACGTATTCCACGATTCCACTCATGTGAAAGTCCAGATAGGGAACTCCAGGGGACAGAAAGCAGATGGTGGTGTCTGGAGGTGGGGGGAGGAGGCTAGGAGGGCTGGTAGTTCATGGGTACCAGGTTTCTTTTTGAGATGTTGAAGATGTTCTCACACTGATAGTGGTGATGGTTGTACATATCTGCAAATATAGCAAAACCCACCGAGTTGTACTTTTAAATAGCTGAAGTGTATGTAAACTGTATTTGAATACAACTATTCAAAAAAAAAAAAAAAAAGAATTCTGGAATTTGTACACTGAAGGACCTTCAAGACCGCTGGGTCCAACTCTGGGCCCAGAGATGAAGGAAGTGAGGCTAGGAGGGGGAGAGATTTGCCCAGGGTCACATGGGGCTTCCTGTTTCCTGGGGCCAGAAGGAAGGGGGGTGGGTGTGCGGGGGCTTGACCTTCAAGGTCAAGGGCAGAGGGGTCCCAAGGGGACAGGAATGGTGGGCGCCTGTTGGTTGGAATATCTGGCAAGCTCTGTGTAGACCTCCTAGCCCCCAGTCTCTTGTACTTCAAGCAGCCCAGGGTCCTTCATCTCTGCCAAGATGAAGGGCAGGAGGGAACCACGTGGACATCCTTGTATACAGAGGGAGGCTGTGTGTCAAGCATG
This sequence comes from Bos taurus, assembly GCF_002263795.3. Lineage (NCBI taxonomy): Eukaryota > Metazoa > Chordata > Mammalia > Artiodactyla > Bovidae > Bos > Bos taurus. Next base: position 13,318,749 of record NC_037352.1, read on the forward strand.
TCAAATGATCCCCTTATTTTAAGGGGTTTATGTGCTTAGTTGCTTAGTCGTGTCCAACTCTTTGAAATCCCATAGACTTAGCCCACCAGTCTCCTCTGTCCATGGGATTTTTCCAGGCAGTAATACTGGAGCAGGTTGCCATTTCCTTCTTCACGGGATCTCCCCAAGCCAGGGATCGAACCCAAGTCTCCTTCAATGACAGGCAGATTCTTCACCATTAGCGCCACCTGGGAAAGGTTACTTTAAGGGAAGGGGGTGTGAAAGAGACTCGGAGGGGTGAAGGGGCTCACCTGGAAGGACACAGACCAGAGTGGAAGCGGTTTGTGTGACCCTAGACCCCACAGACGGAAGGGGTGCCTTGCTTCCAGCCTGGGGTGGGCAGGGGTAGGGGGAATTCTCCGCTGAGCAGGCACACCAAGGAACCAGTGTTGGGACAGTGAGGTACAGGAGTCCCTGAATCCAGGCAGGGCCCTGGTGTCTCCACCTTGCCCCAGGCCTTCCATGGTCTCTGAAATAACCGGTGGGGTTGGGGCCTGGGAGCCACCCACCTCCTGTCCACTCCACCCAGAGGCTTCTCTCTGCCATCATTCTCCCCATGACCTGGGCGAGTACCCAGGCTCACATCCCTTCCCACCCAGTGAGCCGCCCAGGCTTTGGAAGAGGGTCTCTGGGATTGGACGGCTGCTCTCAGGTCTCCCCCAGCTCCTCAATGGCCCAAGGTTACATGTTCCCCCTGGCCCACCAGCCCATTGGGATGATCCCGTAAACCCAGCCAGGACACACACCAAGGCTATGGCCAAGGGGTGAGAAAGAGCTGTGAGCTTGAAGGCCAAGACCCCACAAGTAGGTGCGTCATTTTTATTGGGTCTAGATCTTTCTGGAGGTTCAGGGAGGCCCTGGGGTGGAGGAGGACCGCCAGTCACAACATGGAGACGTGGCCTGGCCAATCCCAGGGGTAGGGGAGAGGCCTCAGGACACACCAGAGTTGCCCTCGGCTCTGAATCTAAGTGCCCAGAGGGAGTTTTGAGAAACACTGGCGCTTCTCAGATATGCCTTCGCTAGCCCTCTAAGCTGTCCCTTCCCAGTCCTGGATCCATCATTAAACCAGGTCCACCTGGCCACTCCACAGCTCTAGAGCCTTCAGTGGCTCCCTAGCACCCAGCACTGGTGCACCCCTCATCCCTACTCCAGCCTTAGGGACTTGGTCCTGGGCTCCATCCTCTGAGGCCTCCTTGGTTTGCCACATGCTGTTCCCAACTGGCTTTCCTCTGTTCCACCCAGAAAGTTCTACTCAACGGTCAAAACTCCAGCCCCATAGCAGTCATCTCTGACAGCCTTGGGGAGCTTGATTCAGAAATGAAAGGCAACCTACAAACTTGAGAAGAACTATTCACTAATTCGATAAAATGTTATTGTTCCTTATAATTTTAAGTGGGAGAAATAAAGCATGTAATGGAACACAGTACCCTACTTTTTGTGTTGGACGAGAAGAAGTAAGAATATCTATTGTTTGTAGTTTAGTTGCTAAGTTATGTCTGACTCTTTTGTGACCCCATGGACTGTAGCCCGCCAGGCTCCTCAGTCCATGGGATTTCCCAAGCAAGAATATTGAAGTGGGCTGCCATTTCCTTCTCTAGGAATATCTGTATCTACCTATTATGTTCAGTTTTGCAAAAAGAAAGGAAAATGAACAGAAACTCATAAAAACAGTCCCTCAAAGGGAGCTGGTTGGGATTAGAGACGAGGGGTCCCGGAGGGGAGTGGGCTTTTGAACTTTGCTCCATTCATATATTGTTTTATGTTCCAGAAATGAAATTAAAAAGAAAGCAAAAACACCAAATGTGAAAACAAAATAGAAACAAATGAACCTACGTAACAAATTGATAACAGAATCACAATGAGAAAAGTGCTTCTCAGAGCTTTTGAATACAGCGATCAGACTGTATTTCCTCACAGTGACACAGTATAAGGACGAAAAGAAATGCAAAGGAATCTTAGCTAGCATCCAGTAATGTTTTTTAAAAACCTGAAATGAAATTTAGAATACATAAAATCAACCATTTTAAAGGTTACAATTCAGTGACATTCAGTATTTGTGATGTTGTGTGACTATTGCTATTACTGTTCTAAAACATTTTTGTCACCTCAAAGTAAAACCCTCAGACCACTAAGTGGTCACTCCTCATCCCCTCCCCCCACCGATCTGCTTTTGTCCACTGTTTATTTTTAGAAGTTTCCACTATTACGATTTTGAAATGATTCTACACGTATTGTAGGATAAAGCAAAAAGTAAACACGGATATTAGAAATCTAGATTTTCAGTGTAAGAGAAAAGAAATACAAATATAACGTAAAAACTGTTAGGATGAATAGGAATTTGTCCACCCATGTCCACAGCAGCATGACTCTCAACAGCCAAGAGGTGGAAACAAACCAAATCTCCATAAATGGAGCAACGGATAAACCAAATACGGCATAAACATACACAGGAACAGTGTTCTGCCTTGAAAAGGGAGGAAACTCTGACACATGGTATAACAAGGGTGAGATTTGAAAGATTATGTTAATTGAAAGAAGCCAACACAAAAGGACAGATATTATATGATTCCCCTTATATGAAGTACCCAGAATAGTCACATTCATAGAAAGTAGAATGCTGGTTATGAGGTGCCAGGCAGAGAAGGTAATGGGGAGTTATTGTTTAATGGGTACAGAATTTCAGTTTAGGATGATGAAAAGTTCCGAGATGAGGGATGGTGGGTGACAGTTGCAAAAAACAGTTAAGATGGCAAATTTTGTTATACTTTCCCACGTGGGACTCGCCTGGTAGTCTGCAGGCTCCCAATAAAGGGGACCAGGGTTTGATCCCTGGTCAGGGAACTAGATCTCATGTATCGCAACTAAAAGATTCTGAGTGCTGTAAGATCCAGCACAGCCAAATATATATTTTATCACAATAAAAAAGTAATTAAGAAAATACTCTTTCCGATACGTGAAATCTGAATCAGAAATATCAATACATATTTAGGTATCAGGCTTCCCTAGTAGCACAGATGTTAAAGCATCCGCCTGCAATGCAGGCAACCAGGGTTCAATCCTGGGGTTGGGAAGATCCCCTGGAGAAGGAAATGGCAACCCACTCCCGTATTCCTGCCTGGAGAATTCCATGGACACAGTAGCCTGGCAGGCTACAGTCCATGGGGTCACAAAGAGTCAGACACAACTGAGCTATTAACACACACACACATTCATGTATCAATACGCGTACATGCTGAGGCTGAAGCTCCAATACTTTGACCACCTGATGCGAAGAGCCAACTCATTGGAAAAGAGCCTGGTGCTTGGAAAGACTGAAGGCAGGAGGAGAAGAGGGTGACAGAGGATGTTGGTTGGATAGCATTATGGACTCAATGGACACGAGTCTGAGCAAACTCCCACAGATAATGAAGAACAGGAAAGCCTGGTGTGCCGTAGTCCATGGGGTTGCAAAGAGTCAGACACAACTGAGCAAATGAACAACAAATGTGTACATGATTTTTATATACAAATATATTTTCTGAAATGGTTTAGGAGCACGGACACCCCAGTAGCAATGAGCACACCTAATACTCAGGTCGTGGTTTCTAAACATCATTTCTTCTTAACTGAGGCTCTTTGGAGAAATGGCTGATTCCAGATGGCCTTACTATATCTTGTACCAAAAAGCAAGAAAGCTACCAAAGACAAAAAGAATCATACCAAAGGTCACAAAAGCCAGCTTGAAGGGACTCCCCTTGGCTAAACTAGGACTTCTTAACTTTGAGACGAATACTGACTATAATGAACGGCAAGGTATTCAATAAATAAATATCTCTGCATTCACACTGATACTGTGCGTATCCTCGTCATTCACAGATTCAGTATTTGCAAGTTTGTCTGCTCGCTAAACTCTATTTGTAATCCTCAAATCAACACTCACTCATCCAGCAACAGTCACAGTCTTTCTTGGATATGGATCAAGTGGTTAAAAAAAAAAAAAAAGATTCATTTGACATGGATATTCACAGGTAAGGTTGAACAAGGCAACACCCTGCCTACCTTGTTTCAGCTCTCAGACCATAAACAAAAGTCCTTTTTGTGGTCTGAGTGCCAGGGTTTTTACCCCCACTTCACATTTTTGTGGTTTTTGTCAATGATTTGGCTGCTGAAAATGGCCCCAGGCATAGTAAAGTGCTGTGTAGTACTCCCAAGCCCAAAAAGAGGCTAAGACGTGTGTTGCAGAGAAAATGTGCGTGAGACAAGCTTCATCCAGGTATGAGTTTCAGCACTTTTGGTCATGAGCTCAATGTTAATGAATCAACAACACATACTGAATAAAAAGACTTTAAACAGAAACACACACAAAACAAAGTTACATAGTGATTGGTTGACCAAAAGATTGTGACCCAAGGCTCTCAGGAAGCTAATCCTATATTTCCTCTAAGAGCGATGGTTCAGGGTTTGAGGCAACCCCACAGAACCTAACTACCACGAATAATGGAAATTGACTATACTTGAAAAAATAAAAGTGGGGGAAAGCTCTTCCCAGAGAAGAATACCAGGCTCCCCAGGTGGTGCAGTGGTAAAGGATCCACCTGCCAATGCAGGAGATGGGAGATGTTAAGAGATGCAGGAGACACGAGTTCGATCCCTGGGTTAGGAAGATCCCTTGGAGTAGTAAATGGCAACCCACTCCAGTATTCTTGCCTGGAAAATCCTCTGGACAGAAGAGCCTGGTGGGGACATAGGGGAAAATCCTCTGGACAGAAGAGTCCATGGGGTCATAAAGAGTTGGACACAGCTGAGCACGCACGCAAGCAAGCAAATAGAAGAACACTAGCTAAAAACACAGAAAGAAAGACAGAAAAATAAACTTTGCAGACTCCAATGTGGTAACCAATTCATAATCAGGCAAGGATCTCTGCTGGCCGTGGAAGCCCTGGGTGAAAGGCTATTTGGGGACAGCATACTCTCCCAGTGCCAAGATATCATCACCCCATGGGCTGCTTATTGCACAAGGGAGAATGCAGTGTAAAATGGAGAAACCAAGCAGGCAACACCAAAATTAAGAAATAAACTCAGCATCACTGAGTGATACATAAACAGCTGGTATGAGTTCCTCACTGTGATGCCATGAAACGTCACCCATGGGGTATTCTTGCTTAACCAGTTGCATCAGAATCTAGTTAAGCCTCTAGGCTTAAGTCTTCCAGGTGACAGGACATACAGGAGACAGAGGGGCATGAAGCCCCTCAGGACCACATCATTAGACAATATGAATTTGAGAGCATCTATAAGGTGATGATTTGGAGAAGGCAATGGCACCCCACTCCAGTACTCTTGCCTGGAAAATCCCATGGACAGAGGAGCCTGGTAGGCTGCAGTCCATGGGGTCACAAAGAGTCGGACACGACTGAGCGACTTCATTTTCACTTTTCACTTTCACGCATTGGAGAAGGAAATGACAACCCACTCCAGTGTTCTTGCCTGGAGAATCCCAGGGACGGCGGAGCCTGGTGGGCTCCTGTCTATGGGGCTGCACAGAGTCGGACATGACTGAAGCAACTTAGCAGCAGCAGCAGCAGCAGCATAAGGTAATGATATGGGATTCCCTGGTGGCTCAGAATCTGTAAAGAATCAGTAAAGAATCTGCCTGCAATGCAGGAGACGTGAGTTCAACCCCTGGCTTGGGAAGATCCCCTGGAGAAGGAAATGGCTACCCACTCCAGTATTCTTTCCCAGAGAATTCCATGGACAGAGGAGCCTGGTGGGCTACAGTCCATAGGGTTGCAAAGAGTCGGACATGACTGAGCGACTAACACTTTCGTAAGATGAAAGATCTAGATTCTTCTAAAAGTCAAAGTCATGGGGGAAAGAAAGATGGCAGGATGAAAATAGTAAAAGATTAAAAGACCGCCCGGAGTAGGAAATAGCAACCCGCTCCAGTATTTTTGCCTGGAAGTTTCCATGGACATAGGAGCCTGGAGGGCTATAGTCGCAAAGATTGAAAAGACATAACCAAATGTGAGGTATGAACTGGGTGGGATAGAATCCTGGTTTTAAAAAAGCAGCTATGAAGGGACTTCCCTGGTGGTGCAGTGGTTAAGAATCTGCCTTGCAGTGCAGGGGACACAAGTTTGATCCCTGGTTCCGGAACTGGGATCTCACATGCCACACAACAATAGGGCCCATGTACCGTACCTGCTGAGCCCGTGCTCTGGAGCCTGAGAACCACAAGTAGAGAAGCCCCCACGCACGCAACGAAAGACCCCTCATGGTGCATTGTGGATCCTGCAAGCCGCAGCTGAGAACCAATGCAACCAAAAATAATTTTTTTTAAGCAGCTATAAAATATATTTTTACAGATTGAGACAACTGAGAATATCTGACTGTAGACTGGATGCTATTGAAATTCTGCTAATTTTCTTGGACATAATAATGTATTCACCTCTCATAGTACAGTTCATTTTGCATCCAGCCAGGCCTGGGTCCAACTTCTGGACAAAACACACCAGTTAGTAATTACTCCCACTCTTTGCTAGGCCCTGGGCGAGGGGTGCTGTTTACAAGGGTCCAACTGCCCAGGTGTGCATCCTTCTTGCTGGCTGTGTGACCTTGGGAAATTTACTGAACCTCTCTGGACCTTATCTGTAACATGGCAGAAAGAACAGTACCAAACTCACACGACTGAGGATTAAATTAAATAAAACCTTCTGGCTCAGCTGGTAGGAAATCTGCTTGCAATGCGGGAGACCTGGGTTCAATCCCTGGGTTGGGAAGATTCCCTGGAGAAGGGAAAGGCTACCCACTCCAGTACTCTGGCTTGGAGAATTCCATGGACTGTATAGTCCATGGGGTTGCAAAGAGTCGGACACGACTAAGCGACTTTCACTTTCACTTCACTTTCTCTTGAAGGGCTTAGTTCAGAACAAAACAAGTTCTCAATAATGTTATAGATTTTCAGCTGTAGAAAGAGCAGCTCATCTTTCCAGAGGCTGCTTTGGGGCAATGACTGAGCACAGCGGTGCTACTAAGACATGTATCTTCCTGAGATTTTATGTATATCCCTTATTTATGGACACATATATATATATTCTCTGTGCGACCCCATAGACGACAGCCCACCAGGCTTCCCGGTCCCTGGGATTCTCCAGGCAAGAACACTGGAGTGGGTTGCCACTTCCTTCTCCAATGCATGAAAGTGAAAAGTGAAAATGAAATCACTCAGTCATGTCCGACTCTTTGCAACCCCATGGACTGCAGCCTACCAGGCTCCTCCGTCCATGGGATTTTCCAGGCAAGAGTACTGGAGTGGGGTGCCATTGCCTTCTCTGCATATATATACACACACAGATCTTCCTCGACTTACCATGGGATTACATCCCAAAATACCCAACATAAATTGAAAATATAAATGGAAAACATACTTAATAAACCTGATCTTCCAAACATCAGAGTTGAGCCTTACCTACCTTGAACATGCTCAGAACACACATTAGCCCACGGCTGGGCCAAAGCACCTAACAGAGCCCACTTTATAGTCAATTTGTGTGACTCATGTAATGTATTGAGTACAGCACTGAAAGTGAAGTACAGAACAACAGTAAGGGCACTGGTCATTCACCCTTGTGATCGCATGGCTTCCACCGCCCAGCATCACAAGGCAGGAGTTCGTCCAGGAAAAGATCAAAATTCAGAATTGGAAGTCGGGTCTTTACTTAAGGCACAGGGCTTTCACACTGTTTAAAGCAAGAAATGGGGCCAGTGGTTAGGAATTCACCCGCCAATGCAGGGGACATGGGTTCAACCCCTGCTGCAGGAAGATTCCACATGCCGAGTGGCTACTGAGCCTGCCCTCTCGAGTCTGTGCTCCGTAACAAGGGAAGCCACAGCAGTGAGAAGCCTGGGCACCACAGCTAGAGAGTAGCCCCCGCTTGCCACACCTAGAGAAAGCCCGCGCACAGCAACAAAGATCTAAAGCAGCCCCAAACACAATTCTTTTAAAACGTAAAAAATTTAAATTGAACCATCATAAGTAGAACCACTGTATATTGGAGATTGTCTATCCGAGAATATACACACCCACATACATATAATTAATAGGTGGGACACTTCACCTTGAATTTTAGAGGCCAAGTCGTGCACCTCTTAGCAAGCCTGGGGAGGTGGGCCTTGTCTCCATCCAATTTGCAGATGAGAAACCTGTGTGTCCACAACACACAGGACTGGAGTCCCAGTCGGGGCCCTTGCCACGGCCCCTCATCTCTCTCCTGCTGGACTTGTCATATGAACTTGGGGTGGGGAGGGACATTAGGGCTGCCCAGACTCCCTGGGGGACAGAGACCAAGAAAGGGCCCTGGTCTGTCGCATACCTCTCTTCTCTTTTGTTTGTTGCCAGCTTCTCACTTCAGAAGACAGATGGGACTGGGCACGGCCTTGGGGGGTCTCCGTTCTGTAAAGGCTTTTCTACCCCTGGCCTCGGCCCAAGCACTAGGCTGGACAGAGCGACACGTAGATGTTGTCACCCAGGAGAGCACAGTCCCGTATGTCCATAAATCCTGTGTGTCGGGGGCTTGTGAAGCCAGCCAAGAATACTTTCTAACTCAAAGTAGAGCAGTGTGGCCATTTTTACCTGCAGAACTAGCAAGCCACCTGGGAGGAGACCGGGTTTCAGGTGAGTCACCGCGGGGAGGGGTCTGTTAGTCACGCTATTTTTGTTGCTGTTTTGTGCTCAGTCGTGTCTGACTCTTTGAGACCCCGTGCACTGCAGCCCACCAGGCTCCTCCATCCGTGGGATTCTTCCAGGCAAGAATACTGGAGTGGATTGCCATTTCCTTCTCCAGGGGATCTTTCTGACCCAGGACTTGAACCCAAGTCTCTGTGCCTCCTGCATTGCAGGTGGATTCTTTACTACTGTACTCCCTGGAAAGCCCCTATTAGTCAGTGGAGGGCAAATAAGGGGAGCCAGGGGGTGTATGGAGGTATCTTCGAGAACAGGGCTCAGATAACTACGGCCTCCAGGACAACACTGGCTCACTTCCGGCTTTTATAAATAAAGCTTTATAGGCACACCCATTCGTTTACATATTGCCTACTGCCAGCCCCTCCCACTTTCTTGTAGCAGACTCTTTGTGCCAAGTAGCATCCAGGGCACCCTCTCCCACTCTGGTCATGACCAGGCTCCCTCCCAATCTGCCTGCCCACAGGTCCCTTAGTGACCTGTGCAGAGAGCGCTGGCAGCTGCTCCTGTCAGTCCTACCAGCTTTTTGTAGCTATTTATGTAGCAAAATCTCAATGAAATGTCTTTTTCCCTTAAAAAATAACAAGCAGAGCTGAACTGCTATGACAGAGACTGGATGGCCCATGAAGAAGTTGCAGGAGTTCCAGGCTTCGTCAGTTTTGTTCTCTGCCGCCTTCTCCCGAGCACCTACCCCAGTGTGGAGGGCTAGAAAGTGACACGAAGCTGCCTCCTAATGTCACCTTCTAGTTCTGTTAACGTGAGCTCTTTTCAAGCACTTTTGCAAAGAAGCCAACCTTTCACGGAACAGATGACAAGGAGGGGCCCCTCGATGTGGCCCTCAGCCCCCTCTAGCCTCCCTGTCCCTGGTGTGGCTGATCTCCTGCCCTGCCCTTGGCGGCCTGGGGCTGCCCTGCAAGCCCAGCCAGGCCTGTGAATCATCAAGGGCTGACTCACTCACTGTCTAAAAATACATATTGTCTCATGTTGGCCGGTGTTGCTTTGATCACTGTTTGCACTCATTCCGGTCATTTTCTGCTCAAGTTAGAGCCCTGAGCAGGCAAGGTCTGGGTTTTCACCACTCCGGGTCCCCTCATTCCAGTTCTGTCCACTGTCTGAAGAGCATCTGGAAGGAAGTGCTTGGATGTTTTGTACAGACTGCCCACTGCTTCTCATTTACTGTGTGACCCTGGGCAAATCACCCAACCACTCTGAGCTCTCAATTTCCATCATCTGTTGCCAGGATGAAACGAGCCAAGGAGGCTCTGCCGATGCCGCGGTGCTTCTTCCTACCTGAGTAAGGGGCGGGGGTGGGGGTGATCTGCCTACTGACCCCTTCGCTGGGCTTTTCTCTGCCAGTGATATCATCTGACATCATCTCAACATCCAAGAAAATCGGGAAGCTGAGCCGATGCCGAGTTCTGGATCTCGGTGCCAAGCGCCGGGGAAGCTCCAGTTACAGAAAACAAGTGGAAACCACAGGCCCCGGGCTGAACGTGGAACTAATTTGGGAAGCAGTGAGGAACAGCAGGACACAGCCCAGAGGCTGATCCACCCCGAGCGAGGCCACTGTCCAGGTGGGACATCCGGGGCCCCATGGAATTCTCCAGCACCTGCTTCTTTCTGCAGAGGGCTGGGGGCCAGGATGGGACCCACCTCAGGATGGCTGGGTGGAGATTCAGAGCATGGGCTTTGGAGGCTGGAGCGCCTACAATCGGATCCTCCGTACTCTGTGACCTGGGGCCTGTGGCCTCACCTCTCTGAGCCTCGGCTATCACATCTGTCAAGTATGGGAACTAGGAATGCCTTTCTCATTGGGTTGCTACATAAAAGGTTTATCGCTGTGCCCCAGCACCAATCAAATCCTCAGGAAGTCAGAAACGTGGATATAGGACTTGGGAGACAGGGGATATGGGAGTTAAGACTGGTATGGTCCTCGTTCATGTATTCATTCAACACACACTTACAGAGCATCTCCTCTATGCCAGCTACCATAGGGAACAAGACAGACCCAGCCCTGTCCCCAAAAGAAAGTGAGCAGATAATATGTAGCTGTAATAATCTTATGAAGAAAAAGAACAGGGTTCTTGGATGGAGAATAATGGGGGGGTTCTCAGGGGAAGACTGAAAAATTGGCATCTGAGTGAAGGTCTGCAGTGTGAAGCGGTTGCAGCGAAAGGAAGATTAGAGGAGGGGACTCTAGGCAGTGGAAGAGCATTGCAGCAGCCCTGAGGCAGGAAAGAACTGAGGGGTTAGGGGTCGGGGGGTTAGAGATTCAGCAGGGTCAGCCACAGTCAGGATTTTCGATTTTATTCCAGCTGTCCAGGGAGTGGTGCTGGGGCCAGGCAGCATCGTGAGCGCTCCCTCTTGGGGAGGCGCTGAGCTCTCTGGAGCGCAGGGCTGGTCCAGTGCCCCCTGCCCCCAACAGGCAGCATGCCCTGAGGCCAGACGCAGCAACTGCCATGCCATCCCCTAAAGGCTAGGGGGATGCCCACAATCCACCTTGGGGCCTCCGCAGGCCAAAGACCAAGAATGGGCTGGGGTGGGAAGGGTCAGCTCAAGATAGTGGACTTTAGGAAAATTAGGGAACCCCCCACTGTCCCTCCTACAAAGGATAAAACAGACCCAGAGGGGAGAAGTGACTTGCCCAGGATCACATGATGTGTTAGTCCCATTCTTATATACATCTGTCTAGAAATGATTTGCTGAGCCCTACAATACAGCATGTCCTGTTATAAGCACAAGGAATAGGAGGGTACATAGTAAGACTCGGCCCTTGTCTAAGATTCCCCATACTCCCCAGACAAGGATATTTAAGCTGACATCTGTAGCTGACATCCCCAGAGACGGCCGCTCCCCAAATCCTCCACCTCCTAGCTCAGTTCCAGTTTGGCCGTCTGCCCCTCCCCCAGGCCTGCTGATCTGGGGGTTTGTTTGGGGGCAAACAGTTCACATTCTTCCCTCCCCCTGAGTGGCACACACACCGCCCGGTCATCCTGCCTTATCTTCAAGATCTTGTCTCAGATGGGCCATTAGAGTCAGGGAAATGATGCCTCTTGGACAGATGGACAAATGCAAAGACAGATCAAAAAAGTGAGCCTGTCATGCAAGTCTACAAATAATAAATCCTCGAGAGGGTGTGGAGGAAAAGGAACCCTCCTACACTGTTGATGGGAATGGAAATTGGTGCAGCCACTGTGGAAAACAGTATGGAGGTTCCTTAAAAATCTAGAGTTGCCATACGATCCAGGAATCCCACTCCTGGGCGTATATCCAGAGAAACTCTACCTGGGAAAGATACACGCCTCCTAATGTCCACAGCAGCACTAGTCACAATAGCCAAGACATGGAAGCAACCTAAAGTCCCCTGACGGATGAATGGATAAAGAAGATGTGGTGTGTGTGCACACACACACATACATACATTGGAATATTACCCAGCCATAAAAAAGAAACAGGTGTCATTTGTGGGAATATGGACCGATGGAGAGATTATCATACTAAGTGAAGTCAGACAGAGAAAGCCAAAGACCATGATATCACCTATGTGTGGAACCTAAACTATGATACAAGTGAGCTTCTTTGCAAAATAGAAACAGACTCACAAACTTAGAAAACCTTATGGCTACCCAAGGGGGGAGGGGGAGGGGTGAATTAGGAGTTTGGGATTAGCGCCTATAAACGACCATATATAAAACAAATAGACAAGGTCCTACTATATATGGATAGCATAGGGAGCTATGTTCCATATCCTGTAATAAATCATAATGGAAAAAATATATATATTATACATATATAAAACTGAATCACTTTGCTATAGACCAGAAACGAACACAACACTGTCAATCAAATACACTTTGATAAAATTAAATTTAAAAACAGCGAGCCTCTGGCGTTCATCCCACCCCACTCCACTTCTCTACTAGGGCTGTCCTTCTGGGCCGGCAGGAACCTGGCCCACCCCCAGGCCTCTAGACACGGGGCAGGCCCTGTCTCTCAGACAGCTAAGCAGCTGCCTTCTGACCTGACTTGGGAGGGTGATGTCATCTTTGCCCTTGGAAGAGGGTTCCAGAGGGAGGGGCACTTAAGGCACAAGTGGAGGGGAGCGGGGGTCGTGGGCAGGTGGTGAGAAGCCAGGCTGTCTGTCTCCCAAAAGCTCTGTGAGTCAGGCAGCAGCAGGCAGGGCGGGTGGATCAGAACCCTTGTTCCCAGACGTCTGTCTCAGCCGCCAGGCCCCGGCCAGGCAGGTCAGCACTGGCCCTAGGTGCAAAACATCACTGCTAGAGGATTCCAGAACAGGCAGTGCACACCTGAGCCATCTCCTCCTCCTCCCCGCTTGCTCTCGGTGTTCAGTCACTAAGTCTCTGACTCTGCGATCCCATGAACTGCAGCACACCAGGCTTCCCCTGTCCTGCACCATCTCCCAGAGTTTGCTCAAGATCACGTCCATTGAGTCCGTGATGCCAGCCCACCATCTCATCCTCTGTCACCCCCTTTTTCCTGATGCCTTCAATCTTTCCTAGCATCAGGGTCTTTTCCAATGAGTCAGCTCTTCACATCAGGTGGCCAAAATATTGGACCTTCAGCAGCAGTCCTTCCAGTGAAGATTCAGGGCTGATTTCCTTTAGGACTGACTGGTTTGATCTCCTCTCCCTCCACTCCCCACCCCTAGCAAAACAGGAGCTCCCCAGCTCCCTGTGTCACTGTTCCTCCCGGAGTCCAGGGTCCAAGTTCAGGGGCAACAGGAAGTCATGGAGATGATCATCCATCCCATTTGTCTGGAACTTGGGGATTTATGGAACATGGGAATTTCAGTGCTAAAAACAGAACAGTCCTGGACAACCCAGGGCCTTGTGGTCACCCATGCAATTGCTCACTCAGTGAGATTTGAGGGTATCCAGAAGGTCCCTGCTTCCCAGACCATCTCAGCTTCCTTATCCATCTATGGCAGGCACCTAGAATTCCACCATTACAGAGGAAAATCTCCTAAAGACGCTCAACCATACCGGCAATCAGAAAAGGTAAACTGAAATAACGAGATGAGATTTTTTTTTCCTCCTAAGATTGGCCCAAATGAAAACGTTTGTTAATAATGAGTCTGACCTTGGTGCTGGGAAATGATCTTTCAATGCTAAGTAGTACAGACCTTCAGGAGGGTGGCAGGAAGGGGGTGGCCAGGACGCACTGCTGTGGCCCAGCAACCCTGCTTCCGGGGACGCCCCTGGAAGAATATTTGCCCAAGGGGCCCTGGGAAAGGATGCTGGTCGGGGATGAGACCCTGACACAGACTATGACGAGGATAAAGCCTGAAAACGTGATGCGAAGAAGCAGCCCGACACATGGAACATGTCGCATAACCCCATTTCCATGAAATACCCAGAACGGGTCCATCCAAAGAGACAGAAAACAGGCAGTGGTTGCCAGGGCCTTGGGGAGCTTAATGGGTACAGGGTTTTTTTTTTGGGGGGGGGGTGATTTTTTAAAAAGTCAGGAACTAGACAGAGGTAGCTGAACTGTTCACTTTTAAATAGCTAATTTTTACGTGAATTTCCAAAAAAGTGCCTCGTCAATAATATTGAGACCCATGCGGTGCTCTATGACAATCTAATGGGGTGGGATGGAGGTTTAAGAGGGAGGAGACATGTGGATACCGATAGCTGATTCCTGTTGTTGTACAGCAGAAACTAACACAACCTTGTAAGCAATCATCCTCCAATTAAAAGTTTTTTTAAAAAAAATATTACTGAGACCCAGGAGCCACCTGCCTGTCACTCAGGGGGCATCCCGTGCCCCAGATACAGCCACCAAGAGAGGGAGGTGGGGAGGGGGAGTGGGAAGACCTCCAATCCAACTTGCAGTGTGGCCAAGTTTCCGCGTGCACACTGTCCAAGGCCTGGACTTGCAGGGCAGGTTCAGAGGAGGCCCTCAGGGTGGGGTGTTCATGCCTGATCCCCTGGAGCCTGTCTCCCTCTGTCTCTCCTTATTCCACATTCAGTCTGGGCCCATCAGTGCAGCCCCCGCCCACCAGGCTGGAGGGTTCTTAGAGCCCATGACTGCAGAGATAACCAGAGGACTCTCCATCTAAAGATTTACAAGTAAAAGGATATCGTGTTCTCCCCACCTCAAAAAAAAAAAAAAAAAAAAAAAACAGGGACAGGGAAGGAGAGAGAAACAAGACAGGCCAAATGGGAAGACGCTGAAACTGGGCATACTGCAGTCTGCCGTGCTATGCTCCCTACTTTGTACACGGTGAAAATTCTCCTAATAAAAAGTAAAACCATGCGCCCCAAACAGGCTGAATTGATGAATGCTTAGAGGAATGGATTTTGTTCTTGTTCAGTCACTCAATCATGTCTGACTCTTTGCGACCCCATGGACTGCAGCACACCAGGCTTCCCTGTCCTTCACTATCTCCCAGAGTTTGCTCAAACTCAAGTGCATTGAGTCCATGATGATGCCATCCAACCAGAGGAATGGATAGATGTGTGATCAATCAGGTTTAGTAAACTAACAAAACAATGTTGTAACAATGCATTTACATACAAACGTAATACATTTTTTGTAATGCAATACAAATGTTATCACAATACATATGAGATGTTTCATAATGAAAAGTTAGGGGGAAAGTAGCAACAGAAGTAAAACTACAAAACCTTTAAGAAAAGCCCTCATTTCCCACAGAACATCTTCCAGGGCTTAGCCGGCATCAGACTATCATCTCTCTGAGCCTTGTGTCCGGGACATGTAGGGAACTAACACCCCCAACCCCCCCATGCACACTGGGAAGCAGAAAAGCCAGCACCCCAACCCAGGCCCTGCACACAGTAGGCCTTCAGGAGAATGCTGCCTCCAGTCCTCAAAGCTTCAGAGCCACTTCAGTGACTCTCAGATTCTGGGGGAACACCTGGTCACCTAGCTTCTCCTGGGGGCTGGAAGGATTCCTGCCTGTTTCTGCCAGTTTCAGCTCTGTCAGTCATTCCTTCGCTGGTCCAGCACGTTCTCTGCATGCCAGGCCCCCAGCATAGACTCTAACAGACCCTTGCTTTTCAGGAACTTCCCCCTCCAGAGACAAGAGAGGTCCAATCCAATAGAATAAACAGATCAGGGGGACTGAACCCAGGACCCAGAGCAGCAAAGCCTGAGAGAGCTGGTTAAAAAGCAGGGTTCCATGGGCAGGCCTTTGGGGTGCTGGCTCCCCACTAGGCCTAGAGGAGCCAGGGCCTCAGTGCAGGGCAGACCTAAAGTTGGGAGGCTGGGCTTCTCCTGGGCTCAATGGCCCTTTCCCCCTCCGCAGGGAGCCAGCGTGAGCTCCAGCCCTAGGAAGGTAGGAACCCCCCTCTCCCCTCTGCCAATTCCAGTGGGTCTGCAGCAGCTACAGAGAAAAGTAAAGAAACACAGATACTCCCTTCAGGGAAAAACAAGAGCAGAAAAGGAAGTACTAACCACCTCCCCCTCTCTCCTAGCCAGGCTGCGCCGAGAGCCATCACCTCCGAGCACCCAGTCTAGAGATCCGACTCCACACTCCCCCATTTAAACATCCACCAACACATCTGCGTTCTCCTTAGTGAGGCCCACCTGGAGTTACACTCGGGGTCTCGGTTCACTGCTGTAGGAGGGAGGCCCCTTCATGAGTCCCCACAGGGTACGGGGGTCATCCAGAGCCGGTTGCCAGCCACCAAGGTCAATAATTACGGCCACCCACACTGTGGGCCCTTCACACACATCTTCTCATGGACGCTCCGCCATACCCTGAGCAAGGAAAAGCATGTTCTCCATTCCGTGGAGCAGGAAACTGAGGGTCAGAGAGATTCGATCCTTTACCTGATGCCCTGCAACTAGAGAAACCCATGGACCCCAACAAAGACCCAGAGCAGCCAGAAAAAACAAAACAAAACAAAAAAAACTTTGCCTGAAACAACTCAGTGTGCAGACGGCTGAGCCAGCACTCAACAAGTAACATCGACAATACTTACAGCACAGAAAGTAGTTCTCGCGTGTTCCCATCGCTGCTGCAACAGTTCAGTTCAGTCGCTCAGTCTAGGTTGGTCATAGTTTTTCTTCCAAGGCGCAAGAGTCTTTTAATTTCATGGCTACAGTCACCATCTGCAGTGATTCTGGAGCCCCACAAAAATAAAGTCTCTGTTTCTGTTGTTTCCCCATTTATTTGCCATGAAGTGATGAAACCAGATGCCATGATCTTAGTTTTCTGAATGTTGAGTTTTAAGCCAGCTTTATACAACCCAGGTGTACTTCCTCATCTAGAGACCCTTCACCAAGTCTGCAACGCCCCTTTGACTGTATAATTGACATAGCCACAGGTTCTGGGAATTACGACGGTAATCAACCTACCGCAGCAGAGATCTATTGAGCATATGCTAAATGGCCCTGTGCTTATCATTTTTTAAATACTGTACTTATGTACTCTTGGCTGTGCTGGGTCTTCGTCACTGTGGACTTTCTCTGGTCACAGTGAGCGGGGCTGGTCTCCAGTTGCAGGGTTCGGGCTTCTCATTGTGGTGGCTTCTCTTGTTGCAGAGCACGAGCTCCAGGAGCACAGGCTTCAGTAATTGTGTCTCTCGGGCTCAAGAACGCAGGCTCAGTAGTTGTGGGGCACGGGTTTAGTTGCCCCAAGGCACGTGGGGTCTTCCCAGACCAGGGATTGAACCTGTGTCCCCTGCATTGGCAGGTGGATTCTCAACCACTGGGCCCAACCCTGTGCTTAGCATTTTATGTGCATCAGTTTAGGGCAGCATGCCTCATATTTAACAGGCACATGGATCCCCAGGGAATCTTGTTAAACTGCAGACTCTGGTTCAGGAGCTCTAGAGTTCCAACAGGCACCCAGGTGGTGCTGATGCTGCCGTCCAGAGATCGCCTTGTGAACAGCAAGAATCTAGAAGAGGGGCCAACAAACTTACTCCATAAAGGATCTGGGAATAACCATTTTCAGCTCGGCAGGCCCTGTGATGTCTGTTGTGACGGCTACAGTCCCAAAGCAGCCACAGATGATACAAGAACAAATGGGCGTGGCTGTGTGATGATAAAACCTTACTTATGGACACTGAAAATTGAATTCCATGTAATTTCCATATGTCACAATACTTTTTAAAATTTTCCACCATTTAAGGGACCACCACCCTGCTGGTCCAGTGGCTGGGACTCCATGCTCCCAATCCAGTGGACCCGGGTTTGATCCCTGGTCATGGAACTTGAACCCACATGCCTCAACTAAAAGTTCACACGCTGCAACTAAAGATCCCACGTGCTCACTAACAGCCGGCACAGTAAAATAAATACATCAAAAAATCTTTACATATTAAAAAAAAATCCTAGATACCTGGAGTAGGAAGTAGCAACCCACTGCAGTATTCTTGCCTAGAAAATCCCATGGACAGAATAGCCTTTTGGGCTACAGTCTATGAGATCGCAACCATTTGGACATGACTGACCACTGAGCACGCATCCATTTTCCAACTTGAACATTTACTCATAATTCTATGCTTTCTTACTGTTGTTAAGTTGCTCAGTCGTGTCCAACTCTTTGCGACCCCATGGACTGAAACACGCCAGGCCTCCCTGTCCCTCACCATCTCCCAGAGTTCGGCCAAGTTCACGTCCATTGAGTTGGTGATGCCATCCAACCATCTCATCCTCTGCCGCCCTCTTCTCTTGCCTTCAATCTTTCTATGATTCTATGCTACAGGTCCTCAGTCCTCTATTTGCAAACCTGGAGATCGCACGTGTTCCCGAATTCAAGCATTTCAGAATTTCAAAGGTAATAAAGTGCATACAAGTTTTTAAAACATAAAATAAAATTCTCTAGAAAACATTTTTGTTCAATCATTTCAAAATGCAATAACCAGTCTTGGTTTATAATCTATGCAAAAACATGTCAGGCCAGTTCTGACATTTGGGCCACAGTTTGCAAACCCCCTGATCTGGAATGTCAGTCCCAAAAGAGCAAGTATTTCTGCCTTCTTTTCTTTGCCATCTGGAAGAGAGCCTGACACTTAGTAGTTGCTCAAAACATATTTGTTGAAAAATAGACCTGTAGACTTAGAGAACAAAACCATGGTTACCAGAGGGGAGAGGGCTAGGGCACAAAACAGGTAAAGAGGATCAGTGACAGTATAGCAACCTGTGGAAACTAAACTGTTGGTGGCAAGCATGCGGTAGGCTCCACAGAAGTAGGGACATCACGTGGGACATGAGAAACATACTATGTAATAAACCAGTTTTATCTCAACTAAAAATAAATAGAAGATAAAATGCGTTATAGATAACATATATATGTGCGTGCTCTGTCCCTTCAGTCATGTATGACTCCTTTGCAACCCCATGGACTGTAGCCCGCCAGGCTCCTCTGTCCATGGGATTCTCCAGGCAAGAATACTGGAGTGGGTTGCCGTGCCCTCCTCCAGGGGATCTTCCCAACCCAGGAATCAAACCTGAATCCCCTGTGTCTCCTGCACTGCAGGCGGATTCTTTACCACTGAGCCACCTGGAAAGCCCAAAATAAGTATAAAAATGTTTTCAAAAGAAATAAAAAGCCTAACTCCAAATAATATTAATAAAAATAATGATAACATTAATTTGTTGAATGAAAGAGCAAATCATCTCATTCAATTCTCACAGCTACTTTACCGAGGAGGTAACATATAATTAGGAATCCTATTCACACAGGTGGAGCAGATGAAAGCAATTTCTCTGGATTTATTGATGGAAAAAAAAGGGGGTGGGGGACACGGAGGTGGCAAGTCCCTGAGCATGCAGCCTGGAGGAGCTGAACTCCCTCTTAGTCCTGCTTGTATCCTCCGCCGTAGCCCAGGGCCCCTGCCCCACAGCCAGGGCCACAGAATTGCCTGTCTCCCCAGCGCCTGCAGAGGAAATTCTGCTCCCAAAACAGCGGGTCTCAGGCCCTTCACCCATCTGCAGCCAGGTCTTGCCGGGCTCTCACAGCACCACTAGACGCAGAGTGAAACTCTGCCCTTTGTTGGTTGGGAACAGTGAATGCCCCACTGGGCCACGAGGCACAAGCTCCACCCAGTCAGAGGCTCAGGCAGGTCAGAGCCCAGCAAACGGATTCCCTTCGGGAGCCAGTCTGGTAACACAAACATGTGAAACGGGAACGGGTGGGGTTGAAACCATGAGCTCCAAATCGCAGCTACTGCCACAAGCAGAGACACCGGGCCAGTTCCGGGGCTTCTGGAAGCCTTCTGTGGCCCCACAGGGACCTGCTGGTCACCTGAGCTCTAGCTGCCCAAGGCCACTGGCTCAGCAGACCCATGTCTGGCCTTTCGATCTTGGAGCAGCTAGAGAGAAGGGAGTGAGGACCATGCTGACCACCGACGCCCCGAGGGAGATGAGAGGCTGGCCTGTGGGCTGGGGAGGGGGCTTCCTTTTGAAGTGGCCCCAGCTGCAGACACAATGTGGCCTTTCCTGCTAAAGTTTTTCATCAGTTGAGAATTTCTTCTCTTCCTGGAAGGGGGCCAGCTTCCCATCTGAAGTCCTTAGGGTGAAACAAGCACCATGTAGACTCAGAAACGCCCTGTTAGATTCCTGCTACTGTAACACATGTCACAACTGGGCAGCTTCTAATAAAGGGGCTTCCCTGGTGGCTCAGATGGTAGAGGATCTGCCTGCAATGCAGAGACCTGGTTCCATCCCTGTGTCAGGAAGATCCCCTGGAGAAGGAAATGGCAACCCACAGCAGTATTCTTGCCTGAAGAATTCCATGGACAGAGGAGCCTGGCAGGCTACAGTCCATGGGGTCGCAAAGAGTCAAACACGATATATAATAACAGAAGCTTATTCTGTCACAACTCTGGAGGCTAGAAGTCCAAAGTCAAGGTGTCCATGGGGCCAGGCTCCCTCTGAAGGCTCGAGGAAGGAATTCTTCCTTGCCTTTTCCAGCTTCCGGTGCTCCTGGCAATGCTTGGTGTTCCTTGGCTGTTGGCAGCATCACTCTAGTCTCTGCCTCCTTCATCACACAGCCCCCTCCTTGTGTGTATCCATGTCCAAGTTTCCCTTGTCATATAAAGACATCTGTCTCTGGATTTAGGGCCTGTGTTAATCCAGGACGATCCCACTTTAACTTGATTATATCTGCAATGACCCTATTTCCAAATGATGTCATAGTCATAAGTTCTGCCTGGAAGGTGGTGCAGGGGCTGGGCTCCAAGTGCGGGAACACCCTCACCCTTCAACACCAGCCTACACTGGGGTGAAGCAGGGGAACCTGGGCAAGAGGAGGAGCGACTGGTTAAGGACCCCAGTGGCCAGGCCAGGAGCAGATGCTGAAGGACGCCGCCGTAGCGCATAATGTTGCAGCCTGCCCAGCCTCCTTTCCTCCTCTTCCTGGAAATGGGGCCTGGAGTTTCCTTTGACGATTTGCCCCTCCCCCACTCTCAGTTGTGAAAAAGCTGGTTTAAAACTCAACATTCAAAAAACTAAGATCACAGCATCCAGTCCCATCACTGCATGGCAAATAGATGGAGGAAAAAATAGAAACACTGACAGACTCTATTTTCTTGGGCTCCAAAATCACTGCAGATGGTGACTGCAGCCACGAAATTAAAAGACCCTTGGAAGTCTTTCCAAGGAGCTTTTCTTGCTCCTTGGAAGTAAAGCTATGACAAACCTAGACAGCATATTAAAAGGCAGAGACATCACTTTGCATACAAAGGTCCATATAGTCAAAGCCATGGTTTTTCCAGTAGTCATGCATGGATGCACATGCCCTTTGATGCTTGGGGCTCAGAGCACAGAGCAGTTGCAGTGTGAATTTAGGATGGGAGGGCATTTCTGTCCATGTCTGACCCCATTTGCTCCTGAAACTTTCTCCTAAATCTGAGGAGTGAAGGTGGGAAGTCCTGGTATTGAACAGATGGTGGCTCATAAGGTATTCTATTTGACTATGAGGCATAAAGAATTGTGACCTTTTGATCATGCTACCCAAAGCCATCTATAAATCCAATGGAATCATTGGCATTTTCCACAGAAATAGAGAGAACAGTCTTAAAATTTGTATGGGACCATTAAAGACCCAAATAGCCAAAGAAATCCTGAGAAAGAACAAAGCTAGAAGCACAACACTTCCTAATTTCAAACTACATTACAAAGCTATAGTATCAAAACAGTGTGGCAGTGGCAAAAAAGAGACACAGACCAGTGGAAGAGAAGCAAGAGCCCGGAAAAACCCTCTCATACATGTGACAACACTATACTCAGTGGAGAAACGAAAGTCTCTTCAAAAAATGCTGTTGGGAAAACTGGATAACCACATGCAAGAGAATGAAACTGGATCCCTATCTTGCCCACAAAACCAACATAAGAACTGAAACCATAAAATTCCCAGGGGAAAACACAGGGGAAAACTCCTTGACACTGTTCTTGGCAATGATTTTTTTTTCAAAATGATACAAAAAGCACAAGCAAGAAAAGCAAAAATTAGTAAGTAGGACTACATCA
Source organism: Bos taurus (assembly GCF_002263795.3). Classification (NCBI taxonomy): domain Eukaryota; kingdom Metazoa; phylum Chordata; class Mammalia; order Artiodactyla; family Bovidae; genus Bos; species Bos taurus. The sequence continues at coordinate 13,340,974 of NC_037352.1, forward strand.
AACTTAAAAGCTTCTGTACAGCCAAAGAAAGATTAACCAAAGGAAAAAAAAATCTATGAAATGGGAGAAAATATTCACAAATGATATATCTGATAAGAAGTTAATATCCAAAACACGTACAAACTCATACAACTCAATAGTAAAACAAATGAAAAACAATCTAATTTAAAAATGGGGGAAGGGGGACTGTCCTGGTAGTCTAGCAGTTAAGAATCGACCTTCTAATGAAGGGGATGCAGGTTCGATCCCTGGTAGGGAAACTAAGATCACATGCCATGGAGCAACTAAACCCACGTGCCAGAAGCAGACAGCCTGTGTGCTCCAGAGCCCCTGCTCCACAACTAGAGAAGCCCATGTACCGTAACGGAGACCCAGAATAGCCAAAATTTTAAAAAAAAGAAAAAATGGGTAGAGTAACTGAATAGACATTTTACCAAAGAAGATATTCAAATGGCCACAGGTACCTGAAAAGGTGCTCAACATCACTCATCATCAGGGAAATCCAAATCAAAACCTTAAGGAGATATCACCTCACACATGTTAGAACGGCTATCATCCAAAATTTAAGAGATAACAAGTGTTGGGGAGGACGTGGAGAAAAGGGAACCCTTGGGTAGTGCTGGTGGGAATATAAATTGGTGCAGTCACTATGGAAAACAGTACAGAAGTTCCTCAAAAAATTAAAAATAGAATTACCATAGGATCTAGCGATGTCACTTCCGAGCATATACTCAAAAGAAATGAAAACAGTGTCTGCACTTCTGTGTTCATTACAGCATCAGTCGGAATTGTGAAGTCATGGAAAAAATGAAACATCCATCAACAGATGAATGGGAAAAGATGATTTGGTTTATATATACAATGGAACATTATTCAATCACGTGGAATGAGGAAATACTCCCATTTGCAGCAACATAGACACTTGAGGGCATTATACTATGTGAAATAAGTCAGACAGAAAGACAAATACTTCAAGATGTCACTTATATGTGGAGTTTTTTTTAAAAAACTGAACTCATTGAAAAAGAGGGTAGAAAAGTGGGGGAAATAAGGAGATGCTAGTCAAAGGTTATGTTTCTAGTTCTAAGATGAATAAGTTCTGGGGATCTAATGGGCAACAGGCTGGTTTTAGTTAACAATACCGTATTGGGTACATGAAAATTGCTGAGAGAGAAAACTTCACCACAAAAAACAAATGGGAATTACACAATGTGATGCAGGTGCTAATTAATCATTTTGCAACATCAGATCAGATCAGTTCAGTTCAGTCGCTCAGTCGTGTCTGACTCTTTGAGACCCCATGAATCGCAGCACGCCAGGCCTCCCTGTCCATCACCAACTCCCGGAGTTCACTCAGACTCAAGTCCATTGAGTCAGTGATGCCATCCAGCCATCTCATCCTCTGTCGTCCCCTTCTCCTTCTGCCCCCAATCCCTCCCAGCATCAGAGTCTTTTCCAACGAGGTGGCCAAAGTACTGGAGTTTCAGCTTTAGCATCATTCCTTCCAAAGAAATCCCAGGGCTGATCTCCTTCAGAATGGACTGGTTGGATCCCCTTGCAGTCCAAGGGACTCTCAAGAGTCTTCTCCAACACCATAGTTCAAATGCATCAATTCTTCGGCGCTCAGCCTTCTTCACAGTCCAACTCTCACATCCATACATGACCACAGGAAAAACCATAGCCTTGACTAGACGAACCTTTGCTGGCAAAGTAATGTCTCTGCTTTTCAATATGCTATCTAGGTTGGTCATAACTTTCCTTCCAAGGAGTAAGCGTCTTTTAATTTCATGGCTGCAGTCACCATCTGTAGTGATTTTGGAGCCCAGAAAAATAAAGTCTGACACTGTTTCCACTGTTTCCCCATCTATTTCCCATGAAGTGATGGGACTGGACGCCATGATCTTCATTTTCTGAATGTTGAGCTTTAAGCCAACTTTTTCACTCTCCACTTTCACTTTCATCAAGAGGCTTTTGAGTTCCATTTCACTTTCTGCCATAAGGGTGGTGTCATCTGCATATCTGAGGTTATTGATATATTTTGCAACATAAGTGTATCAAATCAACACTCTGTACACTTTAAGCTCACAAAATGTGATATGTCAATTACATTTCAATAAAACTGGAAAATTTTTTAAATAGAAAAAATAATTTTTTTCTTTAAGGATAGTGACATTTAAAAAACCCATGTTGGGGCTTCCCTGGTGGCTCAGTGGTAAAGGATCTGCCTGGTAATGTAGGAGACATGGGTTTGATCCCTGATCCAGGAAGATCCCACATGCCTTGGGCAGTAAGCCTGTGGGCCACAAGCTACTGAACCTGTGCTCCAGAGGCTGGAAGCTGCAACTACTGAGCCCATGTGCTGCAACTGCTGAAGTCCACGAGCCCTACAACCTGTGCTTTGCAACAAGAGAAGCTGCCACAATGAGAAGCTTGTGCACCGCAACTAGAGAGTAGCCCGTTAGCTGCAACTAGAGAAAGTCTGTGCGGCAAAAAAGACCCAGCATAGCCAAAAAACTAATAGATAAATGAAAAGAAAAACATTAAGGGAAAAAACCCTTCCATTAAAAAAAAACAAACCCATGTTGGGTTATCCCTGGTGGTCTCTCTGTTTCCAATGCAGGGTGCCCAGGTTTGACCCCTGATCAGGGAACTAGATCCTACATGACACATGCCATAACTAAGACCTGGCACAGCCAAATAAATAAATATTTTAAAATAAATAAATACATGCATGCATGCATCCAACTCTTTGCGTCCAACTCCTTGAGACCCTATGGACTGTAGCCCGCCAGGCTCCTCTGTCCATGGGATTCTTCAGGCAAGAATACTGGACTGGGTCGCCATACCCTCCTCCAGGGGATCCTCCAAACCCAAGGATTGAAACCATGTCTCCTTTGGCTCCTGCATTGCAGGCAAATTCTTTACTGCTGAGCCACCAGGGAAGCCCACATACATGCAAACATGAATAAAAATAAAAACCCAAGTTCAGGGACTTCCCTAGCAGTCCAGTGGTTAGGACTCTGCGTTTCCACTGCAGGAGGCACAGGTTTGATCCCTGGTCAGAGAACTAAGATCCCACCTGTCATACAGCAAGGCCAATAAATAATTAAAATGTTTAAAAAACAAAACCAAACTTATGTTTGCTGAGTAAAACTCATTCATCTAACTAATGCTAAGGGATCCCACCAGGAAGGCTGGCTGCCTACTCCCCACCCAGCCTCCAATCCCTCCCGTCTGCCTGTTCTTAGGCTGGAGTCGGCTCTTAAACACACACAAGGCATTTGGAACAATCCCCAGCTCACAGCACAGATGCCTAAGTGCCTGCCCTTATAGCTGTTACGATTCTGTCTAGAGCTTTACGAGCTTCAGGTGAGAAGTCCTAATTTGCTAAAACACCAGCATGTCCTCCTGGGATGAAAAAAATCTCTTGAGTGCTGAGCATATGACAGAAAAAAAAAAAATCAAGTTTTCTTCCAACTGTGTAAGGAGAAAAAATATAAAGATGCATTGGTGAGTCCCAGACATGGCCCATCACTAACCTCCGTCCTTGAGTCACTGACTTGGTAACCAAACAGCCTACTCCTGTAATCATCATTTCCTGCGTATCATTGCTTTTAGTAACCACATGCCCTGAACTACCCCTTTCCTCCTGCCTTCCCCAAGCTGAGGCCTTCCCTTGAGGGTCCAGGTTTTTCCTCCAGCTTCACACAGCAAGTCCTGTGACCCACCCCCTGAGCCAGGGAGTGGGTTTTCCCCAACCTGGATGGCCCTGTCCAGCAACGATAGCCTCCATCTAGACCCTGGCTACTCTCTAGTTGCAGCTGACTCTCATATTCAGAAGATATATTCAGGTCTGTACATATTCACGAGAATATTCATGGTTTACTGCAAACACATAATCGCCCTGAGACAGAGATGGGTACCCACAGAGCCGTGTATCCAGAGAGACAAGCCATCCCCAATGAATCCTGGTGTTCATGGGGTCCCCACACAGACACCCTTTGACCAGAGACCTCTGTACATGCAGTTTCAGCTCCAGAGTTACAAGGCTACCCGCTAAGGCCTGAGAAGGTGAACGCCAGGGAGCTGTGCATGCTAAGTGGCTTCAGCTGTGTCTGGCTCTTTGTGATCCTATGGCCTGCAGGCCACCAGGCTCCTCTGTCCAAGAGATTCTTCAGGCAAGAATACTGGAGTGGGTCGCCACTTCCTTCTCCAGGGGATCTTCCCAACCCAGGGATTGAAACCTGCGTCTCTTACGTCTCTTGCATTGGCCGGCAGGTTCTTTACCACTAGTGCCACCCCAGCTAAATACTGATGCCAGGGTCACCAAAACCCAATGATGATGTTTCCTGTGGATACCTGAAAGCGGCTCATTGTCAGCAAACAGTTAACTCTATCTTTTGAGCATGAAGGGCAAGTACAGTGAAAGTCACTCAGTCGTGTCTGAATCATTGTGACTCCATGGATTGTAGCCCTCTGCAGCCCATCAGGCTCCTTCTTCTGTCCATGGGATTCTCCAGGCCAGAATACTGGAGGGGGAAATCATTCCCTTCTCTAGGGGATCTTCCCAATCCAGGGATCAAATCCAGGTCTCTTGCATTGCAGGCAGATTCTTTACCGTCTGAGCCACTTTGAGCATATCAAATTCCCAACAGAGACATAATGGCAGAGAGTGGTGTAAAGAAAAACCATCACTCACGTACCAGCCCTAACTCTGTCGCTAAGCTTAACAGCTGTCAACCACTCATCGCATAGTCTTAAGCTTGACACATACCCAGCTCCAGACTGTGTAATAAATGCTCAGGCTCCTTATCAGAATAAGAGTATTAATTTTTTCCTTAACAATCTTCTCCCACCCAAAGCCTCACCTTTTCACGTGCACCCACACACACACACACACACACACACATCCCTCTGTTGACTCTCCCTTCCAAGGGAGGGTGTTCAAACTCTCTATGGGTCATTTTGTTGTGACAACTTTCTAAATGCAGAGTTCTTGTTCACTCTGTGCTTTATCCCTCAAGATTGAGCTGGACTTTTCAAGTTAGGTGTTCCTAGACATGTTAGGAGAAGGCAATGACACCCCACTCCAGTACTCTTGTCTGGAAAATCCCATGGACAGAGGAGCCTGGTAGGCTGCAGTCCTTAGGGTTGCTAAGAGTTGGACACGACTGAGTGACTTCACTTTCCCTTTTCACTTTCATGCATTGGAGAAGGAAATGGCAACCTACTCCAGTGTTCTTGCCTGGAGAATCCCAGGGACGGTGGAGCCTGGTGGGCTGCCGTCTATGGGGTCACGCAGAGTCGGACAAGACTGAAGTGACTTGGCAGCAGCAGCAGAGATGTTACGAGCTTCCCAGGTGGCTCAGGGGTAAAGAATCCGCCTACCAATGCCATAGACACAGGAGACAACAGGTTCAATCCCTGGGTCAGAAAAATCCCTGGAGAAGGAAATGGCAACCCCATGGAAAGTGGAGCTTGGCGGGCTACAGTCCATGGGGTAGCAAAGAGTCAGACACGACTGACCGACTAAGCACACACAAGCACATGCACACATGGGATGTTAGTGACCAGTCTCTGCTTACACAACTTTGACATTGGTCCTTTGCAATTTACAAGCATGACCCAGATAAGCACCTGCAACTTCATGCTAGAAACTTACCAATTTTTGAAATTTATTAAAAACATGTTAACCCGGCATTAAAGAATAGTACCCCACATATGCACCCATTTTCCCTCTCACTCACTGATTTAAAGAAATTGCTGCTTTTATGAAATTCAAAGGACTGGAAAGAAGGCTTTTAATAATGTAGTTAAGCCTTCTGTGAATATTTTACTATGTTCTTGTATATCCTAGCTCACTAATAAAAACCAGGAGCAAGAGTACTGGTATATTTTACCTTCCATCATGATGGAAGGAGATTAAGGGGAAAAAAGTCTTGGCACTTATTGTCAACCTTTTTTTCCTCGCAGAACAGTGGTTGATTTCACTGAAAACCCTTGGTCTCAACCCATTCTAAAAAAGTGGGTTTCATTATATACAAAATGATTCAGGAGTACACAGTCTTCCAGGGTGACAAAGTCCCTAGGTCCTGGGAGAAGGGTGGTCATACATGGGGAAGACAATTCTTGCCTCAGTTAGGTGCACATATTTCCAGGGGACCCAGGGGGACACTCTCTATATTTTTCTCCCAGTTATACCCACGAGGGACAGGCTGGCTCTTAAGGCACTGCAAGGATGCCAGGTCTCAGACAGACAAGAGAAATCATTTCCAATTGCCTGAAAGAAAATCAGCAAGAAATATGACACTCATTTACTTAAAACTACCTCATATGCCTGACCTCGACTCCTCTTGGGGAGAGAAAATTCGGTTGAAATAGTACATTGTTTTTATAGGCAACTCTCTAAATGCTCAGAATCTTGGGCAACTCTCTAAATGCTCAAAATCTGCCTCAGCAACAGTGGTGCAGAAAGAAGGTGGAGCAGAGAGCTGGGGGATCTCTCTGGAGGATGGGTGGATACAACTCCTATCTCTTAAGCAAGTGTCTGGTTCACACTGTAAATGGGGAGACTGGATTTGAGGGGCTCTCAGACCCTTTCCCTCTAAAATCTCACTGTTATGTAAGCCCACCAGCTGGCTAGAGGATCTTAGGTTTTGCAGAAGTAGTCATTCTACTGGTTGGATTTGGGAAGGGGTCTCTGAATTATAATAGCGGAGAGGGAGACCGGAAAATCACATAGAAGAGTTTGGTGAGAAGCCTGGGGAACAGACCCTGGATGGTGGCCCTTCACTAACCACCTCTCTTTAGGCACTTCCTGGGTGCTGGCAGACGGTAGGTCAGCACTTTGTAGACTTAATCTTATTTCATCCTCGCAATAGTCCTGTGAGGTAGGTGACAGTGACCATTGTTTGCCTCCCAATTCCTTCTTTCCTTCCTTCTTACTCACAGAACCCTGGGAATGTGTCCATCTGGAAAACTGTATTAGTTCGTTAGTCCTGTGTAACAAATATGCCCCAAATTAACAGAAAACAAAAACGTTTACTATCTCACAGCTTCTGTGGGTCAGTTTTGTGGGTTTTCTGGATGAGGTCTCTCAAGAGATTGCAGTCAAGATATCCACCAGGGAGAACGTTCCTCCAAGCTCACTCATGAGGCTGTTGGACTGAGGGCCACAAGTCCTCACTAGCTTTTGGCCAGAGACATCAGTTACTTGCTTCATGCGTCTTTCCACAGGGTAGCTCACGACATGGGCACTGGCTTTCCACAGAGTAAAAGAGAAGAGAGGGCACCCGATAAAGAAGTCACCATTTCTTTGTAACCTAATCTCAGGAGTGATAGCCTATCATCTTCTCCACATTCTATTGATTAGAGGAAAGTTACTCGGTCCGGCCTACACTCAAGGGGAGGGGATTACACAAGGGAGGACCACCAAGAGGCCGTGAGTAGAGGCTTCCTACCGCAACCACCATTCCCAGACTTTCTTGAAGCCAGATATGGCCATGTGACTAAATTCTAGCCAATGACATAAAAGCAGAAATCTTTTGGTGGACTTTTGGGAAGGCTCCTAAAAAGGGAGTCAGGATGTAGTTCTTCTTGTCACCTGGAACATAATGGCTGGAGGTCTAGCAGCTATTTTGAACTACGAGGTGGCCTTTGGAATGGAAACGAGGGTGGGAAAACTGAAGGAGCCTGGGTCTGTGGCGAAAAGACTTCATAGACTCATCCAACCTAGCCCTAACTGCCTGCCTTGGGAACCTTGTATTTTTGGGTAGAGAGTGGGTGGTTAATATATTTTTTAAATTTTTATTTAAATATTTAAAAATTACTTCATTTTATTTTTTGAGTCAAAATACATGTAACTCATTGGGAAAAGACACTGATGCTGGGAAAGACTGAAGGTAGGAGGAGAAGGGGACAACAGAGGATGAGACGGTTGGACGGCATCATCAACTCAATGGACATGAGTTTGAGCAAGCTCCGGGAGTTGGTGATGGATAGGGAAGCCTGGCGTGCTGCCGTCCATGGGGTCACAAAGAGCTGGATACGACTGAGCCTACTGAACTGAACTGAACATGTGGCATAACAGTTACCAGCTTAGCCATTTTAAGCATTTAGCTGAGTAGTATCACATTCACACTGCTGTGCAACCATTACCACCCTCCATTCCCATAACTCATTTCCTCTTGTAAATCTGAAACTACCCCTATTAAACAATAACTCCCCATTCTCCATTTCCTCCAGCTCCCGGCAACCACCATCCACAGGAATCTTTTACACGAATGTTTTAAGTCACCAAGTTCAGAGCTCTGTCACTCACACCTCAGCCCAGTCTTAAATATGGCAGTATTATTGTCCCTATAGTACAGAGCAGAAAACTGAGGTTCCTACGTATATAGAACTTACACAAGGTCAAAAGCAAGTAAGTGGTCAAGCCTGGGCTTGACTTCCAAGTTGTTTCATTACAAAACATCCTTCTTCCAATGCTTCTAGAAAGAGATCATCTAGAGTTCCTACTCATCTTCTAGAGTTTTCATCATATAAAATCAAATGGAAGACACGAATGGTATGTGATAACAGCCTGGCAAAACAGGCCTTTTACTAGGGCGGGGAGCAGAGATTTGTGTTTTATTCATCATGTTCCCCATCTCTCCTGTAGGGACACTCGGCAAGGAACACGGTGAACTGGGCAATTGTTGGTTTGGGAAATATTCCCAATTTCAGAATAAGTGATAGGGAAGGCTGGACTGAACGAGTGAAAGTCTGGGTAACAGATGGTCTGTGTTTGAAAGCAGGCTGCCCCAGGCTATGGGCAGAATTTGGTAATAGCACTCTCTTGGGACAGACAGACTGAGGTGCCTTCTGGCAAAAAGCCACGTCCTTCTGGAGAAGATCCTAATCGGACCCCCACTAGAGTATGAAGGAAGGTTCTGGCAAAGACAGGCCATCCCCTAACTAATGAACTCCATTTCAAACCCCAGGACCTGCCAGAGAAACCAGCCTTCTGCTCACGAAGTGATGCTTGTCAACTCAACATCTGTTTGGCCTTTTCCACAGGTGAGGTACTTACTGCTTTCATTCCCTTACCAGAACCTAGGACAGTAGAACCTACAGCTACAGAACCTAGCTGTAGACAGAACACTTAGGTCAAAGAGTGCCACTCAAGGGACTGCAAAGGCTTGACTTTCTCCAGTTAAGCTAAACATTTCTGTTTTATTTTTCCCACAAGTCAACAATCACTACATATCAGCAAGCTCTTTCACAGACAGCAGGGTCCTTCCTGTACCCAAATATTCCCTGTAGTAGTCAGAGCAAGTGCCGGAAATGTAACTCAGACTAAGACAGGCAATAGGAGGGAGAGGGTTTATTGATCTACATACCCGGAAAGGAAGAGGGCAGATCTAGTACTGGGCACAGAGGGATCCACGACCACGGTCCTGCTGCCCATGTGCTCGCTCAGACCAGGTCCTCCTTCTCTACCACTGCAAGTGGGTTCTCAATGGATGGCGAATGGCTGCCAGCAACCCCAGACCACGTGCTTCCATCGCCAAGCGCAGAATAGGCACAAGCCTCTTTCTGGCAACTCCACCTGCCTAGGAAGTGATTCGCCTGGCTCAGGGCGAGGGAGCACTCGGATTGGCTGGGCCTGGGTCACGTGCCTTCTGGGTAGTGGTGGTGGTGGTGGTGCTGGGAAAGGCGGCATCCTGCTAGAATTACGCGACTGGGGATGGTCGGCTCAAAGAAACGGGATGCTTCCAGGGAAAAAAAGCAACCGGTTTGTAATGTGAGGGTTGTTAAATGTGTGGATGAAGGTTTTCCTGCGCATACGCGCAAACGCAGGAGCCCTACAGAATCCAGCTTGCAGATGGATCTCTCAGTGCACTGGCGCTCCTGAGCCTGGCTGGGGGCTCCTTGCCTCTCACCGCTCCCCGCTCTGCTTTCTATCCTCCTGACAACCTCCCGCATTCTCCCACCTGCTGTGTTTGAATGGAGATCTTAGGTCCTGAGGCAGACTCTGCCATATACTCTCTAGGATGGGTGAGCTTCCTCCGTTGGCGGAGCGGGAATTCCCTCCCTAGTCCCTGCCTAAGCCTTCTGACAGCTGTCCTCGTGTTCTCCGAAGACGGAAGAGCTGCTGGTAAGCCGGGCTGCTAATTCCAGATGACATTTGACCTTTCAACTCCAACGGGCTGAGTGGCAGCTAAGTGCAAAGCCACAGCTGGACCTTGACAGTTCTTGGCTGAAAAGAGAGGAAACTGGAGGGAGTTGCCGACCCCACGCGTCTTCTGGGGAGGAGGGGCAAGCGGATTTGATTGATGTACCCCAGTTCTCGGGCTCTAAAATCACTGTGGATGGTGACTGCAGGCATGAAATGAGAAGACTATTGCTTTTTGGCAGGAAAGCTATGACAAACCTAGACAGTGTGTTGAAAAACAGAGACATTACTCTGTCAACAAAGGTCCGTACAGTCAAGGCTTATGGTCTTCCCAGTGGTCATGTGTAGTTGTGAGAGCAGGACTGTAAAGAATGTAAAGAACACTGAAGAATTGATGCCTTCAAACTGTGGTGCTGGAGAAGACTCCTGAGAGTCCCTTGGACAGCAAGGAGATCAAAACAGTCAATCTTAAGAGAAATCAACCCTGAATACTCCTTGGAAGGACTGATGCTGAGGATGAAACTCCAGTATTTTGGTCATCTGATGTGAACAGAGGACTTCATTGGGAAACTCCCCGATGCTGGGGAAGATTGAAGGCAGAAGGAGAAGAGGGCATCAGAGGATGAGATGGCTGGATGGCCTCACTGATGCAATGGACATGAACTTGGGCAAACTTTGGGAGATGGTGAGGGACAGAGAGGCCTGTTGTGCTGCAGTCCATGGGGTCGCAAAGAATCGGACACGACTGGGTGACTGAATAACAACATCCCAGTTCCAGGTGAGGAGACACAGGGTCTAAGCTCCTTCACTTGGGGCAAAAGATAAAACATCTCTTTCCAAGAAGCACAGCTCTGTGGGTGACTGTGCACATTTGCATCTGTTCACAGCAGCCTTAAGGTGGCCAGGAGTCCAGGAGAATCTGGGGCGGGGTTACTCAGAACCACCCAGAGCACCTTTGGGTCAGGAAGCAGGTAGATGGCTGCTGTGTGGTTGCTGTCCCCTTGCTGTGAGAGGCGAGGGCAGCCCTCTTAAGAGAGTGGATGCTTGTGCCCAAGAGAGGAGCCACATGAGCCCCGGAAGAGACAGAGAGCAATGGCAGACCTCCAGAGTTGGGGGGAAACCTCAGGACTCTGTCTCTTTGCCTCCTTTCACAGCTGCATCTCAGTCACCTGTTAGGCCGTCAGCTTGGTGTTCTAAAGGAGGGTCTCCAGACCAGCCTTTCTCAGGATACTGTTTTTGATCACTTAGGTCTACAGTTTCTGTCTAGCCACGCTCAATCGTGTGCCACACATTGGACGCTATTTTCTTTCTTGTTTTCTTTTTTTTCTGCACTGTGTGGCATGTGGGATCTGATTTCCTGACTGCATGTGGAACATGGGCCCCCTGCAGTGGAAGCGTGGAGTCTTAACCACTGGATGGCCAGGCAAGTCCCTGACTCCATTTTCTTAGTTGTCTCACTCCTTTGGAGGCAAAGGAGAGGAAGAACCTAGTGATGGGGAGCTGGTCCTGGCAGACATAGGGATGGACTATGACCCCCCCTTTGGCTTCCAGACGCTTTTATGAAATCATCCTTTTACCCCGTGTTTCCAAGGGCCCCATTTAGGACAGAAAAGACATGGCGATAACTCAGGAGTTCATGGCCACGTGTTTAGCTGTCCCTCCCTCTCTCTATTTGGTGCTGGGGTCCAGAAGGAAGCTGCAGGGATGGACGGGGCCTCCCCCACTCCCTGGAGCGGCTCTTCCTCTGCGGAGGGACATCGCTTCCCGAATTGAGCCGTTTCTCGGCACCTCGGTCTATTTTTGCAGTCGAGCCGGCTGCCCCATGCCAAGGTTTCTTACCACAAATAGAACTTCTGGAAAGGCCTACTGGTTTCCTCCGGGCTTTCAGACACCTCTTCACATTTCGTTTGGCTTCCCTTCTGCAGCCCCAAAAGGGAATATCTGGAGTCTGTGTTCCGCTGTGATCGCAGCCCCCCCACCCGCCAGGCTCTGCAGGGCATCCTCCAGCGCAGTGGGAACCAGGCCACCGTGGCCGCTCCCTCTGGCTGCTGGCGGGGCCCAGCCCAGACGCCGAGCCCCGGAGCCCCTGGGGTACCTCGAGCACCGGCATGAACTGAGGCTGTAGGTTCACCCCTGAGGGGGACGGTGGGGGCAGAGAAGCCACCGGGGCCCGCCCTCCGTGCCCCTGTCCCCTCAGAACCCCTGCCCTGCCAAGTGCCTCTGGCTCCCACCTGTCCTTGGAGAAGAGGATGTGAGAACTCATCGCAGTAGGTGTCGTGGGCAAGTGACAACTGGGACACTTACCTCGCAGGGGACACCTGGAGTCTGAACGCTCCAGAAGCAATTCCAATGAGTCAAATTAAAACAAGTAGGAGTGTAACTTATTGACACACGAGTAGGAAATAAGTATATGAAAAATGAAGCAACCTTATAGTGGAGATGGAACGTGTACAAAACCAGTGCATGTGCTTAGTTGCTCAGTCATGTCCGACTCCGAGAGACCCCATGGACTGTAGCCTGCTGGGCTCCTCTTGTCCTTGGGGATTCTCTAGGCGCGAATACTGGAGTGGGTTGCCATGCCCTCCTCCAGGGGATCTTCCCAAGCCAGGGACTGAGCCCAGGTCTCCCACATTGCAGGCGGATTCTTTACTGTCTGAGCCACCGGGAAAGTGAAAGTGAAACAGCCTCTCAGTCATGTCTGACTCTTTGCGACCCCATGGACTGTAGCCTACCAGGCTCTTCCGTCCATGGGATTTCCCAGGCAAGCCCCCCCAAAAATACCATTGCACAAAAAATACCTGTTAATTTATTGTTTTATGTATGTTAAGTTATGAAACTTATTACATAAATATTTAAATGAAATTAGAATGCTAGATCTCCCACCACAAAAGAGTGGGGGTGAAGTAAGAGGTCACCTCATTAATGTCCTAAGGACTGTGAACCAGGCAGGAGCTGGTGGTGCCCAAGACCAGTGTTGGTGTGTCAAGTCCAAGGTTAGAGAAGGTGCCAGGGAGGGATGTCCCTGGTGGCCCAGGGGTTGGGAATGCACCTTGCAGTGCAGGGGAAGCAGGTTCAATTCCTGCTGCAAATAAGACCTGACGCAGTCAAAAAAATAAAAAGATGCTGGGGGAAAGCCACTTCTAAAGGTACTGGAGACCGAGCTTCAGAAGATTCCAGAATAACAGCCACAAACCCCATCGTTTGAAAGGCTCCCACACTGTGTAAGTATCCCCGCTCCTTGTCTCAGGTGGCCGCCCAGAGTCCGACTCTGGGAGATGGATGGCGTTCCAGGTCCAGTGCTCCCGCTTATTAGTTGTGGGATCTCAAGCAGCTTCTAAATGGCTCTACACTTTCTTTGAAGGCAGGGGGAGAAGGGACGACAGAGGATGAGATGGTTGGACCGCATCACTTACTCGATGGACATGAGTTTGAGCACCATCTCTGGGAGATGGTGAAGGACAGGGAAGCTTGGCATGCTGCAGCCCATGGGGTCCCAAAGAGTCGGACATGACTGAGCGACTGAACAACAACAAAGTTTTCCTTTTCCCTCCTGAGGAATGAAGGGGATAATAATAACGTGCCCGGCACATAATAAACCTCTAAGTCTGAATAACAAGTGTCTACGAGAGAGGGACCGTTCACATGAAAGAAACCTGTGAGTGGGACCGAGAATATGAAGGAAGAGTGACATTTTCCACATGGTCCCAATTATCCAAAGTAAAGATCCAAATGAGCTAGGCGTTGCCGACTCTTCACGTGAACTAGAGATGGGAGTGACCTTGGCCTGGGCTCTGCCCCTGGCTGGCACAGGTTTGGTTTATTAACAAGTGTGTGCCTTTCCCCTGCAACCGAGCCAGCTTCCCCAAGCCCAGTGGCTCCCGGACTCGGCAGGCACCACCAACACCCGGAGGGCTTGTTTCCAGACTGCCGGCCCCACCCCTGGAGTTTCTGACTCAGGAGGACTGGGGCGAGGCCTCCACATTTGCATTTCTAGCAAGTTCTCAGGTGATGCTGCTACTGCTGGGAACGGGGAAGCCTGAAAGACTCGGCCTTGGCTCTTCAGGGCTCCGTGGCCTCCTCTGTGAGTTAAGTGACTTTGCTGGCTCACGAGGAGGGCGTTCTGGGCTAGGATTCTAGTCCTCTGGCAGGAGTGTAAATTGGAAAGTAATTTGGCCATCCATGTTGAGAGCCTTGGCCGTGTTTCTGCTCCCTGAAGCTGTAATCCCCCTTCTGGGAAGCTGTCCCTTAAGAAACAGCCTGCGATGTGCACAAAGCTTTCTGAGAAAGAGGTGGGTGCAGGTCTGTGTAGAATTCTGCTCCTGCTCTGTGGACGGATGGAGGGCGGATGCAGCCCCCACCCAGTGAACTGACTCCTGGTGTGTTCGGGACGTGCCCACTTGAGACTCGGGTGTGCACAGGGATTCCAGCCACCCTGGTCCCTCAGCACTTCCATCATTGCCACCTCTCTCTTTTTTTTTCCCCTAAAAATTCGTTTCCATTATGGTTTATCACAGGATACTGAATACTGTTTCCTGTGCTATACAGCAGGGCCTTGTTGTTTATCCATTCTGTGTATAATGGTTTGCATCTGCTAATCCCAAACTCTCAATCCATCCTTCCCCCCTCCTTGGCAACCACAAGTCTGCTGTCTACATCTGTGAATGTTTCACAGATTGGTTCATGTGTGGTATCATGTGGTATTTGTCTTCCTCTTTCCGACTTACTGCACTCAGTATGTAATCTCTAGTTGCATCCGTGTTGCTGCAAATGGCATTCTTTTTTGTTCTCTTTTATGGCTGAGTAGTATTCCATTGTCCTTCCCTCATGGCTCAAGTGGTAAAGAATCCACCTGCAAGGCAGGAGTCACAGGAGACGTGGGTTCGATCCCTGGGTTGGGAAGATCCCCTGGAGGAGGAAATGGAAACCCACTCCATTATTCTTGCCTGGAGAATCCCACAGACAGAGGAGCCTGGTGGGCTACAGTCATAGGGTTGCAAAGAGTTGGACACGACTGAGCGTGCACATGGAGCACATCTTTATCCGCTCATCTGTCCATGGACATTTCGGTTGTCTCCACGTGTTGGCTATAGTGCATAGTGCTGCTATGAACACAGGGCTGCACGTATCTTTTTGAACTAGACTTTTGTCTGGCTATATGACCAGGAGTGGGATTGGTTGATCACGTGGTAATTCTAGTTTTAGTTTTCTGAGGAACCTCCACACTCCTTTCCATAGTGGCTGCACCAGTTTACATTGCCACCAACAGTGTAGGAGGGTTCCCTTTTGTCCACACCTTCTCCAATACCCGTTATTTGTAGATTTTTAAAAAAATGACGGCCACGCTGATTGCCCCGCTGCTATCCCTGTGTCTTCTCTCCAGGACATGTCCTTCATGTGGACATATGGTGGTATCGGGTCATGGTTAGGCACGTGGGCATTGTGGTCAGACGTCCTGGGGGTTTGAATTCCAGCTCTGCCACTGACCGTGACCTTCATGCCAAGCGACTGAACCTACCCTCAGTTTCATCTTCAAGGGGGGATGATACTAGCTACCCATTGAAAGGTTATGAAGTGTGTAGAATAGAGTACGTTCCAAAATACCTTGCCCGTTATGAATTACAGAAAAAACGCACGGTGCAGTAGAGAAGGTTTGCTTTCAAAAAGCAAGGGTTAAATACTGGAGGGGAGTTTCAGGTGGAAAGTTCTAGAGAGCAGGGGTTATGTGTCTTTAGAGGAGATGGTTTTTCCTAGTGAAATTGAACAAAGGCAGTGAATGGGGTGGGGTGGAGGGAGACGGTGGTGAGCAGTCACTCTCTGTTATCTTTCAGCAGCTCTCAGTGACCCTGTGAGGAGCGGGTGGGCGGGGGTCTGGTCTGACTCAACAGGAACTCAGCCAGCATCCGGTGAGCGGCAGGCCATCACAGGGCGCAGACAGCGTGCGCCGGAGCCCGCTGCCTCTAATGTGTGGTTTCCTCAACGCCTGTTATTAATGGAAATTCTTCTAGCGCCTGAGTGGGCATGAGCGGATGGAAAAGGGAGACAATGAGGGCTCTGAGGCTCCGAAAGGTGGGGTGCTCCTATCAGACATCCATCAGGACGCCAGGAGCCTGCTGATTCACACACGCCCGGCGGGAGATGAAGTCACCTGGATGATGGAGAATTCTGGGGCTCTGTATAAACAACCCAAACTCCCAAAGGACACTCCATTTCCCACTCCCCATCCCCTCCCCCCACTTAGACCCAGCCTTCAAAAGTGCGCAGAAGTCTAAGCTTCTGAGTCACCATCATTTGTCAAGGTAACTTGTAGGTTCAGCTATTTAATTTTTACCCCGTTCAACAAACAAGAGGACAAACACTCGGGTAAGATTGAGTAAAATGAACAACTCTGAGTTCCCACACTGTGGGGATTGGTAACGAGACCGGGCCAAACAGACTGCAGGGCACAGAGGGGAGATGGGCAAAGAGCTTTTAGGTCTCCTCATTATCAGGTGGAATGTGGGAGGTTACCACTCTCAGCCACCTGTTTCCGGTGGTCTGGCTGTTGCCAGTAAGGAAGATCCCCTGTCCAGGGTTGAACCGCCTGCAAGGCGACTGGCCACCCCCTTCCTCCTGGAGGAGGCAAGCCTCAGAAGGTAGGTAACTAGTACTCCAGCTGGTCCCAGAAATACTGTAACTTTCCACACACAAGTCGCAGGAGTCAGGCATGAGTGCATAAAGCCTCCCACTACACAGGAATCTGCCCAAATCCATGATTTTCACACCAAGCAAGGGGCTCTGACATCAAGCTTTCTGGCCTATTGCCCTATGTTCTTACTTAAGAAAAATAGGCCTGAGGGTTTAATCTCTTTTTTAATGAAATACAAATTGAAGTCCGTGCCTCCACTCCCATGGGCTTCCTAGGTGGTGCTAGTGGTAAAGAACTTGCCTGCCGATGTGGGAGTTGCAAGAGATGAGGGTTTGATCCCTGGGTCAGGAAGATCCCCTGGAGGAGGGCATGGCAACCCACTCCTGTATTCTTGCCTGGCGAATCCTATGGACAGAGGAGCCTGGTGGGCTGCAGTCCTTGGGGTTGCAAAGAGTCAGACACGACTCAAGCGATGAAGCATGCAGCACGCCCCCATCCCCAAATAAAAGAAAGGAGAAAGGAGCTCTTTTTTGTTGTCTTTTCTTTTCTGACGGGGTTATCTTATTGAAAACATTTCAGGGGGCTTCCCTGGCGATCCAGTGGTTAAGACGCTGCGATTCTACTGTAGGTGCTTGGGTTCAATCCCTAGTCAGGGAGACTAAGATCCTGCATGCCATAAATCGAGGTCAAACAACAACATTTCAATCTTAAAAGCCCTTCCCAGCTGCCTGGAGGTTGTCACCAGGCCCAGACACACCAAGTACTTTGTCAAATTCAGGTTCACCACAGAATCGGAAAAAGCAGAAGGCCAAGGCAGAAATGGGCGAGGGGCTGAGGACAAAATGAACTACTTTCTGCAGGGACCAGACGACGGGGAGGAGAGCGTGGCCCAAAAAGGAGAAAACGAACTGGCCTTCAGGTATTCTATTTCCCTCCCTGGACAAAATTGGATGCAGAGATTTACTCTATGAATCATTTGGGGGAAAAAAAAGATTCCCATTGAAGTCATGAAACTTGAGTCATGAGATTTAAAAAAAGCATTCAAAAAGATGCCACTATTTTTAACACATACTGTTTCCCAGGTCGGGAGAGAATGGTGCAGCCTCAGCAGTAACCCAGGGTCATGGCATTTCCCTCTCACCATCGACACGGGGCTGCAAAACGGTCTAAGTGGGAACCTCACAGACAGGAACGCTGCCTGTCTGTGCTGTTGTCCTTTTCAGCAATTATAACAGCACACTTACAAAATAACACTCAAGACCCATGCTTGTTGTTATAGTGACAGGTTTTTTAGGAAGGTGGGCTGGCTCAGTGGTAAAGAATCTGCCTGCAATGCAGGAGACATGGGTTTGATCCCTGGGTCAGGAAGATCCCCTGGAGAAGGAAATGGCAACCCACTCCAGTATTCTTGCCTGGGAAATCTCACGGACAGAGGAGCCTGGTGGGCTACAGTCCACGGGGTCAAAGAAGAGTTGGACATGACTCAGCAACTAAACAGTAACAACCAAAGCAATATACTTGGAAAGGTCTTCTCTACAAATGGAGGTGTAATAACTGGATGGCCACATGGAATTAGGGAACCTCAACTCCCATCTCACACCAAATACCAAAATACCCATTCAAGCAGACTTCAACATGAACACTACAACTACAAAGCTTCTAGAAGAAATGCAAAAGAGTATCTTTTAAACCTTGAAGTTGTAAAGTTGATAATTATCGAAATGAAAAACTTCTGCCCAGTAAGATATATTTTTAAGCAAACGGGTTGTTGGGAGGATAAGTGAAACAGGTGAGAGAGACTGAGAGACAAACTTCCAGTTATAAAATAACAGGGATGTAATGTAGAGCCTGGGGAATACAGTTAATAATGTAATAACTTTGACAGCAGATGGTAACTAGACTTAGCATGGTGATCACTTTGAAATATATAAAGGTATTTTATCGCTATGTTGCACACCTGAAAGTAATCTAATACTGTAAGTCAGTCAGCATTCAGTGTATTCCATTAAAAAAAAAATCGGTCAAGTTGCTGGTAGAGCAGATCCTGAATGTTCTCACCACAAAAACTGATGTGGTGTTCATTTTGCTCTGTGTGAGTGCACCAAGTCGACACATTGTACACCATACATTTACACCGTTGCACAACTGCAACTCAGTAAAACTGAAAAGAAAGGAAGGGGCGGGGAGGGAGAGAGGGAGGAAAAAAAGAAACAAGCAAGGCACAGTCTGGGACTGCTGCTGCTGCTGCTAAGTCGCTTCAGTCGTGTCTGACTCTGTGCGACCCCATGGACAGCAGCCCACCAGGCTCCTCCATCCATGGGATTTTCCAGGCAAGAGTACTGGAGTGGCGTGCCACTGCCTTCTCCGCAGACTGGGACTAATCATGTACAAAACTATCTGACAAAGCACTAATGTCCAGAATAGATAATGAACATCTATAACTCAATAGTTGAAAGACTTACAGCTTGACAAAATATAGGCAAGAGGGTTGAGCAGATACTTCACAGAGGAATATTTAATATATACAAATGGCCAAAAAATACATCATTAGTCAACAGGGAAATGCAAATAAAAACTGCAGGGAGATATACTATAGGGCTAAAGACCAACAACGCCAAATGCTGCCAA
Organism: Bos taurus; assembly: GCF_002263795.3. NCBI lineage: Eukaryota > Metazoa > Chordata > Mammalia > Artiodactyla > Bovidae > Bos > Bos taurus. The sequence goes on from NC_037352.1 coordinate 13,360,383, forward strand.
GGATGAGAGCTGCTGGTGAGTCTAAATGATACATCGACTCTGGGAGATGATATGGAAGTTTCTTATAAAACTGAGCGTCACTGATCTATCAATTCCACTCCTTGGTATTTACCCTCCAAAATGAAAGCTTTTGTTCTCAAGAAGACTTGTACTAGAAGATTCACAGCAGCTTTATTCGTCATAACCCCAAACTTGAAACAGCCCAAGCACCTCTCTATTATGAATGGATACAGACTGTGATACGTGCGTACTCAGTGGTAAAGAAGGATACACTGGGTGACACGGATGAACCTCAAAAACATCATGCAGAATGAAAGAGGCTTCACATCAAGAAGCACGGCCTCATGATTCATGAAGTTCTAGAAAATGTTAGACTAATCTGTGATGAAAAAGTTCAGACCAGTGGTAACCTCTGGGGATGGGAGTGGGGTGGTGGGGGACTGCAAAGAGGCAAAAGGGAATATTCTGGGGGATGACGGGATGTTCTGTGCCTTGATAGATTGTGTTGCATTTGTTACAATCTATCAGAAGGTATGCACACTTAAGATTTGATCATGTTACTAAAAATTGTATCCCCGCTGGCTATAAACACATAAACCCTGGCTCATGACAAGCATGCTCAAGGATTTGGGATGGGGAGCGCTCTGCAACTTACTTAGAAATACTTTTGAAACTAAGATGGATTGATGGAGGGAGGCACGGCTGAATGGTTATGTAATAAAGTAAATACAGCAAAATGGCAGCTGTATAATCTAGGTGGGGAGGAAACTGATTTTTGCTGAACCAATCTTTCCACTTCTTTGTATGCTTGAAAATTTTCATAATACAATGTTGGTGGGGGGAACTGGACGAATAGAAAACTATAAGAAAATAGAGCCGCAGCACTCAGTCTCCACCCAGCTCTAAAATCAGAGAACTACAGAAGGACTTGAAGGGAAACTCTGAGGTCCCCACTTCAACACCTGCCTCCAGGTTTGGTTACAGTACTTAAGAAACCACAGGACTCGGTGGTTCAGTGGTTAAGAGTCCAGCTGCCAATTCAGGGGACCCAGGTTCGATCCCTGGTCTGAGACTATTCCACATGCCAGCTGGGCAACTAAACCCATGGAGCCTTGGCACCTCAAGCCTCTGCTCCACAATAAGCAGCCTCCACTCACCACAACTAGAGAAAACTCGCACATAACAAAGGCCCAGCACAACCAAGAAAAGAGAAAAGAAACCCCAGGCGCTTCCCTGGTGGTCCAGTGCTTAAGATTCCGCGCTTCCACTGCAGGGGGCATCGGTTCCATCCCTGGTCAGGGAACTAAGATCCTGCAAGTCACACAGCATGGGAAAAAAAAAAAGAAACCCCAGAACCACAGCCTCATTATCCTAACATGCTCGAGTCTCAGTATGGAAAAGCCAAAGCAGCATCCCAGGGTTTCAAACCCAGAAAAGACATGGAGAAAGCCTGTGTGTGCGTGTGAATAGGCAGGAGGGCCAACCCAGTTCACCTGCTGTACAGCATTTGATACAGTTGGGAAAATAGGGGTCTGGGCACGTATCAGGGCTTAGCTGGATATTTAACGCTAATTCAACCCCTCCCCCTGCCCCTATCATGCCTGTGTCAACTCCAACCAGGGTTTCAGATCAAAAGCGTCTTCAAGTATCACTACAACTCACTGTGCATGCGTGTGAGTGCTGGGTGTTTGACACGATTCCATTTAACCCTCACCCCACCCTGTAAAGTAGGTTCATAGTATAATCCTGTTTTCATGATTCAGGAAACTGAGGCTCAGAGAGGGTAATAATGTACCCAGGAACACACAGCAGGAGGCAGGCATATCCCATGAGGCTCTAGGGCAGAAGCCCTTTCTAAAGAGCACCTCCCCAAACCCCTCTGGACTGTAAGCTGTGTGTCTGTGACACTATTTGAACAGGAAGAACTGGGCTTCAGGTGACAATGAAGAATCTCATGCCTGAGAATAGTCCTCGTCTCTCCCCCGGAGGCCTTGCATGGTGCGAAGGTCATTAGGCCGCCCCCCCTCCCCCCCCCCCCCCCCCCGCTCGGCACGCCCATCAGGCGGAATTGCGTTCCGTAAGTGCGCCGACCACCACCTTGCACTGGTCTGCCCTGTTGTCCGTGCTGTTATAAGCAGCGTCAGGTGCATCTGTTTCTTCCTGCGGGTTTTAATGACTCAGCGGAGTCCAGCAGCACCTCTAAATCCTCCGGGAGACGCTCCTTTGTCTGGCCTCAGCCTTCCGTCACGCTTTCCCAGTGGGCTGTGCACAGTGACAGCGGCGAGGAGCAGGGGAGCCTGGGTTTGTAACTTGGGGGCTATCAAACTCTCGGGGTACTGGGAAATGTCAAGAGGCCCTTAACTGGGGAAAGCATCTTACAAATCTGAATTCCCTCGAGACCTTGAATTCTGCTCAGAACCTTCCCACCATGAAGATGCACCCCTCTGACACTGCTGACCATCGGCTCCCCTCCAGCACCAGGCGCCTGACTCATCAAGGCAGGTGTAATGGGTTAGAGGTTAAGAGAGAGAGAAAAAAGAAGAAAAAAAAGCACCAGGCTTACTGACTTTGCAGAGCTTTTTCTGGGGTGATCTTTAAAGAGAAATACATCTATGCAGAGATTAAGTATGTCATTCACTTACAAAAGAAGAGAAAAGAAAAAACCGAGAATCCTAAGAAAATCTCTTTAATTTTCATCTTTCGGAAATACATTTTTCATTTTTTTTAATTTCCATGATACAAAAATGTTAAATATCTAACAATGATCTGTAGGAAGCAGATCCACGGGATTCTGTCGCTGCTGTGATCTGGTTTGACAGAGAAAGGCTGGTACACGGTGTTGATTTGTTATGATTTCACACACATGCACACGTACGCACACTGGCCACCTCACCCCCAGACACCACCAGACAGACAGACAAGACACTGGCTAAGACACGGAATGCAGCGCTACCTGGGAAAACAGAAATTAACTTTTCATTCGTACACCCCACCATGAGAAACTCACATCTTAGGGGGAAAAAAAAAACACCTCTAAATAAATATGCCCCAAAGGTCAAGGCATGTTGACGGTGGTAGACATCTTGCTACCAGGAAAACAAGCTCGGAGCTTCGTGGTTTCGGGCAGCAATGATGAGAAGCAGGCAGACACAACCGAATTCTTCATGGGAGGCCGTACCACACCCCGGGGCTGCCCCTGGGCCTGAGCGTGAACCTCTCGAGAGGTTCAACCCCAAATTCATGGTCACAGCACACAAGAGCGTCGGCTCTTTCCGCGGGTCTCACAGTTGGCTTTCCCCTTTGGGTGGATTCGCACACACAGATCTGTGACTGGAGGGTTTCACATGAGCAACAAGTAATGACCTTAATGACCTGGTGAATCATGAATGCACGACAGTCGGTAACACGCTGAGCGCCAGCCAGCACGCAGGTGAGGCTGAGGAGGAAGGAACACAGCCTTGAAAACAAGAACTGGGGTTTTTTCAGGAGACACACTTGGTTTCAGGCTCCTCCCACACCACAGTAGATTCAGTGAAATGCGGTATGGCTTCCAAACGTGCCAGCTGCTTCTTTCCTTCTCGGCAACAGCACCAGCGGGGTTGTTCCACTCTGGTCTTGGTTACCATGTGTCGGGGACTTCGAAGAGCTTGGCCGAGCTGTCTGAGATGCTTCCTGGTGGGAGAGGACAAAAGAAGGTGAATAAGGAGAGGGCTGCCCCGGCCAGGGGAAAGAAAGAGGAGCTGCCCGGACAGCGTTGACCAGGGCCAGGGCTGGGATGGTCTTGTCGCTGGAGAGCAGTGCCCGGCATATGAAGGCCATGCTGCAGAAACATCACCACAGGATCCAGGGAGTGCCTCCTGTCTGGGCGTCTGTACTGACTTCACAGGAGTTAAGCATCCTCCAGTGAGCACACACTCCCATATTCTTTGCTACGCAGCATGCCGGGCACTTAGTTCATTTAATCTTCATAAAAGCCCGGTTTAGTGGCACTAATGTGCCCATTTTACAGCAAGTGGCTGAGATGGGGGTCCAGATTCCCCCAGAACTGAGATCCCTGCCAAAGGCCTGGGAGGATGAGTTTCTCTGTGCTGCAGTGACTATTAACCAGACAAGAAGTCTCAGGGGCTGGTGGCTAGACAGTCGCTAGAGGGAAGCTGACCAGTGGGGGTTCAGACATCCCAAAACAGATCGGCAAAAGCAGCTTGTAGCTCTTTCCTATTTCAGCAACACTGGCTACGGTCTTCGTGGCCTAAAGGAGCCTCTTCTGTTACAGTTTCACCCCAAAGTTACAAGCTCTTCTTCATTCGGAAACTTTCTGCAACAGCAGCAGCACCACTGGGTCACTGCTTGGACCACCGATGTCCACAGCCAAATACATGGGAACTAAGTCAGGAAACGGCATGTTCATGATGGAAAATGTGGCCGGCTGGGTGCTCCCATACCCGGGATATCATGCATTATTTAAGCCCTAAGGTAGGGTTGGCAGGGAAACAGGCAAAGCCAGCCCCAGCTAACAGTCCAAGACTGAAAAAGGGGAGAGGTCTGTGATGATGCCTGAAGCGGAGAGTAACTTTCAAAAACAGAGGGGCACTTGTTCACCTGAGGGTGGTTACTGCCCGTGACAGGAAGGCGTGAAGGTAACTGGGTCCAAACACGTGAAGTAACACGAGGATTTGTGCTGGCGTGAGACTCCGCCCCTCTCCTCCTCTACTGAGATAAAACCCAGAGAGACAGGATGAGAAGAGCAGGAGGGGACGTCATCTAAAGAGTTCTGTCGGGAGTCTCATGGCTGCACGGAACACGCGTGTCCCGGGACTGCTCCAGAGAATTGAAGGTGAGCAGGAGATGGTCCCCATGACCGATTCCCATGATCCAGTTAGAAAAGGAATAACGGTGGGAACTTCCCTGGGGGGCCAGTGGTTAAGAATCTGCCTGCCAATGTGGGGGACGTGGGTTTGATCCCTGGTCCAGGAAGATTCCATATGCTGTGGGGCAACTAAGCCCAAGAGCTGCAACTCCTGAGCCCGTGTGCCCTAGAGCCTGTGCTCCTCAGGACAAGAAGCCACTGTAACGAGAAGCCCTCGCACTGCAACTAGAGCGTAGCCCCTCGCTTGCTGCAACTAAAGAAAGCCCTCGCACAGCAATGAAGACCCAGTGTAGCCAAAAATAAATAAATAAATACATAAAACTTAAAAAGGAAGGAGAAGGAATAAAGGTTATTGAAAAACAAAGCAAAACACAAACAGTCCCCTCCAGGGAACAACTAAATTCTGCAGACGGCCCAGGATAAGATTAAACTAGCCTGACCCCCTTCTCAACCACCCAGTCACACTGTACTTAATGACAGGGAGGAAAACTGACATCAGGAAGGGCGTTTTTGTAATTCACATAGCAAAGAAATAATACAGCAGCCTATCAGATATTCTAAAGGTAAAAGCCACAAGGCCAAATGTTGGTGGGGGGGTGGTGCTGAAATAAAACTGAGAGGGAAAAAGATCAATGGCTAAAAGCAGCTGTGCTGTCATCCTTACCACAGCACCCGCCCTTACCTGAATGGGAGTGCGTGTGAGTCTGGTGGCACACCATCCCACACACAGGAGGACGACTTCCCTGGTGGCCTGGTGGTTAAGAATCCACCTTGCAATGCAGGGAACACAGTTTCGATTCCAACTAAGCCCGAGCTCTGCGACTACGGAGCCTGCACCACAAGGAAGATCCCGCGTGCCACAATCAAGACCGGATGCGGCCAAAAACAAACAAAAAGAAACCACACAGGAGTGACTCTGTGGAGAGCAAGCGAGAAACAACGGAATACGCAGAAACGGGAGAGAGGCAAGTGTGGTGGGACTGTCCCAGTAGCTGTAAGACTCCGAGCAACTCTCACCCGTATCTGTAAGGTACACTCAATGCTACTTCGAGCCTCAGAGGATTTCCATGATTCAGCTATGTTCCTGGCACAGAGCCAGTTCTGAATGCTCGTTAGCCCCTTCCCCTTGTGGAGAAGGCAGCCCAACATTGCATGTGGTTACTGCCCGGGGAAGCCAACGGCCTGCAGTCAAAGAGAGCCGCTTACAATGTGCAGCTGCTGAGAAAGGATGGTGTGCACAGAGCAACCAGAATTTTGTGAACCAACTAAAGGAGACCTAGACCAGAGTGCTGGTGCTCGTTCTAAGCACCTTCCAGAAAGGGAGAGCTGTAGACCATTGAAGGATCCATTTCAAAGCTAATGGATAAGAAACTGTGGTCAGTTTTCCAGGGAACTCGCTTTTCACAGCCCTATGTGGTAACTAGAATGCAAAGAATTACTCAGGAACAACTTTTCTTTTTCAACAGAAACTTCAGGACATCTGTCTCCTGCTATGATGGACTGTACCTTGCATCATACAAAATGGATGGTATATCTAAATGTAAAACCTGAAACTGGAAAACTTCTAGAAGAAAACATAGGAGAACTCTGCAATCTTGAATAAAGCAAAGCTTTCTTACATATGACAACAAAGGCATAATTCAAGGGAAAAAAATGATAAACTGGATTCCATTAAAATGTAAAACATCTACTACTGAAAGGCACTGCTAAGAGAATGAAAAGCACCGTCCAGAAGAATTTGTAAAACGCTCAACAGGACTTGTATCCTGAATCCGTAAGAACTCTCAAAATTCAATAGGGAAAAACAAACAGCCCAGTGAAAAAACAGGCAAAAGATTTAAACACTCATTTCACCAAAGAAGATATTTCAATGGACAAAAAAATCACATAAAAAGATATTTAACATTGTCAGTCATTAGGGAAATTCAAACCAAAGCCATAAAGAGATACCAGTCCACGTCACTGGAATGGCTACTAAGCACACCACCAGCACTGCTGACTGCAGAGCCACTGAGCCCTGGTGCAGATGCGGAGCGCTGCAGCCACCCTGGAGAACAGTGGGCCAGGTTCTTATAAAATTAAACATACACTTACCATATGACACAGTAAGTCCACCCGTAGGTGTTTATTCCAAAGAAATGAACACTTAGTTCACATAAAAACTTACACAGAATGTTTACATCTGCTAGACTCTCAGCTGCTAACAACCTAAATGCCAAAAGGCAAAAATGGATAAACAAATAGTGATAGGTCTGAAAAGTGGATTGTTAGTCCACAGAAGAGAGGAATGAACCAGTGACGCGGACAACAACACAGACAAACGTCAAAGGCCTTACGCTAAGGGCAAGACCCAAGGGGTTACTTATCGAATGATTCCATTTAAATGACCCTCGGAAAAGGCAAAATTACAGTGACAGAAAGCAGATCGGTGGCTGCCAGGACCTAGGGACGGGGAGGGGCTGACTGCAAAGGGACACGAGGGAATCTTCTGGAATAGCTGCTTTATTTCTTGAGCACAGTGATGCTTATATGACTGTACACATTTGTCAAAACTCGTCAGCCTGTACACCTCAAAGTAATGACTTTCACTGTATGTAAACTGAATCTTAATAAAGCTGACCCTGCAAAAGGTATGAAGAATATTGTTTAAAAAAAAACACCCAAATTTTAATATAAAATATGCTGATAATTTAAATTATTTGACCAAGAGTTTTTAGATGGGGGAAAACAAGATACTAAATGGCATACAGAGTATGATCCAACTATGCATAAAAACGATAGGTAGAATGACTGCAGCCATGAAATTAAAAGATGCTTACTCCTTGGAAGGAAAGTTATGACCAAACTAGATAGTATATTCAAAAGCAGAGACATTACTTTGCCAACAAAGGTTTGTCTAGTCAAGGCTATGGTTTTTCCTGTGGTCATGTATGGATGTGAGAGTTGGACTGTGAAGAAGGCTGAGCGCCGAAGAATTGATGCTTTTGAACTGTGGTGTTGGAGAAGACTTTTGAGAGTCCCTTGGACTGCAATGAGATCCAACCAGTCCATTGTGAAGGAGATCAGCCCTGGGATTTCTTTGGAAGGACTGATGCTAAAGCTGAAACTCCAGTACTTTGGCCACCTCCTGCGAAGAGCTGACTCATTGGAAAAGACTCTGATGCTGGGAGGGATTGGGGGCGGGAGGAGAAGGGGATGACAGAGGATGAGATGGCTGGATGGCATCACTGACTCGATGGACGTGAGTCTGAGTGAACTCTGGGAATTGGTGATGGACAGGGAGGCCTGGCGTGCTGCGATTCATGGGGTCGCAAAGAGTCGGACACGACTGAGCGACTGAACTGAACTGAGAGAGAAATACTTGTTAACAGAGTACCAAGTAACTGCGGGATTGTATATTCTTCTATTTTCCTTCATTTAACTGATTTTCATAGTGAGCCCATTATTTTTATTAACAAAACAACAAAAGAAAGTAAAAAGTGGAAACAAAAGGTGATTGTTTCTGCTGCCTTTCACCTACTTAAGAGTTGAGGGCTTCCCTGGTGGCTCAGACAGTCAAGAATCCACCTGCAATGCAGGAGACCCAGGTTCGGTCTGTGGGTCAGGAAGATCTCCCAGAGAAGGGCTCCCCTGGATGGCGTGTGGGGAGTCCCCAAGGGCTGCCTGGAGGAAGAGGAAGGGCACTCACGGAGCACAAGCTGAAATCCATATCTGAACTGAGTAGTTAGAAAGCTCCTGGGCTTCCCTAAGCTGGCCACTCAGGTGATCGACAGCACCAACTGCAGAGCACGTTTCTGAGTTCAGGAGACCTCTAACAGCAAGAGGAGACTGCTGTTCCAAGTAGAGTCTCCATTTTTACACTGAACCCTAAGGGCTGAAGCTGGAAAAAAATCAGCAGATTAGTCAAGACTCCAATAAAACTCTCGGTTCTTGGCAAACATGGAAAGCTCTCCTGTGTTGTGTTTTAAACGTAAGGGGGAAAAGAGACTTGGAACGACATCACTGCTACATGAGAAGTCACCAGGAACAGCCACAGCTCTCGGCCCTGCTCTGTGAACACTAAGAGCGTTAGAGGTGGAACCTCGGCTATTGGACAGTCCATCTGTATTTTGAGACTGGCTAGTCCGACCAGCATCAGGCCACTGGAATATGAATTCACTTCCTTAGCAAGAGCAAGGGCGCTGTGGACACTCACCCATCAAACACTGTCTGGGAAACACTTCTTAGAGACAGCTGACTCCAGCATATACAGCACATGGAGCTGTTTCCTTTATGCACCAATGGAGAGTACGCCTTGACTGCCCCAGAGGAGAGCAGACAGCATTATCAATCTCCATTAGCTCCAATGAGTATAAAAGGGGGAGGATTGATAGTATACATTTGCTTCCTGAAAACAGGATAGAAACAACTACATTCAGGAGAAAAACATTTACTAAATCACATGACATGCAGATAAAAATCTCCAAAAGGGAAGAGTATCTTGGATTTTTATCACATGACTTCATCACAAGAAAGTCTGGGTGGGTAGTTGCTTCTGATCTAGAACAGCTGCCAGAAACATTCACCTGTGGGAAGAACCCTTCGCGTCCTCTGAAGTTCGGAGACTCTACATACTGCAGGGAGGTTTGATGCCTTTGCTCTGGCTCAGACAGCCCTCCCCGCCACCCTCAACAGCAGCTGTATTTGACTTTGCATATGTGTGATTCTTTGAGTCTTTTTCCTCTCTATAAATCAGAGATAATGACTCTACACTTTACTCAGTTTTTATAATGACTAGATTATAAAGGACATTCCTAGCACAATGTCTGGTATATATATTAAATCGTCATTTTTCTGCAACTTAAGTCCTTTTGTTCTGTGGGAAGGCATCCAGCACTTAAGTCTCAGTGTATCTTTGATATTAAGATGTATAACGAAGAAAAATGACACTGTTTTGGGGGGGATTTCTTGAGCATCAGTTGGACAGAAATTGCTATGGTACATGATATCCTGTGAAAAACAGTGAAAGTTAGTAGTGTCTGACTCTCTGAGACCGCATGGACTATAGCCTACCAGGCCCCTCTGTCCATGGAATTCTCCAGGCAAGAATACTGGAGTGGGTTGCCATTCCCTTCTCCAAGGGATCTTCCCAACCGAGGGATCGAACCCAGGTCTCCCACATTGCAGGTGGATTCTTTACCATCTGAGTCACCAGGGAAACCCATGTGATATCCTATGGTCCTACTTTTTGCTGCCTTCCCCTTGGAAAACAGAACACTTCCTACTAGTGGAAGCCTGTCTTCTACGTTTCCCATGCCTTCACTGGCAGTGCTCTGGGCACCCAATGCACCCCAGTGAGTCATGGGAGCATTTGTCAAGGTGCTGAATTTGGGGACTTCAGTACAAAAAGATTTCGAGTATCCTATACATATTTATATCAGAAAAGCCTTGGCCATCATGGATTTGAGTGTCCACATAGAAGCGGACAATTAGATAGTAGGAGCACAAGATGCGGACTAGGACCAAGATAAAAGCATCAATGGCTCTCCAGGTGGCTCAGTGGGTAAAAGAATCCACCTGCAACATGAGAGATGCGGGTTCGATCCCTGGGTTGGGAAGATGCCCTGGAGAAGGGCATGGCAACCCACTCCAGTATTCTCTTACCTGGAGAATCCCATGAACAGAGGAGCCTGGTGGGCTACAGTCCATGGGGTCATGAAGAGTCGGACACGACTGAAGTGGCTGAGTATGCATGCATGTGAAAGAACTGACAGAGTAATTCCTGGCTGAGAATCTCATCACTGGCCTTATAAAAGGAATTCATGCAAATACTGTTATCACATTGTATGGTTTCATGTATTCTACCTATTGAAGACATATTTATTGAGTATCTAATTAGTTTAAGGACAAAAGCCCTGCATAGAAGGTTAATCTATAGTGAGGGATGTATTTAAAATAATAATTACTCAGATAAATATACTACCACAACATCTGATCTTGTTATAAAATAAAACTAGTGATAATAGTGTGTTCTCTGGAATTTATCATTAAATGTAGTGATGAAACACTTTATAGTTATAAGAAAAAAAAAAAAAAAGATACTGTCCCCAGTAGGACTGCTGAGCTTGATGCCTTAGAACCCTTCTCTGCAGGAAAAATGAAGCCACACTGTACCAAACACTCTAAGCCAGTTCCAGCTCTGGGCTCCTGGGACACTCTGAAGCTTTGGGAGTTTAACACAGACCTTTCAGTCTGAACTCTGTTGTTGGTCAGTTGCTCAGGCACGTTCCACTCTTTGTGACCCCATGGATGCAGCACGCCATGCTTCCCTGTCCTGCACTATCTCCTGGAGTTTGCTCAAACTCATGTCCATTGAGTCAATGATACCATCCAACCATCTCATCCTCTGTTATCTCCTTATCCTCCTGCCTTCAATCTTTCCCAGCATCAATGTCTTCACCAGTGAGTCAGCTCTTCACATCAGGTGGACAAAGTACTGAAACTTCAGCTTCAGCATCAGTCCTGCCAATGAATATTCAGGGTTGATTTTCTTTAGGCTTGACTGATTTGATTTCCTAGCTGTGTAAGGGACTCTCAAGAATCTTCCTAGCACCACAGTTAGAAAACATCAGTTATTCTCTTGCTCATTTTAAGATCTCCTTAAAGTAACTGAGCAATCAAAATTGGTTGACCTGCCAGGCCCAGGACCTGGTATCTTGACCTACATCCTACGGATACTTTAGGACTATGTGCGGAAAACAAACCAGCTAAAGAGGATCCAGGACACTTCCAGGCCTGAGCTGCTGGAAGATCTAACCCAGTGAATGGTGTTCCAGGAGAAAACTCATTGCTCTTAAGTTACCTGATCAATTAAAAGTGGTCAAGATGTTTCTCTTTCTTCTTTAGCAGGACAGACCAAGAACTAAAAAAAAAAATCTTTTTTTTTTTTTTTAATGCTCCAATCTTGTGGCAGTGACAGCTTTACTGTCAATGGGAGGGAAAAAGAGACTATTTAAATGACGGTGTTATAAATTCACCCCAAATAACTCACAGAAAGTTTTCACTTAAAATGATGAAAGTTATAAAAAGAGCTAATCTATTAATGCAATCTATTATTAGGTATTTTAATATCTTTGAGACTGTGCTGAGACAGAAGGGAAAAAACCTAAAATCCTGTCCCTGAGAAGTAACAGATAATTAAAAAAAATTCAGGAGATTGAGAAGTGAAGGAAAGCTATCCAAGAAGGGAAAAGCCCCTGGATCCTGGTCATGCTCTGGGTGAGCTCTGACAGCCAGGCTAACATTTAGTATCTAACATCTGTGGAGCAGGCACAACGGCAGGGGCCTCGGGCATCAGAGGTGAAGACAATGTTACAGATTAAAAACTTCTCTAACGAGTGGAGACTCACAGCCTCACAGTGCAAACACACAGCCCAGACTTCAAATAAGAACTTACGTTTTCAGTTAAAGTGCAGCTTCAGCACAATGCATAAAAAGGCATCTGTGACATTTCTGCTGTCTTTGATTTCATTAATATCAATGAGATTCAGAAAACGCCCAGCAGGCAGATCAAGCCACGTGTAAAAAGAGGAATTAACTGCAACACAATGGATTCTTGGCCTGGGTATGAATCAAGCTCCAGGGCTCCACTCCTACCCTTTGACCTGACTGTTGGTTCCAACTAACCGGGGTGACTGTCACAAAGTCAGATACAGGAGGAGTAACTTCCCTCTCAGGCATCCCCTCATCCTAAGGAGACAATATGTAACTGCGCTTAAAAATACCCACTTTCCTGCAGGCCTGACTTACGCGCTCCATGACCCTGGGCCAGTCACACAATCTTCAGGCCTCGGTTTCCTCCTCTCCTCTTTTCCTTCCCCCTTCCCTCCTTTCTTCAAAAACTTTTTAATTGCAGTATAGTTGATTTACAATGCTGTGTTAGTTTCTGGTCTAGAGCAAAGGGATTCAATTATATACATACATATAGATGTTTTTCATACTCTTTTCCATTATGGTTTGTTACAGGATATTGAACACGGTCCCCCATTCCATACACCAGGAACTTGTTCATCTGTTTTATATATAGCAGTTTGTATCTGCTACTCTCAGACTCCTAGTCTATCCCTCCCCTGCCCCCTTTCCCCTTTGATAGCCATAAATTTGTTTTCTATGTCTGTGAGTCTGTTTTTGTTTTGTAAATAAGTTTATTTGTATCGTATTTTAGATTCCACAAAGAAGGGATATCATATTGTATTTGTCTTTCTCTTTCTGACATTTGGCTTAGTATGATAATCTCTTGGTGCATCCATGTTGCTGCAAATGGCATTATTTCATTCTTTTTTATGATTGAGTAATATCCCATGTATATATGTACCACATCTTTATCCATTCATCTGTCAATGGACATTTAGGCTGCTTCCACGCCTTGGTTACTGTACACAGTGTGGTTATGAACACTGAGGTGCATGTATCTTTTAGAATTAATTTTCTCCAGATATATGTCCAGGAGTGAGATTGCTCGATCATACAGCAAGTATATTTTTAGCTTTTAAAGGAACCTCCATGCTGTTCTCCATAGTGGCTGTACCAGCTTTCGTTCCTACCAACTTTTTTCTACACCCTCTACAGCATTTTGGAGAAGGCAATGGCACCCCACTCCAGTACTCTTGCCTGGAAAATCCCATGGACAGAGGAGCCTGGTAGGCTGCAGTCCATGGGGTTGCTACAAGTCAGACATGACTGAGTGACTTCACTTTCACTTTTCACTTTCAAGCATTGGAGGAGGAAATGGCAACCCACTCCAGTATTCTTGCCTGGAGAATCCCAGGGATGGGGGAGCCTGGTGGGCTGCCGTCTATGGGATTGCACAAAGTCGGACACGACTGAAATGATTTAGCAGCAGCAGCAGCGGCTACAGCATTTATTATTTGTAGACTTTTTGACGATGGCCATTCTGACCAGTGTGAGGTGGTACCTCATTGTAATTTTGATTTGCATTTCTCTAACAATTGGAGAAGGCAATGGCAACCCATTCCAGTACTCTTACCTGGAAAATCCCATGGACAGAGAAGCCTAGTAGGCTACAGTCCATGGGGTCGCAAAGAGTTGGACACGACTGAGCAACTTCACTTTCACTTTTCACTTTCATGCATTGGAGAAGGAAATGGCAACCCACTCCAGTGTTCTTGCCTGGAGAATCCCAGGGACGGCGGGGCCTGGTGGGCTGCCGTCTACGGGGCCGCACAGAGTCGGACGCGACTGAAGCGACTTAGCAGCAGCAGCAGCATCTTTTCATCTGTAAGCCTTCTTTGGAGAAATGTCTACTTAGGTCTTTTGCCTATTTGTTGATTGGGTAGTTTGCTTTTCTGTTGTTGACTTGCATGGGCTGCTTGTATATTTTGGAAACTAAGCCTCTGTCAGTTGCATCGTTTGCAACATTTTCTCCCATTCCATAGATTTTGTCTTTTCAATTTGTTTATAGTTTCCTTTGCTGTGTAAGGGCCTCCCTAGTGTCTCAGATGGTAAAAAGGTTGTATAAGTTTGAGTAGGCCCCATTGGTTTATTTTGCTTTTGTTTCTATTGCCTTGGGAGACTGACCTAAGAAAACATTGCCAAGACTTAAGATAATGTTTTGCCCATGTTCTCTTCTAGGAGTTTTATGATGCCATGTTCTATACTGAAGTCTTAAGCCATTTTGGGTTCACTGTTGTGTATGGTGTGAGGGAGTCTTCTAATGTCACTGATTTACATGCGGCTTTCCAGCTTGGCCAACACCACTTGCTGAAGACACTGCCTTCTCTCAGGCTTTCGTTTTCTTCATTGTAAAATGGACCATGATGCCCACCTCAGAGATTTGAAGCGAAGTGTTTCAGTCAAGTCTGAGGGGCAGTGCCGGGCCCTCCACAAGCACTTAGTCAGCAGCAGCTGTCCTTTCTGTTGCTGTGACAGCCTGCTGAGCAGGTTCTGGTCGGATCTCCTAGGCAGGGCCTTTCTCAGGCTCTGGCTGCCCCGCAAGCCCCTTCCTTGCCTCACACTCGGGCCTGCAGAAGGTCTGAGCACCAAGGGCTGGGTGAGCTCCTGGGGCCTCCAAAGCATGTGTGTGGGACGGAGGGGATGTGGGACTCAGCTCACCTTCTCTTTCTGCTTCTTTCTGCTTTTGGGTTTGTTTTTTTTTTTGCTCCTTTAAAAAAAATTATTTATACTTACTTAATTAAAAAAAATTTTTTTTAATTAATTTTTTGGCTGCACTGGGTCTTCACTGCTGTGTGTGGGCTTTCTCTAGCTGCAGCGGGGTTGGGGGAGACTACTCTCCAACTGCAGTGTATGGGCTTCTCATTGTGGTGGTGTCTCTTCTCTGGGGGACAGTTGCCCCTTGCGGCATGTGGGATCTTCCCACACCAGAGATCAAACCCATGTCCCCTGCATTGGCAGGCAGACTCTTAACCACTGGAGCACCAGGGAAGTCCTTGCTCTGCTTCTTACTAGCTACATGCGCATTTCTTTGCCACTCTGAGCTCAGACATCTGCCATCACTAAAACAAGGGTGAATTCCTAGGTCAGAGCTGTTGTGAGAATGAAATTCAACCAGGAGAGAGAAGGCTCCTCCTGCACTGTCTAGCACACAGTGGGTTCACAACATGTGTTCATTTCCCATTTCCTTTGCTTCTTACGTAACTCTGCTTACGAGAGAAACTCAGGTTGCCTGGGGTTGGGCTAGGAACAGTGAAAATTCTACTAAAAATAACACGTGTAGGAGTAGAGCTCTGTGCAAACTCACATACACATTTAAAATACTCAGGTGACTTTACACACATCACAAAACCTCTAAACAATGGAGGAGAGAGAGAAGGTTACCAAAATGGGCTGATCATCTTTAACAAGGAGGCCCCTGCCAAGCCTCATGCTATCCAGAGCCAGGGCTGTTAAGGGATTCCTCAAATTAAAATGAAAATGATCCAAAAAACATCTGGTCCCGTTTTGGGCTACATGGGTTTGGCCATCAACTAAAGCCCTGATGTAATTTCTTCCCCCCAGTGAGAGTTTCTAGAGCACTGTAGAGGACTCAGCTCCAGGCCCTTGGTGAGACTCGATACAAACCTGTTGGAGAAAGGTCCTTCTTCATCCTTTTTAGTTTCTTGGCCTTTTTCCTTCCCTCTGAGAGGGGTTCTGCACAGGGATCTGTCTGCTCAAGCTCAGTGTCAGAAATCTCCCCCGATGCTCGGGCCTCCAGGCCGGCTTCTGCTCGACTGGGACTCAGGTTTCTCTTTCCTACTGTGCTGGTGGCTGTGAGACTGAAATGCAAATAGAGGAAAAACATGAAGGGTGCTGAGAGTAACTGGAAGACTAAGCCTATAAAAATATTTTAACACTCTTAATTCCATTAACACTTAACTAGCAATCAAACAATACAGGCAGCTGCTGCCTGGAGGTGCAGGTTAAAGACCTCACTGTGAACTGAAGTCTAAACGTACACCTACAGCAAGCCTATTCAGAGGAATCTTCTGTACCAGACTTGTGCACAGATAGACACGAATCTAAGAGTGTTTAAAAGAAAAAAGTTTTGACGAAAATCCCTGGTCTTTATTTTGATAGAGTTACGAACAGCCGACTTATTGGGAAAGTCCCTGATGCGGGGAAAGACTGAGGGCAGGAGGAGAAGAGGGTGATAGAGGATGAGATGGTTGGATTGCATCACTGACTCAATGGACATGAGTCTGAGCAAACTCCAGGAGATAGTGAAGGACAGGAGGGCTGGTGCCCTGTAGTCCATGGGGTAGAAAAGAGTCAGACATGACTGAACGACTAAACAACAATCTTAACAGAAGAGTCGGAGAAGGCAATGGCACCCCACTCCAGTACTCTTGCCTGGAAAATCCCATGGGTGGAGGAGCCTGGTAGGCTGCAGTCCATGGGGTCGTGAAGAGTCGGACATGACTGAGTGACTTCACTTTCACACATTGCAGAAGGAAATGGCAACCCACTCCAGTGTTCTTGCCTGGAGAATCCCAGGGACGGCGGAGCCTGGTGGGCTGCCATCTATGGGATCACACAGAGTTGGACATGACTGAAGCGACTTAGCAGCAGCAGCAACAAAAGAATACAACAGACTAGCAGAGCAATCATAACAAAGCAGTGGTATGGATTACATTAAATCACAAAACAGCATTGTTACTTACATGCCTGCCTAACAGATATACAGGAGAACAGGAGAATTCTTGAGTCTGTCTGCTGTCACACTACTTGTGTATTTGAATATATTTAAGGGGCATACCTCGGGGCTTCCTGGGTGGCTCAGCAGTCAAGAGTCTGCCTGCCAATGCAGGAGACACAGATTTGATCCCTGGGTTGAGAAGATCCCTGGCGTAGGAAATGGCCATCCACTCCAGTATTCTTTCCTGGGAAATCACATGGACAGAGGAGCCTGGTAGGCTACAGTCCATAGAGTCGCAAAGACACAACCATACCCCACCTTCATAGAATTTTCTTCTATTCCAAAAAAGTGACTTTTCAAGATTATCATTAAACCTGGCTTCATTTTTAAAGCTTTATAGGATTTGACATGTTGAATTAGATCAGATTACATGTCCTGATTTTCCTTAAGAAAGTATGTTCCCTGAAATAGAACTTGATAAAAACAGAGACCACATGGCCAATGTGAGTCCTGTCTCCTCTAAATGAGTCTTACAGGTTTTTATAAAAAATTATAGCCCCACGTTATGAAAAGCATAAAGAATCCAGTCATTCCCCCTAAGGGAGGCCATTTCAGCCCAGAGAGAAGGGTGGATAGCGAGAGAGAGAATGTGAGCATGCCCCTGGGTCAGCCTTCCCTAGGAAGTGATTGCTTTAAAACAGGGGTCCCCTACCCTAGACCATGGACCTGTACTGGGTGATGAACCTCTGCATGGCAGGAGGTGTGCAGTGGGCCAGCAAGTCAAGTTTCATCTGTATTCACAGCCGCTTTCCATCGCTCATATTACCGACCAAGCTCCGCATCGTGTTGGATCAATAGGGGCAGTAGATTCTCATAGGACAGTGAACCCCATTGTGAACTGTGCATGTGAGGGATCTAGGTTGCAAGCTCCTTTTGAGAATCATCCTGAAACCACCACCCACCCCAGTCAGTGGAAAAATTGTCTTCCATGAACCTGGTCCCTGGTGCCAAAAAAGGTGGGGCACCGCTACTTTAAAAATGTTACCTATAAAGCACTCAGGCTACTCAATTATTCAAGTTCAGAAATGTTACTCCTGCAGGTCCCTCTTCCCTGAACCTTACACTTGCTAAGTTGTGAGACAAGAAGAAGGTGGTGGTACTTTAAAGCCATAAGAAGCAGAACAGAGCCCAGAGCAAATGGCCTCTTAAGAATGGCTGGCTGGCCTGCCACTGTCTTCTTTTCACCTGTATTATCTGCAGCTTTCAGAAACATCTTTTATTGAGGGGACATGAAGAAAAGGGAGAATACCAATGGAAGTATTGGGGGGTGGGTATTAAAAATTCATGCTAAAGTTTGCTGTTTGAAAACTGACAATACCTTTAAATTTTTCTTAAAGACAAACTATTTTTGGTTGGTGTCAAGAAATTTTGAAAAATTCAGAAAGCATAAGTTGGAAGATAATAAGGACATGTCCCTCCATCTCAAAAGGGGTAGGAGGCCTAAATATTCCTCTGTGCTATAAACTCTGGAACATGACAGCCTCTGAGACATAAATGTGTAATGAAAACTCAGATGGAACCATCGGTACTTCAAGAAATACAAAGTCCCGAAATATCCCTAACTGCACACAGAAATCTAGCGGATGATAAAGGTAGTAATCAGGGATTTCCCTGGTGGTCCAGTGGTGAAGAATCTGCCTTGCAATGCAGGGAACACAGGTTTGATCCCTGGTCCAGGAACTAAGATCCCACATGCCGAGGGGCCACTAAGCCCAAGCGCCACAACCAAAGAGCCCTCACACCGCGACAAAAGCTCCTGCATGACGCAGTTAACACCTGAGGCGGTCAAATAAATAAAATGTTTTTGGTAATGGTAGTATTCAAATTCCCCTGGAGGAAGAAATGGCAACCGATTCTGGTATTCCTGCCTGAAAATTTCCATAGACAGAGGAGCCGGGTGGGCTACAGTCCAAAGGGTTGCAAAGAGTCAGATACAACTGAGTGACTGAGCACACACATTCAAATTACTGGGGCAGAAATAAACTTTCAAAAAAATGGTGGTGGGACTAATGGAAAAAGATAAACTAGACCCATTCTTCACCCATAAAAAAGAAAAAATGTTAAAATGGATCAGATATCTAATGAATATGAACCTAAACACATAGTGAAGGAAAACATGGATGAATTCCTCCAAAACCTGGGTGTAGACAGAGGCATTACGACTCACTATGTCTCACAATCCATATGTAATAAAAGATTTATAAATCTGATCACTTAAAGATAAAAATCCATTGCATAGCACAGTGAAGACAAATGAGAAACCAGGAGAAAATAATTGTAAAGTGTATCACAGATAAAAGGCTAATGTCCCTAGTATACAAGTAAAACTCAAAATTAAAGGAAAAAAAGAACAAAATTCTATAGGAAAATCAGCAAAGCTGTGACTAAATAGCTCATTACACACAAAGATAGACCACACACACACACACCCCCGCCTTAAACACACACAAAAAATGTTCAATTACCCCTTATACACATAAAAAGTTGTTCAATTCCCTTCATGATGCAAACTAAATGAAATATTGTTTCTCACCATTAGATTAGCAAAAACATTCAAACGCTTGATGAAATACTCTGTTGGTGAGCCTATGGAAATAGGCAGTCACAAGCCACTAGTGAGAATGAAAAATGGTCTGACTCTTCCAGAAGCAAATGTGCCAGTATTCAACAAAACTATGCATCTGTTTACTCTTTGAGCCCGCAGTCCCACTTTGAGGAATTCAGAAGATATACCTCCAACAATGCAAAAGTATTTATCTACAAGATTACTCATTGCCACTTTATTTGTTATTAGGATATTTTATTGCCAAATATCCAAATGTCTAAGTATAGGAAATTGGTTGAATAATTGGTTATAAATTGGTTGAATTAACTATGCTATGTACAGTCAATGTAACTAAGCAGTTACAAGAACGAACGATAATCTCAAAGAACTGATATGGAATAATTTCCAGTGAAAATGGTGAAAAAAGCAAAGTGCAAACAAGCAATTTATGAACCTGTATTCCCAATCTTGGGTGGAATATTGGGGTGGGTGGTGGAATTAAAGAAAAAAAATCCCAAACCCTTCAGTAGCTTTGCTTCTGTAGTTAAATGACTGAAGCGACTCTGAAAATGTCTGGATACACGATAATGTTTATTTAGCAAATTAGTGAAAGTGTTGATGTAGTTGGAAGATACATATGCAAATATTGGAATGGGAGAAGGCAAGGGGGACCCTGTGGGGATGAAATGAAACTGGAGATATGACTATGAGCGTGGCATCTCTTTTTTTTTTTTTTTAGTGGCTATTTTCTATTATGTTTCCTATTTCTTTCTTTTTAAAGAAATATTTATTTATTTGCTTGCAATGCAGGATCTTCAATCTTCATTGTGGCATGCGGGACCTTTAGTTGAAGCATGCGAACTTAGTTGTGACATGTGGGATCCAGTTCCTTGATCAAGGATCGAACCTGGGACCCCTGCACTGTGAGCTCGAAGTCTTAGTCACTGGATACCAGGGAAGTCCCTGGACTTGGGATCTCTAAAGGAAGTATGGGTACACGTGTGCATGTTTACATGCATGCACGTATATGACATATATGTGTATATCCATGCACATATTTCGGAGAAGGCAATGGCACCCCACTCCAGTACTCTTGCCTGGAGAATCCCATGGACAGAGGAGCCTGGTAGGCTGCAGTCCATGGGGTCGCACAGAGTCGGACACGACTGAGCGACTTCACTTTCTCTTTTCACTTTCATGCATTGGAGAAGGAAATGGCAACCCACTCCAGTGTTCTTGCCTGGAGAATCCCAGGGACGGGGGAGCCTGGTAGGCTGCCGTCTATGGGGTCGCACAGAGTCGGACACGACTGAAGTGACTTAGCATAGCATAGCATGCACATATTTCCTAGTATTGCCCACTGAAAGGACATAGAAGGAAAAAAATTCCAGTGGTCACAAGCACATGTAGTGTCCACAGTATAATGTCTAACACCATACCCCACTGAAAACAAAAAGGGCTCCTCAAAGAAGAACTTGATTCCAGGGCTGGGGTAAAAGAAGCACAGAATGAGCCCGGAGTATCTTGCTATACACGAAAGTAGGAAACTGCTCAGGAGATGACGGTGGCATGTCACAGGGACACAGGAAACAGGGGGAAAGGGCTCCTACTGACCAAGCATGTGAGCACCAAAGTGATTTAAGGGTCAACAATACATTCTAAACCATTGAAAAATGACAGGGACCCATGGGTCTGCATCAATACATAACAGAGAGAGGAGGGAAGAGCTCTTAATTCTGGTTAAATGGTGAGTAGGAAATAGTAAAGGTAGAGAGAGATGGAATTGGTAAATTATCCATTGGTAACCATCACATGAAGAATGACTGATGCAAAAATATCAAGAGATGCTAAATCAGAGGAGATACTTTGATGAAGTGCAGGATATTTGCATGATCTTAAAGTGTCTCTCCTGAGATTGATATCCTGAGAAGGGCACAGCATCACTTCTGCAGTATTCTGGTCAGGACGTATAACTTGAATGTAATCATGAAGAAACATCAGACGAACCCAAATGAAAAAAATACCTTATTGAAAAAAAGGTGGGGCGAAGGGTTGGTGTCCTTCAAAAATGTCACTGTCATAAAAAAGACTAAAGAGACATTGAAAATTAGTTGCAACACATTATCACAGACTGGATCTTATACTAGAGGCAAAAAAGCTACAAAGATAATATTGGATCAAATAATAAAAGTGGAATATGAATAGGAGATCACTGTATTATATCGATGTAAAATTGCTGAAGTTGATAACTATACCAGTTATACCAGAGAGTATCAATACCCTTAGAGTATTTAGGGATTAAAGATCATGATGGCGCTAACTTCCTCTTGGATGGCTAAGAGAAAAACAAGTGTGTTGCAGGGTGGGGTACAGAGAGAAAAAGGGAGTGCAGCGACAGAGTGTGTATACGGAGAGAGGAAGGGGAAGAAGAGACAGCGTGCACACACGAAACCAAAAACGGCACACGTTAACAACAGAGGCATCTGGATGAAGAATATATGGGCGCTCTTTGCAGTATTTGTGGACCTTTTTACACTTTGAATTACTTCCAATATAAAAGCAAAATAAATTACTGGAGATACTTGAGAAGCATGAGGTTCAATGAATACGGAAAAGTAGGCCCCTCCCTGGCGGTCCAGTGGTTAAGACTCCTCGCTTCCAATGCAGGGGGTATGGGTTTGATCCCTGGTCTGGAGGAGCTAAGATCCTACATGCCTCGTGGCCAAAAATCCAAAACATAAAACAGAAGCAATCTGTAACAAATTCAATAAAGACTTAAAAAAAAAAAAAAAAAAGGTCCACATCAAAAAAAATCTTTTAAAAAAAACAAGGAAAAATGAGTTTCATCTAAGGAGTATCTTCTGATGTCTGTCTACTGCAGCACAGTCTAGGACTGAGGTGTGTAAGTGCTTACACACGAGTGATAAATATGTCACCAACCCAGTAATACAGGAAGCAGCTCCCTGACCCATTAACAAAATGTCTCATTTGATACAAGTGAAAGTGAAAGTCGCTCGGTTGTGTCCGACTCTTTGCGACCCCAGGGACTGCAGCGTGCCAGGCTCCTCTGTCCGTGGGATTCTCCAGGCAAGAATACGGCAGTAAGTAGCCATTCCCTTACCAGGGGATCTTTCCAACCCAGGGATCAAACCCACGTCTCCCACACTGCAGGAGGATTCTTTACTGTGTGAGCCACCAAGGGAGCCCAAGAATACCGGAGTGGGTAGTCCTATCCCTTCTCTGGGGGGGATCTTCCCAACCAGGAATCACAGCAGGGTCTCTGCATTGCAGGTAGACTTGTTACCCGTGGAGTCCCTTTAGGGTCCCCCGGAGTCAGCATCCATGCCTTTTCATTCTTCAATGCCTGGGCCCTTGTTCCTTCAGTTCATCCCCTCATTTAACCAAAACTCTATCAACACGATGAGCATCTCCCATGGGTCTCCTCCCAACCCTGTCCAGTCCTGCTTGCTGACTCTCAGTCACGGTTCCAGCTCCTTCCTACACTGTTGCCCATGCACCCTCCCAATCTTGCCTCTCGATTCTTAAAACAGGATCTGAAGTGGTTAGTCCCTCCCTTTCCTCCTCCTCCCAGTCTCCCTTCCCCTTCAAATCCTTTCCTTCCAATGTTACCAAACATCTTCCAAAGCAGAGATCTGATCAAATATTTCCAGCTCTGAGACTTCCACTGCTTCCACTGCGAAACTGAACTGTAACTGCTTGGAGCAGCAGACAGGTTCCTCTGTCATCTGGGTCCCCATCGGTTTCTCTAGCCTTATCTTTTTTAAAGTTATTATTTATTTATTTATTTTTGGCTGCGCTGGGCCTTTGTTGGTGTGAGTCGGTTTTCTCTAGTTGCGGTGAGCCGGGGTTACTCTTTGTGGTGGTGTGTGGGCTGATTCTCGTTGCAGTGGCTTCTCGTTGCAGGGCGTGAGCTCTAGATGAGCAAGCTTCAGTAGTTGCGGCTCATGGGATTTGCTGCCTTGTGGCATGTGGGATCTTCTTGGACTAGGGATCGAACCCATGTCCCCTGCACTGGCAGGTGGATTCTTAACCACTGGACCACCAGCAAAGTCCTTCTAGCCTTCTCTTCCACGAGGCAGTTGAGTTGCAAAGACAGCATCTGTTTACCTTAATTTCGTGACATGCAGTTTTCCACATGGTCTGCTGTCCACCAGTGGGCTTATCAGCCCCAATACACCCTGCATTTCCCATTCTGACATTGCTGTTTGTGCCAAGAGCCTACTGCCCATCTCTTCCTGCTCAAATACCACTAGCCTCGTAGAATGCTCCCTAATTCCTCTGTTCAGTGCTCCTTTTCCTCCATGCTTCCTGGAACACTCTCCCTGTCTGTCTCCAGGGGCCTTTAAGTCATATATCCTTATCATCTATTAACAAAACTGGGACCAATGCAGATGTCCATCAACAGGAGAACAAACAAACAAACTGCAACACAGGTATACAATGAAACATATTCAGCACATAACAATAAGGAATTACTCATATAAGCAACATGGGAGAATCTCAAGCACATGCTAAGTGAATAAAGCCTTCATATAAAACAGTGGGTATTTCATAATTCCACATATATGAAATTCCAGAAAAGGCTTAACTACAGAGAAAAAAACTCGAGGAAGAAATGGGGGATGGCAGAGGCAGAGGAACCTCAACTTTTTGGAGTGATGTTAATACTCTGTATCTTTATACAGAATACACTTTTGTCAGAACTAGACCTCAACATTAGGTAGGTTCTCTATGAGTATCAGGATTGACTGCATTATATTTTAGCCTGAATTTGCAGATGATGATTTTGCAGGTGTTTGCTGGAAACATTATTTTTATCCTCATCGTAGGTCACTGAATGTCTAGTGTTCCTCTTGATAAACGTCTAAGAGTCTACTATATATCACAGCCTATGTGAGCACCTTGCCTCTGGGAGGTTCCTGTTTTTATATGACTTTTTTTTTTTTTCTATTTTATTTTATTTTTATTTATTTTTTAAATTTTATTTTATTTTTAAACTTTACATAATTGTATTAGTTTTGCCAAATATCAAAATGAATCCGCCACAGGTATATATGACTTTTAATTTTACAAAGCATTTTCAGAAACATTTTCCCCAATTAATTTACAACACATTTCTTAGTTCTTTTTTTTTTTTTTCCAGCACCCTTCAGCATGTGGGACCCACTCCAGTGTTCTTGCCTGGAGAATCCCAAGGGATGGGGGAGCCTGGTGGGCTGCCATCTATGGAGTCGCACAGAGTCAGACACGACTGAAGCGACTTAGCAGCAGCAGCAGCATGTGGGAATATCAGTTCTCCAATGAGGGATCAGAGCAACTCCCCGTGCATTGGAAGTGAAGAGTCTTAACCAATGGACCACTAGGGAAGTCCCCATATTTTTTTTTTGGCTTCACTAGGTCTTTGTTGCTGTGCATGGGCTTCTCTCTAGTAGTAGAGCCAACAACAGGCTCTAGAGTGCACGGGCTCAGTAGTCGTGGCACACGGGCTTGGTTGTGGCCTTGCAGTATGTGGGATCCCTGACCAGGGATCGAACCTACGTCCCCTGTATTGGAAGATGGATTCTTAATCACTAGATCACCAAGGAAGATCTCCAGTTCAGTTCAGTCGCTCAGTGGCTCTTTGCAACCCCACGGACTGCAGCACGCCAGGCCTCCCTGTCCATCACCAACTCCCAGAGTGTGCTCAAACTCATCTCCATCACGTCAGTGATGCCATCCAACCATTTCATCCTTTGTCATCCCCTTCTCTGCCTACCTTCAATCTTTCCCAGCATCAGGGTCGTTTCAAATGAGTCAGTTCTTCACATCAGGTGGCCAAAGTATTAGAGTTTCAGCTTCAACATCAGTCCTTCCAATGAATATTCAGGACTGATTTCCTTTAGGATGGACTGGTTGGATCTCTGTACTGTCCAAGAGACTCTCAAGAGTCTTCTCCAACACCACAGTTCAAAAATATTAGTTTTTTGGCGCTTAGCTTTCTTTATGGTCCAACTCTCACATCCATACATGACTACTAGAAAAACCATAGCTTTGACTAGATGGACCTTTGTTGGCAAAGTAATGTCTCTGCTTTTTAATATGCTCTCTAGGTTGGTCACAGCTTTTCTCCAAGGAGCAAGCGTCTTTTAATTTCATGGCAGTTCTTAATCTACAGTTTCTGCCTTCAAATAAGAAAGAAGCCTTTGCTCCATAGGAAGGGCTACTGTTTATTGGACATTTTGCCTGAGAAAGCCCTCACACAGGTGTGAAATTAATACAGTTCAGATGTTTAAATGTGCATTTGTATGAAATATCTACACCAATATAAAATGTTCTCAACTGTTACTCTTCCATTAAAAATAAAAACAGTGACTGTATCCCATATAGCTTAACTAAAATGGTTTTGGATCAAAAACAGTTTTTATTAAACACTGAAAAGATTTAGGCAGTAAGGCCTCTAAGTTTTTGATTATCCGTTTTTATGGCCCAGTGTTGTGTGTGTAGACACTCAGTATATGCAAGTTGATAGGCTAGTCCATTACAGATTGATTTTAAAGGTCAGAAGTCAGAATGAAAACCCAGTGAAACAACCTCCCATGAGTCTGAGCTCACTTCGCATGCAGAACTGGAATGCACAAAGTGAACTACTTTATAATGCATATCAAGCGCACATTTAAATCCATGAAAGAAGTGGTGATTAATTTAAAAAACGAAATGTTAGAGAAACAACATGGTATGTCAAAACTGAACAGTAAACCTTTCTTAGTGTCTATATGGGGGAATGCAAATGATAAGCTGGCCTGGTTACAACAGCTCTTAGGTCAAACTTAGAATTCTGCTACAAGATATCGTTAACAAGGCAGCAACTACAAATCAAATTCCGGAGGGTGAATATCTCCATTAACTTCCTCCTTTTAGTAGAAAAGAAGGTTTGCTAACAGAAAGGTCACATTTATGAGCTTCTACAAATGCCTTTTTCTGTAAAACCACAAAAATTTGACTGCCTCAGGAAAAATTTCCCCTCTTTACTTTTAATTAGGGCATTATCTACATGCAATTAAATCTACTCATTTTAAGTATACAGTTCAGTCAATTTTTATTATTTATTTGTTTGTTTGGCTGTACTGGGTCTTAGGTGTGGCGTGTGGGACCTCGTTCCCTGACCAGGCATTGAACCTGGGCTCCCTGCGTTGGGCGGGCCAAGTCTTAGCCACTGGACCACCAGAGAAGTCCCCAGTTTGGTTAATTTTTGAAACTGGATGTAGCCCTGTAAGCACTGTAACAATCAAGATAGATATCAGTTTCCTTTCTCTAAAAATATTCCTTGTGCCACTTTGCACTCAATTCCCTTCCCAGCGACCACTGATCTGCCTGCAGTCCCCATAGCTTTGCTTTTCCTAATGGTTCATATGAATGAAATCATATAGTATTTAGTCTTTTCTGTTTGACTCTTATGCTTAGCATTATACTCTGAGAACTAGCCACACAGTTGGAAGGATTGATGTTTTATCCCTTTTGTTACTAAATAATATTATTTCATAGTATGGCTATACTGCAATTCATTTACTCATTTACCAGTTGATGGATGTCTGGGCTGCTTCTAATATTCTGCTACTATAAACAGGAATACTACGCACATCCGTGTAAAGGCTTTTCTGAGTTTTTTTAAATCGTGGCAAAAGACACACAACATAAAACTACCACCTCAGTGAAATTAAGTACATTTATATTGTGCAACTGCCACCACCATCCTTTCCCAGAACACTTTCCACTTAGCAAAACTGAAACTCTGCACCCATTAAACATTAATACCCCATTCCCTTTTCCTCCCAGGCCCTGGAAACCACCATTCTACTCTGTCTCTATGATTTTGACTACTCTAGTAGGTACTTCATAGAAGTGGAACCATTCAGTATTTGGCTTTTTTTCATTTAGCATAATGTCAAACGAGGTTCATCCATGTTGTGTGTGGGTCAGAATTTTGGTCCTTTTTCAGGCTGAATAAAAGCCCATTGTATAGGGCTTCTCTGGTGGCTCAGTGGCAAAAAAAGAAAAAAAAAAATCCATCTGCCAATGCAGGAGATATGGGTTTGATCCCTGGTCTGGAAAGATCCCACACGCCATGGAGCAACCAAGCCCGTGGGCCACAACTATTGAGCCTGTGCTCAAGAGCCTGGGAGCCACAACTACTGAGCCCATGTGCTGCAACTGCTGGAGCCTGCGAGCCCGAGAGCCCGAGCTCCACAGCAAGAGAAGCCACTGCAATCAGAAGCCTGTGCACGGCTACTATTTAGTCCACTGTACACATACCATAGTTTGCTTACCATTCATCTCTCAACGAACACTTGGGTTGCTTCCAAACTTTAGCTGTGAAAATGCTGCTATCGACATGGGCTGTATAAATCTCTCTTCAAGACTCTGCTTTCAATTATTTTGGGTATATATCAAGAAGAGGAATTGGTGGGATTATATGACAAATCTATTTTTAGTTTTCTGAGGAAGCAGCATACTGTTTTTCACAGCAGCTGTACCAGTTTACATTCCTACCATCAGTGCACAAAGTTCCAATTCTCCTATCTTTGTTAACACTTATTTTCTAGTTTCGTATTTTTCCTAATGGGTATGAGGTGGTATCTCATTATGATTTTGCTGTGCCTTTCCCTGAAGATTAGTGACACTGAGAATCATGTGCTTGTTGGTCATCTGAATACCTTTTTTGGAGAAATTTCTGTGCAAGCTCTTTGCTCATTTTTGAATCAAGCTGTCTGATTCTTATTGCTGTTGGGTTTTAGGAATTCTCTATATACTCTAGACATTAATCCCTTATCAGATATATGGTTTGAAAATATTTTCTCCCATTCTGTGGACTGCCTTTTCACTCTGTTGTAGTGTCTTTTAATGAACAAAAACCTTTATTAATTTTCATGAAGTCCACTTTATCTGTTTTTTGTTGCCTGTGTCTTTCATGTCATATCTAAGAAATCATTGCCAAATGCAATGTCATGAAAACTTCTCCCTATGTTTTCTTTGTTGTCTTCTCAGAGTTTTATAGTTTTAGCCCCTATGTTTATTTATATATATATATATATATGAAATCCAGTTTGAGTTAATTTTTGTATATGGTGTTACGTTAGGTCCAACTTCATTTTTTTCATGTGGATATAGAGTTTACCCAACACCATTTATTCAAAAGACTGTCCCTTCTCCACTGAATGGTCTCAGAACAGCCCTTGTTGAAAATCATCTGACTACTGGTGTATGTCTGTAGGCCAGAACCACACTGTTTTGATTACTGTAGCTTCATGGTGAGTTTTGATATCAGCAAGTGTTAGGTCTTCAAATTTGCTTTTCTTTTTCCAAGATTGTTTTGGCAATCAAGGATCCCCTGAGATTCTGTAAGCATTTTAGGATGGATTTTTCTGTTTCTACAAAAAATAGGTTTTTGAAAGAAATTGCATTGAATCTGTAGATCACTGACATCTTAATAGTATTCAGTCTTCAAATTCATCAACAGAAAATATGTTTTTCATTTATTTAGCTCTTTAATTTATTTTGTCATGTTTTAGAGATGGTAAGAGAGACCCACCCCTCTCTGTATTCCTCTTCTTATATGGGCACCAATCCCATCATGAAGCCCCCTACTCTCATGACCTCATCTAATTCTAATCACTTTCTCAAGGCCCCATCTCCTAATCCCATCTCATTGGGAGTTAGGGCTTCATCATACGAATACAGGGGTGAGGCAGGAACTTAATTCAGTCCACAACATAAGGTCACTAAGTCTTTTTTTCCATCTCTAGAAGTGTTACTGTTTTACAGTAAATGTAAATTCTTACATTTAGGCCTGCAAGGCATTTTAAGCTTCATTAGATATATGGTGGATGTAAGAGTGGAAGTTTATTTTTTTTGCATTTGATTGAGAACAATTTGTTTGTTCTCATTTGATTGAGAACAATTTGCCTATTGAATTATCAGCAGTTTCATCAGAAATTTTTAATTTTTCCAAATTCCTGACAGTTATTAATCTTAGGATTTGAGAACAAGAAATCTGAATTGCCAAATTACATATTATTCTATATTTTTCACACTTTCTTCCATGATTTTAAGTAATAATGAGTTATCATGAAACACTGAATCACTTCTGTGATAGGGTTATATTAAGAAGTTTCAGGGGCTTCCCTGGTGGTCCAGTGGTTAGGAGACTGTTTGCCAATGCAGAGGACATGGGTTCGATCTCTGGTCCAGAACGATCCCACATGCCTCAAGGCAACTACTGAGCCGGTGAGCCACAACTACTGAAACCCAAGTGTTTAGAGCCCTTGCTCCGCAACAAACGGTAGCCTCCTCACTGCAACTAGAGAAAGCCTGCACACAGCAACAAGGACCTAGTGCAGCCAAAAATAAATAAATAAGGAAATAAATCTTGGAAAGAAAAGAAGTTTCAGGGGTTACTTTGGTAAAGTAAGATATAATAATCAATGTGTGGGTTACTATTATTATGAACAAATATACTGTGACAATATCATATATTTCAATACATGTAAAAAGTAATGTCCACCTGATACAGAAATCTGATAATAAAACATTAGCACTAAATGAATGCCCAATAAATATCATTGAAAAACAGAAA
The DNA here is from genome assembly GCF_002263795.3 of Bos taurus. NCBI lineage: Eukaryota > Metazoa > Chordata > Mammalia > Artiodactyla > Bovidae > Bos > Bos taurus. The sequence continues at coordinate 13,390,615 of NC_037352.1, forward strand.
GATGCCACAAGTATTTTGTATTTAAAAGTTATTCTTAAGTGAGATTTTAAAACACATAAGCATTATTAGTACTTTTATTAAGACAAATGTTCCAGATGGAGAAGAGATTCTTTCAGGTCGTGCTGATGTTGATCAAACTATTCCAAGTGTGTCCAAAGCAAATACAAGTTGGGTGTTAAACTACGCACTACTTCATATAGACTCATTTCCTTCTCTAGAGATGAAAATACTTCGTCTGCTTGCCTTGATTTTGGTTTTGCTGCTAAAATTGATACCGCTTGTCCTAATTCAGATTTTAGATCAACTGATTTCACATTGGAATATTCCACAATGACACTTACATTTTGTCTCTGCATTTTTTCTGCAGAAGTCTTTACAAAGAACTGTAACCTACAGCAAATATTCAAACACTGGAACACTACTGGATTCTACTAAGATAACGTAACATTCAGATATCCTATTAACAGTACATGGTTCAAAACTGCCAAATTAAAGACTGCTCCCAAAACTTATTTCTTGGAGCAAGATTTGCAGAATTTTTATACAGTGTACTACTGTTTGTAATCTCGCTAATATTTTTTTAAATTAATTTATTGCTGTGCTGGGTCTTCGTTGCTGTGTGTGGGCCTCCTCTGGTTGCGGCAAGCAGAGGCTACTCTCAGGTTGTGGTGTGCAGGCTTCTCATCGCAGTGGCTTCTCTTACTGCCGAGCACGGGCTCCAGTAGCCGTGACTCATGGGCTCCAGAGCACTGCTCAGTAATTGTGGCATATGGCTCAGTCGCCCCACAGAATGTGGAATCTTCCCGGACTAAAGATCAAACCCATGTCCCCTGCATTACAGGGCGGATTCTTAACCACCGGACCACCTGGGAAGTCCAGTACATTCCTTCTTATAAGAATAAGTTAGTATTAATAGCAGACAGGGCCGCAAACACATATAACAAAGCAACAATGACAAGCGAGAATGACCAATCTGATGGCGGCCCTGTTCATCCTGTCTGCTCTAGTCCTTACTTTAAAAATGTTGACCTTAACCTTTGACATTGATTCCACTCTTGCTTTTGACTTGTCAGATCATTTCTTTGAACTAGTAATGCCTATGATTTTTTTTTTTTTTTAGTAATGCCTATGTTGATGGTTAAACTTTAATTCCCACAGATGTTTTCCCTTTACCCTGATCTCTCAACTGATACTTCTTATGATTTGGAATAATACATAGATGTCCCTAGAAATGCCAAAAGGAACTCCTGCATGGCAACCCTACTGGAAATAAACTGATCACAACTGGACTCTCTACTGTTTCATTATCTGCTTGTCTTTCCTTATGCCAGCACCACTCTCTTTTTACCTCTAGCTTCAGTGTAAGTCCTAAAGGCAAAGGTAAGTCCTGCAGCTGGCCAGGAAGTTCACACTGCTAAATAAAATAACAGCCACCTTTCATTTTCAAGGGGTGCGTAGTTTATAAAATTCTCTCATTTGATATTTGTCTATGATCATTTGAAGCTGAACATGTATTTTCATTCCCATTTCACAAGCAAGAAACCACATCCTCAGAATAAGTGACTCCTCCCAGATTGTGTAGCTGGTTGGATAGGTCTGAGGGTGTTCTCCGAGTCTACTGCTCTTTGAAATGCTCCACAGCCTTGCCCCTCACACCAGCTCCCCAGGGCCAGTTCCTTCTGTGCAGGTGTCAACTGAGAAGAGACCGCCTTGGAAAGGTGTGGCCTGGCCCCCTGAGGAGCCCAAGCAGCTGTTTGTTTTCCTCTTCCTACTCATCTCTGCCTGTGTTTCATACAGATTTTGTGACTTGCTTATTCTCTCTCTCTGCCACTAGAAGGTAAGTTCAGCGAGAGCAGGATCTTACTCTCTGCTGACCTCAGGGTCCTCAGTACCCTGTGCAGGGCCTGCAGAGTCAGTCAGTCCTTTTCAGTCAAGCTGTGTTAAATGGATGAAATAAGTGAATGCTCCCTGCACCAGACCAATAAGCCAAGTGATAAACACCAGACTGCTTATCCTGTCCTGAATTATACATAATACTAATATGGTTTACTGTCTAGGACAGTAAGTTCCCTACGTATGAACCTTCAAGTTGCGAACTTTCAAAGGTGTAAATGTGCCTCCCATCAGCATCAGGAATGAGTGAAATTGCGTGTGTTATTTGTGTGAAAGGTATTATAAACCCGTTACAGGACAGGACTCTAGCTGGTTGTGTTAGCTGGGTACCTAGGCTAACTTTGCTGGATTTAACAAACTGGACTTGTGAATGCACTCTTGGAAAAGAACTCATTCGTGTGTAGGGGACTTACTGTACACAGTCAACTTCCCCAGAACGCCTAGAAAAAAGCACACACCCCACAAGAAAAGAGCCAAGGGAAAGAAGAGGTGTCCCACTGTGCAAACTACCTCACTCCGCAAAATGAAGTGGAAAAATCTGGGGAAGTGGGAGCTAGAAAATGCATTTTTATTGTTTTCACAAACTCCCGGGCTGAATTCAAATTCCAGCAGCATGACTGTTTCTGAGTCTGCAGGCATGGTCCGGGTGGATGAGAGGAGGATGCCACAGAGCCTAAATTCAATTCAGAAAGCAGTTCCTTGAAAACTGCTGATCAACTGTGATTCTTATTTGTAAAAAAGAAGTTTGAGTTTGAAAAGCAAAATTAAGTACGGCACCTCCGTATGATGGCTACCCAGGAAGAAAGGCTGTCACTTGAGGAATGAATGGTGGTGGGTGGGGATGATATATGAATGTGTTGCATGAGTATGTGCTCAGTCCCAGGCATAATGTTTATTTGTAAATTAGCATAAAGGAGACAAAAATTGGTCTGGGTTACAAAAAAATCAATGGCATGCAATTAGAAATACATTTTACAAGAACATAGTCTGAACCTGGTTAAATAGTTCCCTATTCCTAACTTACTTTAATTCAATATAGAAAAGATTGATAACAAACAAAATAACATTAATACTAACTCCTAAATTTAAGAATTTAGACTCAACGTACAACTAATTGAAGCTGAATTCAGAATATTTGGAATTCTCAGGGGCTAGGAAAAAATTTAACTTTGCAACTAAAATTTACTTTTGCCTCCAATGAAAGGGTTTACTAATCATACCAGTAATATTGGGCTTCCCAGGGAGTTCAGAGGGTAAAGAGTCTGCCTGCAATGCAGGAAACCTGGGTTTGATCCCCAGGTTGAGAAGATCCCCTGGAGAAGAGAATGGCTACTCACTCCAGTATTGTTGCCTGGAGAATTCCATAGACAGAGGGGCCTGGTGGGTTACAGTCCGTAGGGCCACAAAGAGCTGGACATGACCTAGCAAGTTAGCATGCACATAGCACTAACAGTCAAACCAAAACGACTCCTCTCACCATACCAAAAGCTCAACTATTTTAGAAAATGAACTACTTTTTAACAACTTCCAGGAAGTTAAACATGACCAATTGAACACAGGGATTTATCTGTAGAGAGACAGAAATATCCTTGCAAAGGCACAGAAGAGGAGAGACAGCGGGAGAGGATGCGATGTGTGCTCACCTTGGAGATATGCTCTTTGGAGATGACAAGTAAGGACAGGAGTCCCACAAAACACTGCATAGCGGGGGAAACAAATCTAAGTGTTGTATAAAAAGCTGGTTCGCCCAATAGAGCTCTGCGTAGTATAGGCAAATAACAGGCCCCAGATTCCTGTAGGTAAAAAGGACTGTGCTATGCCAAGAGGGAGCAGCTGTTCTAGGACCCCCACCCCATTCCTGTGAAGACAGGGGGCCAGGATTCCCCCAAGGTCAACAGAAGCTGGGGAGGAGGTTTTGGCTCTGGAGAAACTGATCCCCTCAGAGAGGCACCAGGTCCAGCAGTGGAGAGCGGGAGAGTTGGGCAATAAGAACTGACTAACAGAGGAAGGAGGGCTTCCCAGGTAGCTCAGCTGGTAAAGAATCCACCTGCAATGCAGGAGACCCCGGTTCGATCCCTGGGTCGGGAAGTTCCCCTGGAGAAGGGATAGGCTACCCACTCCAGTATTCTTTGGCTTCCCTGGTGACTTAGATGGTAAAGAATCTGCTGGCAATGAAAGAGACCTGGGTTTGATCCCTGGGTTGGTAAGATCCCCCAGAGAAGGGCATGGCAACCCACTCCAGTATTCTTGCCTGGAGAATCCCCACGGACAGAGGAGCCTGGTGGGCTACAGTCCATGGGGTTGCAAAGAGTTGATCATGACTGAGCAACTAAGCACAACATAACAGAGGAAGGAGTATCTCCCATATACTAAGAAGTGAGCCTCCAGGGCACCAGCAGTCAGGTCATCTCCCAGAAGCTACAAATTAGAAAATCAATCTCTAAAAGAACTCAGTCCTTAGAGCTAGTATCACACTTAACATGGAAAGCTTTTGCCCTAAGATCAGGAACAAGGCACAGATATTGACTCTCACCACTTCTGTTCAAAACTGTAGTAGAGACTCTTGCCAGAGAAATAAGGAAAGAAAAAGAAATGAAATTCATAAAGTCCTTTGGACAGAGAGAAATACAAATGCCTTTTTTTTTTTAACAGATTGTCTAAACAGAAAACACCAAATAGTCTACAAAAAGGTTATTTAAAAAAGTGAATTTAGTAAGATTCAAGGATACAAGGTCAAAATAGACAAATCAACTGTATTTTTTTATATCAGCAGTGAATGACCAGAAATTGAACCTTAAAATGTATGACTTACAAAAAAAATATGACTTACAGCAGCATCAAAAAGTAAAATACTGAAGGACAACTCTAATAAAGCACATGTAAAATCTGCATGCTGAAAACTACAATACAGTGATGTGAGAAATCGAAGTAAACCTAAGTGAAAATATACACTGTGTTCATGGGTGGGGAGACTCAATATAGTTCAGCTGTTATCTCTCCCCAAAATGATCTTATATTAATAGATTCAACAAAATCCCAAAGTTCTAACAGACTTTTTATAGAAATCAACAAATTGACTAAACTCTCTGTGCAAAAGCAAAGGACTTGGAATAAGCATTTTTTTTTTTTTTTAAAGAAGAAAATGGTTGAAGGATCTCCTATCTGATTTCAAGGCTCACTATAAAGCTTCAGCATAAATCAAGACACTGTAGCACTGGCATAAGGAAAGACATACAGATCAATGGAACATAACAGAGTCTAGAAACAGACCACATGCATATGGCCAACTGGTTTTTGACAAAGGAATCAAGGTAATTCAATAAAGGACAGTATTCTCAAAAAATGGTGCCAGAACAAATGGACATCTATATGCAAAAAATGAAACTGTATTCATGCCTCATTCTGTACATAAAAATCAACTGGAAATAGATGATATGCCTAAACATAAAACTATAAAGCTTACAGAAAAAAAAAAGAAAGAAAATCCTTATGACCCTAGTTTAGGCAAAGATTTCTTATGTACTCTGGAAAAAGCACAAGCCCTAAAGAAAAGCTGAGTCTCAGAGAAAAGATATGCAATTACAAAGCCAGCTTCTCACCTCACCACTCTACAAGGAGAAACCATCAGTAAGTTCTGCCTCCAAGAACTTTTCATCCCTTTTCAGTTCTTTCTTAAACAATATTGAAAGTGTTAGTTGCTTAGTCGTCTCTGACTCTGTAATCCTATGGACTGTAGCCCACCAGGCTCTATCCATGGGATTCTCCAGGTGAAAATACTGGAGTGGTTTGACACGCCCTTCTCCAAGGTGATCTTCCCAACCCAGGGATCGAACCCACATCCCTTACATCTCCTACACTGGGAGGTGGGCTCTTTACCACTAGTGCCACCATACTGGATGGCCAAAAACAGTCAAGCCTTTGAAGGAAGTCTTTGAGAGACAAAACCCAAAACACACCAGTATTCAGAGAGAGAAAAACGGAGGAAACAATGCAGGGAGCTGAGGGAAACTTACCGTGACTGGACAAGACTACGGTATTTGGAAGTCAATGGACACAGAAAAATGAAGACATAGCAATAAGCATATTACTTGGATATCACTTGGAAATAAGGTAAATTATCAAATGAAAAGAGTTGAAAGTGATTGCCTCTGAGGGACAGAATGGGGGTGACAGGGGACTGCTGTTTTTTATTATAATTTTTAAAAATATTATTTGCCTTCAAAAAAACAATGCTTATGTATTTTGTTGACAGTATTTTAAAAGAAAAACAAGTGCCAAGAACTTCACAAAGTGAAGTTGGTATGTGAAAAATCACCATGCCAACAGTAAATTGCTACTTTTCTGTCTTAAATTGCTAATTAAGTAAAAGTAAGCTCTCTTACTTAATTGGCTTCATGACCATGAGTAAGAGATAGCTTCTCTCACTCCCTAGTTCTCCTCTCTAACACAGTGGAGGGTGTACAAGATCACTTCCAAGTCCCTTCCAGCTTCCACACGTACGTGGCTTTATCCATCAACACTTCTGTTCATACAGTTATACGCGCTGCTATAATAAAAAAAAGAATTTATATATATATAGTATTTGTAAGTAGAAACGACGCATAAGAAAAAGTTCAAAGCCAGTTACCTATAAAACAACAAATTATAGCATGAGTATCTTAGTCCTATACATTTTTGAAGACATTTAATTTCTTTGGAAATTGTCATTTTTGGTTTTTGGTTGTCATTTTTGGTTATTTTTCTCACAAACCCAGTAAACCCAACCTGAAAAGGAATAAACCCCACTAATGTCAACTGAACAGGCTCAAATGTGGAGGTAAACTACTGTTTCACAAATGACGACAAAGGAAAGGGAAAAGTGGGTTTTTTTTCACACTCATGGAAGGCTCCAACTCCTTCTCTCTGCTTGGGTACCCACCTTCATCTGACACCCACTGAAGCCAAAAGATCTGAGCTAACAGAGACAGAGAAAGTGGGGATGAAAGAATAGGATAGAAAGAAAGTTAACAACCATGTGAACAATGCTACTCTAAATTCTAACAGTATCATTATATTCATGAATTTAGCTATCCTAAATGGACATTCACATTACAGAGTTATCAAATTAATGATGAGATAACTAAAGCCAAGACCCAAATCAAGACCTCCGAATTTATACTTTTCAACTGGAAAGAATCAAAGAATACAGCTATGTTTCTAAAGTAGCATCACTAAAGTATTATTCTTATGAATATTAATGGACTATGCTGAAACAAGGTAAAACAGAGTACTCTTATTTGGTGCTTACTTTGTGAAATATTGCCACTGAAATACATTCCAGATGTTTAGCCTGACAGATGCTTCGATGAGGGTTTGTGGACTGAAATACTGATAATTGTTATTCAAAACTAAACTTACAGAATACCTGAAAACAAGATGAACTGAAATGTGTGGACAGTTTTATAATATTCATTAGCAACAATTTTTTAAAGAAGGCTACTGTTTTAATGCAAATGAGTAGGAGTTTAAAAACTGTCTCCATTTAGTGCTTTAGCACTAACAATTTGGTCTGACGAATCAACAGGGTAGGATGGCTTTAGCAGAAGAGAACAAGGTAAGCACCTTGACATGGAGAACATGTTTCAGCTCTCTGAGAGCAGAGAACCAGTGACCAGAAGAGGTTCCAACACCAGGAAACCACATGGTTCCTGCATCCTGGCTTGGTTTTTGAAGATCCTTCTGGGGATAATTTGTGACTACAGCAAACTAAGAAACTAATCCTTTCCAAGAACGTAGAATCACTCATTTAGGAAGATGAACTAATATACTTCATGGTCCTTCCCAAGAAGTCCCCAATTCTTTACATCAACTATTTGACAACTGATGTTAACACTCAAAAAATGGTGGTCTGAATACTGATTCCTGTAGCATCACGAGTTTGATTTCCTTTTAAATTACTTTCCTTTAAAATATGTGATAAGTCAAGGGTGAAAGGTCTTCAGACTTGAGATATTCCAAGGCTTCCACAGTCAATCTCCTCCCACCTTCATATGGCTCTTTCAGATGAAACAGCAGGTAAGACAATAAAATAAGCTGGATGCTGGTATGATTATGAAAAAAAAAAAAAGTCATTCCATCTTGCCTAACCTTTAGCAAAGCATGTTAAAGTATCCAAGCATGGCCTTATATTGTTCAAAAGGAAAAAAGCAGACTGCACGGCTTTCTCCAATCAGAAGCTGGGTGGGAAGATGTGTTCCTAATGTCTTACGGGTTCACTTGTTTATTTAAACCTTTCTCTGAGTGACCACAAGGCATCATTTATCAGGTGCTGGAGCGAGCACTAATATGAATAAACAACAAACCCAACTTTATCTTTTCACTTCCTATCAGAGTCCCCACGGCAAAAAATTCTCAAGGATTCCAGGTGGCAGGGAAGGCACGTCAGAGGGTATTTCTGGGCATGTGGACGGATCACAGATAGATATGTGAGGAGACAGGAGGCATTCCAGAAAGAGCGTGAACGGGATCTGGGATGAAAGAGTGATGAGCACTTGAATCTGGGTGCTGTAATTTACTGGTTTTGTGACTCTGGGTGAAAAAGAGCGAGTTTCACCTCCTCAATTATAAAACAGATTATTGTGAGGGTGTAAGAGGCACACAGCAGATACTGGAATGCCAGTGCCTCCTCTGTTCCCGCTCTGGACCGGTGAGCAAAAAGTTCACGTTTTCTAGAGATGATGTTGATCCAAGTCTTCAGAGGCAGTGGCCCCAAGCTCTGCAAAGCATCAAGAAAGGAGGGGAGACAGAGAGAAAGAAGAGCAGAAGGAAGGTGCTGAGTGGCTCAAGCAGGTTGCAGAGCCTGGTCTGCATGGCTGGAAGGGTGAGAGGCGAGTGTCCCCCAGCTTCTCTGGGGGGCAGGGAAACCACCACCCAGACACCCCATTTGTTAACTCACAGGTGCCTGGAACCTGCAGATCATTAGGAACCACCCAAACCGCCCGCCCCTGTTTCTAGAAGGCCCAGTTCCACTTCCTGCCAATATTTTATTAGGAAAACTTTGAATACACAGGAAAGTTTGAAGAGCTGTACAGTAAACATCCATTTAGGCATCACTTAGATTGTATGCTGCTGCTGCTGCTGCTAAGTCGCTTCAGTCGTGTCTGACTCTGTGCGACGCCATAGACGGCAGCCCACGAGGCTCCCGTCTCTGGGATTCTCCAGGCAAGAATGCTGGAGTGGGATAATTAGTTCTATTTTGGAAGTGGAGATTTGAACATATACAGCAGATTTTAGTTCTTCCTGCATTTGGGAAAAGTGGGTACAAAAGGAAGGATCTGAAGGCTCCTATCTGGCAAAGGTCTGGGTTCTGTACTACCAGTGACGCAGCGGGATGAAATGAAACCCTTCAGTGACCCCTGAACGGACAAAGGGACACACACACCTTAAATCGTAGACGGTATTGAAACATGGAGCCCCATCAGTACAAGGACAAACCTGGTGTTTGATCACAGCAGTCATTCTGCATCCTCACAACTCCCACCCCCCTCAAATAACACAAGGACGCCGTGGCTTCTGCCAGCTTCCAGTGTAGTAGCAAAATATTAAAAAACCATACAAAAAAAAAAAAAAAACCCATACAGTGTCAAAAAAAAAAAAAAAAAAAAAAGAACTGCCAGAAAAGTGAACTGTCAGATTTCTACACCTGGCAATTAAAATACAGGATTTACATAATTCATACTTCATTTCAATGAAAACTATACTACAAACAGGAATAATCTTAACTGCACATGACCTGAGTACCTCAAACAGGAAATCTGTTTTGTATTTCAACATGAAAAATAGCATTTCAACTTCCCTATCATCTAAGTGTGTTGAGGGCAATTTCAATGGTTAGCAACATTAGAAAAACAATTATACTCTTATATGAAGACAAGCACAAATATATAGAACTCATTATTAGAAACACAGATAATTACTGTTAATTACGGTTAATCAAATAAATAGCATGAAGACTAGGAAAGAAAACAGTAATTTTCAAACATTACTGCTATCATGAAACATGATAGCGTCTACGATGGCACCAGCTCTGTGATCTGGAGCAAGACACTTCTGAGTTGTCTTATCAGCGAGACAGGTCTACCGATGTGACTTAGGCCTCCTCGGGGGGGTTGTTCCCCTGTCCTCTGCCTGGAGAAAGGACCACTGCTCTTTTTTTTAATCTATGTATAATTCTATTTATTTATTTATTATTTCTGGCTGTACTTGGTCTCCGCTGCAGTGAGGGCTTTTCTCTAGTTGTGACCAGAGAGGGTTACTCTCTAGTTTTGGAGCAGGGGCTTCTCATTGTGGTGGCTTCTCTCGTTGCAGAGCATGGGCTCTAGAGCTCAGGCTTAACTGCTCTGCGGTGTGTGGGATCTTCCCGGATCAGGCATCAAACCTGTGTCGGCAGGTGGATTCTTTCGCACTGAGCCCCCAGGGCAGCTCCCACTGCTCTTCTGATGACGATGTTTGATAATCCTGCCCACAGTTCCTATTGCCCCTTCCTTCCAGTTACTGTGCTGGGCTGAGGAGACTTGATGTCTCCCCTTCATCACCAGTCACTTTCCTCTTGCTGTGCTACAGCTTCTCTACTTAAAATCAAATGAACAACCTACCAAAGGCCACTACGAAGGAGAAGACCAGTGCTGAGCGTCCTAGAAGGATGCCACCCCAGCACTTCTGATATTGGCTTGTACATCCCAGAGTCACTTCTCTTTCTTCAAAAAAAAGAAAAAAAGCCAGAAATTACAAACTAAGAGTTTTAAACTGATGATCTGTGGGACTAGATATCTAAAGCCTCTCCCCAAAGAAGTAAGTTTGAAATTCGGATGTTTTAACCTTCGGGCTTCTTTAACACAGGATTTTTTTTTTAAAGAAGGGGTTCCCAACCTCTGGGATCTAATGGCTGATGATCTAGGTGGAACTGATATAACAATGATAGAAACAAAGTGAGCAATAAATGTAATGTGCTTGAATCATCCAGAAACCATCTCTCCGCCCCCCTCATTAACCCCAGCCCTGGTCCTGGTCTTCCTCAAAACTGGTCCCTGGTGCCAAAAAGGTTGGAGACCGTTCTTTTAGAGAAGACATGATTTGTTAAAATGAGACATCTTTCTGAAATACGCACACTCTTAGGTGCATACGTGTCATCTTCCTGAGAGGCAACGTAATGCACTTGCTATGGCTCCCAAAGGCCTGTAAGTTAAAATCCTGCATAACTTCAGCTAAATTATTTAGCTTCTCTGAGACTCAGATTTCTCACAGATAAATCAGGAATATTCCAAGGGTTCATTGAGTTGTTAGAGTTTTGAAATGATATAAAGCACCTAGCACAGTGCCTGCAATGAAGAATCTGCTTAATAAATGAGCTTTCTTGTTTTTCACATTGTTCTGCAGAGATTCCAAAAAGCATACTGTGTGTCAGTGAGCTTTACATCTTTATCCTGATGAGGACAAAGAAAGAGATAAGAAGAGGAGAAAGGTAAAAGAAGAATGCTTTATCAGAATGATTTATGATTTATCTGGATAAATGATTAATGATTTATCCAGGGCTCTACTGGTTGTGAATTAATTTTTCACAAAGCAACTTAATACAACATTCATGAATTTTGCTACATGGTTGATCATTTAAACTAGGATGAAACATTCAGGTTTAGCTGGTTAGTATGTTTTATTAAGGAGACTGAAGAACACGAAAACCATCTGCAGTGTAAAGAATCACTTTTTAAGAGACACAGAATAAAAGTGACTTCCAAGATACACAGCTAAATGAGAAAAGGAAGGTGGGGAAAAGTATGTGTGGTCCATTACCATCTAACAAAAAGGTTTTATATGTAATTAATTAAGTCCTGGACTCTAATTCAATTAGAAATATCACTACAAATTTATCTTAAAAGCAAAAAAAGGAAAGAACGGAGGGAAGACTTTTCTTTACATTTAAGAAGTTTATAAACAATGACAAATCTAATATCAATAAACACCCTTAGAAACCAAATTATGGTTTCTAAATACAATTTCCAATCAAAAGGAACAGGGCCCTTGAGAAATGGCTGATTCTACTGCCTGCAACGCAGGATGAAGTGAAGTGAAGTGAAGTCGCTCAGTCGTGTCCGACTCTTTGCGACCCCATGGACAGTAGACAACCAGGCTCCTCCGTCCATGGGATTTTCCATGCAAGAATACTGGAGTGGGTTGCCATTTCCTTCTCCAGGGGATCCTCCCGACCCAGAGATTGAACCCGGGTCTCCCGCATTGTAGGCAGATGCTTTACTGTTTGAGCCACCAGGGAAGCAATGCAGGATACCTGGGTTCAATCCCTGAGTTGGGAAGATCCCCTAGAGGAGGAAATGCCTACTCTCTCCAGTATTCTTGCCTGGAGAATTCCATGGACGTAGGGCCCTGGGGAGCTACAGTCTATGGGGTCTCCACAGAGTTGGATGCAATACTGAGCAACTAACACTTTCACTTTTTCACTTTCAAATACCCTGTAAAAAAAGAACTGCTTTGTATTGGCTGGACTATGGACATGGATTTGACAGCTTTTTTTTAATGGCAGCTGTGATACAAACCCCAGGACACCCATCCAGCCAAAGTTCCTGTGACATGCCACCTTCCTCCATATAGTCCCTTTTGGAAACCTACCACCAAATCTGGGGACTTCACACCAACAAAATTATAAGTGTTGTTAGGTATTCATGTAAGAACTCTTGCTGTAGCATGGACAGCTGTGATCGGTGAGTCAACCGTCCGTGGCTACCAGTTATGACAAGATTGTAACAGCATTTTTACTTTCTACATGACAAAGAAGCTTTGCAAATAAAATCTTAACACTTTGAAAAAAAAATTAAAAAATAAATGGTTGATTCCAAATATAAGGTAGAAAATGTACAAGTAGAGTCTGGAATATCTTCTTAAGAGTATCAGAAGTTAAAGAAGCTACTAACAACTATTGGGATTGCAATAGAAGACTCAAGAGACAACTGGAAATGGCTCCCACCAGTCAGGAACAAAGATAATCTGAGCATCAAAAAGAACAGTAACTATAACCTATTAAAATATATAAAATAGATATTTTATATGTATTTGATTCAAACAAAATAAACCTCCTTGCTCACCTTTAAAAGGTGCTAGGAAATCAAATTTTTCTGAAAACTAGTTTTAAAAAGGTGTGTTGGGGGGAGAGATTAAATCACTCATTCCGCTTTTTTTTTTGGCTGTACTGTGTGACATATGAGATCTCAATTCCCAGATGAGGGATCGACCCTCAGGCCCTGTATTGGAAGGGTAGAGTCTTAACCAGTGAACCACCAGGGAAGTCCCATTCTGCTTTTCCTATATGAACTATATCTGCAGGTAACCAAATAGATGATAAGAGATTTTTCATTTTAAGTAAGAGCATCTGGGACAATAAATGAAGAAATAACAAGCTATATTATTATTTTGCAACCTTTAATGAAATAATGAGTCTAGCCATTGATCATTAATGGCTACTAAAAATCATCAGATAAAAAATTGATAGGGGAACTTTATAATAAATGAACCAGGCCAGCAACATCTGAACCCATGTGATCCATCTTATCACAAAAGGAGAGAAAAGTAGACTTTTTGAGCCACCCAATGCAATGCAACAGGAAATACACAACACCATCTAGGAAGTAGTCTTGCCATTCCATTTAGCCTGAATCTGATTGAGTTTATAGATCTAACTACCAGTTGATTACAAACACAGCAGTCAGGTAACATGTTATACAACCTTACAAGAATGTTCCAGAATATGGGAACTTCTACAGAAAAGACAACCTGGTATTTTAAAATATACTGCAAAGTTACAGGGGGTACAGGAAAAGGAGAGGAGGAATTCAGAGATTAAGAAAGAAATGTGACACGTCAATCAAATGTAATATGTGAACTTGTTTAGAAACTGGAGGTCAAACAAAACAATTATTTTTTAAAAATCTGTGAAAAAAAAATCTGAGACTTCCCTGAAGGTCCAGTGGTTAAGAATCTGCCCCGCCAACCCAGGGGACACAGGATTGATCCCTGGTCTGGAAAGATCCCACATGCCACAGAGCAACTAAGCCTGCATGTGGCAATTACTGAGCCCAAGTGCTATAACTACCTAAGCCTGGGTACCCTAGAGCCCGAGCTCTGCAACAAGAGAAGCCACACAATGAGACACCTGTGCACAGCAGCTAGGGAGTAGCCCCCGCTCACCACAACTAGAGAAAGGCCGCACAGCAACGAACAGCCAGCATGGCCAAAAACAAACAAATACTGTGAAAACCAAAAGGAAATCTGAACACTGGATCTCTGATACTGAAGGGTCATTATTAATGTTTTAATGTGGGAGGAGTATTACAGTTTTGTTTAAAAATGGTTGCTCATCTTTTAGATACATACATATGTAGACTCATGACTGAAATCATTTGCTGTCTGTGATTTATTACAAAATTACCTGAAGGGGAGAGGGAGAGAAAGAGTACTAATTAAGCAGGACTGGCCATACGTGGATCACTGACACTTTGTGGTAGCTAGATGCTCATTCATTATGTTATTTTCTCTACTTCTGTATGTATTTGAAATTTTCCTGTAATGAAAAGTTTCAGGATTCATTAAAGCAGAAATTCAAAAGGACCTCTCTCTTCTGTTTCCTAGGATATCACTTTTAAGTGAAAAGACACAAGCTCTTGGATGTTTTCTTAGATGTGTGGTGATTACAGTTAAGACAACAGTCCCAGGACTTCCCCTGGCAGTCCAGTGGTTAAGAATCTGCTTTCTACAAAAATATACAAAGGAGAAAAGACAATCTCTTTAACGAGTGGTGCTGGGAAAACTGGTCAACCACCTGTAAAAGAATGAAATTAGAACACTTTCTAACACCATACACAAACACAAACTCAAAATGGATTAAAGATCTAAATGTAAGATGAGAAACTATAAAACTCCTAGAGGAAAACATAGGCAAAACACTCTCTGACATAAATCACAAGATCCTCCATGATCCACCTCCCAGAGTAATGGAAATAGAAGCAAAAATAAACAAATGGGACCTAAATTAAATTTAAAAGCTTTTGCACAACAAAGGAAACTATAAGCAAGGTGAAAAGACAGCCTTCAGAATGGGAGAAAATAATAGCAAATGAAGCAGCTGACAAAGAATCTCAAAAATATACAAGCAGTTCATGCAGCTCAATACCAGAAAAATAAATGACCCAATCAAAAAATGGGCCAAAGAACTAAATAGACATTTCTCCAAAGAAGACATACAGATGGCTAACAAACACATGAAAAGATGCTCAACATCACTCATTATCAGAGAAATGCAAATCAAAACCACAATGAGGTACCATCTCACGCCAGTCAGAATGGCTACTATCCAAAAGTCTACAAGCAATAAATGCTGGAGAGGGTGTGGACAAAACCGAACACTCTTACACTGTTGGTGGGAATGCAAACTAGTACAGCCACTATGGAGAACAGTGTGGAGATTCCTTAAAAAACTGGAAATAGAACTGCCATACAATCCTACTGCTGGGCATACACACCAAGGAAACCAGAATTGAAAGAGACACATATACCCCAATATTCATCACAGCACTGTTTACAAGCTAGGACATGGAAGCAACCTAGACGTCCATAGGCAGATGAATGGATAAGAAAGCTGTGGTACATACACAAAATGGAATATTACTCAGCTATTTTTAAAAAACGCCTTTGAATCCGTTCTAATGAGGTGGATAAAACTGGAGCCTATTATACAGAGTGAAGTCAGAAAGAAAAACACCAATACAGTATGCTGCTAAGTCGCTTCAGTCGTGTCCGACTCTGTGCGACCCCATAGACGGCAGCCCACCAGGCTCTGCCGTCCCTGGGATTCTCCAGGCAAGAACACTGGAGTGGGTTGCCATTTCCTTCTCCATACAGTATATTAACGCATATATATGGAATTTAGAAAGATGGTAATGACGACCCTATATGCGAGACAGCAAAATAAACATAGATATAAACAACAGACTTTTGGACTCTGTGGAAGAAGGCAAGAGTGTGATGATTTGAGAGAATAGCACTGAAACATGTATATTACTATATGTGAAACAGATGACCGGTCCAAGTTTGATGCATGAAACAGGGCACTCAAAGCTGGTGCACTGAGATAACCCAGAGGGATGGGATGGGGAGAGAGGTGGGAGGGGGGTTAGGATGGGGGGACACATGTACACCCATGGCTGATTCATGTCAGTGTATGGCAAAAATCACAATACTGTAAAGTAATTAGCCTCCAATTAAAATAAATTAATTTAAAGAAAAAACAAAAATAAATACATAAATCTAAAAAAGAATCCGCCTTCTAACGCAGGGGCTGTGGGTTTGACCCCTGGTTGGGGAACTGGGATCCCACGTGCAGCTGGGCAACCAAGCCTCCGTGCCGCGACGATGGAGCCCCCGTGCGCCACAGCTAGAGAGAAGCCCAGGTGCTGCAACAGAAGATGCCGAGCGCTGCAGTGAAGGTGTGCTGCGACTAAGACTTACTGCAGCCCAATAAGTAAAAAAGAAAAAATGAAAAAGACAACAGTCCTCTATGTGGTGTGTAGCCAGGTGCAATCTGTTTGAGTACCTTCTTCCCTTGAGGATAAAGCGGCGCACCAGACCTGGGAAAATGTACAGGGGGTTTGATGGACAGTGGAAAGCACGGGGCTCTGTAGCTGACCTGGTTTCAGGCCCCAGTTCTTTGTCAAGAATTGTTTAATCTCCCTGGGCCTCCATGAAATGGGGATAACCTCTCCCCTCCCCCCGCCAAGAGCTGCCACGAGCATCGCAGGAACAAAAATATGAGAGTCCTAGCTCAGAGCAGGCACTGGGGATACTGGCATTCAGGAATTTATTCATTCATTTATTCACCAAACATCTGAGTATATCTGCTGGGTCAGACTCTAGGTTATGTGCTAGTGAAATCAAGACATAAAAAGCATGGCACCTGCCCTGAAGGAAAACAGGAAAGTAAATTAATGATTATAGTGGTGAAAGCAATGTATTTTAAGTTCTGAAAAGATAAACTTTTGGATCTGGAATTCTATATTCAAGCAACACTACCAATTACGAAAGTGAAATTGAGACATTTCTATAGAGTTTACTAACCATACACTATTAATATATATATGCAAAAAGGAAAAAAAAATTCACTCCAGGAAAAGATTACTTCCCTCAAAAAAAAAATCTACACACGAAAGGCTGGGATATTTGGGAAATTATCTTTGGGTAGCAAAGCTTTAATAGCACAGGAATCAATTTTCTTCTCTGTGGGCCCCATTATGCTACTTTTTCTTTTCAGAATATTGCATTTACACAATCATATTATAGATGCTGTATACAGGCTTCCCAGGCAGCACTAGTGGTAAAGAACTCACCTGCCAATGCAGGAGACATAAGAGACACGGGTTTGATCCTTGGGTTGGGAAGATCCCCTGGAGGAGGACATAGCAACCCACTCCAGTATTCTTGCCTGAAGAATCTCATGGACAGAGGAACCTGGGGGGCTACAGTCCATAGGGTTGCAAAGAGTCAGACACAACTGAAGCAACTCAAGGATTATAGATGCTGTATACCTGCTATCATCTCTTGGAATCAAGATTCTCAAGAAAGCACAAAAGGACAGATACACAAAAGTAGTAAAAATAAATAAATAACATCACTCACCAAAGTGAGAAGGGAAACAGACAGAAGGTAATATACAAGTGTTAAATTTCTAATCTTTTTTAGAAGTGATCAAGATATATTGGTCAAAGTGTGTAAGACGAGAAACAGAGGTATAATTTAAAAGTACAGTGATAACAGAAAATGAAGAAAATGATAATAGTAGCTGCCACTCGGAAAAAGAACTGGGAGTGTGGAGCCAAGATTTCCTCCCTTCACTTTATATTCTCCTGTACCATGCAGATTTTTAAAAATTATGCGCATTTATTACTCCAATGGTTTAAAAAGTGTCACGGGAAACACTTTTTCTGCTAAAATATGTGTAACTTACAAGTTCTACAGTGAATTTTCCAACATTTAGTCTGCCTAAATACAAGAAAGATATTAAGGTAGCTAGACTTGATAACTTTTATAGTCTTTTCCAGAAGCTAAGGGTCTATCCAAAGGGAAATATAAATTGTGTCACTGTCATTTGGATAATATAAAGACACACCTGTAAAGTCTGTTCCTAAGCTATTGAACCAAGAACAAAAAAACAGGAAATTTCCCCAGGAAAAGGTAGCTGAAAACCAGGAACAGAAGCAGCAAAACTAAATGGAGATTTCTGCAGTGGAACCAGGAGCAAAAAAAAAATAAACAAGAGAAAGTCAACACTGAGAGGCAGTAAGTGCCTCCAGGGTAAAAGGGGTGGGGCTGAGGCTGCAAAGATTCATTCTGAGATGAGGGGTGGGGTGGGGTGGGCTTCCCAGGTGGCGTTAGTGGTAAAGAACCCACCTGCCAATGCAGGAGACACAGGAGACATGGGTTCAATCCCTGGGTCCGGAAGATCCCCTAGAGGAGGGCATGGCAACCCATTCCAGCATTCTTGCCTGGAGAATCCCATGGACAGAGGGTAGCCTGGTGGGCTACAGTCCATGGGATCGCAAACAGTTGGACATGTCTGAAGTGACTTAGTATGTGGGGTGGGTCTGGAAGTGAGAGGCCACCACTCTGCCACAGAAGCTGGAAAGCAACAAATGTGCAAAGAGAGGACCAAGACATAGAGGACAAAAAGGGTTGAGTACAAGTTTCTTCTGCTCCAGACAAGTGCTGTCTAACCGTCTTCGTGAGATCACAGGGAGAAGGAGTGTCAAAGAAATTCAAGTACACAGGTGATAGGTGGGAATTTGAAAACAGGCAGCACCCAGTGAAAGGGTCAACCGTCTTTTCTCTACTGGGTGCCTGTCTATTATTTCAGTGTGCGCTGCTGTGCTGAGTCACTCAGTCATGTCTGACTCTTTGCGACCCCATGGACTCTAGCCCGCCAGGTGCCTCTGTCCATAGGATTCTCCAAGCAAGAAGACTGGGGTGGGTTGCCATTCCCTTCTCCAGGGGATCTTCCCAATCCAGAGATCGAACCCAGGTCTCTCGCATTGCAGGTGGACTCTTTATGGTCTGAGCCACCAGGGAAGCCACATTTATACCACATTATACATTTATACATTTCAGTGTGGTAAAGGGATTTCATAGGCTCACTTAAGATACTGGTTCACCCAATCTTATTTTTATTATATTCCTCTTAACCAAAAGTTCTCCTACTACAGGGATTTTCAAAAATCTACCTCTTTGGGTTGAGAAGAAGCTACCTGCTATTTGAGGAGATTCTCAAAGGGTCTTAAGAGTTTGTATCAGTTTCCTCTTCATGCCCTGCCTACTCTGGACACAATGTAAAAACACTTGGATTTAAGATCTAGAAGGGACTTTGGCCTTCTTTCCAATAAGATGCCTCATTTAAGATGAGAAAACAGACAAATACTGGGCTCTTGCTGGTATTCACCGAAGGGAAGAATGAACATAGTCTTTCCCAAGGTACCAGCAGAATGTAAGCTAGAACACTTCTTGTCCAGCTGCCTGTAAGTCAGTTCCCTTTTCACTTTGTGGGCTCTGCTGTCTCTATGGCATTTTTTTTTCAGTAGGAGGAGAGAGAACACTTGCTCCACAGACCCATTTATGAATAAACATGTAAGCAGTCTGACAGAGCAATGGGTCCTGGGACCCAGTTTGCTTCATCTGAATCTTCTGTGCCTCCAAAGGGCTTTCCCTCCATTTCCTAATGAAATATGTACATTCAATTACTTGCAAAAACCACTAACTTCAGATGAAAATTATATGAAATCTGAAAACCATAGCTTTGATGTATGCTTTAGTATTTCCTACATAAGGAGGAATTCCCAGGAGCTACAGAAGATGAGATGGTTGGATGGCATCATTGACTTAATGGACATGAGTTTGGGCAAACTCCGGGAGATGGTGAAGGACAGGAAGCCTGCTGTATTGCAGTCCATGGGGTCACAAAGAGTCAGACACAACTGAGCAACTGGACAACAACAACAACATTTTCAAGGAAGGCTGAAATTCAGTCTCACAGAAAGGAAAGGCTAGAAGGAAGATATGCCAAAGGGTTTTTTCCTAATAGTTGAAATAAGCCAAAAACAGCAAACAACCCACAGACATGATGGACCAAACCTCTGTTAAGGGCAAAGTGGCTTTGGAAAACCATTTTCTTTAATTACAGAACATCCTTAGTAAAATGAGAAGGGAAAGAGCATCTATTTTTTTAAGACTGTTCAGACATCAGTGTCTGCTTATGGGGACTAAGTATCTATTAGTGAGATCTTAGAGATTTCAGTATCCATTGCAAAGGAGCATTCTTCAAATGCTATGCCAACGTGTACTTATGCACTCAGATCTCTTGCCACCAAACCAAATCTCCTTTTTCCCTTCTCAAGCAAATCCAGTACAGTTTCCCAGAACCGAAGCCCTATCTTCTGTCCAGTTATCAACTATAAACTCCCTGAATATTCTGAATCTATTACAGAAAAGACTTCCACCACAACATCAGTGCAAACAGAAGAAGAAATTGACAACCACCTCCAGGGAAAACGCTGACAGCCAACCCTGGAAACTCAGTAGTCATGAGGTGTCTCCCACGGTCTCAGGTCAATTCTCTAAAGCCAACAGGAGCAAGTCATAGAGCCAACCGTAAGGGCCCTGACAATCTTAACTGGACTTTTCTAATTATGCCTGAATTTTTGTTTATACTAATGCTATTTTCCCCATACTTCAGTCCCCCCTCTTTTTTAAAGAGTATTAACTCTTTTAAAGAAAAAGAGAGAGAAAAGGAACAACAGCAACAACATAATCAAGTTTACAGAATGTAGAAGTAAAATATGATACAAAAGTTCACAAAGGATGAGAGAGGCAGATGGAAATACACTCTCGTAATAATCTTACACTGTTCATGAAGCAATGTAACCTTCACTTGAAGATAAAGTTCTTCAAGTGTGATTCATGAAAGAGGTGTACTGTAATCTCGGAGGAGTGCTTGGCCAACAGAAATACATTGTGAGCCAGATATGCAATTTTAAATTTTCTAGGAGTCACCATTAAAAAATAAACAAATAAAATGAATTTCAATATTTTTATTTAGCCCAATATATAAAAAATGTTATCATTTCAACAGGTCATCAATCATTCAAAATCATGCATGTTTTAGATCTGTAACATCTCAGTTTGGACTAGACATATCTGAAGGACTCATTAGCCATGTGTGGTCAGTGGCTACCATACTGGGCACTTAGCTCTACAGCAGGGGTCAGCAAACCTTTCTGTAAAGGAACAGATAGTACACATTTTGAGTTGTGTGGGCTACATAGTCTCTGTCATAACTACTCAAATCTGTCATCATAATGCAAAGCAATCAGAGGCAAAATGTAAATTAATAGGCATGGCTGTGTTCCAATAAAACTTTATAAAAACATGTCGGCCAGATTTGGAAGGAAATGGCAACCCACTCCAGTATTCTTGCCTGCAGAATTCCATGGACAGAGGAGCCTGGTGGGCTACAGTCCATGCGGTAGCAAAGAGCAGGACACAACTGAAGCAACTAACACAATACAGTTTGCCAGTCATTACTCCGGAGCAACGACAAAAAATGACACAAAGAAATGTACGCAAAAAGTTTATAAAAGATAAAAATGGGAGGCTATAGTATCAGTAAACACTAAATAACACATAATTCATCCAAAAAAAGAAAAGAGGTACAGAGGGACATAGAACAATCAAGACAAAAAAGAAACACCAAGATAGAAGACAGGTTCATTTGCATCATTAATTAGGTTAAGAATAAATTAGGCAGGGATTGCCAGAATGGATAAAAAAGCAAGATCCAACCATAAACTGTTTATAAGAAACCTACTTTAATCATAAAGACAGATAAGTTGACAGTAAAAGGCAACCATATAGCATAAGAAACAAGAGTGGTTGTATTTATACCAGATAAAATAAACATCAAAAAAGTTATTTCTAGAACAGAGAAGAAATATTCCACAATGATAAAATGGGAAATTCATTAAGAAGACATAACAATCTGTAAGACAGGCATACATTTATCAAAAGAGCTTCAAAATACATGAAGAAAAAACTGATAAAATTAAATGGAGAAATAAATCTACAACCACAGTTGGCGATTTCAATACCACTCTCAGTAGCTCAAAGAAAAAGTATACAACCCTCCCACCACCCCCCCAAAAAGAAACCCAACAACAACAATTAAAAAAACCTAACTCACAATTAGTAAAGATATAGAAGAGTTGAGCAAAACCATTAACCAATGTAACTTAAAATTGTATTAATGGAATATCACACTCACTCGTGTGCACACAGATGATGTACCAAGACAGAACACATGTCAAGCCATAAAACAAGTCTCAATAATTATCAAAGAAGTTCTACATAACTCATGTGTTAAGGAAGAAAGCACAAGAGAAATTAGAAAATACTTGTAATAGATGATAGTGAAAAAAAACATGTCAAAATACGTGGAATGCAGCTAACAAAAACTAAAGGAAAATTCTCAGCTTTAAATACTTCTACAGAAAAGAAGAAACATAACTTCAGTGAGTTAAGTTCCTACCTTACAATGGGAGAATAACATATGAAATCCAAAGAATAACTACTAAATTCAAAATAAGCAGAAGAAATGATACTAAGAAGAGTATAAATAAATGAAAAAAGAGGACACAAATGCAATACTAGATAAATGCTGGTACTCAGAATTAACACCTAGCAAGGAAAAAAAGAGAGACAACACAAATTACTAATATTAGAAGTTTTTAAAGGGATATAATTATAGATTCTACAGATACTGAAATCATAAGGGAATATTTTCAGCTAATAATTTTATGCTAATAAATTTGACAACTTGAATAAAACAGAGTATTCCTTGGAAAACACAAATTCATAAAGCGATATAAGAAATAATAGACCCATATCTATTAAAGAAATTCAGTTCACCATCAGAAACCATTTTCACAAGAAACCCTTATGACCAGATGTCTTCACTGGTGTAAGTAAGTAAGTGTTAGTCGCTCAGTCGTGCCTGACCCTTTGTGACACCATGGACTGCAGCCCACCAGGCTCCTCTGTTCATGAGGTTTTCCAGGCAAGGATACTGGAGTGGGTTGCCATTTCCTTCTCCAGGGGATCTTCCCAACCCAGGGATCGAACCTGTGTCTCCTGCACTGCAGGCAGATTCTTTACTGACTGAGCTAAAAGGTAAACTTGACCAACAATTTAACCAACGCCCCCCTCCCCTCAAATCAAATACACACTGTCACCAAATAACAGAAGAGGAACTTCTAAACTATGTGAGGTCAGCATTATCCTGATACCAAAACTTGATGAAGATATAAAAAAGAGCAAACTACAAACTAATATTCCTCATGAACAAAGATATAGAAATAATTAACAATATATTAAAATCTGGCAACATGTAAAAAGGAGTGTTGATACATCATAACCCAATGGCTGTATTGGGTCCATGAACAATGGACCCAATCCATGACCCAGCTGGATTTCTCTCAGGAATGCAAATCTGATTAAGCATTCAAAAGCCAACCAATGTCATTCAAAATATTAACAAAGGGCAAAACCATATGACAATTTTGAAAGATAGGACTTCCCTGGTGGTACAGTGGATAAAAATCTGCCTGCCAATGTAGGGTACATGGGCTTCATCCCCGTCCAGGAAAATTCCACATACCATAGAGCAACTAAGCCTGTGTGCCACGACTACTGAGCCCTCGAGCTCTACAGCCTGTGCTCTGCAACAACAGAAGCCACCACGATGAGAAGCCTGCACGTCACAATAAAGAGGAGCCCTCTCTCACTGCAACTAGAGAAAAAGCCTGCATGCAGCAACAAAGACCCAGTGCAGTCAAAATAAATACATAAAATTAAATGTAAAAAAATTAAAGAGGCAGAAAGAGTATCTGAAAATATCCAACATCTATTCATGATACAAAATCTTAGCAAACTGGAAATGGAGGGGAACTTTCTCAACCTGAAAAAAAGACTTTTATGAACAACCTAACAATCATAGATCAAGGGGCAATACTGAGCTAATATTGTAAGCAAGGAAAGGATATCTACTCTTCCCACTTTAACAATATACTAAAGGTGCTAGTTGGTGCAATAAAGCAAGAAAAAGATAAAAGACACAAAGATTGGAAAAGAGATAAAACTGTTATTAGTATGCCAACATGCCTGCATAAATGAAAAACCCTGCAGAATATTAAGAAAAAACCCAACCTATCAGAGTAAGCAAATTTTAAAAGGCTGAAGGGATATAAGATCAATATATAGAGAGAGACTTCAATATATACATTAAAGAATTAATTATATATCCATATAGAAGCAGCAATTTGAAAATGAAACAAACAATTCTACTTATGATTACATAAATAATATAAATATTTAGGGGAAAATGAACATAACTACTGAGCCCAGATGCTCTAGAGCACGTGCTCCACAAGAGAAGCCCATACACTGCAACTAGAGAAAGCCTGCATGTCCCAACGAAGATCCAGCACAGAAAAAACAATTTTTTTAATTCTTTTTTGTGGAATACAAAGGATCTAGAATAGCCAAAACAATACAAAAAAGAACAACTGTTGGCGGGTTTATGCTACCTGATTTTGAAACTGAAAGTCACTCGGTTGTGTCCAACTCTTTGCAACCCCATGGACTGTATACAGTCCATGAATTCTCCAGGCCAGAATACTGGAGTGGGAAGCCATTCCTTGCTCCAGGGGATCTACCCAACCCAGGAATCGAACCCAGTCTCCCACATTGCAGGCAGAGTCTTTAGCAGCTGAGCCACAAGGGAATCCCAAGAATACTGGAGTGGGTAGCCTATCCCTTCTCCAGTGGCTTGTCCCGACCCAGGAATCGAACCGGGGTCTCCTGCATTGCAGGTGGATTCTTTACCAACTGAGTTATCAGGAAAGCTTACTATAAAGTCAGAAATAAGAAAGCGTGGTATTGGCATAAGAACAGGTATAAATATGAGTGGAACAGAAGGATCTAGAAATAGACCTAGACATACATGGTCAATTTATTTTTGACAAAAGTGTCAAGTCAATTTAAAAGGAAAGAAAAGTCTTTTTAACAAATGTTGCCAGAACAACTAGATGTCCATATGGAAAAAAATAAACCCTGACTCCTATCTCATACAAAACTCATTTGAAATGGCTCAAGGTTAAATGTAAAAGCTAAAACTATAAACCTTCCAGAAGACAGGTTTCTAGAAAATTACTGCAACCTTAGGTACGCAGAGTTTAGGGACAGGGAAAAACCCAGCAACCATTAAAAATAATTATTAACAGGACTTCATCAGCATTAAAAAATCTGCTCATCAAAATACATCACTAAAAAAATGAATACACTACCCCAAACTCAAATAAAATGTACTTGCAGCACAAATATTTGACAGAGAATGTGTGGATCCAGAATATATAAAAGAACTCCTACAAATCTACAGTAAAAAGAGGCAAGAGACTTATGTATCTACCTCACACAGAAGATATCTGAATGGTTAGGAAGCACACAAAAAGGTGGTTAATCAGAGAAATGCAAATTAAAATCACAATGCAATACCATCTCTTATCTTCTTGAATGGCTAAAAAAGGCTGATAATACGAAGTGTTGCCAAGGATGTGGAACAACTGGAATGTTCATATAACGTTCCAGCTAGGGGAGTATAAAATGGAGCATCACTTTGGACAACTGTTTGGCAGCTCCTATAAAATTTAACATACACATATCCTAAGAACCAACAATTCTAACCTTAGATATTTACTCAAATGAAAACACAAAAATTTTTTTTTACAGAAATGTTCATAGCAGCCTGATTTATAACAGTCCCACCTGGAAACAAAACACATGACCACCAACAGATGAAAAAGCAAATACTGTATATTTATACAATGAAATACTACTGAAAATAAAAATTAATGAACTCTTGATACATACAACACTAAGGGTGAATTTCAAAAAGATGTTAAGTGAAAGAAGCCAACTACAACACTGAGTGATTACATTCTTTATAAATTCCAAGAATAATCAAAATTAATCCACAGTGATAGAAATTTGAAATAGTTGCTTAGGATAGTGGGGGCTTGGAGTTGCTTAAAAAGGGACACAACAAAAATTTGAGGTGGGAGATAGAAATGTTCTAACATCTTGCTTTGAGTGGTGGTCACATGGGTATATATAACTATTAAAACTCTGAACTAATAAGTATTTTTAGATTTGCATATTTTATCATATGTTAATTATACCTCAATTTTAAAAATCGCTAAAAAAACCGTTTTAAAAGTATGGAAGGCAATCCAAAATATTAACAGAGATTGCTTCTGGGAGGTGGGATTATGGCTAATTTTTTCTTTGCTGATTCACTTTTCTCATCTTTATAATTTTCTATACTGAACTCCCCCTTCTCCCCACCATCACTTTCTATGGTATTTATGTTTTATAGTTTCACACAGATCCTAAAATGTCGCCAGTATTCATCTTCTGAAAGTACTACAGGATTACAGGTAAGTAACAGAAGTGTATGTTGAGCTCTCCTTCCACAGCGGGCATGTGGTTTGGTGTCTATGTGGGACACAGAAGGGGCTCAGAAGCTCAGCCAGAAGCACCGTGGCAGTCTGGGGAGAGGAAGAGGTCCGACGTGGGAGAGTTCAGCTCTGACCCCGGCTCACTCACTGAGTGGTGGCCAAGTCACGGAGCCCCTGTTTCTTCACCCCTAAGATGGGAATAAGATATATCCCCTTTTCTGCCTCACTGGGGTTTTGTGGGTGTTAGCTGAAATGGTCTATACAGCACAGAAATAATTAAGGGAGTAGTAACTTCTGATATTATGTGAAAAGTCAGAAAAAGCCCTTCTCACAAGTCAGATTTACTACTCTTAGTCCCACGAGAAACAAATAAGAATTTTGCTAGGACGACGCAAAGCTCTCCAAATCAACAGTAAAGAACTCTTACCTGTTGGCGTGGTAATGGTGATTCTGCAAACTGTAGGAGCCACACTGCGTGTTTAGCCGCTTTGGCTCAACCTCCTTCCAACTATCTTCTGTCCACTTTCTCTTCATCTGCTTCTCCTCTCGTTTTTTCCCGACATAGTCAGCATAGGTCTGGATGCGATAGCTCTCTGCATACTTGCTGGTATTGACAGCTACAAGGAAAAGAAAAAGTCCTTAACAAAAGGTCTGGCCTGGCCCCAGGATGTCGGAAAAGTGGCTTGAGGTCGTCAAAGGAACCCTGAGGTCAGGTCTGCCGTTTAGAAGCCAGGTGGCCTTGGGAACATCCCACAGCTCTCCCCATCTGGGTCTCCTCACCTGGAGAAGAGAGTCCTGCTCCCCAGCCTCCCTTACAGTGTGAAAGTGCTCTATAAACTACACAGAACCAGAAAAATGTAAGCAAGACATTAATTTTCAGAATATCTGCAGGTAACATCACTGCCAGAAAATGAAAAACAAAACCAAACCAAGGGAAAACTGTTGTGAAAATAAAGATGACAAGAAAAGCCATCTGGGCAGCAGTGTTGGCCCCCGCAGGTCTACCGCATGCCTGTGCCTGGTGCTCTGCACACGTGATGTCTAACCTCACAGCATACTTGCAAGGGAGAAGTCACCTTTGCTGAATATAAGCAAGCTGGGGCACTGAGGCGGGGGGCTGCCGCAGGCCGCACTGCACCAGCGGCAAGGGAGGCAATCCAGGCTGCTTGGACCCTAAGGCCAGGGCCCTTCTCAAAGTTCTGCGCTTCACTTTGGACTCGGCAGATTCAAGACAGTCCCACAATATTTGAGACCTGCCTCTTCTCTTTCTCTTCTTAAAGCCTGCTAATTCTCTGTAATGTGCTTCTGGCAGGAGGTCTTGAGAGCCAGAGCTTGTTCCCTTTTTGGTGTTAATGGGTGATAAGGCCAGGACTGTCTTCCTGCCTCTTTCTCGGAGGCTGGGGGCTGGAACATGGGAGTGGCCTGGGAGTGAGGACCCACAAAAACCGTGTGGATGGGCCCCTTGTGCTGCTCTGGCTTCTGCAGTGTGAGCAAACATTCCCTGCCCACTGGTTATTACCTCCACTAGCAGCGAGACAGTAAGGGCTGGGCCGTGCTGGCAGGGAGCTGCAGGAGCAGACCTGGGGCCTGTGCTGCTGGAAAAGCACCATGATGTCTGAAATAGTCTGTGTACCCACTTTCAGCAACTTCTTGGTACAGAGTGAAGGAAGTGAATGTTAGTTGCTCAGTCATATCTTACTCTTTGCAACCCCATGGACTGTAGCCCACCAGGCTCCTCTGTCCATGGGAGTTCTCCAGGCAAGAATACTGGAGTGGGTTGCCATGCCCTTCTCCAGGGAATCTTCCTGACCCAGGGATTGAACTGGGGTCTCCGGAGTTGCAGGTGGATTCTTCACTGTCTGAGCCATGTACAGAGTGGTTCCCAGTAAATATTATGTGAATGAATGTAGCAAGTGATGATGGACACATCAGAACTGGACAAGGGACTCCAGTACTCGAGGGACCTTGAACCACAGGGACAGACACCTAGATGAGATGCAGATACCCCCTGCATATCTGACGCACCCAGCTTCACTCCAAGCAGACTGGATTTGCCTAAAACTCCTCAGCACAATAGTAGTTTATAGAATGTCATGCCTTAAATGCTTAGCCATCTGAAGAGAAAAAGCAAAATAAAACAACAAGAAGAAAAATACAGAAAGACTCCCACTCTTTATTTCAAGTTTTTTTTTTTTTTTTTAATTAAGAAGTTTGCTGTACTTTTCAAATATTCACTCTAGAGTTAAAGAGGGGTAGGGTTGGGGGAGGAACAAACCCTAAAGGTATTAAAAAACTTTCACACTGTCCCAAGGAGGTAGAGTGAGTTAGTGAAATGTGAGCTCAAACAGCATGCTCTGACTCACTCACAAGGAGATAAACAGAAAGCAATCAGTTCTGCAGATATGCTATCGACCAAAGTCACTCAGATCAGAGAATTGCAGAAACAGTATCCTTTGCTGAAAATCCTATTCCTCGGGACAGTGACTTTTCTAGCTTCCCAAGGACTGCACGTCTGACTTTCTCAGCTCGTTCATCTAACTGCCCCACAATCTGTACATCCAACCAACATCATCCATCCATGCCTCCACCCAGCAGTTGCTCACTAAGTGTCTATCCATCCCAGGGACCATGCTAGACATCTGGTAGAACAAGACACAGTCTCCACCTCTCGAGCCCACCTTCTCCCAGGCAAGCTTTATGCAGAGTTATGGAAGCCGGAGACTACCTACTATATAAGAGGTTCACCTCTCAGTGCGATGGATAATGTAAACCCACAGATTCTACATGCTTATTCTGTACCGGTCATTGGCAAGTGAGCATCTGCTGGATTTTCCTCTTTAGGTTTCACTCCTTACTCAGGCAGGTTTATTCTGAAGCGTGTCCCCAAGGGAAGACATCTGCCGCAATACCTCTCTCGAGTTTAGTTTGGATTACCGAGTCAAAGAGGAGGCTTGAGTCAACATTCCCCATGAAAGCAAAGGTGATGATAAGGTCATAAAGGAGCCAAGATGATCTACTTAACAGCATCTGACTGTTTCCAGTAATTTAGGTCCCAGCCCCACGGACAAATGCTTCAAAAGCTCCCTGACCACGATGGGGAATTTATCTGAGCACATTTGGAACGAGGAGCGCTTAAAGGGGGAAACAAATAACAATCCCCTTTTCACTGCTGGCCTTCACATGGCAATAATTTACCAGCATTCCTTCAAGTCCCAGCAGCTTTGCAGCTCTCGGCCTTTAATCTGGAAGCCAGCTCTGGCGCAGAGCCACCCCTCTAATGGATGAATCAGCAAAATGAATTGGCTGTCAGCTGCGTCCTTCACTGATTCCAGCTCGCCTGTCAGAAGTGGCGTGGAGCGGGAGGCTTGGTAACACAAACCTTTTCCAAATTTGTCAGGGAAATGATTCAAGGCCATCTTTCGGCCATGCCACTCTGTTGAAGCCGCTGCAAAACCAAACACGGTGAGGGCCCTCCCCGGCTCCCTGTGGGTGAACAAGAGCACCTCCTCTCCCGCAGACTTCACCCACCCACAGCTTCACTGAGCCGGGCGCCCTGTCTCGAAGCATTTAATCTTCACAACCACCCCACAGGGAAGAGACGTTCTAGTCATCACACAGATAAAGAGGTTGAACATCCGAGGAGCCAAGCATGTCTGCTTACAGTCTTGTAGAACAAGAGACAAAGCTGGTTTGGAACCAACATGTGAGCTTTTTAAAAAATATAACATTGCCACAAGTCTGACATATATTTGTGTATTTATGTGTCCATTTAGATTGAGGATTATCTCATAAAATGCTTCCTTGAAGAGGACTTTTAAAGAACTACTTACAATGTTTAGATTTTTTTTTTCCTAAAAATGTAGAACCTTCCACTATTATCAAGCAAAAGATCTCTCCAACTAGGTTGAGAGCTACATTACGTTCACAAGAAGACTTAACATAAGACATAGAGACTTCCTAAATTGATCTACAGATGTCATGCAACTCCAATTTTAAAAATCCCATTTTAATAAAAACACAAAAAAATGTTAAAGAGATTAAGAAAAATCTCAGCAGAACACTGAGCAGCAGTAGCCGGGACTGGGGGGATGAGGTCAACCACCCAGGAGGCGAGGGAGTTCTGGGAGTGATGCAACTGCCCTCTGTGTCTTGACTGCGGTGGAGGTTACACAAAGGTGTGCATTTGTTAAAACAAAGACCTGGCCAAGAGAACAGTGGATGTGTATTTCATGGTATATAAATTACATCTCAATCATTCTGTGGAATTTGAAAGGTCTGATTCCAAATTTTAAATGGAAGACAAATGGGCCAATAATAGCCCAAACGTTTCTGAAGAAGAATAAGAAAGGGGGACTTCCCTGGCTAGCTGAAAAGCTTATTGTAAACCTGCAGTACTTAAGACAGTGCCGTAATGGTACAGAGATCAACAAACTGACCAATGGTACAGAAGAGCCTAGAAACAGATCTAGGCATCTACGAAACTCTGATATCTGACAGAGGCAGCCTGACAGCGTGCAAAAGGAAAAGCAGGAAAAACTGTTCATCCACGGGAAAAAAACTGGATTCTTACTCACACCAGGCCAAAAAATCAACTCCAGATGGATGAAGCACTTAAATGTCAAAAGCAAACTTTGAAAACTTGAAAAGAAAATAGAAGTGAATATCTCTTCCTGAGCTTGAAGTAGGAAAGAATTTATGAAGATACAAAAAAATGTTAAGCATAAAGAAAAGATCAGTAAGTTTGGCTACATTAATATGAAAACTTGTGTCCATCAGAAGATACTCTGAAGAGGGCAAAGACAATCTACATGCTGGGAGGAGATATTTCTAACATGTGCAACTGATGGAGGATTAGCACCAGAATACATAAAAACGCCTACAGATCAGTAAGAGAGGACCCAATAGAAAAATGGGCAAAAGACACAAAAAGCACACCAGTCATTTCACAGAAAAGGGAGCATAAAATGCCAATAATTATATACAGGAGTTGCTCAACCTCAGGCAAAGGCAAATTACAAGCACTTAAATAAGGGGAGGGGGTGGGAAGGCAGGGGGAACAGGAGACAGAGGGGAAAGAGGGGAGAGCGAGAGTGAGTCTGAGGGCTAGAGAGGCACAGAGCATCAAAAAGGCAAGAAAAGGATCAACATGACTTTTATGAGAGTGGTTCCCCATTTGCACGCTCCCCCACCAGGAATCAGGGGTTTGGGATGTGGAGGAATAACAGATTCTTGTTATAATTTATTACCGGTATTTTAGCTCTTCTGGTTGAGTAGTGGTTTCACAGATGTTCACTACATTGTAAACAAATTGGTTAGGTTTTCTCTTGTATACTCGGTCCAACCCCTAAGGGCCGTTTCTGAGACTAAGTTTGAAGGTCTCTTGTAGGAGGTAAGGGTTTCTCCAGTTTCAATGTCTCCGGTGATAAGGAGGTGTCCCTGAATGGTTGGAGTGCTGTAGACAAGCATGGGGTGCTGACACATCGGGCTTCTCAGACCTTCCCCGGGGAAGCTGAGGACACTTGTGAAGGCTGTTATCAAGCTGCTGCAATCATTTTATTGCAGCAATGGCTAGGAGGGCGGCAGGGGGGAAGCATTAGGAAACTTCAAAAGCATTTACCACTATTAGCCCTGCCTTTTCTGCAGTGGCTACCCTCAGCCAACATTAGGTTCTCAGTCAGTTTCTAAGGGAATTACCTATATGCTTATCCATCCGCTAGTTAAGAGAAAGGGAACTATTTACTGGTTACTTATTCTGCCAGGTATGGAAAAATCCTGTAAGGATTATCCTGACTTTATAGATAAGGACACTGAAGCTCAGAAGAAGTGATGGGTTCAAGGTCCCGAAGATGACAAGTTTTGGGATCTAAACCAAAGCTGCATTCTTTTCACGACACCACGTGCACTGGAAGGGTCCCAGACCATGTCACTTGGAGTTAACACAGGCAGGCGCCTCTGTCTGCGAGAGCCTCAGAGTCCGGCCACCTCTCCATACAACAGAGTTGTGTACAAAGCAGAAGGAATCGCTCTGTGATAACCTGGTATGTTCACCTCCCACCAGAAGTGATGCGTGCTGAGAGTGAACTCTGCCAGCTTTGCAGACCTGGACCCCCCACCCCACCCGCCAACGTGTGCTTTACTGCTTGATGGTGCCCGCTTCCAATGCCCTTCTCGGCCTCTCCTGATGCCCCCTCAGCCGCCAGCCTGGGGCCCTGCACCACTGTGTCCTCATTCTGGGCTTTCAACCCGCGCCAGGAGGGCGCCCGATACCGCTCTGTGTTTGCTTGCTTATTTACATGAGAACATACAGGACTGAGAAGTTTTCTCATGTTCTACACAATTTGATCCAGTTTGGGTTTTCAACAGCATGACCATTTCCCCACTTTTATCAGCGAGAGAATGGATGGGTTTACCCTGGATTCTCAAGGAGACAGCCAACTTTATAAAAAAAAGTGTGTGCAAGCTCAGTCATGTCCTAGTCTTTGCGACCCTATGGACTGTATAGCCTGCCAGGCTCCTCTGTCCATGGGATTCTCCAGGCAAGAATACTGAGTAGGTAGCCATTTCCTTCTCCAGGGGATCTTCCTGACCCAGGGATCGAACCCACTTCTCCTTTGTCTCCTGCATTGGCAGGGAGGTTCTTTACCACTGAGCCACCTGGGAAGGCCTTTACAAAAACACTCAACCCTAATAATGGTCAGCGGGAACATTTGCCTACGTTCAAAAAAATGATCCTGGGTGTACTTCCCCTCAACCCATCTAAGGAACTGGGAAGATAAGGTGCTTGCAGGACTTGGCGCTCTGTCAGAAGCAAGTGCAGTACAGCTATTTCCAGGGTGTCCAACAGGTGAGAGTGGGCAGTCACCCAAGACACAAACAGCCTTGTTTTACCCTCGCCAGTCCATCCTCGTCTGTAAAACCTGCAGAGTCTTCAAGATAAAGTGCCAGCCTGCGAGAGCACGTCAGGGCGTTTAACTCAGTGCAGCCTCCCTCAACTCTGACTTCTTCCCACGTGTGTTCCCAACGAGGCCAGGCGCTCTGCGAGGAAAGGGACCGTACTTTACTCATCTGTAGCGCCTGGGTTCTCCCATGCTACTCTGGCAGGAATTTAAACGAAGATTATGGAGGGAGGGAAGAAGCACAGCTTTTGTATCTGTTGGCAGCTTGTTTCAAGAGAAGAAAGCCAGAACCAGGACATATATTCACGTCTTCAGTTAAAAGTTCCATGACGAAGGCTGATTCAGGGGACAAAGAGTCCTGGGCTGGACACAAGGGGAGTGAACTCTGACTCTGAAGGGCTGGCTCTCGGGGCAGTGGCAGCCCACGCACGTCACCACCCCTGAGCCTCACAGCAACACCGGGAAACAGATGGTGATGGCCCTTGGCGGGGCCAACGCACCTACCCCGGACACAGAGTTAGGACCCAGCACCCGTGATTCCTTGTCCGTTGTTCCTCATACAGTGCCTACTCACCCAATGAAGGGTTTCTATTTGTTGCTTGCTTTTAAAGCACTAAGGCTAGGGACTTCCCTGGCGGTCCAGTTAGGACTCCACGCTTCCACTGCTGAGAGTCTGCGTTCGATCCCTGGTTGGGACACAGAGATCCCACAAGCCTTGCGGTGCAGCCAAAAAAAAAAAAAAAAATGAAATAGAATAAAAAATAAAGTACTAAGGCTAAAGAATGAATACTAAGGCACGTGAATAAGATGCAAGCCCTGTAACAGAGGACATAATGGAGTAAGAGGCGGGGACAGGGGCTGGTGGTCGGTCTCTCCTCATGGTCCAATCACTAAGGCTCCCCACTCCCAATGTAGGGCGCCTGGGTTTGATTCCTGGTCAGGGAACTACACCCTGAATGTCACAACTAAGACCAGCACAACCAATTAAATAGATAAATATTAAAAAAAAAAAAAAGAGGCAGAGGGGCACTGGTTTCATCCACCTCTGCTTTCCCCCGTCCTCCATCGCAGCACCCGACATGAGACACTCAGGAAAGAAATGGACTAGGACCAGGGAAACAGGCTCAGGTCACGATGCTTGAAAACTTGTGAAGGGCAGAGTGTGAGAGAAAGAGCAGCTGAGCGCTCACAGAACCAGGCTTGTGCCCCACCACACTGGGTCCTCGGCACCGTAAGGGCGGGCACTGGGAGCCCCATCAAAACTCGATGGGCACCAGAGAGGAAGTGGGTCCTGTCCCGGTTCCGCCACCTATGAGCCCGCCTACTCTGTGCTCCTCCACGTCACCCTCTCATCCTGCCGTGGCTCCCACAGCGCCTTTCACCTCACAGTCTCTAATGAAAGCCAAGCAAGTGGAGAAGAAAACACTTTCCACAAACCAGACGAATGCTGACGTGTAGATATGGCGACATTTATTTGAAATCTACACAGAGGGAGGCCATGAAGTCAAGTGGGAAAAACCACAGGTTCTGAGGCCGCAGAGGCCTGGGTTCAAATTCTGCACAAATATTGACTTGCCTGAGGCCAGTCACCGGGCCTCCCTGGGCTTCCCTCTCTATCCGTCCAATGGGGCCCATTTACCATCTCAGAAAAAGCTATCAGGAAGGGCAGCGCTCTCAGCACAGGGCCTACCACACAGCAGCTGCTGAATTAATGAGGCTGCTGTGGATAAACCAGAGTTCAGACTAAAAGAACTGTGTCTAAAGCATCCTACAGAGACACAGATGCAGCGAGCTGCAGCTCATCACACGCGGAGGGCTGGAAGTGAGGCGGCCTCACACACCCAAGTCTGCAACAGCTCGTGCAATAGCTCTATTGTCTAGAATTGGTGTCTTTTCCATGTAAAAAAAAACAAGAAAATAAAGCAGATTATACGGGAACCCATACATCAACCATACGGGACAAGTGTGAGATCAGAAAGTCTGAACCATAATTTTAAAAAACTGAAGCAACCAAAATTAGTCAATTAATTTTCACTAACTCTCCTGGCGACACCACAGTCTGCTTCTGAAACGTGCATCTCATTCATTCACTCCACAAACACCAGTTCCCAGTTCTGTGTCAGGCACCGGGGCATGATGGAAGGGGACTTATGATCCCCTCGCAAAAGAAGCTCACAATCTGGAGGAGGAGGAAAGGAAAGGAATGGACTGGCAGGGGAACACCGGGGAGGCAGGGCTCTAGGTGAGGAATAAAGATTTCAGCACAAGGAGCAAAAGGTTGACAGTGAGGAAGAGGCCACCGCTTAAGTTCCCAGCTCCCAGGGCCTCTGCCAACTGCCTCTGCATTCACTGAATGGCATCGCCAAGAAGCACTGCTTCTATGAACCAGCCTGGGGGTGGCGGGTGAGGGGCTGGGGAGAGGTTCTTTTCTTTTCATGGTTCCTAGCTGAAAAGTCAATTAAAAATAAATAAAGCCACCCTTTATTGAGTGCTTACTACATATAAGCACTCTGCTGACTGCTTTACAAACAAATATATTTAGCTCCTGCTTGTTCATTTATTCGCCCTTCCACCTGTGCGTGAATACAGACACTGAACTCTCACTTGTTCATTTATTCATCTATCCATTCATTGATGAACAAACACATCATCTTCTATGCCTGGGCCACTGGGGCTGAATCGGAGATCCGGTCCTTGTATTTGCTGGGAGGGCAGGACAGGGCACAGAGCCCCACATGTGCTGAGGGTTAGAAAAGCGCTCTGGAGTTTCCAGTGGAGCGCTGGCTGGTCAAGCCTGGGACACAGGGACCGTTTCTCTAAGAAAAAGACACTCTGGCTTTCCTGAGACTGAAGGTGAGAGATCAGCCAGTGTAAAAGACACTAGGGACGGGGAAGGGCGTTCCAGGCAGGAGGAGCACGGAGCGACCGACCTGATGAGAAGACACGGTCGGATGGAGGAACCGAAACACGACGTTAACAGTGGAGACTGCAGAGGGAGCGGGGAGGACCTGCAGTGAAGCCGGGTGATGGGCACCCCACACCACACGAAGCGGGACCCACAGTCTGGCTTCAGGCACCTGGAGCGGGTATGAGTGTGAGCTGATGTGTGTCCACAAGGTCACTGCGACCAACGGGGAAAACGGGAGGAATGGAGAAGGCACGGAGTGAGAAAAGAAGTCCCAGTAGGACACTGAGAAACACTGAGATGCTTACTCACCTTATAGACGGGAGGAGCAGGGCCCGAGGGGGAGGGGGACTAACCTAGGAAGTCCGGGGCTGTGGGGCCCAGGAGGGAAGAGTGGTCAGTGTGCTGGGGACCAGGCAGGAAGACAGGGCCCTGGGGCTTCTGGACACAGAGGTCACCAGGGACCACAGCTGAAGCAGAAGGCAGATGGCGAGGGTGTTGCGTGCAGACTCCTGGGACTTGCAAAAGGGAAGGAGTCACTGGGAGCAAAGGGCACTGGGATCAGGAGTCCTTTTGAAAAGATGGAAAGGATTCCGTAGGTTTTTGGGGTGTTGGAAAGAAGCTGCGGGTGGGCCTGAGGATATGGGCCCATGTGAGGCCTGGGAAAGAGGTGGGGCCCAGAGCATGTGTGGGGGCTACACTTCCGAGTGGAGGGAGGAGTGGGTTAGAGCTTTGTGAAGCCGGGGTAGGAAGCCCCAACTGGAAGCTGGCGGTTTCCTGGGTGGAGGGAGGGGGTCTCCCTGAGTGCCCCGGGGCTGAGGCTGGGAGGACAGAGGGGCAGGAAAGGCCGTGGTGCTGTGACAAGCGTCCAACCAGAGACAGTGGCCTTCTCTGCAGAGTGACCAACTCTCCCATGCTCTTTCTGTCCTCAAAGCAATCCCGCAAGGTGGGCAGGAGCTCTGTTTTCACAGACACAGAAACAGAAGCTCAAAGAGGTTGAGTAACCTGCAGAGGGCCAAGAAAACGATGATTTTATGACGGAGTCAAACAGGAGCAGGTGGAGCTCCAAAAAAGTTTAGAATTGAGAGTCACTTAAGAGAGAGAGAGAGAGAATTTTTTTTTTTAAAGATAAAACACTTAAAATAGGAAGTTAGGAAGCAATTCCATACTTAGCAGTCCTAACAAACTTGACAGACAGCTGAAAGAGCTGAGGTAATTTGCAACATTCTTCACACTTCTTGGGAAAAAATTAAGGTCGATGTCTCAACTACACAGGAATAATTCAAAGTAAAATCAAAGATCTCCTAGAATGTGCGAAATGGCAGATCCTAAATGTCAGGAACACTGAATAAATTGTACTCTAGGGAAAACAAAATAGTACATGTTTTTAGTTATACTACTTTATAACAGTATCTTTAAGGCCTGCATATATCACAGAGGAGTACAAATAAATAATAATCGTGATTTACAGAAAGGTTACCGTGTTCCAGATGCTATATGAGCTCGAGTCCTAATATATTACCATACAGTCTATAATACCCTAATATATTAACCTTAACACAGACTCTTTCATCTCTAATCCTATCCTCTACAAAACAGCCCTATTTTGAATAAGACCAAACAAGAGACGAAGATGGGTTAAGTCCCCTGCCTGACATCACAGTGCTGAGTGGTGGTGAACAGCCAGTTGTAACCCACTGCTGACACAACCTCCTCCTCCAAGGGCGCCTTCACAGTCTAAAGGCACACAGTGGGTTTTAAATTGCAACAGTATCACTAAAGGAGACCTACCTTTTCTACCCAATCCACTCTGATGCTTCCTATTGTTTCTTTTCTCCCTTCTTTTTAAATTCTGGTGTCAACTAGCACTGATTTCCTGACCCGAAGTTTGAAACAAGCCACAGCTCATTGACACCCACCATTCAAAGTGGCATTTCTGTGCAACAATGCGCTTTGTGTTCTAAAAGGTTAATCAACAAAAGGACTTTTAGGACACAACCTATTCACCAGCCAGAGTTCGCCTGTAACTGAACTGCTGGCTGGAGGCAGTGGCTGGGTGTGCAGCTGGAGTTAAGCAGGGTTCACTAGCTCTCTCTGGTGATGTTTCAGGTGCCAGATGCAAACATACACCAAACAGAAATGTCCCCCGCGTACAGCAGGACAATCCTTTTGGACTACTGACCTTGGCAGTTTGGGCACTTTATGAAGCATTACATCTGCCACAGTATTAGCGCTATTGTGAACACACATAAACGCACCATCTTTTCTTTACGTCCCAAGACCATGTTTATAGAAAGCCTGACAGAGCAGCACGTTTTCAGATTTAAAGGTTTCACAGTTGAAAAGCTTAAAAGTCTGTTTGTGTATCAGCCAACCAGATACTGTGGGGGATGCTGAGCCGCAATATTTACACTTTCACTACATGTCTCTCTGTGGCTGTTTTGATGTGGTTTTCATTTGATAAAAGAATTTACTTACACCTCGTGACTCAGCTTATTCATTAACCAAGTGAAACCCAGGAGGGCAGGAGGGAGAGAATGAAAATGACAGGCCCTTATCAGCAGGCAGGGCTGAGCTGTCTCACCTGCAGGGTGAGTCATTACCCTTGGGAGGAAGGGCATCCGCTCCCCAAAGCGAAGGGGCCTCTCCCAACCCAGAAAGCAGTCACAGAAATTCCGTATAAAGTGTACACAGGGCGATTCCGTGTATGGTTCCCGTTAACCCTTCCTTGCCGCACTACTGGTCTGGAACCTCTCAGGGTTCTCCTGAGGGCATCGTGATGCCACCCATAAACAAGTCCTCTTCCTCGTCCTGCCTTCTTCCCTTCCACCCGCCTCGCCCCCACCGCTATGATCCACCTACAGATGTGGAACCCTCCGAAATCCCCATCAGATGTGACTTGCCTCTTCAGTGTTTTCAGGACACCCCATATATGACCTGTCACCACCAAAAAGATCAGGAAAAAATGCCCAGACAACCTGCTCTAACACTCAGGCCTGCGGCCTCGGTGCCTGCACAGAGCCCTCACTGGCAGTAACTCTTCTTACCTGTTCACTCGATGCCAGTCCTTGTACGCCAGCTGCTGTACTATACTAGAGTCCAGTCTCTATGCAGGGAGAACTGATTCACAACAAAACGAATGGAATCTGCTCTTCAGCCCACAGGTTGCCTTGGGACCATGCAATGTATTTGTTATAACCGGCAACATCTGACTTCAAGAGTGTATAGAGAGAGAATCGCATGCTTCGCCAATGGGGAAATAATCCACAAATGATAAAGTTAGCCTTATTTTCCACATCAATTTTACTCTTTGCCTTTGCTGAGACTATGTGCCCAACGACTGATTTTTTTCCACTGATAGGTTCTGTCTGTTAAAACCCTACATCTTGCCTTGAGAATCCCAGGGACGGGGAAGCCTGGTGGGCTGCTGTATATGGGGTCACACAGAGTCGAACACGACTGAAGTGACTTAGCAGCACCAGCAGCAACAATAACCCTGTATACGAGACAGCAAAAGAGACACTGATGTATAGAACAGTCTTTTGGACTCTGTGGAAGAGGGAAAGGGTGGGATGATTAGGGAGAATGGCATTGAAACATGTATAATAACATATATGAAACGAGTCGGCAGTCCGGGTTCGATGCACGATACTGGATGCTTGGGGCTGGTGCACTGGGACGACCCAGAGGATTGATATGGGGAGGGGGAGGGAGGAGGGTTCAGGATGGGGAACACATGTATACCTGTGGTGGATTCATTTTGATATATGGCAAAACCAATACAATATTGTAAAGTTATAAAATAAAATAAAAAAAAAAAACCCTACAGTTCACCAAACAGCCCAAAGGGGCAGCACAAAACTGAGCGAGAATTACTTTGGTTTTAAAGTCCCATTCCAGGGACTTTAAACGTGGCATTTACCATGTTCACTCTACACTGACAGTTAAGTCCCCTGCATACGAACGAGTTTCATTCCAAAAACGCATGTGTTAGTCCAATTTGTTCCTAAGTCCAACAAGGTTAGTCCAGGTACCCAACTAACACAATTAGCTATATAATACTATGCTGTAATAGGTTTATATACTTTCACACAAATAATACATAAAAAAACAAACACACACACAAAAAAACACTTTAATCTTACAACACAGTACCTAGTACAGTACAGCAGCTGGCATACAAGGACTGGCATGGAGTGAACAGGCAAGAGGAGTTACAGACTGGAGGAGGGAGAGGAGGTGGGAGACGGCAGGGCTGAAGGGTCATCAGCAGTAGCAGATGGAGCGCGAGCTGCAGTCTCACTCACGCCTGACGTAACTGGACATGCGAGTCCACGTTCAAGTCTTTGAAAAGTCTGCAACTCGAAGGTTCGTATGCAGGAGATGGACTGTATTTTCCTCCCTTTAAGTCACCCAACCATTTCCCTGTAGACGTCGGGATTTTAGGAAGGCTATTCCACCTCTTTTACTCTCTTCATCCTTAAGTCTGTCTTGCTGTTACGGGAGGCGGAGGTTCCTGACATCAGTGGTCAGGCCTACAGGCAGCATTCGGGTCTGACAGGAAGATGCTAAGCTAACAGAAATAGGCGAAGCAGCTCAGGGTCAAACACATACGTGTACAGGAGGGCAGGGGAAGGAAGGAAAGGAGAGAGACGAGAAAGAGAGGGACGTGAAGAGGAAGGGGACGGGGAGAGCGCGCCTGCCTGCGAGCCAGCCAGACTGAGCTGCTCCCATTCAGGGAGGAGCTGCTTTCTGAAAGTGGCGACTTGCAAATTCAGAGAAATAACAAGCTCTTCATGACTCCTGCATGTTTAAAGTGAAGGTGTTAGTCGCTCAGTCATGTGTAAGTCTTTGCGACCCCATGGACCACAGTCCACCAGGCTCCTCTGTCCATGGAATTCTCCAGGCAAGAATACTGGAGTGGGTAGCCATTTCCTTGTCCAGGGATCGAACCCAGGTCTCCCGCATTGTTGGCAAATTCTCTATTGTCTAAGCCACCAGGGAAGCCCCTCCTGAACATTTAAAGAAACTGAAATTCTTGGCCAGCAGGAGAGTAAGGAAGGCTTTTTTTCTTTTAAAATGTGATATTGGCACTGGTTAGCTTTCCTGTTTCAAGTTATTAAGATCTCTACATTATTCTGAACAATCATTTTGTTTTCTATATCCTAAGGAGATGTAAATGTAGAACTTTTTGTGTGTTTGGACATCCGATGGAAAAATCAACTGGTTAGAAAAAAAGAGTCAAGTGTTACATTTTAAAGCACTTATGTGAAAAAAAAAAAAAAAAAACGAATACAGTGGCAACAGTGATACTGCTAAGTTTTAAAGTATTCTGGAATATTTTATGACATTACACCTTAAAATTTCCAATGGCCCAAGAGTTTCCGGCAATGTCAAAATGCTTAACACAAATTAGGAAATTGAAGAACGACTTTTGCAAGGCCTGTATTGGTAGAGTGGAACACAGACTGCTTTCTGACTGATAATGGAGCGTTCAGGGACTTTAAAGTGCTCTCTACATTAATTTTTCCCTAGAAAAATATTTATCACCCTTTAAATTACTGCTCTGCAGGCCCACATCTACTGCCTCTAATGGCAGCAAAGTCTCATTTTAAAGCACGTAAATGTAAGTGTCATGAACGAATTTACTTATCCTGCCTTTGCACAGCATTACACTATGATTTCGATGAAGAATAAATATGAGTATCTGATGGCAACCTGCATGGGACAGAGCTGCAAAGCTCCACAAACCATGGTTCTGCAGTACACTCACAGACTGCTCCCTCTCTAGGTTAGGGGAGGGAGCAGTTGGAGGCCTTCGCCAACAGGAAAACGCACATACTACGCTTGCTTGTAGGCTTCAACTGGATTCTTCTCTCAAAACCAAATCAAGCCTCCAATTAAAATAATTTTTTTTAAAGCAAAAAAAAAAAAAAATCAGCACAGAGGTGCATCGCTACAAACAATAGGGTGAAACAGTCCACAAGTCTGACTCACAAAAGAAGTCACTCTGACTAATGTAAAAAGGAACATGTTTTCAGTAACGAATCCCCCTCGGGATTTGATTTGGGAGTCAAACTCTCCAGCTTCTACCTTTAAGTGATAGATAAGAGCAGAAGAGTGAGCGGATATTAAGATGCAGGCAGGGATGGGGAAAAAGAAAGGAGAAAGTCGGCTTGCGGAGCCAAGTTTATCTCCTACTCCCTCCCGAGTGGTCAGCCAAGAGCTGATAGAGGACTTTTTGGTAAAGTAGGTAGGAAAAAAATCCCCACCAGCTCCCGGGTTGCCAGGCAACCTGCCACATTTTATTAAAGCGGGAGCGGTGAGGATCCCCAGAGGGCGGCTGGAATGCTGCGTCATGCCTTCTCCCAAGCTCCAGGCACACACTCGCCCCACAAGCCCGCCCTGTGGTGGGGGGGGAGGGTGGTGCAGAACAGGACACACACAACAGGGAGCAACTACCTGAGTGAGGCCAGAAAGTCACGGACGGGGCACAAAACCCACACAATCGCAGCCCGTTCTTCTCCAGCTCAGACCGGAACGCAGCAGGGTTCACTGCTGTTGCCACAAAGAGCACAGGCAGACCCTGTACTTGGTTCTCTGCAAGCCTGGACTAAATACCGCTGAGACTTTTTTTTTTTTTTTTTCCCGCAGCTTGTGGGATCTTAGTTCCCTGACCAGCAATTGAAGCCGGGCCATGGCAGTAAAAGCACCGAGTCCTAGCCACTGGACGGCTAGGGAACTCTCTGTTGGGATTATTTAAATTAAAAAAGCAAAAAAAAATTTTGTAAGTGATTCATGGTTGAAAAGATGGTAATACAACTGTAGGAGCACGAAGGCACAGTGGAATGAGTGAGCATATGCGCCCTGGGGATGGAAAGTCCTACCACGGGGCCCCCACTTCACCTCTCTGGGCAGCTGCTTCCTTGTCCTGGA
The DNA here is from genome assembly GCF_002263795.3 of Bos taurus. NCBI lineage: Eukaryota > Metazoa > Chordata > Mammalia > Artiodactyla > Bovidae > Bos > Bos taurus. The sequence goes on from NC_037352.1 coordinate 13,433,892, forward strand.
GCTGAGGTGCTGCCCACGGGTCATTTCAGGGAAAGCAGTCAGTGCGGTGGAGTTGCAACAGTGTGTACACAACAGTGTGTACACCTGGAGCAGACAGGCAGGGAGGAGGCTAAAGGGAAAACCCCATTTAGTCGAAGTTACCCTTGAAAATTCCCTTTGGAGGTGTCACAGCGGCATTAGACGTGGCTGTTTTCCCCTCCAGTGTCAGAGCACCCCACTGTTTCACCTCTTGCACACCCAGGGGAAGGGATGGCTGGCACATGAGGACAAGGTTACTGATCACACACGCAGGTGAACACACTTAATCTCTAATCGGCAGCTGTCTACGCTCCAGGAGGAACATGAGAATGGATATTCTCGTGGGAGAAGCATATCCCTGCCCGCCATTTCATCCCTGACTCACTATCACTGAGTGCTGGTGGTTGTCGTTCAGTCGTTCAGTCGTGTCTGACTCTTTGGGACCCCATGCACTGCAGGCTTCCTTGTCCAAGTTTGCTCAAACTCATGTCACTGAGTGGAGTGACAAGCAAAACTGGTCTCACTACTGAAAAAAACAATTTCCCCAACAAGTACTTTTAAATTCGTACAAGTTGAAGCATTTTATGCTGCTTCTCTAGCTGGAACCGAGTGAATACACAATCCAGGCCTTTGTGCCCGTCCTCTGGGCACACAGACCCCAGCAAGTCCTTCAGGACAAGCAGCGTGCTGCAGCCACGTTATGTCACCGGCGGTACTTCTCCAGGAGAGGGTATCTAACACAGCTATTCCTCTCTGCTCCCCAGGAGCCCTGGGATGGCAACGACTGCCAGTCACTGAATAACCATGACTACCCACGACTGGAGAGCAGGGAGGAAAAGTTAAATAATTAATCTGGTCATTGAAAACGTTTTAATATTAAAATAAAATGGATGTATTATAGAGTGGGATTTTTCAAATGTGTGAGGATGGTTTAAATAAAACTGCAGAGAAATGCCAACTTGCACTGCCCGCCCCCCCACCCCCCCCCCCAACCCTTGGGCATCCCGTCCGCCCTCCTTTGGAGTCAGGGATCCTTGGTGGAGTTTAACAGTTGCCCCCTACTGCACAGGTCCTTTGTGATAAATAGTAACTAAACAAACGACCCCCTCCGTCTGGTGGAGCAAGAGCACCAAAAGGGAGAAGAAACCCGTCCTCCTCTTCTTGGCAGCCAGGTGGCAAAGGTCATGTCCACGTGGAGTGGTTTACACAGACAACTGCACTCTCAATGCACACGGGATGCTCACAGAGCTGTTTTTGTGGACAGGAGCAATCCTGGAAAGAGCTGACTGGTGTGAGACAAGGATAATACCGTATCTACTTTTTCCAGCAAAGGTGACAGCAATGTCAGTATCACGCAGGAGCAAGGCAAAAAGAGGGTAGCCTCAGCTCAGAGGGCGTGCTCTCACAGGTCAGGACAATCTGTCTCAGAAGGGCGATAATACTCCTCTATCCCTGCACCCTGTGGCCACAATGGGACAGTGGGAATCCTGTCCTGTAAGCTCACAGCCTGACCCTCATTCACCAGACAAGTATTTTGAGGCCAAAATGAAGTCATCGCCTCGCATCTGTCAGCTCATTACCAAGTGATCTGGACCAGGGACTGGGTGAGCCTGGAGCAGGGACCGGGTGAGCCTGGAGCAGGGACCACCTGCCCTAGAGCTGCACTTACCACCTCCTGAGACTCCATCCCATTGATACCCCCATAGGCTCTGCTACCATCACGGCCTAGAGAAAACGGCAATCTGTTGAACGACTTGCCCCAGGTCCTGCAGCTGGTGTAGGGAGGGGAGTTGGCATTCAGACCCAAGGCATCTCCGACACCCTACTAACCAGAAAAAATGACACCAAAGAAGTGACCAGCCACTGGCCACGGGTCTGCTAGCTCTTCTCAGAAGCAGGAACACAGAGTCATGGTGTCAGTCCTTTCCATGTACCACTTTCAGCAGACAGATCACTGACTGTCGTGGCTGTTCTGTCTGAATGAAAGGGGCATACCCTTTGATCTAGACATGCTCTTTCAGTAAACCAGTCTATGAAAACAATCTTAAATGAGGATTAGTTTTTAATACACAAAGATGCATTAAACATTTTTGTTTAAGGGTAATATATTAAGAGTATATATATGTATATATTACCCTTTCACATCTTTGTCTAAGGATATATATTTTAAAAATGCAAAACATAAGCCTCCAAAATGTTCAACAGTAGGGGAGTAGCTAAATAATTATGCTATTCAAATTCATCAAAACTATGCTTTTCAGGGAGATAAGGACCAAGCAATAAATAATCAATAAATTCTCTCACTAGTTATTTGGACACAAAGTACTCTCTTGAATGTCTACCTCCCAGGCTACATCACTGATTCATTCAACAAATATATCTGCTGATCACCTACTATGTGTCAGGTACTACTTTAGGCATTGAAAATCCATTGAGAATAAAAATTCTGGCAGCCCCAGAAGGTGGTTATACAGATGTACTCACTTTGAGGAAATTCACTGAGTGGTATACTTATGATGCATGCACTTTTCTATATGTATGTTAAATCTACATTTAAAAGTTTAAAAAATGTCTGGCATCATAGATTTTATATCCCAGTGGTAGACTGAAGACACTCAACAAAAAAATAAAATACACTGTTTATATATAGTGCTCTGGAGAAAAAGAAGAGCAGGGAGGGCTGATGTGGGAGTTGCAATTTTAAATAAAGTGATCAGGGAAAGCCTTAATGATAGTCACCAAACAAAAACGTGTGTGTGTGTGCATGTGTGCTAAGTCGCTTCCATTGTGTCCGACTCTTTGCAACCCCATGGACTGTAGCCCACCAGGCTCCTCTGTCCATGGAATTCTCCAGGCAAGAATACTGGAGTGGGTTGCTTCCTTCTTCAGGGGATCTTCCCGACCCAGGGATCAAACCCACTTTGCTTACATCTCCTGCTTTGGCAGATACGCTCTTTACCACTAGCGCCTAGTCGAACACGACAGAAGAGACTTGGCACTGGCACTGGCCACCTGGAAAACCCTAAAAATACAAATCTCTGCATGTATGCAAGTTAAAATTGAATTTCAGATACACAACAGATCATTTTTTAGTATAAGTATATCCCACACAATATTTGGGCCATGCTTACTTTAAGCAAGATCTGGCAACTTAACCCTACTTAGTGATAAGATGGCATTTGAGCACAACTCATTCCTGATGGATTTAACACTTAATGCTTCTATAAAGGAAAATCCCACGGCAGAGGAGCCTGGTAGGCTGCAGTCCATGGGGTCGCGAAGAGTCAGACACGACTGAGCGACTTCACTTTCACCTTTCACTTTCATGCACTGGAGAAGGAAATGGCAACCCACTCCAGCGTTCTTGCCTGGAGAATCCCAGGGACGGGGGAGCCTGGTGGGCTGCCGTCTATGGGGTCGCACAGAGTCGGACACGACTGAAGCAACTTAGCAGCAGCAGCTTCTATACAGAACACAGAAGGCAAAAACTTTAACAGGATAAATTGCTAGTTGTTACTATGATAAAATGTAAAGCTCGGTGTAGCAAAATAGACTATCTTAAGATGCACACAACAAACTGGGACAAATATCTGCAAAATACAAAACCCAGCATTAATCTCTCTAAACTTCAATTTCTTCTGTAAAATGAAGGGGGGGGGTGGTTCATAAAATCGTTATGAAGATTTCAAAACAGTGTCTAGTAGCTAATAACAAATGGCTCACTAAATGTTAGAAAAGGAATAATCATAATAAAAGCGCACTCACAAATCAGTAAGAAAAGCACACAACTCACAAAATGAGACAAACCAATTAATAAACTCTTCAAAGTAATTCTGCTGTGCACTTCGCAGCACATCAACTAAAATCTGAATGACATCCTTGCACAAGTATTACCCACAGAGTGCTTGTTAACACAAGGGGGAGAGCTGCAATGGAGATTTCTGAGGCCACCATTTAACAAAATTACCAAACACAACATCAGTGATGATGGAACAGACAGCGTCTGTGTCCCTCAGTGAGACGTGCTACGACGACGTCACCTACACAGTGCTCCTGTCAGACACGTGGAATCCCAGGACAGAGACAAACCCCGAGTGAGGGACACCACAAAGCAACACCTGGTCTGAACTTTCCAAGAAGTGTCAATGTTATGAAAAACAAAAACAGGTTGGGGACTGTTCTAGATTGAAGGAGATGGAAGAGCTAAGATGACTTCACTGGCTTTGAAGAGGAAGGAAGGGGACGAGAAGGCAAACAATGCAGGTGACCCCTGGAAGGTGGGGGGAAGGCAAAGAAATGGACTCCCCTCCCCCGAGGAGGAACATAGCTCTGCTGACACCTTAATTACACCAACTGAAACCCATTTTGGACACTTGCCCTCCAACTGTAAGACACTCCAACTAAGCTGCAAGACAATCAGTCTGTGTTGTTTTTAAGCTGCCAAGTTTCTGGTAATTTGTCAGAGGCAGCGGAAAATGAATACCAGGGTTTGTTTTTGTTTTTTACAACCTGTAGAAGTTAAACTGTAGAAAATTGAGAGAAATACAAGAGTTATGCAAATAATTTCTGCTCACAGAACTGTGAAAATACACTGTCTAGTGTGTTAAATTCTCATCTGAATTGCTTTTAACATCTTATTGGTTTTATCATTAATTAATGAGCTGAATAAAATCTTTGACACGTGTAAAACCAGAGAGCTATGATGACTAAATGCAATATATGATTTTGACTTGATCTTGGATCAAAAAATAAGATACAAATCTGTAAGAGACAGTGCTGGAACATGTGGAGAAATTTTATTATGGCCTGAACATTAGCTCATATCAATATCATAAATGTAATTAAAGAAATAATAATACGTATATACTGGTGGCTCAAACAGTAAATATTCTGCCTGCAATGCAGAAGACCCAGGTTTGATCTCTGGGTCAGGAAGATCCCCTGGAGAAGGAAATGGCTACCCACTCCAGTATTCTTGCCTGGAGAATTTCATGGACAGAGGAGCCTGGTCGGCTACAATCCATAGGGTCACAAAGAGTTGGACAGGACTGAGCAGTTAAAACTAACACTGTATTTCCTCATCTCTTGATGAAAGTGAAAGAGGAGACTGAAAAAGCTGCCTTAAAACTCAACATTCAGAAAACCAGGATCATGGCATCTGGTCCCATCACTTCATGGCAAATAGATGGGGAAACAACAGAAACAGTGAGAGACTTTATTTTGGGGGACTCCAAAATCACTGCAGATGGTAATTGCAGCCAAGAAAATAAAAGACACTTGCTCCTTGGAAGAAAAGCTGTGACCAACCTAGACAGCATATTAAAAAGCAGAGACATTACTTTGCCAACAAAGATCCATCTAGTCAAAGCTTTCTTTTTTCCAGTTGTCATGTATGGATGTGAGTTGGACCATAAAGAAAGCTGAGTGCCGAAGAATTGATGCTTTTGAACTGTTGAACTGTGTTGGAGAAGCCTCTTGAGAGTCCCTTGGACTGCAAGGAGATCCAAACGGTCCATCCTAAAGGAAATCAGTCCTGAATATTCATTGGAAGGATTGATGCTGAAGCTGAAACTCCAGTACTTTGGCCACCTGATGTGAAGAATGGACTCACTGGAAAAGACCTTGATGCTGGGAATGATTGAAGGCAGGAGGAGAAGGGGATGACACAGGATGAGATGGTTGGATGGCAACACCGACTCAATGGACATGAGTTTGAGTAGGCTCCAGGAGTTGCTGATGGACAGGGAAGCCTGGCATGCTGCAACCCATGGGGTTGCAAAGAGTTGGACACAACTGAGTGACTGAACTGAACTTTACATATTATGGATACGTGTGCACATATGTATATGTGCAGAGTGAGGGGGAGATAAAGGAAATGTAACAAAGGCTGCCATCTTACCTATAGGTTTATAGGTTACATTTTTCAAAAGAAAAAGAGAAAATTGCAAAAATAAAAAAGAACTGCTGGTAACAGCTTTAAAAAGAGAAATACTTGACACTGGGTGGATTATAAACTGACATAACCATTATACTTTATATTCCCTGGAGAAGGAAATGGCACCCCACTCCAGTACTCTTGCCTGGAAAATTCCATGGACAGAGGAGCCTGGTAGGCTACCATCCATGGGGTCACAAAGAGTCGGACACGACTGAGCGACTTAACTTACTTACTTAACTTTTATACAGGGCAATCTGATAATATATGAGAAATTCCAATTTCAATTCTTAACATTTTTTAAACCAAATCTCTGACTTTATTATGTTATAGACAGAGGCCAAGTTAAATCCCAGAGATTTTATAATTTTGCATTTGCAGTTTGTCCTTTTACACAAAATTATTGTGCCCAGAGAGGATTGTGAGTGTAGTTAAAATGAAAATACAACGTATGGCAAAAACCACTACAATATTGTAAAGTAATTAGCCTCCAATTAAAATAAATAAATTTTTAAAAATGAAAAATCACCTAAAAATTCTATAATAAGAATGCTGCTGCTGCTAAGTCGCTTCAGTCGTGTCTGACTCTGTGCAACCCCATAGACGGTAGCCCACCAGGCTCCCCTGTCCCTGGGATTCTCCAGGCAAGAACATTGGAGTGGGTTGCCATTTCCTTCTCCAATGCATGAAAGTGAAAAGTGAAAGTGAAGTCGCTCAGTCGCGTCCGACTCCTAGCGACCTCATGGACTGCAGCCTACCAGGCTCCTCCATCCATGGGATTTGCCAGGCAAGAGTACTGGAGTGGGGTGCCATTGCCTTCTCCATAATAAGAATATTATTGAGTAAATTATGGTACACTGACTTGAGGGTTTATTTAACTAATGCAGTTGGTTAAAAGCTTTTCAGAGTTGTCTCTGCAGGGCCCAGCATACCTTTGCTTATTACCAAATATTTGTTTTCTCATCTCCATGTGAACTACCTTCTTCCCCTCTTTGAATTCCTAAACCCTGGAGGAATACAAGCCTCTGGGACTTTCCTGGTGGTCCAGTGGTTAGGAATCCACCTACCAGCGCGAGGGACACCGATTTGACTCTTGATCTGGGAAGATCCCACATGCCACAGAGCAACTAAGCCCGTGTGCCACAACTACAGAAGCTTGCACTCCTAGAGCCTGTGCTCTGCAACAAGAGAAGCCACTGCAAAGAGAAGCCCGCGCACCACAACTTGGGAGTAGCCCCTTCTCACTGCAACTAGAGGTCCACACAGCAACAGACTCAGTGCAGCGCCCCACCCCCCACTCCGCAAAAAAGAGAGAGAGAGAGAGAAGGCATATAAGCCTCAACTGTCTAACTTATCCTTGGGTCTCACTGTATTCACATATGTATGTATAAACACATCTGTCTTTTGTGCTCAGTAGTGTCTAACTCTTTCCCACTCCACAGACTGTAGCCTGCCAGGCTCCTCTGTCCACGGGATTTTCCAGGCAAGAATACTGGAATAGGTAGCCATTTCCTCTTCCAGGGGATCTTCCCAACCCAAGGATAGAACTCAGGTCTCCTGCACTGCAGGCGGATTCTTCACTGCGGAGCAACCAGGCTTACATATGTGTGTGTGTATATCCTGTATGTGCATGTGTGCATGCTTGGTCACTTCAGTCGTGTCTGACTCTGCGATCTTATGGATCAGACCCCAGCAGGCTCCTCTGTCTGTGGAATTCTCCAGGTAGAACAGTGGAGTGGGTCGCCGTGCCCTGCCACCCTCAGGGGAACTTCCTGACCCGGGGATCAAACCTGCGTCTCCCGGACTGGCAGGTGGGTTCTCCACCACTAGTATCACCTGGGAAGCCCTATATCCAGTATATATATAACTATATTTGTCTCTCTTCTGCTAACCTGTCTCATGTCAATATAATTCTTAGACAAGCCAGAAGAATCTAAAAAGGATCGAGGGAAATTTTTTCCTTTCCCGACAAGTTTAAATAACTTGAGAAAATCTCTCATAACTATGAATGAAAATAGCAAAAGCTAAATGATGGACACTTAGACCTACATAAAGAGGCAAAATACTGAAAAAAATTACCAGAAGGTTATTACCATTATTTCTAGGTGATTGTCTTTATTCCATTTCTCCCCAATTTTCTATAATGAGCATGTATTCATTTCATTTTTTAAAAATACTTTAAAAACAAAAGACAAAAAAATTTGGCATTCTTAGACCTAGAACACAGTGGAATTTTTCTGTTATTGGAGTTACCCGATGAGACAATCTGAAAGCTGAGAGCAAGGGAACGCAGGCTCATAGACCCATGGTGCTGGGTCTTCTGTGACAATAAAGAGAGAGCTCTATTTAAAAAGAAAACTTTTAAACTGACAGCATACTTTCTGATAATTACAGAGGAAGGTTATGAGCTATTTATACATATTATTAATACACTGAAAATGTTCTACTCAAAAGGCCTGATTCAATGCCAGTAAAGATCAAACAAATTTTCTTTGAGACGGAGCAGTCTTAATATTTTATTTAATTAATTTGGGGTTTGGCTATAGCTCAACCTCAAAAATCCTAGTCTAGGCTGAACCCAAATTCCTCAATTCACTTCACTTTTAACTGCAGCCTTAAGAGAACAGAGTTATCACTAACTAAATGAATATCTTGGTTTCATTCTGAAGGTAGGCAAGTCAACATCTTGCGTTGACAACTTTCAACATGTGATAGAATTTAAAAATTATTCTTGATAGTCAAGTGTTCTGAGAATAATAAAAATTATTCTGAGAATGCAGAAGGTAAAATTTTTAAGAGGCAAAATTTTCAAAGAATAAGCCAAATTATAAACAAAATTATTCTGAATGATTAAAATTATTGAGAGAAATAATTCACTTAAGAGATTTCACCTACTTGGACTAACTCTCAAGAAAACCCTCTGCATTCAGAAAGGAACCTCCCCTACAAGGCTACAAGCTGCCACAGAGAAGATGCAATCAGCTTATCTATCTGCTTTTTCGACCTCACTGATCAGCCTCTGATGCTTTCAGACAAGATTCCTACTGCATGGATGGGCATGACGATTTTCAGCCTGCTTCTCTCATTCAGCTGGTCCTGCATGCTCAAAGAAAGCACAGACAGTACACTTGAGAGTTACTGAACTAAAGGTGGAGAGAAGGGGAAGAAAGAGCTTAATTCAATACATGTGACTTACTACATGATTATTTAGTAACTTTTTTCTTTGGCTCTAAGTAAACAGATTATATTAAGATGCTGTCACAAATGACAAAGCAGTATAATTACCAATATGCTTTCTTTTAAAAATTTTATTGAAGTATAGTTGACTTACAATATTGTGTTAATCTCTGCTATACAGCAAAGTGATTCAGTTATACACACATAAAACATTCTTTTCCATTATGGTTTATCATAGGAGATCAAATATAGTTCCCTGTGCTATATAATAGGACCCTGTTGTTTATCCATCCTATATATAATATTTTGCATCTGCTAAGCTCAAACTCCCAATCCTTTCCTCCCTTACACCCTCCTTGGCAACCATAAGTCTGTTCTCCATGTCTGTGCTGTTTTATAGATATGTTTATGTATGTTACATTTTAGATTCCATGTATAAGTGATATCATATGAAATTTGTCTCCACTTTCTGACTTACTTCACTTAGCATAATACTCTCTGCTACCGCTAAGTCGCTTCAGTCGTGCCCGACTCTGTGCGACCCCATAGACGGCAGCCCAACAGGCTCCCCTGTCCCTGGGATTCTCCAGGCAAGAACACTGGAGTGGGTTGCCATTTCCTTCTCCAATGCATAAAAGTGAAAAGTGAAAATGAAGTCACTCAGTAGTGTCCGACTCTTAGCGACCCCATGGACTGCAGTCCACCAGGGTCCTCCATCCATGGGATTTTCCAGGCAAGAGTACTGGAGTGGGGTGCCATAATACTCTCTAGGTCCATCCATATTACTGAAAATGGCATTATTTCATTTTTTTGTGGCTGAATAATATTCCATATATATACATGCACCACATCTTATTTATCTATTCATCTATCGATGGACGTTTCAGTTGTTCCATGACTTGGCCATTGTAAATAGTGCTGCTATGAACACAGGGGTACATGTATCTTTTCAAATTAAACCTCTATCTGGCTATTTCCCAGGAGTGGGATTGCTGGATCAAAATTCTGTCCTTAGTTTTTTGAGAAACCTCCACATTATTTTCCATACCAATATGCTTTCCTGTGAAGAGATACTTGGGGGATGAAAATTTTAAACCCTATACCCCACCCATCACTTAAGAGAGCTATCAAACGGATGTGTGCGTGTGTGCATGCTAAGCTGTTTCAGGAATGTCCAACTCCTTGAGACCCCATGGACCGCAGCCCACTAGGCTCCCTTGTCCATGGGATTCTCTAGGCAAGAATACTGGAGTGGGTTGCCGTGCCCTCCTCCAGGGGATCGTTCTGACCCAGGGATCGAACTCGCGTCTCTCCTACATTGGCAGGTAGGTTCTTTACCACTAGTGTCACCTGGGAAGCCCATCAAATGGATAACAAATTATAAAGATAAATTCATGTCATCATTATTGTTTAAAGTTCACAAATATGAAGATCAAATATTTGATCAAATATTACCAAAATCTAAGAGCATCTGAAAAGCATCTTTACATACAACATTAACACAAGCATGAGAGCAAAGTGCATTAAATGACAGAGATTTTTATACCCGGAGCAAAAAGCCTATAGAAGCAACTGTTTCAGGTAGAAACCTGCTTCATAGATATAAGCGCATTTCGCAACCCTTGGGGGAAGAACTCTATTCTTAAAGGAATAAACATTTTGGCATAGTATTTCTTTTAGTAAAGAAGGAAGAATATGGTTAAACGTCCTTCTTACTTCTGGTCACTAAGAAAAGGGTTTCACAACTCACCAGAGGAGAGATATACAATTTATTGTGCTAACATACACCTGTTTCCTTTCAGAGGAGAGTTTAAATCTTCATGCAGAGCCAACAAACAAACACGTCCCAACAAAACGACAAGAACAACTGGTGGAAACCTTCCTCTTCAGAAAAGATTCCCAGACACTCAACAATTAAACTTAGCCTGCTCAGTGTTGCTGCAGGCTGTTCTAGCATCTTTGAGGCCCAAGACTCTCCCCACAAGAGAGAACAAACAGCAGAGAGCTGGACGAATATGTTCATTTGTGAGGAAAAGGAAAAGGTCAGGGCCGCTTCCAAAGCATGGGGGTAACGAGTTTCACCTGTTTTTTTCAACAGAAGCTGTAGGAAAACCTAATAAAACAACATATTCTCCTCAAGCTGTAAACTGCCACCCAGGGTAGCTTTTTAAACCAATATTTATGCAGTGGCCAACTTAACCACTTGAACATTTTCACAAATTCTTGGGGCAGGGGTGGGGGGAAACCAAGGTTGGGAAAACTATCTACTTAAGGGATAATTAAGTACCTGTATAGAACCCTAAACTATGAAAGTTTTATAAAAATTCACTTTTTTAAAGCACAAGAAGAAAGATGAATCTGTGCGATACGAAGATGATGATCAAGGCCTTTTAAAGAGAAAGAAAACAATTGTTTAATCAAAATGACAAATTAAGGCAATCCAAACCTTGAGCTGGACTTAGTTCTTAATCTGTCATTCTGTGTTTCCAAAGGCCATACCAGGTAACTGCATTTGAAGCCGAGGGCTTCACCGACAACCGCAGAAGCACACAGCTGCAGACCACCTAGCTACCACCACCCTGGGATGCAGTGTTCCGACTGCTATGCAGAGAGCGCTCAGTATCTAGCCAAGCTGGCTCTTCTGCCTGCTAAACCAGGGAGGAGGAGAGACAGAAAAAATCTTTACAGAGAATAGAAAAGGTAGAAGAGAACTGGGCCACACAGGATGGGAAAAATCACTAACGTCCAAAGTTCTAGATGCCAACTGATCGTGAGATTGCTCAATAAAGGCAGTTTCTGGAGGGAATTTCCTGGTGGTCTAGTGGTTAGGATTCCACACTTTCACTGCTGAGGGGCTGGGTTCAACCTCTGGTTGGGGAACTGAGATTTTTTCTCTTCTCAAGGGGAAGTCATTCCCCTTGAGTTCCAACAAAACACAAAAATCAGATGACAAATTCTTTTTCTTCTATTACCTCCAATCTACACAAGCATTTCCTTTAAATTGTACATTAGTTGTCCGTTATTTAAGAAAATAAAACAAGATTTAAAAGTCACTGCTAGCTCAAACCCTAAAAGCATACAGCTTGCTTATCTCCGTGAGCTGACGCAGGGTGGTAAGTCCAAGGTTCCATTATCTTTCAAAGGTCAAGGATGAAATAGCTTGGTCTGTGCTAGGGACAAAGCCTAAACCCTGCACCCTTCATGCCCCGCTCAGAAATGAAAATGTTCTTTTTCACAAAGGAGAGGGAAACGGAGTCCAGACACATTAAAACAAATCCATTCCTATGGCTTAGAAAACCCCAAGCCACATCCTATTTGATGGCTCATTAAAAAAAAAAAAAAAAAACAGAAAAAAAAAAATTACTTGGGAAATGTTCAAGCAACGGACGAATTCCAACGCGAGTCAGAGAGGGTAGCTAATAATACATTGCACATAACCTAAGTTTGAGTCAACACACTGAAATCATGACAAAAATATGAACCTGAGATATCTTTGTTTGGCTCTCTTCTGCCTCCTGAATTAACAGGCTTAACAGATTCAAGTAGGGATCCATGTTCCTAGAGGGTTAAATGCATCTCAAAAGTAATTCTGAAAAGCTTTTGGGATCTAAAAAGAAGTGATTTTCTTTTCTTCTCTTGGAAGGAAGTTTAAGTTAAAAAGCCATTAATTGTGTACAAAACCCTGTAAGGCAAGTAAGTTATCTCCCACACTGGAGGTGGGAGCTGCCAGGCAGTGGAGAATTTCCTGAGCGGCAGGCGCGTGCTAAGTGTGGTACCAGCAATCCTCTCACTCAGCCTCATCCACGCTGGGAGGCTGGCGAATGGGGCCTCCTGAGGAGGAGGCTCGCTGACTCGCTACAGACGGATGAGCAAAGTAATAGCTCAGCTTTGTTTTCTATGAGAGGAAACCTAGGCTCAGAGACGTCTGGATAAAGTAATTGGCCAACATCAGTTAAGTGTTGTAAGAATCAGGCCATGGAAATCAGAGTGAGGCCATGGAATGCCAGAAAGATCCTGCTCTTTGCACTCTGCCTTACTCCATCTGCTGTCTCTTTTTATCCATATACTTCTAAAAACCCTTCCTTTCCAGGTGAAACTGGCATTAAAAGCAGTCATCTTGCACATTTAAGGACTGAGGCTGAAGCTGAAACTCCAATATCTTGGCCACCTGATGTGAAGAGGAAAAGGAAAAGGTCAGGGCCTCTTCCAAAGCATGGGGGTAATGAGTTTCACCTGTTTTTTCCAACAGAAGCTGTAGGAAAACCTCATAAAACAACATATTCTCCTCAAGCTGTAAACTGCCACCCAGGGTAGCTTTTTGGACTCACTGGAAAAGACCCTGATGCTGGGAAAGATTGAAGGCAGGAGGAGAAGGGGATGACAGAGGATGAGATGGTTGGATGGCATCACCAACTCGATGGACATGAGTTTGAGCAAACTCTGGGAGTTGGTGATGCACAGGGAAGCCTGGCGTGCTGTAGTCCATGGGGTCACAAAGAGTCGGACACAACTGAGCGACTGAAGCTGAACTGTCCATTTTAAAGGGCTTTTTCCACCCCCCTTCCTTTTTTTTTGAAGTCTTATAACTAAAATAAATGCTTCTCTTCCAGAACCAACCTAAAACATATTTTCAGAACTTCAGCAAATAAAGTGCACTATTAAAAACAAAAATATTATAGTACTGTAACCTTGCTAATAAATAATACAAATATTTACTATACATGTATTTATCTGAGGGCTCTCAAAATCGCTATGAGGGAACCATGACAAATGGATCCCACTACTAATCACTCTGCTTCCCTGCTGCTGCTGCTGCTGCTGCTAAGTTGCCTCAGTCGTGTCCGACCCTGTGCGACCCCACAGACGGCAGCCCACCAGGCTCCCCCATCCCTGGGATTCTCCAGGCAAGAACACAGGAGTGGGTTGCCATTGCCTCCCTGCTGAGCATCCTGTAAAACCCTGTGTTTACCATACATACTGTGAACACACCACACTGTCTGAGTTAGGACCCAACCTATGTGGTTGTGACAGGTACTATTGTTTAGACAGCTCACTGAGGACAAAATCTGTAACTCGGCCTGGAGGCCCTGCCAGAAGCGGCCCTGCCCAGCCACCCCGGTGTCTGCTCACCTCTCTCCCATTCCTCACAGTGCTGACCTGGTTCCCTCTGACTGATAAGCTCGTGAAAGAGGTGCTCCATCCTCCTGGACAACTCCCACCACAAAGCTCACGCTCACCACACCCTTGCTTCTTAAGCTCAAAACTCTCTTCTCAGAGAGGCCTTCCCGACTGCCCTAGACTACCTCTGTTTCCTCTGTCCTGTCCTCTCATCTAGCACTTTCTACACTTTATTACTAACATCTACCTCTCTCACATTGACTTTAAATTCCATGTGGGGGTGGGGAGGCACATGTTGCTCATCCTTGTGTCCTCAGGGTCCAGCATGCATATGCTAACTGAATAAACTGCTGACCGCCTCCTGTGTGTCACGAACCATTCTAAGCACTGGGCATCTAACCTGGACCTTTGATTCTAGTAAGAGGAAACAGACATGGGGGAAGTGTACAAACTAAATGAAAAGTCAAACAACTACAGTGCTTCGGAGAGTTAACATGAGAGAGAAAGAGAGAGAGACTCTGTGTGTGTGTGTGTGTGTGTGTAAGAATTACTGTCAAACGGCATGGTAAGGCAAAGAGATTTGGTTCAATGATGTGACGGAGGTGAAGTGAGAGTGAGAATCACTAAACATCTAGGGAACGATCATTCCAAGTGGGGGATGCACCTTGTTGAAAGGCTTGCAGCAGGAACAGGAGGCTTGGAACGGCAGGCATACAGTGGGCACTTGATAAGGATATTTTGTATAAATGAGATGACATCGAAAAGTTGCATAAGATCAAGCTGTTAATTATCACAAATGCCAAGGGGAAGCTAAGCTTTTATCATATAACTTCTCTGTTGGTAATAACACATCATATGGTCCGCAGAACAAAGAACAAACATCTCTACAAATTCCCGAAATCAACACATCCCTGTTCCTCACTGTCTCCTCAAACCAAACTTGCCTTTGTTACTGCGCTGGTCAGATTCTAAAATATATACCCACTCCTGTCTCTCACAGCTCAGTCATAGCAATACATATAGAACTTGAACCTAAGTACTTGGAGATGTTAACTTCCTTTTAAAACAATGTCCCCAGTACAAACATGAAACGCCTTTAACCCATCACAGGTAGCAAATTCTATGGTATGTTTCACTGCTGTGAGATGACTAGGACTGACATCTAAACTCAAATACACATGCACAAAAATATTTCATTGCCAACATGTTTCTCCAGACTAGGACTGACGTCTAAACTCAAATACACATACAAATATTTCATTGTCAACATGTTTCTCCAGAGGTTTTAATAGTTAAAAAATAAACTGCCAAAATGAGTAGCAGAAAAGGGATTGTGTTCAAATCCCATAGGAAGTTATTATAAAAGTAGCAGAAATACTATCCCGATGGTCAATGAAAGCATGCCAGAAAGACATGCCTACCAAGGAGATGAAAACTGTGTCTAACACTTTGAAATGAACTGTAAGAATTTAAGAGAATGATAAAATACATGTGAGCACAAAATGAGACCTAGAAATACTCAGAAATGAGGGGGCAGCACTCAAGAAAACATTAGAACTCAAGAAAAAATCTGACATAAAAGAAATCATTTTATAAATGAAGACTAAATTAGAAAGAAGAATGAATAAATCCAATGTCTTAAGGGACATAAGAGATGAAAAGGAGAGAAAAATGTTAAACCAAAAAGAAATGCAGAGGTTAAAAATGATTGGAAAATGACACAGAAAACAGACAAAGAAGATCCAGACAGGTACAACAGAAGTTCTCATAAACAAAAATAAAAGCAGTACACAGAACAATACTGAAAATTAATGTTACTTCATGTTACTTCAGTTACTTCATGAGTGAAGTAACCAAAAACAATTAATTTTTAAGGAGACAATAATGTACATGGAAAAGACGCATACCTGGGAAAACAGATCCAAGACATCTAGCCTGAAGACATATTTTAGTAAAACTAGTAGACTTTAAAGTAAAAAAATCTTTGGGGCATCCAATCAAAAAGAGCAACACACTGAGAAGGGAAAATGTGAGACTGCCTTTGACAGAAGCACTTCAAGCCAGAAGAAAATGGAACATCATTATTTTAAATACTCAGAGAATATTTGAACCAACATCTAAAAATATAAGAATGCGTGATAAGCTAAACTGACTCTCAAAAAGGTTACAAACTAACATGCAAGAATTTCAGAAGCATTTTTCCCATGACTTCCTAAAACATGTACTAGAGAAAAAGCTTCAGAAAACCAAACTGACTTAAGAAACATCATTGTAAGTACTGATAGTGAGCACTGAATGTATATTTACCTGTAGGACTCACACTAAATGATGGTTATAAGAGATAGATTATAGTGCATATGGCTGTTTGCTCTGACAACGCAGATATTAATAAAGAGAAAAGCTGAGAATAAGGAAGGCATACAAGAGGAGCAGAGTAGGAGTTCTGGGACTTCCTGGTGATCCAGTGGCTAAGACTTCATGCTGCCAGTGCAGGGGGCCTGGGTCTAACTTCTGGTCAGAGAACTAGATCCTACAGACTGTAACTAAGACCCAGTGTAGCCAAATAAATAAATCGAAGTAAATTTTTTTAAAAAAGATTAAGTATAGTTAGTAATGGTGAGTACAAGGGTATTTCTTCAAGTCAGATGCAGACGAGAGGGAAGGCAAGGAAAGTAAGAGGTTATTAACTAATTTCAAGATTGCTCATACTGGTAGGGAACCAATAGATAATGATGACAAATAGACAAGATTAAAAACACTATATAATGGGAGTTGTGGCAGACTGCCAATGCCCCCAAATTCTTCCTTCTGTTCATGCACACCCTGTGAAACGTGACTTTTCTGCTCTTCTCATCAAAAGGGGTGGTGGGTTCACTGCTCCTCCTCAGTTTCAGACCGACAGGGGACCTCCTCTGGCCAAAGGGATGTTAACAAGCAAAATGCAAGCAGAGGGAAATCATGGACAGTGAAAAAGGGCCTGGCTAACGTATTACATAATGGCATTAGAATATGGTAGCCCTTCAGACAAAAATATAAGTCATTCTTTTAAAAAACAAAACAAAACCCAGGGCTTCCTTGGGGCTCAGTGGTAAAGAATTCGCCTGCCAGAGCAGGAGACATGGATTCGATTCCTGATCCAGGAGGATCAAAAAAGGCACGAAGCAGCTGAGCTGGTACACCACAACCACTGAGCCTGTGCTCCAGAGCCCGGGAGCCGCAACTGCTGAGCCTGCGAGCCCCAGCTCCTGACGCCCGAGCGCCTTAGAGCCTGCATTCTGTAAGAGAAGCCACCGCCATGGGAAGCCCGAGAACCACACCTAGAGAGTAGCCTCTGCTTGCGGCAACTAGAGAAAAGTCTGTGCAGCATCAAAGACCCAGCACAGCTGAAAATAGATACGTAAATAAAATAAAAATTTTATTAAATCCACAAAAACAATAAACAAAACGTCAAAAAACATATTAGTTAAAGGCAAGAGAGAATAAATAAAACAGATCATTCAGAGAAAGGTTACCCATATAAAAGACTTGTATAAATATATATATAATATAAAACAATGACAGAATCGAGGCCAAGCATATTGGTTATATGAACAAATTTAAATGGGCTTAAACTCATCTATTAAAAGAAAAAAATTCAGATTGGCTAGCAAAGCAAAATCCAACCGTGCGCTGTACTATTATAGTGATATGACTGTGATGCTCTCTCCCAGATATCTTGTGAAATGAAAAAAGCAAAGCTGAAAAAAAAGTAAATACAGATTGCAATTTATCTAATAAATAGAATATAAATATGTCTAACTTATCTGTTTATCTTAGGAAAAGTAAACAAAAGAAGGATAAAACACACTTTTAAAAATTGTTACTTATAAGGGGAGGGAGAGAACAGGGTGGAGGAAACTACTTAAAACTAGCCTTTTCTGAATACAGTATACCTTCTTTTTTAAAACCAACTTTGGGACCATGACGATATTTTAAATCATTACAAAATAATTATATTTTTAAAAGAGATCCCTAAGAACTGCAAAATGTAAAAATGAGCCTGAAGTGTATCCAACTAGGAGCATAAACTCAGAGAGAAACTAATGGAAAAGGCTTTAGAACAGCTATCAGACTGTGTGTCCCTCGTCCCTTGGGGAAGAGCCCAAGCCAAACAACTGCAAAAAGTCTGAACTGTTCTGCTTCACACTGGTGCTGACTGCACTGGCTGGCTGTTCTGAGACTTCTGGGTATATATATCATGAGATAAAACAGACGAATAATTACATGATCCTCTATTTTCACCCTTCCTGGTATTCTCCCGGTATACAGGAAAAAGAAGATATATGTAAGACAAAAGAGGTTAAGTGAAAAACTTCAGTCCTGAATCAGAAATACCAGTTTAAACTCACGATGTATTTTTATCTGAAAGAAAAAGATGTTTTTCTTAGCTCTGTCTATTGTAAAGGCTCACAAACAATGTCCAACCCAGCCCAGTAAGCAGGCTGGCACCCAGATTGTGGTCCTGAAACAGCATTTTCCATGAAGAACAACCAGCGCCCCTCAGAGGAGAGCTGACCCCAGGCCTGGGGCAGAACATGTACAGGTGCGCCTGGAACACCCTGTCGTGGCGCAGGGCAGGTCAGAAGGACTTGGCCAGAGGCTCTCGCTTGTGAAGCTGGGAGAACCGGATCATAGATAAGGGTCAAAACTGTACCTGAGTGGGTCACATTAGAGATGTTTATGTGCCACTAGGCCCATGGGTTCATTGTGACACCAAACCAAAATGGCTAACTGGTCACAAATGGACAATTCTAGTAAATCAACTCACTTTACAAAAAAAAAAAAAAAAAAAACAATAAATGAAAGAAGCAAACACATATTCTGCTTTTCCTATATCAACTGCAAACCACATTGGAGATAAGTGAGTTTCTCTTTAGAAATGTATTCCAACAAATAAAGGAAACAGGAATGCTAAAATGACAAAATCACCCTACTGCAATCTCTAATGAAATAAAGGATCTAGGTTAAGCATTAACAACAGTTTTATGAGCTCTCTCACAAAACGAGACACACCAGACATCATGGGCTTCCTGACGGGAGAACACAATGGCACCCATGAAGGGGTCCTGCATCCTGGCCAAATCAAATCTTATTTGGGTCAAGCCTCTAGATTTAAGAAGTAATTTACAGGCAACAGGAGGACAGGAGAATATATAAGACAACACAAGGAGACACAGTAAGATCAGAACTGAAGGAAACTCTACAGGACCAATGACCCTGTTTCTTCAATATGTGAGAGAAAGAGAGCTACAGATTAAAAGACCTAACAGACATTTCAACAATCAGTGTGTGGTCCTCGTGTGGCTCTTGACTCAAATGGAAAAACTCACGACACTTGTGAGATAACTGGAAATTTTAACAATCAGTGAATTTTTGATGATAGTAAAGATGTAATTTTTTAAGAGCAATAATAGTATTTTTTTAATGTTTTGTTTATTTATTTGGCTGTTCTGGGCCATACTTGCGGCACCCATGATCTTCAACCTTCATTTGCTGCATGCACACTCTTAGTGGTGGCGTGTGGGATCTAGCTCCTGGATTGAACCTGGCCCTCTGCACTGGGAGCGCAGCATACCTGCACCGTAAGAACCGTGAGAGAAGTCTCATGGTTGTTTGTTATTTTTGTTTTTTAAAAAATTTGTCTTTGAGAGATACACACTGAAACACAAACTAACGAATACAATGTGGTGTCTAGAATCTGCTTCAAAATATAAAGGGGAACAGTGAGTATCGGCAGACCTCAAACAGGACTGGCTGTTCTGGTGGCTGGGGTTGGAGGCGCAGGGTGAGCACACAGAAGGATTCATTACACCCTTCCGTCTTCTTGTCTATCTTTAAAAGTTTTCTGCAATTAAAAAACGTTACCAAACCAACGACTGGACTGCAGGAGCCTCGCCCCTCTCCACATCCCTTTAGGCTCACCATCTGGGGCCCCCGTCTGGTGACGGTGCCACAGTGGGTTACCCTCTGGTTTCCTAGTCTGGCTCCCTGAACAGGCTTAACGAAGGTGAAAGATATGACAGAACATCCTTTCCATGTCCACTGCTTTTCCAGTTCTATCAAGCTGCTGTAACAACACACTCTGACAAACCTAAATATTCCCTTTTCTGTATGGAAAACAAAGTAAAATAGAGCACCTGACATACCACAGACCAAATTCCTGTAAATTTCCCCCTCCGGCTTCTGTTTTCTCTCCCCCCTCTCTCCCCATATCCCCTGCCCCCCGCCAACTATCCCTTTTTGGTAACCATAAAATTCCTATGTCTGTGAGTCCATTTGTTTTTTAAATAATTTCATTTACATATATATATATATATAAAAGATTCCACATAAGTGACACATATTGCTATCACTTATGTCAAATTCCTCTAATTTTTTTTCTAGAATTGCAGGAATTTGCCAAATAAATAAATATGTATTTTTTAAAAAGACACATTTAAAGCAACCCAAAAAGGTTGAAACTACGAGGCTGGAAAAGATATGAAGCAAATACTAACTAAAAAAGGGAACTTTTGGTCTAATAAAGCTGTATCAGACAAAACTGAGTTCAGGGCAAAAACAACAAACCACTAATCAGAACAATGGGACTAACTTGCTCCAAACCAGAAACTGACAGAATCATAAGGAGAAGCCAAGAATTTCAAAACCACTAGTAGGACCTTAAAAAAAAAAAAAAAAAAAAGTCAATTATAAACTTACAGATCAGGCAAAGGAAAAGAATGAGTAAAAAAATAAAGGATCAGAACCACATATTTACAACCTTGATTTGCCCATATGCTACCCCATACTTCCCAACTGGAAAACTGCACTTTCCTTTCAAACACAATTGGAATATTTGTAAAAAGTGACCAGGTCACAGAGCAACACTTGACAAATATCATGGACTATCCTTCCAATTCAGGAGCCTCAAGAGACACGGGTTCAGTCCCTGGGCTGGAAAGATCCCCTGGAGGAGGAAATGGCAACCCACTCCAGTATTCTTGCCAGGAGAATCCCATGGATAGAGGCCATGGGGTTGCAAAGAGGAGGACACAACTGAACAACCGAGCATGATCTTAACCACATTTCCTGACGTGAAGTCACAGAACCAGAAATGCTCTGGTGGGGATGGAGGTGCAGGCAACAATAATCTCCACTTTTTGCCCCTTTCCTCTCAATACAGAGAATCTGCCCTCCCAATAACCTAAAGTTAATATTGTATATGTGTAGAGAGTGAGCTCTACTGAGGAAAAATTATACATTTCTGAAGAACGTGGAATGATTGTGCCACTTAATATCAAAGACACAGAAACAGCTAACTGCACGGCCAGAGGGAACCTGCTTGTGTCTGCATGCCTCCAGGGAGCAATGCGAGGATTAGGGAGATAAAGGACTAAGTCATTCAAGGGAGCCCAGATGCAACACAGGGGCTGATTGTAGCCTGTGAGTTTTATTTAAATTCTCTTTCTCCTTAGCCTAACACACTGAAAACATTTCATGAGCTGTTGTCTTCCCAAGGCAACTGCCTAGTTATGAATTCTCTGTTTGGTTTTGTTTTTCCTTATCAGAAAGGAAGCTCTAAAAGAAGAGCTGAGGCTTGAAGACAAACTAGTATATTATCAGACTCCTGGTCCACCCCGAGCAGTTTAGAGAATCACGATTCATTACCAGCTACACGTTCCTGTCCCAAACATGAATTATGAAAAAAGATCTTGACTCCAAGGGGCAGCTGTTCACTGCTGCTGCTAAATTGAGGCATTAGGAGTATTCGATTTACCAAGACAAGGAGACAAAGATCAAGCTCTAACATAATCACTTTTCAAAATGCTTGCAAGCATTTACAAGGTAGGGGAAGGACTAGACTAGGAGGGATGCGTACATGCTAAGTCACTTCAGTCGTGTCCGACTCTCTGTGACCCCATGGACTGGAGCCTGCCAGACTCCTCTGTCCATGGGGATCCTCCAGGCAAGAATAATGGCTGCCATTTCCTCCTCGAGGGGATCTTCCCAACCCAGGGATCCTGTGACTTCTGCATTGCAGGTGGATTCTTCACCACTGAGCCACCAGGAAAGCCTAGGAGGGATAAAGTTCCCTTTACTCAAATTAGAAATCTAACAAAAATTTAGAGAAAAGTCTTTAAATGTACCTAAAATACTTTACCGAAAACATTTTATCTCCACTTACATATAATTTTCCAAACAGTATTCCATTAAAATGTTTCCATAGTAATACTAAAAATGACTACCAACTGCTTGTAAAAATTTCTCTAAGGAGTTAACATCAACAAAATATAACCATCGCTGCCATTCCGATCCTGCCCTGTGGTGTTTGTCTGTATCTTTCCTCATTCGGATCCATTAAATCTTTTTATTACCAGACAACATAGCAGAATTTTATACATATGTGTAAAAACTGCAACTCTTACTTTATTCGTACATCAAAATGAATCTCTCCTTTAAATGCAGCCCAACACAGTACACATTATGGCAAGGAAGGCAGGTCCCTCCAATTAATTCTCAGTAATTTCATGAGAAAGAGGAGAATTTAAACAATAACAGATTTTTAAAAACAGTCTATGACAGATATTTTCAGGACAAACACTACTAGCACTACTTTAAAAAACACATATGCACACATGGGGGTCGCAAATGAAGTAGTTCCTTGTTTCTGTTGGTCTGAAGTTATCCAGAAGACTCGGAGGTAACCTCACTGCGGAATTTCAATTGAAAGATCTCTCAGGAAAACACACAGATTAAGTTCCTATGCCTTGCCTCTCTTACTAAATGTGACCCTCCACAGATGAGGAAGTAAATGCACCAGTGGATAAAGGCTATTCTCTGCCAAGAAGTGAAACAGATGACCCCCACCCATCTGCGAGATAAGGATGTGTCTGGGAAGTGCAGGAAGCCATGTCTGAAGTTGTCCAAGACCTGTCAGTTTCAATACTTAATACTGATACAGTCCCGTCAACACAGCGGTCACAGAAGGGACAAATCCTCCCAGCCAGCGAGGCGGGGCATCCATCACTCTCAGACGGGTAGGGTGCACACACCCCACCCACAAGAAAAGTCAAGAGTGGCTGTGTGTGCAACAAGCTCCCAGGCAGGTACGCGAAGGCAGCAACGTGCCAGCCGAGCGTGTGTCGGGGCACAGCCTGCCCACCACACCCACTGCCGCCTGTCTGCACGGCCGCTCAGCCGTGAAGGCATCCCACGTGCCACGCGGCCGGTCAGAGCTGCTCAGTGAGTCCGGGGATCTGATGAGCCTAAGACTTACAAGTGACACTTTAATTATGGGCTCCACTCAGGGAAGACCGGACTCCGTGTTCTGTGTACAGAGGCGAACAGAAAGATTGTGTAATGGGACAGCAAGTCCCCTTTCAACCAAATCTGCCGCACGTTACTTTCTCTAAGTACCTAGCAAAGGGATTAAGTGAGTCTTCCACAGTCTTTTACTCTTCTCCCACCCCAGGCCCCTTCCCTTCTAAAAGGGACCAACATGCAAGCTAAATTCTGCAGATATGAAGAGGCTGGCAAGGTGAACCACACATCCAGGTTTTCTCAAACCTCACCACACAACAAAAAAAGTGAGGTGGAAATCCACAAGAGGATTCATCTGCAGAACTACGGTGTCAGAAAAAAGAAAAAAGAAAGACAAATCATCTTCAATAAAAGTCAAATGCAAGAGTTGTAGGAATTACAGGCACAGATGTCCAACATACAATCTCGATCCTTTAGCTATACAGCCATAAGATCAAATGCCCAAAATCACAATACTCTGAGGAGATGGCTCCTGGTAACCCAGCTCACTACATGAAGCTCCTCGGTGTCCATCCACCTAATGACCCAGCACTCAGGGTGTCCCTGTGCCAGGTACCACCCAGGTCACCACTGGTGAGGCTGGGCCCCCTGCAGCAAGCCCATCTCTGCGGCAGGGCTCCTGTTAGGCAGGAACCAAAACCTCTCACAGCTCTCCTTGAAAAACAAGTAGGCAGCCCAGAAATCCTTTTTCCCTAAGGGTGCTGCACGGAACATGCGGAGGAGAAAAGAAGGCAGAGATGAAAAGAGTCAAGTCTCATGTTTCCATAAGAATCCTCCAACACTGCCACCGCTCCCTGGGGGAGACCAGGGCCAGGTCCCTGTGAACCTTGGGCTTTCTTGAGCCAATCAACACACACGCTTGTCGTTCGTGTACTTCTGTGTAAAGATACCTTATTTAACACATGTTGCTGACTCACTACTACTGAACTGAGCAATAAGGGACTGTAACTCATGCCTGAATGCAGCTTCTCTCACTACAAGGCACATTGGTCTTGTCGTGCCAGGAATACAGACAGCACTTTGGCCCCATGCTGGGGCGGGGGCATTTCAAATGGCAAAAATCACCAACAGAAAGCACAAAAATGTGCAAAAAGTGGCAATAAATAGGCGGTGAAAAGGACCCTTGTTTACGGTATGAGCTGCACCGAGAAGCATCGCCTTGTTCAACCTCCACTGGGGACCGTGTGTGTCTGGAGAGTCACGTTTCTGCTGCTCTGCGCATGTCCGTGAATGACCACAAAAGCTCCCTGAGTGCTGATTTTGAGGTTGCAAAAAAATTTTAACGAGTAGGTGAATTCACAAACACAGAATCTGTGCATGATGAGGACTGACTGTACTTTTAAGACCATGCCCAAACCAGCCTCCCGAACTGACTCTGGGAATAAATCCGTAGACCAACCTTATAGCAATCTTACTGACTTCTGGGTCTGTAGGGTCCTCGGATTACTTGCCAAGCTCCTGAAAAGCTGACCTCTGTTAACAGGAAGGGGCTCCAGGAGCTAGTGCAATGGGGCCCCCTTGTAGGCTCCAGGGGAAACCCCTAACTACAAAGTGGGTAAATGAGGAATTAGAACAGCAAGGCAGGGAGCCACAGGTAAGAAAGGGACAGACGATGAAAAATCATTTTGGCAGCAGTTTTGGCCTCATGTTGAAAAGGTGCACATGGAGGGTACTTTTATCTGAAAGGTACATCATTCTGCAAGCTTTACACCAGTCTCCATGATGCGGCAATGCACACTTTTTATAGAATCAGTTCGGTAATATTTTAATGTCTGGATTTCTGAATGGGAAGGAACAGGGTAAGAAGTGCATGTTTGCTAACCAGCTAGCGTGAGACCATCACCTTTCTTACTGCCATCAATTCTTCCCGGCACTGAAAAGTATATTTTCTCATCTTGCTTTTACAGCTGACGGTTCAGAGAAGTTAAGTCAAGCACCCAAGATCACACAGCCAATTTTATTCCAAGTTCATCATCGCATCTGGGTTTCTTTCAAATGGTTACAGTAAGCTGGGTAATTCAATTAACTGTGTATCCAATGAATGAGAACAGTATTTCTGGCAAACCTGATTCAGGAGTTTTTCTCCAGGTACTCAGATCTTCTCCTAAAAGAGAGGAAATTTTCTCTCTGTGGAAACTTCTCTCCTATTCATAAATGTTCAAACCGAAGTATGGAAGACTGCACACAGATCAAACAGCAAATAACAGAAATCTTCACTCTGACTCTTAGAAGAATGGCACTTCACCCTGAGTGTGAAAGTGGCCCTGAGTAGGCACCTAAGGGAGATCCTGGTGGCAGGTTTCTCTAAGCTCCAGACTCTGAGGTTTTTGCTCCCGCAAATGCTGCCTAACTACTGCCGTACTGCATGGGGTTTACGCTGTGCAAACGGCACACTCTATCTGTCCACACTACTTAATGTGAATAAGCATTTAGATGACAGGTTTTACTAGGAGATGGAAAGGTGGATTAGTTGCCAGCACGACAGCACCACCTTCTGGTCGGTGACATGGAATGAAGACAAGACACAGAAAGTCACACCCGGATTTAAAAAGCATTTCAACAGTTTGGTAACTCAGAAGAGTGGCAAACTAGGAAACTTTAGTTTCCACAAAATCCAAATAATGTCAGTAGTAAACAAACACCCTCAAGGACCAATCCTGGAATAGAAGAAAATTTAACTGTAGCTCACTACTGGTCGACTTTCTACTTCTGGAAAGTCATGCCCAATCTCTCAGCTCTCCCACAGCATGTAACCCATTGTTCCTATAGGAAAGAAATAATAGGAAAGACAGGAAAGAAATTCCTTATCACGCAGGAAAGAAATGTGAGGAAAGAAATTTCTTAACATGTCATCACCCACGCTCACACCCACACACCTCTAGGTGCACAGAAAGGCTCTCCGGTGCTCACAATACAAAGTCGACATCTGATTGGACAGCAGTACCAGGAGCCCTCAGGATCTGGTCCTTTCCAACCATCTCTCCCACTGGTCCCAGCTGGCAGTGAGGGAGCATCACCCTCTTACAGGTTCAACAAGTTGTGGGACAGATGGAGGAATGGATGAAGACACAGTATCATCTTTAGGTTCCCCCAAAGCATGAGACTCCCTGTGCTGGAGACTGATGTTGGGTCTGAGGCCCAAACAGGGCTTCCTACCATGGCCAATGCCACCCCCTACAAAAAATTCAGACCAGGATCATCAGTTATGCCCCAATAAAATTAAAAGTTGAAAAAAAAAAAAAAAAAAGGAAATTCAGACCAGGTGACCCTCCCCCACCCCCACCCCACATCAGTGAAAAGACCTGACAATTGCTGGGAGCCTCTAAAATCTAAACTATTTCCTAATCTCAAGATTAGGAAGAGACCCTAGCAGCTGGTTTTCCAGGCCTGCCTTCTTCAATACAATGATCCCTCCCACTGGCCCGGGGATGTCAGCCTTTTCCTAATTTCACCATCAGCTGCCTTCAACGAGGAAGAGCGAGCAAGGGGGATGGAAAGGGGTGAGACGTTTTAGCCACAGTATCCCTCTCTGGGTTGAGAAGCATGGAGGTCTCCACCCGGTTCATGGAGACTTGAGTGAAGGAACGAGCCTTCCTGCCATCTGCTGTCCACACCGATCCCCAGCCCCGCTAGAGACAGGGAGCACCTGAGGACGCAGATCGCTGTCAGAGTCACCCTCACCTGCCAGAGGAGGGCTCTGCACACGGAAGAGGAGACTCTCCATTACATGGAAGCTTTGCTTATCTCCTAAACTGTCTGAATTCACTTTTTTGGCCATGACCTGCAACACTACATTTTTATTACAACCCAGTACACACACACACACTCCCACACGTACAGATTTATACCTAGAAAAAAGTTACATTAAAAAAAGCAAACCTATCATTATCACATGAGACTCACTCTGACATTTTCTAACTTTTTTCCTTTTATAAAAAATAGGCTGGTCACACTCAGTCACTAAAACGATTTCACAGCCCAGTGAGAGGGAGCCAGCCTGACAAACCCTGTCGTAAACATCCATTCTGCTGCCTACAGCTCCGCCTGAACCATTCTCTCTCTTCTCTGTTAACTCAGGATCAGCCCTCTTTCAAGAACCCCACTGAAGCCTCTTCTCAAAGCCTTCCCAACTCATCCCAGCAACCACCCCATATACCAAGGATGTAAAACGGCATATAACACTTGCCATCTGGATACCTTCTTTCACTCACCCATTCAATTATTCTCTCCTACCTTGACTCGCTTCAGTATCCTTTGTACAAATGTTTATATGTTTGTCCAAAGACGAGCCCACTAGGTAGGATTTCCTTTTTTTGCAACCTTGTTTGTCAAGAGATAATTTTTATGAACTCTAAATTAGGATCTGAAGTGCTCTGTCACCGATTCCTGGAAGCCATTGGCCCATTTATTATTCTGTGTAGCACTTACAGACGTGGCAGCTTCCCAGATAAATTCAATTTGGCCTCAGTCTCAGAGAAGGCTCTGAAGCAAAGACCAACCTCCTAGACACTTAAAAATAAACAGAACCTGCTTGAATATATCCGTCTATTTTTGACCTTGTGCTACAATGACACCAACACATATGGAGGAGTACCATGGGGGGCGGGGGGGCTGTGCCACCTCTGACAGCATCCAGGCTTGTGCAGGAGCAGCTCAAATTGACACACTAAGCACTCCATACCTGGAAATTCTTTTGAAAGCCCCAGACTTCAACAACAACAACGACAAAAAAAAACAAACTGAGATGCAATATATTATTTTAAAACCTGATTTAAAATACTACCTCAAGGGGACTTCCCTGGTGGTCCAGTGGGTAATATTCTGTGCTTCCACTGCAGGGGACTCATCAGGTTCCATCCCTGGTCAGGAAAACTAAGATTCAGCAGGCTTTGCAGTGTGGCCAAAAAAAAAAAAAAAGACTACTCCAGATCACCATTACAGGAGGCTTGTACAAGGGATCAGAAGCAAACTCCTAGTTTTAATGCACACATTTCATGTTTCGACCTTCTAACTTCCTTTCCGGCCACTCCACCACGTGTACCCACGTTCCAATCAAATCAAAGGATGTGCTGGTCCCATTCTTTGCCAGAACTTTCTCAGGTTTCCTCTACTAGACTATAACTCCATCCAACTCAGAACTGGGAGCTGTACCACCTACTCCAGGAAGCCTCCCCAGCTGACCCTCTTCTGTGTCTCCATGACAGTCTGAACTGGTTCTCTCTCTCGGAGCGGCGTACCTTATCCCAGCCCCCAGTGATGTACTGGTGGTCTAGATCCCCATCTGCATCACCAAACCATGAATTCCTTGAGTGCAGAAACCCTTGTTATTTCATCTCTATTTCTTAGTTCAGAACCTTGGTTCTTCAGCAGTAGACAGGCAAATATTTATGCAAAGATTAACAACACTGCAGCTTTCAAATGAAACCCAGCTTTCTGGTTTTTTTTGGCCACGCCACAAAGCTTATGGGATCCCAGTTTCCTGACCAGAGATGGAACCCCTTCCCCCTGCACTGGAAGCTCAGGGTTCTAGCCACTGGACCACCAAGAAATTTCTAGAAACTCATCTTTTTAAAAAACCTTGCAAACCACCTCATAATTATTCTCTTCTCTGCCGTGACTATAAAGAACACTGAACATAAAAATACAAGGTTTCTACCAATACACAGTGATAAATCAATAAAGCTTACATGCCATCTGAATATATGATTATAAAAATGCACATCTAAATGTAACCCGGCTTGTACTATAACACAATTCATATTTTGAGAAACAATAATTACTAAAATTAGTAGGTATCCATCCTATAAGTAGCTCATACTGTATTGCTAGATAATATGCTATAATAATTTATTTCCCTTTCCTTTAAATTATCTACATAATAACAATAAAGGATTTTTGAAGGGAAAAAAGCTCAAAGTTTTATTTTCATGTGTTGGTGTCTCTTCTATGTCGTCTGTGTGCTCAGTTCCTCAGTCGTGTCCAACTCTTTTTAACACCATGGACTGTGGCCCACAGGCTCCTCTGTCCATGCCATTTTCCAGGCAAGAATAGTGGAGTGAGTTGTCATTTCCTACACCAGGGGATCGTCCCAAGTCAGGGATCAATCCCGAGTCTCTAGTGTCTCCTGCCCTAGCAGGCTGATTCTTTACCATGGTGCCACCTGGGAAGCCCGCTTTTCTGTTCCTTTCCCCAGTAATGCAGCAGTTTGCTCTTTGGCCTGTGATGCAATTAGAAAACAAACCTCCATGAAATTCCCCATGTTGCTCCAATTAATGAGGAATAAAAGACACTCCTACTAGTAGGACAGTGTAATATAAAGCCTTATAATTAAACACTTATTTTAAGCCATGCTTGCTTTTTATAATCAAGCAACCTGAAACACACTAGTAAATATCTAGATATGTTGATACTGAGGTGTATAAATTAAGGTAAAACCCTGGTCTGAAGTGCCAGGGTCACCACCACCATCAATTACAAATTACTTAACACTCCAATGGTCTAATATTTTCTGGCATTTTTGCTGAACATAATGAAGTGACATTCATCCTGCTACAAAAGTGATGTTTGGGATTCTTTCCAGGATAAACAAGAAAGGACAGGTTGTAAAAATACTCAACAGTGGAAATATGATCAACAAATAACACAAATCAAAAATGCTTCATACTTATCTTCCCAGAATAGCAGATTTACACCAAAAAGTTGAAGAAGGAAAATGCAGAGGAACTAATTCCATAAATTTCATGATCAGGAAAAAGTACCATAAAATAACTACAGTCAACCACATGCTAGACATTTAAGAATTTTAGAAGCAAGAAGTTTCCTTTTGCTGTCTTCTTGCACATATGAAAATGAAAGAAGTATGCCTTCATTATTAAATTTTAATATACAGGTAATACCTGTCCTACAGAAAAATCAGAAAACAGGAAAAAAAAAAAACAACACACACACAAGAAAGTGAAATTTACCTGTAGTTTCACCATCCCATAAGATTTCACTGGCAACATCTTTCATCCCCTTCATGGGTCACAGCCTTCCAAGACAAATGTGTCATAGTGAAGACTTCTGACAAAACGTTTCCTTCTCCTCCTCCAACGGAGGAGGAAATGGCAAATCACTCTAGTATTCTTACCTGGAGAACCCCATGAACAGTATGAAAAGGCAAAAAGATATGACACCAGATGAGACCCCCAGGATGGAACATTTCCAACATGTTACTGGGGAAGAGCAAAGGGCAATTAATAATAGCTCCAGAAAGAATGAAGTGGCTGGGCCAAAATGGAAACAACACTAAGTTGTGGATGTGCCCGGTGTTGAAAGTAAAATCTGATGCCTTAGGGAACAATGCTGCATGGGAACCTGGAATGTTAGGTCCATGAATCAAGGTAAATTGGACGTGGTCAAGCAGGAGATGGCAAGATTGAATATCAACACCTTAGGAATCAGTGAACTAAAATGGACAGGAATGGGTGGATTTAATTCAGCTGACCATGATATGTACCACTGTGGGCAAGACTCCCTTAGGAGAAACGGAGTAGCCCTTATAGTTAACAAGAGAGTCCAAAATGCAGTGCTTGAGTGTGATCTCAAAAATGAAAGAATGATCTTGGTTTGCTTCCAAGGCAAACCATTTGACATGACAGTAATACAAGTCTATGCCCCAACCACTGATGCCAAAGAAACTGAAGCTGACTGGTTCTATGAAGACCTACAACACTGTTTAGAACTAACATCAAAAAAAAAAAAGATGTTATTTTCATCATAGGGGACTGAAATGCAAAAGTAGGAAGTCAAGCGATACCTGGAGTAACCGGCAAGTTCAGCCTTAGAGTAAAAAATGAAGCAGGACAAAGGCCAACAGAGTTTTGTCAAGAGAACACACTGGTCATAGCAAACACCCTTTTCCAAGAACCCATGAGACAACTCTACACATGGACATCACCAAATGGTCAATATCGAAATCAGACTGATTATGTTCTTTGCGGCTAAAAATGGAGAAGCTGTATGCAGTCAGTTAAAAAAAAAACAAAAAACCTAGAATTGACTGTGGTTCAGATTACGAACTCCTTATTGCAAAATTCAGACTTAAATTGAAGAGAATAGGAAAAACTATAAGGCCATTCAGAAATTACCTAAATCAAATCCCTTATGATTATATAGTAGAGGTGATGAATAGATTCAAGGGATTAGATCTAGTAGACACAGTGCTTGAAGAACTATGGACAGAGGTTCAAAATACTGTACAGGAGGCAGTGACCAAAATCATCTCAAAGAAAAAGAAATGCAAGAAGGTAAAGTGGTTGCCTGAGGAGGCTTTATAAATAGCTGAGGAAAGAAGCCAAGTGAAAGGCAAAGGAGAAAGAGAAAGATATGCCCAACTGAATGAAGACTTTCAAAGAACAGCAAGGAGAGATAAGAAGGCATTCTTAAATGAATGATGCAACGAAATAGAGGAAAACGATACAGTGAGAAAGACTAGAGATCTCCTCAAGAAAATTAGAGCAATCAAAGCAACATTTCATGCAAGGATGGGCACAACAAAGGACAGAAACGATAAGAACCTAACAGAAGCAGAAGATGCTAAGAAGAGGTGGCAAGAACTGTATAAAAAAGGCCTTAATGACCTGGAAGGCCACAATGGTGTGGTCACTCACCTAGAGCCAGACATCCTGGAGTGTGAAGTCAAGATGGCCTTAGAAAGCATTGTTACCAACAAAGCTAGTGGAGTTGATGGAATTCCAGCTGAGCTATTTAAAATCCTAAAAGAAGATGCTGTAAAGTGCTGCATTCAATATGTCAGCAAATTTGGAAAACTCATCAGTGGACAAAGGCCTGGAAAAGGTCTGTTTTCATTCCAATCCCAAAGAAGGGCAATGCCAAAGAATTTTCCAGCTACCATACAACTGCACTCATTTCACATGCTAGCAAGGTTATGCTCAAAATCCTTCAAGCTAGGCTTCAGCAGTATGTGAACCAATAAGTTTTGGATGTACAAGCTGGGTTTAGAAAAGGCAGAAGAACTAAAGATCAAATAGCCAACATTCATTGGATCACAGAGAAAGCAAGGGAATTCCAAAAAAACATCTACTTCTGCTTCACTGACTACACTAAAGCCTTTCACTGTGTGGATCACAGCAAACTGTGGAAAATTCTTAAAAAAGATGGGGAGTACCAGACCACCTTACCTGTCTCCTGAGAAACCTGTATGCAGGTTAAGAAGTAACAGTTGGAACCAGACATGGAACAACTGAACAATTCAAAATTGGGAAAGGAGTATGACAAGGCTATATAATTGTCACCTTGCTTATTTAACTTATATGGAGAGTACATTGTGAAATGCTGGGCTGGATGAATCACAAGCTGGAATCAAGGTTGCTGGGAGAAATACCAACAACCTCAGATATGCAAATGATACCACTCTAATGGCAGATAATGAAGAGGAACTAAAAAGCCTCTTGATGAGAGTGAAAGAGGAAACTGAAAAAGCTAGCTTGAAACCAACACTCAGAAAACTAAGATCATGGCATTTGGTCCCATCATAGCATGGCTAACAGAAGGGGAAAAAGTAGAAACAGTGAGAGATTTTATCTTCTTGGGCTCCAAAATCACTGCAATTGGTGAATGCAGCCTTGAAATTAAGACCCTTGCTCCTTGAAAGGAAAGCTATGACAAACCTATACAGCATATTAAAAAGCAGAGACATCACTTTGCTTGGCAAGGTCCATCTAGTCAAAGCTATGGTTTTTCCAGTGGTCATATGCTGATGTGAGAGTTGGACCATAAAGAAGGCTGAGTGCTGAAGAATTGACACTTTCAATCTGTGGTGCTGGAGAACACTCTTGAGAGTCCCTTGGACTGCAAGGAGATCAAATCAGTTAATCCTAAAGGAAATCAATGCTAAATATTGACTGAAAAGACTGTTGCTGAAGCTCTAACACTTTGGCTACCTGCTGCAAAGAGCCTACTCATTGGAAAAGACCCTGATGCTGGGAACGACTGAAGGCAAAAGGAGAAGGGAGCAGCAGAGGATAAGATGGCTAGACAGCATGACCAACTCAATGGACATGAATTTGAGAAAACTCCGGGAGACACAGAGGACAAAGGAGCCTGTTTGTTCTCTGGGACAGACGCAATGGAACCTGCTTTATAACTTCTTCTATGTAACCCTGAAAAGAATGTTGATAAACACAAGAACCACAAGACACAAAATTACATTCAAAGATGCACAAAATCATCTGAGTAAAGGAAAAGATACATATACCTCACTGGAGACTGAATATGTCAAAATAAAGACATCAATGGAATTAATTTGTTAAAATAGCAGTGAAAAATCCAAGTGGACTTTTTGAGTGACCTTACCAGAACAATTCTAATCTCAATCTGAAGAATAAGTAAAAGCTTATTTCGAAATAGGAGTAAAGAGTCCTAAAACTGTATAAATGTCCAGCACAGAACTGGTTAAATAAATGATGATATATTCATGATGAAATGTTCTTCAACTAAACACAAAAAAATATAAAGAGTTTATTACATAGACATGAAGCACTGTTAAAAGAACACAGTAAAACAATACACAAAGCATAAAATACTATAAGATGAATATATACTTAAATATACACAATTCAAAAGTACATCTCAAATGCTACTGCATTATCTGTTAATAATGAGAGGGATGCTATACAAATTCTTAATTTTTTGGTACTTTAAAACTTTCTATTAACAAAAATTATCACTGTTCAATAAGAGGAAAAAATGACTTGTTTTAGATTTTTTTCTTTAAGATCATCATTACGATTTCACGTCTTCAGAATTTCTTTTAAGAAAATAATCAGAGATAAAGGCAAAGATGCTCATTAAAGAAGCTATTTAAAAATAGTAAAAATGTGGATATAACTTATATAATCCAGAAGGGATTCCAGTTAAATAAGTTATATATATCTATACAATGAAATATAGTGCATCCATTAAAAGGAAACTTGTAGAAAAATGTGTAATGGCATGGGAAGTGCTTGTGAAATAATGTTAAATAAAAAAGCAGACCTAAAAACCATTTAGGGCTTCCTTGGAGGCTCAGTGGTAAAAATTCCACCTGCCAATGGCCGAAGACATGGGCTCTCAAGAAGATCCCATCCCACATGCCTTGGAACAACTAAGCCCGTGTGCCACAACTACCGATCCTGCGCTCTGGAGTCCTCGAGCCGCAACTGCTGAAGCCTGAGCTCCCTGGAGCCGGTGCTCTGCAACGAGAGAAGCCACCACAACGGGAAGCCACGCACCACAACTCGAGAGTAGCCTTGCGACCTCAGCTAGAGAAAAGTCCGTGCAGCAAGGAAGACTCAGCACAGCCAAAAGTCTAAAATAAATATATGATTGTTTTTAAAAAACGCATTTAAAGTCAGGTCTCTAGTATTAAAAACATTATAAAAATACTCACCCAGACAGAGTACAACAACTGACAGGAAACACTAACCAAAATACTGCTAGCATTCATATCTCGATGGTGAGACCACGGTTGAACTGTTTTTGCCTTTATATTTTCAGATATTTCTCACATTTTCTATAGTGAGTTTGATTTACTTCTAAAATTAGAAGCAGGAGCGCAAAACAAAAGCAATATTTTAACAAATGACATGACAACTAAATTTGATGGGTTTCCTGAATATTCGGCCAGTGCATCACAAAGCAAAGTCTTCGAACCAGATATAACATGGCCCCTTAAACACAAAGGTCGAACCCAGTTCCTTGAACAGAAGATAAAGATCCAGCCTCTGAGGCATAAGCACTGCGTTTCTCCTGGTGACATTCTCACTCCCACAGGACTCATTTCCTCACTGCTTGCTTTAACACTGGTAATTCTATTAAGAACTTGGGAAGCCTTATCTGGCAGTCAGGAAACTCTCCGCCCTATTCTTACACCAGCTAATGCCTTAATTAGGAAGAGTCCAAGTTACCGTCACACTCTTAAATA
The DNA here is from genome assembly GCF_002263795.3 of Bos taurus. Taxonomy (NCBI): domain Eukaryota; kingdom Metazoa; phylum Chordata; class Mammalia; order Artiodactyla; family Bovidae; genus Bos; species Bos taurus. Next base: position 13,469,444 of record NC_037352.1, read on the forward strand.
AATCTGACTGATACAGATTTCACAGCAGAGGTGCATAAGACCGCTAACTCTCAAGATTAAACACATAAGGGAATTAGGCAAACAAGAAGGTTCCTAATAAATATTATCAAAAATTTCCACAGTGCCTTTTGTGGATTAAGTGATTTACAGGGGGAATAAAAAGAGTCAGTTGCTCTTACAAGTTTTCAAAGGAGAAGATATCAAAACATAACATATAGACATGCATGCTTTTTTTTTAATTTTAAGATTTTGGCCACAGTCCCTAGACATGCATGCTTCATACTAATAATGATTTCCCTTTACCAAACTGAAGTACTCAATAAGCCACTACTATTAAAAAAAAAAATCTTGTCCTGTATAAAAACAAATATAAAGACTTCCCTGGAAGTGGTTAGGACTCCCCACTTCCACTGCAGGAAGCATGGGTTCAATCCCTGGTCAGGGGACTAAGATCCCACATGTTGCGTGGTGTGGTCAAAAAACAAAACAGAACACTGCTTTCAGGATCCAGCACTTACGGCATAAAAATCATGTATAATTTTAACCAAAAGTTGTCATCTATCCTCTCCCTCCGGAACAAGCTTATTTAAAAGGATTTTTATTTTAAAAAGGCATGTTGTAGTTGAACTCATTTATTTATTGCCATAATTTATAATTCAAGATAACTGTTGAACCCACATACCATTTAAGATTAGGAAAATTACCAAGAAAGGAAAAATATCACTTATTTTTTGGTTCTTGACTGTTCTGTGCATTTCTTGAGAAGAATAAATATACAGAAACACACTAGCCAACTATGAAAAGCACCACAGAGAGAAGCAAAAACACCAATCATTTGTCAGGATATTGTCTATCAGTATATGCGTGGTATTTAAAAGGAACTAAACTTTTTATTTTGGGGGGCTTCAAAATCACTGCAGACGGTGCCTGCAGCCATGAAATAAAAAGACACTTACTCCTTGGAAGAAAAGTTATGACAACCTAGACAGCATACTAAAAAGCAGACACATTACCTCGCCAACAAAGGTCTGTCTAGTCAAGGCTATGGTTTTTCCAGTAGTCATGTATGGATGTGAGAGTTGGACTATAAAGAAAGCTGAGCGCCAAAGAGTTGATGTTTCTGAACTATGGTGTTGGAGAAGACTCTTGAGAGTCCCTTGGACTGTAACGAGATCCAACCAGTCAATCCTAAAAGAAATCAGTACTGAATGTTCACTGGAAGAACTGATGTTGAAGCCGAAACTCCAATACTTTGGCTACCTGATACGAAGAGCTGACTCATTTGAAAAGACTCTGATGCTGGGAAAGATTGAAGGCAAGAGGAGAAGGGGACGACAAAGGATGAGATGGTTGGATGGCATCACCGACTCAATGGACATGAGTTTGAGTAAATTCCGGGAGTTGGTGATGGACAGGGAGGGCTGGCGTGCTGCAGTCCATGGGGTTGCAAAGAGTCAGACACAACTGAGCAACTGAACTGAACTGAAACTTTTTAACTGATTAGAGGAAGTAAGTGACAGGTTGTTACTGCACTAACATTAGATTCTCTTAAAATGTTATTAAACAAAGAGAAAGACGTAGTTCAAGTATGGCATAGTACAGCAGGAAGTTTTGCATCAAAAGCAGATGCTATAGGGGCAACAAGTGAAAAGCAAAGGTAAAAGCATTCCACCTCCAAGACAGAGGAATAAGCTCCTAACAAGCTGACCTTTCCACTGATGACAACATAAGCTCTGGGGGAAAATGCTAAAAGCAAGTATTTAAGGGCCCTGGGACAGAAACAGAGAGATACTGGAGGGGAGTCAAAACTTGAAGGAAGCAAACTAGCATAGAGTGAATTTCCTGGGTTTTTGGTGTTGTTTTTTTTTTTTCTAATGTGACTTTGCCCTAAAGGGAATCTGTAGTAAAAAGGGCAAAGAGGAATTAAAACTCTGATAGAGAAATCCCATGTCTTTCTCGTCGGAGGGGTCAGGGGGCTGGGGATTGGGGGAGCAAGGGGTAATCAGTGGCAATATGGAATGACGAAGGAATCCTAGAAAGAGGAACCCAGGGTTTGGGCACCCCAATGTGGGGCTTTCCAGAGGCACTACTGGTAAAGAACCCGCCTGCCAACGAAGGAGACATAAAAAACACAGGTTCAATCCCTTGGTTGGGAAGATCCCCTGGAGGAGGGCACGGCAACCCTCTCCAGTATTCTTGCCTGGAGAATCCCATGGACAGGGGAGGCTGGTGGGCTACAATCCGTACCCTCGCCCAGGAGTCGGACATGACTGAAAAGTGCCTGAGCACACACAGCACAACTGGCTGATCCCTGGCCGTGCATGTGGCAGAGTGAAAGCAGTCTGAACTGCTAATATCTAAGCTATTTCCCACCACAAGCATGAGAGGCTTTGAAGTTAAGCTAACTGCCTCTTAAAACTAAAACAAAAACAGCAACACACTGAGGAATATAAGTGAATCCAAAGTCACCACCAAAGAATAGTCACACTGTCCAGGAAAACAACCCCAAGTTACTGAATATATGAGGAGTCAGGAAAATGTGACCCAGTCTCAAAAACAAGGTAATCAACAGGTACCAATGCTTAGATGACACAGACATTGGAATTACTAGACAAAGACTTTAAACTAGCTATTCTGAATATGTTTATCAAAGTAAAGGTATATAGGCTCAAAATAAAAAATCTCAACAGAGAAGTAGAAAAAGTGAAAAATAAACAATGAAAATACAGAACTAAAAAATATATAAAATTAAAAATTCACTGGACGGGCTTAATAGCAGAATAATGATGACTGAGGAAGAGTCAGTGATCTTGTAGGTCAACAGAAATGATCCAATCTAAAGAAGAGAGAAAAAAAGGTAGAAAAGAAATGAACAGAGCATCAGGAAACATAGGAACAAAATCAAAAGGTCTCCTATATATAGGTAACTGAAGCCCCAAAAGAAGAGGTAAGAGAATACAGAACAGGAAAAATACATTCAAATAATGTCTAAAAACTACCCAAACCTGATAAATGACATAAATCTATAGATTCAAGACAGCCATGCCTATGTACATCATAGTCAAACTCTAAAAAAATCAGTGGTAGAGAGAAAAATCTTTAAAGTAGTCAGAGAAAAACAATTCATTACACAGAGGGCAACAATGATTCAAATGACTGCAACCCTGTCATCAGAAACCATGGGAGCCAGAAGACGGTGGAACATCTTTAAATGCTGAAAGAAAAGCCCAGAATTCTATACCTAGCTAAAATGTTCTACATGAATGAAGGCAAAAAAAGACATTTTCGGATAAAGAAAAACCAAGAGAAATACTTGCCACCACACCAGCACTATAAGAAATACTAAAGAAGTTCTTCAGGCTGAAGTGAGATGATACCCTAAAGAAACTTGGATCTTCAGGAATGAATGAAGACATTTGAAATGGTAACTATCTGGGAAAATACAAAAGTTCATCCTTTTAATTTCTTAAAATACATATGACTACTTAAAGCAAAACTATAACACCATTCTGTGGGATTTATAATCAAAGCACTTGTAATGATACCTGTGCCAGTCACAGCCAGAAAGACAGTAAGGAATTAGAGTAAATGGACCTATTTAAATGTACTGAATTCTGTGGAATATATATACAAAGGTTTCTACCTATATATAGGTAAGGTTTCCACCCTCTATATGAGAACATGAACTCTAAGAGGACTGTGAAAAGTTATGAATATATGTTGAAATTTCTAAAGCAAATAGGTATATAACACTAAAAAGCCAACAGAAAACTTAAAATGGAATTCTTTTAAATTTTTCAAATAATCCAAAAGAAGACAGGAAAGGGGGAAACAAAGGAATAAAAAACAGAATGAATAAACAAAAAACAAACTTTAAAATGACAAGCCTAAGCATAGAAATAATTACACTAAACATCAATGGACTAAATACTCCAATAAAAAGTCAGAGTTATCAGAATGGATTTTTTAAAAAAGCAAGACCCAACTATGCACTGTCTGCAAATACAAGAGATTATTTTATGTATACATAGATGGGCTCATAGTAAATGGAAGAAAAAGGATACACCACAAAGGATTTGCCAAACATAAAAAAGACTAACTACATTAATATCAGATTAGACTTAAAAATAACAGTAACACAGAAGATGAAGACAGGCATTTCATAATGACAAATGAATGAATTTACCAGAAATTCAAAACAATTATAACAGCTTCAAAATATATGACATGAAAAATGACAAAATGAAAGGGGCAAATAGACATTTCCACAATCATCCAAGAGTTTAACACCGTCTCTCAAAAATGGATAAATTACTAAATAAGACTCAGTAAAGATACAATATCTGAACAACAATGATATTTATAGACCAAACCTTATCCCGCAGCGTTTACATTCTTTACAAGTGTACACAGTACGTTCAGCAAGACAGGTCATATCTTATGTGAGGCTATAAAGCAAATTTCACTGCATTTAAAAGGATTGAAATCATAGTAAAATTTCTAATCACAACACAATTAAATTATAAAGTAGTAACAATAAGAAATCTAGGAAAATTCGAAGTACTTGGAAATTAAACAACAGCCTTCCCAATAATCCCTGGTTAAAGGAGCCTTTAGAAAACGTGTCTAACTTAACAATAATGCAAACACAAAGTACAGCTGATGGATGTACCTGAAACGGTGCTTTGGGGGAACTTATAGCTTTAAATGCTTGTATTAGAACCAAAAAGAGGTCAAAATCAATGACTGGGACAGGGTCTTAGCTACATACATACTGTTGGCTGGGCGTGAAGCTTTCTGCACTCACACTGGAGAAAGAAGGTCCACCCCAAAGTGAACACTGGGGCAGACTTATGAACTGCTTGAAGGCGGGATGCTGAACATTCCCGGACCTTCTTGGCAAAAGCAGAAAGCCTTACTGGTTCAAGGTGCTCAAGCACATCTGACTGATCACTGGCTGTACTGCTAAGCTACTGGAAGCCAGGCTCAAAAATATTTTAGAAGACAGGGGGAAAAAAAAGCACATAACTCTACTTTAAGAAACTGGAAAAGAAGAGCAAAGTAAATCCAAAGCAACTTAAAAAAAAAAGAAAGAAAGAAAACAACAAAGCAGAAACCAACAAAATAGATGCCAGCAAACAACATAGAAAAATGAAGTCAGCCAAAAGCTGGTACTTTGAAAAGAGCAACAAAGTCAGGAACCTAGAGTGACTGAGGAAAAACGAGAACACAAATCAATCCCACAGATGAGTACCTCTACAGATTCGGTAAACTTTAAAAGGCTAACAAAAAGCACAGGTAAAGTTTAAAGTTATAAGCAGCCTCTTCAGAAATCCAGTACTAAATAATCACCTCAAAAACCATATCACAGCTCTGATGTTTATCTGTTCAGCACAATCACAAGCTGGGCTTTTAAAAGGATGATTTAACATAAACACACTCATACTAGGGACTGAGTGAAGCTGTAAAACCAGGTACCTACCCATCCCCATAAACTCATTGTGAACAAGCTCGTAAGGCAGCGTATCAGGAATTTCTGTAAATCCCTGAAGGGGGGCTAGCTTTACAAAATAACCACTAGGTTTTTTTACCTAGGGCCTTCATCAATTTTTGTTTTTTAAAATTTCTCTGTAGTATTCATGGTGTGCTCCAACCTCTGACTTTCAAAACAAATGAAAAGCTAATTTTCCTCAAGCTATTTCCATAACAATTATAGGCAGAGGGATAATGCCTTATAATGTATTTAAGGAGTTTCCCTCGTAGCTCACACTATAAAGAATCTGCCTGCACTGCAGGAGAAACGGGTTCGATCCCCGGGTCAGGAAGATCCCCTTGGAGAAGGGAATTGCTACCCACTCCAGTATTCTTGCCTGGAGAATTCCATGGACAGAGGAGCCTAAGGACACATAAGACAATGTCTAAATATTGAGAGTAAGACTAGGAAGAGCCGTACATTTGAAATATTGTTGAGCTCTTTCCCCCATTTAACAAGACTGCATTAGGTATATAAAAATCCTAAATATGTCTGAGTTATTCAGATGTGACCATTACAGGTGATTTCTTATTCAATGACTCTGAGAAAAATTCTCAAACGATGAGGCTAAGTGATCTCCTCCATGGCATCAAGTCCCACACTGCCCCCAGGCTGTCTTCCCAGACAGAGGGGAAGAATGTGAAGAAACAAAAAGCAACAGGAATCAAACTAAATGACACTCAGGAGAAGAGTTTTAATCATTTTGATAGACCTGAGAAAGAGCTGTCATAGTCATGAAAATGCTCTGAAGAAATCTTGATTAGACTCAGTACGATGAAGAAATAAAAAAAAAAAAAAAGACAGGTGTCAGTAAAAAAGCAACTCCTTAAATGTAAATCAAAAATAGTTTGTAACTGAGCCAAAGAAGCCATTATGAGCTGCTATATAGATAGGCATTTAATGATTTTTCCAATGTTACGTTATTGATCTAACAGGCCCTGTGTTTCCGCTGAAATGAATAAGTAATTTGTTTAAGATAACATTAACAGGATTTGCAGCATATTAAATACCTTGGGTCTTGCTCATCGGTAAAATCACCATGATAAAAAACAAATTCTATACTGTCTTTCAGTGAAACATTTGCATCGCTTCAGAAATCACAGCACAAGGCCTGAGACACGAGATACACCCAGCAAGTGCAAAAGGGCATTTCTAAGTCATGACACCTTGAATGGCATTTATTCAGCTCAACAACTACGTAACATACACTTCTAACATCAGACACTACAACTCGAAGCCCTGAAAACACAATGGCAAACAAGAGATAAGGTCCCCGCTCTCAGAGAGTCTGCAGTCCATCTGGGAAGACCGCCACGGAAGCAAGGCATGCTAAGAAAGGGTACCAGGCTCCGTACAGGGAACGGGGTCCAAACCGCTGTAAAGGGAGCCTGGAGACACGTTTGTCGAGGCTGAGCTGAGGATGGAGGTAGGACAGAGCCAGGCTTCTGGAGGGAGAGGATGGTTGAGTACAAGACGGCTCCTGGCCAAGAAAACTGCAGTCACAGGCACAGTACGTGCAAATGGCCAGGTATTTACGTTGAGTTGTCTTTTCTGTCAGAAGAGAGACTATGGTGGAATATTAGACTTGCTTAGTAAAGCCGCATGTGTCAAAAGACAAGTCACAGGACTTTCCTGGTGGTCCAGTGGTTAAGAATCCGCCTTCCAAAGGAGGAACGCAGGTGTGATCCCTGGCTGGGCAGCTAAGCCCACGTGCCACAACAACCAAGCCCTCAGGCTCTAAAGCCCGTGCTCTGCAACAAGAGAAGCCACTGCAAGGAGTGAGCACACTGCAACTACAGAGCAGTCCCAGTGCGCCAAAACTAGAGAGCGCCCACAGGCCGCAACAAAGATCCCCAAATAAAAATAATCATCATAATAAAATAAAAAATAAAGAAGAGAAGGAATTAAAAAAAAAGTCACCTAACTTCTTAACCTAGGAGGAAAAAAGGTAAAAAGTCACAATTTCATCTTGGCCAATTCCCGACATGGCCCATTCACATGCCAGGCATGAGAAGGCAATCGGTGGTGAATGTGTTTGTGTCCAGTCACTCAGTCATGTCTGACTCTTTGCAACACTATGGACTGCAGCCCGCTAGGCTCCTCAGTCCATGGAATTCTCCAGGCAGGAATACTGGAGTGGGTAGCCATTCCCTTTTCCAGGGGATCTTCCTGACCCAGGGATTAAACCCAGGTCTCCTGCATTGCAGGCAGAGTCTTCATCATCTGGGCCACCAGGGAAGCCCCCAGTGGTGAATAAGACGGGCAATGAACAAATCAGAGGACTTCTGTGGCTATGTGATTCTGAAATCTAGCTTCCTGATTTCAGCTATCACTGAATAAAATATTGAGCTTAAAAGCTACTGTACTATTGAAAGATGCAAAAATAAGTAAGGGAATAATCATTACGGGACATCAAATACAGTATAACAGGAACGTTAAAAGAGGCTTTGACACCTCTTACCCATAAACAAGGAATTATGCTTGCATTTTCAAGTAAATACTACTCACTAGTGTCTTACAGATTCCAGATTTACACACACTTATGTTTACTGTTCACAGCAATGGAGGCCAAGCAGTATCATGATAATTACTACCAATTGTCAGGCACTGCTGGTGGAGTGCCAGGCTCTTTGCTGGGAACTTAAAATCTGTGATCTTGGGGCTTCCCTGGTGGTCCAGGGGCTAAGACTCCGAGCTCCCAATGCAGGGGCTGGGGAGCCGCTGATTGGATAACTACATCCCACAAGCTGCAGAGAGTTCACACGCTGCAACTAAAGATCCTGCATGCCACACCAAAATCAAAGATCCTGAGTGCCACAACTGAGACCCAGAGCAGCCGAATTAAATAGATAATATGTGATAACATCTTACAAAGTAACTATCATCATCTCCATCTCTCAAGTGAGGAGCCTGTGGCTTAGAATTTATGTGACATGCCTCGAGGTGCGTGGCTGACAGGTGGCAGAGGCAGGCTAGTTCCCATGTCAGTGTGACTTTAAAGCCTGTGCATCCCCTTCGCTCCCATTGCATGGCCTAATTCCTTGAAGTCTCACAACCATCTTAATCTCAGGGTCCCTGCCCCACACTTGAAGTCATCCTTAGCTTTCTAATAACCCATTCCCTTCGGATTCCATGTAAACTGTCTTTCTAAGGATTGTGGGGGGATGGGTCACAAATAAGCAAATATGAGAACATGTAACTATTAATAGCAATATAATTCACACCTTGTATCCAGTACTGTTCCTGGTGTCATAAGCTCCTGCAGTGCCTTTCATATGGAAATCTACTTCGAAATAACCACCATAAAAGTTCAAAGCAATGCCAGCTTTGTATACATAATCATCTCATGTAATCCTCACAACAATCCTAGAAAATCCGTAACATCGTCCTCAGTTTATAAAGATAAGCAGCAGCTTATTAAAGAACCTGCCCAAGGTCACACTATAGGTAGTGCAGCAATATGACTCCAGAGCCTCATTTCTATAACGGCATATATTCCTGTGATGGTTATATACTTTTTTTTTTAATACCAAAAAATATTTGACCTGAATTTGTGTATTTGTAGAAATTTTCATATAGAACTGCTTGTATTCTACTCATGCCTCAGTCAGAATTGTATACTTTTAGCCTGTGGCACTTCATTTAATAAGAAGAAAATGTTAATCAGCATACTTAACATTTTCATACATTTTTATTATTTGCACCAGGGAACCTGAAATCTATGTGAAGAAGTAGCTGAACAATACATATTCTCTTCAATAGCTTTGCATCCTAAGAGAATAGGATGTTTGGTGATGGTTAAAATCAAAACTATTTAGGGTCCAACAGTGAGAGAGCTGGTATTCGACTTTTCTACAATCCTAATTTAGGAGCAACTAGAGTATCTTTCAGTTTATTTGCCGTAAAAACAAGTATTTGATACCAGTTTAATGAAATAAGTGAATCACAAAAAGTTATAAAATAAATGGGAAAAGTATAGAGGCAAACAGGTCAATATAGGAATCACCATCTGGTATTCCCCATTCCTCTCAACTTGCTACTTCTTTCAAAGTAAACATACAAATCATTTTGGAAAAAGGGCTATAGGAAGGGAACAGAAAAATGAAAAATATATGATAAAGTATATCTAAAGAATCTATACATTTGTCTTATTTTTTCATCTACATGTGATACTTACTAATTACTTCCTTTATTTTAGAGACAAGCTCAAAACAAACCAGGCAGCAGTGCTTGTGCATCAGCGGACTGAACAGCACAGCATCTAGACTGGTGAGTGGGCAAGCTCCCCCTTTTAACCAACACACTTACCAATCGGCACTTGTTCAGGTTGGCTGAGAGAAACAAATGCTGATGTGTCATCAATCCAAGATATCTGAATGTTACCTGAAGTCGTGAATTAAAAGCAAAGCCAGCATTTAGCCATTTAGGTAGCTATCAGATTCCATTTATATATCTGATCTATTTCAGAACATCCATCAATTTAAAGAGAGATGAGGTGTTAGTTTAAAAGATGATCAAAATCTCAGCACTACAGAGAAATAAAACTTAAATCTATCATAGTAGCTACTACAGTTGAAACTTCAAGAAAGCAGATAAACCAGGAAAACCAGAAGAATCTTCTAAAGTTTGTTTTAAAAACAAACAAAAAAAGATCCTTCTGGATTAAATCCTGAGGCAGTTTATCATTCAACCCAATCTCCTGCCAGGGTTAGAGACTTTTTCCCAATCAAGATCATTAGTAGGGAGTTCCCTGGTGGTCTAGTCGTTAGGATTCGGCACTCTCACTGCTGGGGTCAGGACTGAAAATAAACAAACAAACGAAAACTAATGAAGACTTAAATAAATGAAGGACTATGCCAGGCTCACGTACTAAAGAACCAAAAGTCCATGAACCTGGTATATTTTCAAAAAGATCACAGTAAAAACCAGAGAACATGTGTGTAAGAAATAAGAAAAAGTCAATGCTGATCTCAAGGCCAGGGAAAGAACTCAAATAACGAAAAACAGGTAGGGGATAAAGGACGAGAAGAAGGGGTCAGAGAGAGGAGACCAAGACAGACCAATACAGAAAAGAAAAACACGGAGGGACAGAGAACAGTATAGTGGCACAAAATGACTTTCACACACAGAGACAAGTCCTCTGCAAAGGCGAAACGCAAACAGAACGGAATGCAGGAGAGCGGACAGAGGTGGGAGAGGAGCAGAGGGCCAGGAGCTGGAGAAAACCAGGGGCAAGCAGAGATCTACACACTACCCTCTTCCTGAAAAAACACAGAAGACTGGAATTTTTTTTAAATGGCTAAACATCAGCAAAACTTAGTGATGAAAAAATTTATTATCTATTAAAATTTTTGAAGGCTTTGGAATACTTGAAAATTGCTTTGAGTCTCCTTCACAGGAAAGAACTTTCACTTCCTGCTGCACCTTGGGGTGCCAGGACTTTCTCAATTACAGAAGTCACTACCATTACTTCCTTAGCTCTCTACCCTGTATGTTTTTTTTAGACAAATAGTATTTGGGGGCTTCCCAGGTGGCTCAGGAAAAGAATCCACCTACTAGTGCAGGAGATGTGGATCCCCTGGAGGAGGAAATGGCAACCCACTCCAGTATTCTTGCCTGGGAAATCCCAGGGACAGAGGAGCCTGGTGGGCCACAGTCCATGGGGTTGCAAAGAGCTGCACATGACTTAGTGACTCAACAACAATATTTAACGTTTCTCAAGTAGTTACTCTAGGCCACATACTATTCTGAATGCATTCCATGGATCAGCTCATTTGATCATCCTGACAAGCCCATTAAAGAGGCAGCAGCATCACCATCATCATCTCCAAGGAGGAAACACAGAGAGGTTACCTGTTCAATATCACACAGCTAACCTTTCTTTAATTAAAATGAAAAATATTCTACTCAGAGAATCCTGCTGAATTCAGCCAATTAAAGTTTAAGTAAACAGGGGTAAGAGCAACACAAGATGGGAAACAACATCCAAAGCTTACCAAAGGAATGTACTGTGAAATCTAACTTCATTTAAATTAAAAAGCAGGGCTAGAATTTCAGAAGTCATTTAGACTATCTACAAAGATTAGGATAACTTGCCAGAAATATACTTGCATACACTTACGTGCCTAAAAATTGAGCAACGTTTTGTACTTGTAAAAGCTAATATATGTTTATTTTAAGAAATACTGAAAAGCACAAAGAGGAAGAAAAAAATCCTATCTAAAACATTTAGTGATAAGAGCACGGTGTATCCTTTCAGTTTGATTTCAACAAAAATGATGTTAGTTATACAGGAATTCTACTTTGCATCTGCTTTTTACTCTGAATGCTAAAATATAAACACTTAACAACCTTTTAACAAACTCTTCAACTCTTTATAAAACGGCTACATACTAAGCTGTTGGGGAGACACGTTAACATTCACTAAACATGCCTATTATTGGACATTCAGGTTTTTGCTGCTTCCATTTTAATCACGAATTTCCAGAACAGTTTAAATAGTTTGTTAAAATTAAAAGACACTGCTGAAGACTTACAATCAGAATGGCCTTTATAAACCCTAATCAGAAGACTGTTCAATTTAATCTAATCACCTGACCTGATAAAAAAGGTAACAGAAGAACCTACCTCATACTCAGTCCCCTCAAACACCTGTGTTTGTCTGCTGGACTATTCGATATCAAGCAGCAACTGCCTGCCCTTATGGAACAGGTGTTCTCTTTCCATTTCACCTTAACAATGATTCAGCCTAGACTTCCTCCCTATGGATCATCAGTGAGGGGCTAGAACCCTAACCCTAACCCTAACCCTATTTCCATGGATATAGATGAGTAACAGTGCTCTACTGTGGGATGCTACCAAAAAGTCCTCAGACCATATTGGCATAAGAAAGCAGCATACCAAGCTCCAAAAACTCTCTGAGATGAAAACTTTGCATAGTAATCCTCTTTTATGTCCAAGCTAAAGCCATCTATATACTCTGACCACCTAGACTGTAAGAGGAGCAGGACCCTAAAAGGACATCCATACTTATGCTTGACTTACCAAAGGCACTGAAAAGCTGGTAAAGGTCGCTGGTTTTCCATTCTTTGGGGAATGTCACGTGGAGGACGTGATCACGTTTAGGCTGCACTACAAAACAAATTTTTGATGAAAGGTTGATGGCTGAAAAGTGGACAGCTGACCAGTGGTTCGTCAATGAAACTGAGCCCAGGCTAACTTGGAGAATCATTATGAAAGCCTTGCGATTACTAAATGAGCCCTAATGTCCATGTTTATCTAACTTAAACAAACAAAAAAAAATGCATTGTCCAAACTGAATGGACTGTTTGAACAGACGCAGTCCTGAGTCACAATCTTGTTTTCTAATCCCACACCCACCACTTGACTGTGCAACTCAGAGCAAGAGACCTAACCACTCATGGTTATAAACTGGGGATGACGAGACTCAGCTCACAGAATTGTTGCAAGGATGACAGGTTTGAGCATTAAAACTAATAGGAAGTGCAACACAGTATGTCCTCAAACTTCTACTGCAGTGTTTATTATCATTTTGTATAAAGTGTAATTCCTCTGTTTCTATATGCCTATGGCATATATTAAGGCAATTTACCAAGGCTACAAAAACAGCAATGGAAAAGAACAATCGGAAGTAGCAACAACTACCTCTCAAACAGCATGGCTGTCCGAGGTCTTCAAAGAGAAAAAAAAAACCTAACCACAAAACTTAAATATATACATACTCAAATACTTGGACAATAGAAAATGTACTGTTATTGTCACGGCTAGTACATCTTGAAATCAATTACATACACAATGTATTTATAGAAAATCATGAACTCGGAGTGCTGAGTGAAAATGAAGTAATGATGAGAAGATATATATATTTTTAAATTCAACTCATGTATAAACTGGAAAATGTAAGTAAAGAGATGGGTTAATCAAGGCCCAAAGGTAACATTAACTTAAGCATACTATTCATATCAACCACAAAATCACTGGCTATTTTTAAGTGAATAAAGCTCTTTCTTCAGTAATTCTGTTCCTGTTATCCTTTCCAGACCACACACTTAAATGTGCAGATGCAATGAGAAAATAAAAATTCACTTACAGTCTGGTCCTTCCAAGTTTAGATAGGGGATATCCATGACTCTCATAAGAAACAACCTACCAAAAGAAAAGGAAAATGGATAATGGACTAACTTCTATTTAAAAAAAAAAAAAGCAACTGATATAAACATCTAGAAAATTCTTTCATAGAAGCTCCTTAATTATATTACCTTATGTCTAAAATCATTTTGAAGAGTCTTAAGATCCACTTCACGTCTTTCTCTAGAGCTAAATATTAGTCAGACACGACTGAGCACACTTCTTGAGTCTAAAGTATTTATTATAAATAGAAAACAAAAACTGGTATCCCCAACACATACAACAGTGGCACTCAGGAGTTACTCAATAAATATTAGCTAAATGGATAAAATTAGTCATCAAAGAGTCAAAACGAAGTCCTCTGCTGAACTGCCCTGTTAGTCCAGAGAAACTGAGAGAAAACGAGTCCTACAGCATGCCGACCATCTTAACCCCCTTGAACAACAGTCCCCACAAATTGTAAAAGGTATCCCTACGGACCGGTGTTTTGTGAGCTAGGAATGTGTCACCCGTTTCTTTTCTTCTTTTTTTAAACTGAAATGCCGTCATTGGATGAGTACTAATTTTACTGGGTGAACTTTCATTACTCCCATCTAAAACATATTAAAAGCATGAAGCAAAATAATCCTTGGTAAAAACAAACAAACAAAAAACCTATCACACTGATAGAAACCATAGCAGTCATTTATGTCTACTTTTAAAATGGATACAAAGGCACTTTTTAAAAGAGTGCTTCTAAATTACAGCTCTCCATAATGCCATTCAATTTGCTTTTATTTGCGAGATTGTGGGCAAAATATCAGGCATTCTGTTGTCTGTAAGATGATTTTAATGAGTTTTATTTAGATAACGGCATATTGTGCATTTCTGGTAGGGACTGCATTATACAGCAAATTAAAAAGGCAATCCAATTGCCCAACAAGCAATTAGTTTGGCTTCACTGACCTGCAATTAAGGCACATTATTACCCGGCATTCAAAAGCCAGGCAGGGCATGATCCAGTTTACAAATGGAACCATCAGCATGAATACTACTGTTCTGTGAACGCCAGAAAAAACAAAGTCCTGGTACTCTGCGGTTTGAGGACTTGTTGCCTAGCCTACAATTTAATAAACCAAATCCTATGGCTAAGAAACCAAATTTATTTTTAGTTCACTAATTTAGGCTCAAGTGTACTATTCTGGATCTGGTAGCTGGTTCACCCAGTTTAATCGATACCGCCTGCAATGCCAGAAAACAATGAGACATATAAAAGCATAGATTCCCTTCGAAAGTGGTTGCTATTACTACTGACAACCAGAAACTGATGAGTTAGTCCTGGGTTAGAAGGATCAATATTTTTATGGTTCACATAATTCTCAATTCTCCATTTAGTAAATTGAGAGATGGCTCCCAACTCTAAACCAAAAAAAAAAAAAAAACCCAAAACAACTTTCAGTAAAAGTTGAAGAAACATATCAACTACTAAAAAAATAAATTGTGTACCCAAATTTCAACAGAAGAATAAAAACTGAATCAACAAGATGTTCACTGCTATACCTTCAAAGGCATCAGTAATCAAAATCAACCTCCAGATTCAACAACATGTATGGCTGGGTAAATTACAGTTCATCATTCCAACAGAATTAATTTCAAGATAACTTTCAAAAAATTCAAAACATCAGTAACTTGCAGGACAATTTTTAATTTTTAAAAAAAAGCACAAAATTTTATACTATTGTGACAGCTTTGTAAGACACCCAATATCATTAAACCAAAAATAAAAAATACTCCCCACTCCCTGTGCTGAAAAAAAAACAGCCAATGGTTTTGGGAAACTGAGTTTTGTTCTTCAAAAATCCTTTTGTGATTATTTTTTAAACTTAAAAAAGAAAACAGAGGCTACCACATCTGAGAGCCTCAGGGATAATAACTAGAGATTTTCTTAGAGAAAGTTCAACTGAAAACACCAGTAGAATCAATCCTGTATATCTTGTGCACTACCCCACCTGCTGTGGGGAGACAAATATAAAGTAAAATCACAAGTTTGAGTGTGCAGCTGCTTTATTTCTTTTAAAAATCTATTGTCCTATAAAGACAAACAAGGATGACATTTAAAAAGCAGACTTCCCCAGTTCTCTTGCCATGTAAATATATATTTTCTTAATTTTAAAGATACATTTTGTCAAGCATTACACTAGCTCTTTGTCCTTTAATATTTCATCTCGCTTATAAGTTGTCATTTCTGTTTAAACTCAGTAAAAATTTATTCTCAGCAGAAACAAAAGATTTTTTTTAAGTTAGTTAATCCTACACTACCTTGTTTGCTTACTCAATACTTTAACTAAATAGAAACCCCTTCCAAATGAATTATATTTATAGCCCTTCTCACTCATCCCTCCACCTTCATGTTTGGGCTTTACAGAGAAGCAAATCACCCCTAACCCTGGAAGAACACGCAAACCAATTCTGTGTGTGACTTGGCTGACTGTACCCCATGCAACTGGGAAACCGATTCTAAAACTGGAGCTGAGTGTCTGTGGAACAGACCCAAAGTCAACTCGCCGAGGGCCTCCCTCTCCTTTTAGGCCAGACGGTTTGCAGGCCACTGCTCTGGAAGCATCCCCGCCTGCCCTTTTGACGGAAAATTAAAACATTTCATTGCATGCACGCCTCATACTGACTGGCTGTCAGATGGCCTACACTGACACCCTGGGATGATCTGATAAAATACCTCATGTTTGGCTCATCTGACCAAACAGTTTTCATTTTAACGTATGAGAAATGCACTAGGCGAGCAGAAATACTGACAAGCACATGAAAGGATGCTCCTTCCCTGTGAATTGTATTGAAGAACAGTCTCTCCCAGAAGGCTTTTCATCTGTAGATATTGGAAACACACTCGGACCATCGCTTGCAGGAAATGTTATTTTTATTTCAGTGAAGATTCAGGGCGGCTATAATTTGGTAGAGACACACAAGACTGTGTGGGGCCCTGGCCACGTTCCTGCAAGCTTCCTGATGAAACACTATTTTTGCACTTATTCTCTGAAGGACTGACAATGATTCTGTCAAAGACTAAAATTAAAGTTCCCATCTAATACAAGGGCCAATCGTACATTGGGATTCTATCCCAGTACACTACATGACTCATGTTCACATTCTAGATGCTATAAAATAAAGTCTACCCTTTTGGGCATCTGTCAGTTTTCTAATGTTCTATGATGACACTGGCGATGTTGTTTAGCGTGGCTTTCAAACATCTAGACAGATCCAAGGGTGGAGCACACCAAACTCTGGGGTCATTCACTCAGCAGACTGGGTGACTTCAGCTCAGCCTCTTAACAAGCTACACAGAATAGGCTGTGGACAATGCCTTTGTGTCCAAAACAGCCACCCAGCTCAGCTGCCCGTATGCTGCATGGCACTCATGGAAAGTCGTCTGCTGACATTCTTTTCTGACCATGGCGGTATGACACTGTGGCCTAGACTATGTTAGAAGGCTTGTAGTCATAGCAGAATTTCATTTCAGACATAAGGCTTCTTAGAAGCCTAGAACCTTGAGCACTTAACAAAATGTGTTTCCCCAGACAGGCATCTTGATAGGAATGCAAATTCCTGGGCCCCACCCACCTAAGTCCTACTGACGCAGAACCTGGGAACTGAAAGTCACTGGGTTCACACAAAAAAAGTATGTTTAAGACTGTGTTAATTTCCACAAATGGTGATTCACTGATCAGCTGGGTAATAATGACTTGTGTCAACTTCTCCAAAAAGGTATTAGTCTTAACGATTTGTTTGCAGTAAGTTATTTTGACTTAAGAGAAACACAAAACTACCACAACAAACGTCAAGGACTACCTCAACATCCAGGCAGTGATAACATAGGCTTCCACCATTCCCTGAAACCAGGACGTCAAGGACTACCTCAACATCCAGGCAGTGATAACATAGGCTTCCACCATTCCCTGAAACCAGGAGATCAACTGTGGCAAACAGCTGAGTCCTCTGCAGGAGGTCAACTGGGGGAAACAACTGCTGACCACTGTTTTCCTCATTTTGAAGAAGAAAGTAAAAAAAAGATGGCATAAACTACTCTCTTGGCAACTCACTGGCCAAAGTCCAACCCTTTCTATGACTTGGCAACAAAGCAGCCCCTCCGGCATCACAAGCTTTAGCCACAAATACGGCCCCCAAGGCTGGTACACAGACACACACACAGACTCTCCAAACTTGTCAAAATTCTCCGACCTTACCAACAAGCTTCAGACCCAGATTCTGGCAAGCACAAGACACAGTTAGCAGCTCAAAAGAGGTACACTAAGGTCCAAGGATATTCTTTGATGACACAAGAGCTTGTCTTGGACTGTGGCTTATCTGAATCATTTGCAGTTGTCCAATGTGAAAATGGATGGCAAACAGTGCTGGTATTAACCTGCTTTATGCAGCTGTGCTCAAGAAAACATAAAGGGCAAAGGTGACATTCAAAAATGCAGACAGGAAGTCCTGAAGGTGACTTAGGAATATTTTGCACAGAGGCGCAAACCTCTGGGAACCAAAAAGATCATTACGGTTCATTAAAATTCCGCATGACCAAGTCTACAATGTAAAGCCAATAACTCTATTCAGAAATGAAAGAAAATATTTCGTTTTGCTCCTGCAGCAGCATGGTTTCCACTGCTGCTAAGTGATGGCAGAAAAAGACAGTGGATCAATGACCTACACTCGGGGCCACTCAAAGAAGCAATTGGCAGGACTTCCCTGGTAGTCCAGTGTCTAAGACTCTGCACTCCCAGTGCAGGGGGGCCCTGGGTTCAATTCCTGGTCAGGGAACTAGATCCCACATGCTGCAACTCATGATCCCACAGGAGTTCACATGCCTCAACTAAGGATCCCGCATGCCGCAATGAAGACCCAGCAAAGCCAAATAAATACATTTAAAAGAAAAAAAAAAAAAAAGACAACTGGCAAAAAACCAGTAATACCCAGCACAGGGCAGTGGGTGTGCAGCTGACAGAAGGCCAGACACACGGGTTAGGTTGTAAGTGGACCACGATGCTCACCAGACCCGCCACTGAAGACCAGCAATGCCACGCTGCTAACCACTGGTGTTAACGTCTTTTGAAAAATCCTTTATTGAATTTTTTTAAGTTACCAAATTATATAACAGTACAATCTCAATTAATACATGAAATACAGATAGAAAACACATTAGCAGGAAATACACCAAATGACAGTTTTGTTTTATTTTGGCTGGTGGAATTACGAGTGGGTAATTTGTGCTTCAATCAGGATAAGAATATATTACTTTTTAAAAGGACAAGGTTCCTGACTAAAATAAGTGTTTGTTACGGCACACTCAGCCTCCTCTGATCCTCTGGTGTCTGGGGGACAGGCACCAGGTCCTATCACACAGGGAACGAGGAAGCAGCTTTTTCCTGCTCCAGTGGCTCACCCTTGGCCATCATGGGAGCAGAGACAGATTCAGACCCAAAGTTTCCCCATTACTAGTCTTACACTAAAGGCCTCGCCTTCTCTCTGCCAGGTACCCCCTCACGTGCATGTGAGCTAAATCACTTCAGTCGTGTCCAACTGTGCAATCCCGCCAGGCTCCTCTGTCTGTGGAATTCTCCAGACAAGAATATTGGAGCGACTTGCCATTTCTTCCTCTGGGGGATCTTCCTGACCCAGGGACTGAACCCACATCTCATACCT
Organism: Bos taurus; assembly: GCF_002263795.3. NCBI lineage: Eukaryota > Metazoa > Chordata > Mammalia > Artiodactyla > Bovidae > Bos > Bos taurus. Next base: position 13,488,819 of record NC_037352.1, read on the forward strand.
CTCCTGCACTGGCAGGCGGGCGGGTTCTTTGCCACTGGTGCCACCTGGGAAGCCCATACCCCCTCACATCGGGCTTTTAACCTGAGCTCCTCCCACAGCCTCACGTGAAACAGTGAGCCTCAGTCCCCGCAGGAGCCTCTAAGGGACAAATGAGGACGCACGTCCTGAATCACCTCTAGTGCAAGAACTCGAGATGTAAGATCTCAGACATAGGCTTTTGTTGGTATTTTTTGGCAATGCTCTAAGGGCTAATTAAATTATAGCTTCGTGCAATGGGGCAGAGTCCAGATATAAGAAATGAGGTTGCTTTCTGAGAAGAGCTTTGGGTGGACTGAGGAAGGCAACCAGGATGAAGGAGCAGAGAAGGCAGCCACGCTGCTACAGGTCAAAGGACAACCTTTCCACGTCTGCAGTGCAGAAGCAGCTGCTACCCAGGCCTCGGGCCTCGAGGTCACACCCGACCCCACACACCATGATCACCATCAGGAAAACCCTGTGAATCCGCGCATCTTAGGGGTGAGTGAGATAATGAGGTATCTGAATACAAGAGCTTTATTTTCTGTAAGGTCAGATCTGTACACATACACACAAGCCTGAATGATATAGAAGGATTTCTGATGTTACAGCCTGTCTTCATAAAAGAGGATAGTGCTTACTCTGGTTCTGCCTGAACAAAAGGAAAACCCTCCAGCCCCCAAACTTTTCATTCTTCCACCTAGAAACTCAGTATTTCATTTAAAGAGTAAACATGTGCATTTGTTCAAGACCACACGTCTCTTCCTAAAAAGCTTTACCTCAAAGAACAGATTTCCAAGCAAAACTGCACTCCTCTTATGCCACTGCAGACCGGAATACGGAGATGGCGAGTACAATCTCATCTCAACACGATTTGAGTGGTGAATTAATTTGCACCTAACTCCAAGTCCCAAGCCTTCCAGAGGAAAACTGAAACCTTTAACGACTGCCAGCTCTACTGTTCTTGCAAATGGTCTTGGTATTTCCTTCAGGGCACAGCAGTAAAAAGTACTTCATGAGAACCGTGTATGCAAGGGCTCATCATTATACATATTTATGCGCCATAAAAAACTAATTTTATCATCCAGGGTAGGAAGCATGCAGACATTGCTCACAAAATAAGCTCGTTTATTTTGCTCACTAAAGCTCTTGTGTAAAATGAGAGGGCAACCACTGGGTAGAGGAGTCACTGCAGCACCAGCTATTTTCATTTCACTCGGGGCGGGGGAGAGGGGTGCACATGCAATTTCCAGTCCAGTCACTTGATGTCTTGACAAATAGAGCATTACCCGACATTTGTCCCAAAGCCAACTCATTTTCCTTCTCAGAGATGTAACGCAAGAAACAAGCGGGGTGCGGGGAAGAAAGGCAAAAGGAAAGAAAGTCAGCAGCTCATTTAAACAGTCTCCATCAAATGAACCATATCAAATTACATCAAATAAAAGTGTTAAACTAAACATTGTACAAAGGCAACGTCTGCTGGACCTATAAAACAGCAGACTGTAACATGTCAGAGGAAACTGGTCGCACGTGATCCGGTGGTCCAAGTCAACATCTTTTAGCATCACTGCTCAAGCCAAACACGCAGAGAAAGAAATCTTTCAGTGACACTAGCATTGTCTCGGAGAAGGTAATGGCACCCCACTCCAGTACTCTTGCCTGGAAAATCCTATGGGCAGAGGAGCCTGGTAGGCTGCAGTCCACGGGGTCGCTAAGAGTCGGACATGACTGAGCGACTTCACTTTACTTTTCACTTGCATGCATTGGAGAAGGAAATGGCAACCCACTCCAGAGTTCTTCCCTGGAGAATCCCAGGGACGGGGGAGCCTGGTGGGCTGCCGTCTATGGGGTTGCACAGAGTCGGACACGACGAAGTGACTTAGCAGCAGCAGCAGCAGCAGCACTGTCTCTTAAGAGAACGTCCTACTAACTGTCAAGCTGTCTCTTTTAGAGACTGATGCTCTGGAGGAAGAATCCTACCCCCAGCTGAGGACAGACCTGGGTTATCCCAGACTCGACTGTTTCTGGGGCCCGCAGCAGATGGTCTCAGCTTGCAAATGAGAGACCTTATTACCTACCTCTTCAGGGATGCTGTCAGAGAAGGAAATGGCACCCCACTCCAGTACTCTTGCCTGGAAAATCCCATGGACGGAGGAGCCTGATAGGCTGCAGTCCATGGGGTCACTGAGAGTTGGACACGACTCAGTGACTTCACTTTCACTTTTCACTTTCATGCATTGGAGAAGGAAATGGCAACCCACTCCAGCATTCTTGCCTGGAGAATCCCAGGGTCGGGGAAGCCTGCTGGGCTGCCGTCTACGGGGTCGCACAGAGTCGGACATAACTGAAGTGACTTAGCAGCAGGGATGCTGTCAGAAATTATAGTCACTATGGGTGAAATACTCTGTACCATGGAAGATGTTCAGTGGAGAAGATACTTGGCAGCTAGTCTAAATTCCCTCGTGGCTCAGCCGGTAAGGAGTCTGCCTGCAATGCAGGAGACCTGGGTTTGATCCCTGGGTCAGGAAGATCCCCTGGAGAAGGAAATGGCAACCCACTCCAGTATTCTTGCCTGAAAAATCCCACGGACAGAAGAGCCTGGCGGGCTACAGCTCATGGAGTTGCAAAGAGTCGGACACGACTAAGCGACTTCACTTCTCTTCACTTCATCTCTTCTAAATTTCTTAGGGTATCCTGCTAACCTCTGACTCATATAAATCAACTGTGAAACAGTCTTGGAAGTAACTATGACCTACTTGCTTACAGCCAGGGCCAAAGCAAGGCAAGGACTATCTAAATTGAATACTGACTTTACTACCAACATGCCTATAAATGGGCCTCCAAAAAGATAGGTCCACATCCTAATTCCCAGAACCTCTGAATGCTGTCTTCTTTGAAAAAAGGATCTTAGCAGATGGAACTAGAAATTAGGTTAAGGACCTTACATGAGGACATATCCCGAACTATCCAAGTGAACCCTAAATACCATCACAACTGTCCTTACAAAAGAAAGAGAGAGACGGGATACACACAGAGGGGAGGCAGAGACCGGAGTGACACGGTGACAAGCCAAGGAGTGCCAGCATCGCCAGGCGCTAGAGAGGCAAGGAACAGATCCTTCCCAGAGCCTGTAGAAGGAGCACAGCCACAGCTATACCTTATTTCAAACTTCTGGCCTCCAGAACTGTCAAAGAATAAATGTCTGTTGTTTTAGGTCACCTGCCAAGCTTGGGGAGATTCAAATAGGAATCACAGGAAACTAAGATGATATCCTGCTAAGAAGGAGGCAGGCTGCTTAAACATATACCCAGGGACTGATCTTTTCTAACCTCTACAAATTGTAATGATAAACAAGTTATTAAGCTAGAGAGACACATACTTTAAAGTAACCAGAGCCAATCCAAGGCTAGAACAGGCCCACATGTAGACAGCTCTTGGGGGCCCGCAGGGCTAGCACACCACGTAGAGGTATGTGGCATGGCCTATGCCCACATCAAAAGTGGCCTTCTGATAAAGCCATAGCAGCAGCTTGCCGGATAAATCTTTGGGAAAACAAGGTTGCAAGGCAGAAATTAGATAAGGCAGTATCAGTTTGAGGCAAGCACCCCTTGCCTGGAGAACTCAACAACTGGTTTGGAAACAAGCACTAGTTTCTAGTCTTAAGAAGCCCCACACTCAAGGCTATTTTCATGTGCTCGAGACTCACCTTGTCTTTCACCTCTATGAAAACCAGGGTGCTCACTTTCGGGGCAATCAAACCAAGCCGACGCTGATTTGGGAAACCCAGGGTATTGTTTCAATTGATTAAGATCTCACTGGAGCAATGAGTTGCTCAAGAAGAAACAGCTCACAAAAGGACAAATTCGTAGACAGAAAAGCAGGTGAGAGGTTTACCTGGGGCTGAGGGGAGCAGGGGGATGGGGAATTACTGCCTAATGACCACAGAGTTTGTTTGGGGTGAGGAAAAAGTTCTGGAACAGATAGTGTTGGCAGCTGTGCAACACTGTGGATGTACTTACTGCCACTGAATTATACGCTTAAAAATCGTTAAAACGGCAAATTGTATGTTACATATAGTTTACCATAATTTTTTAAAAAATGCATAATGTCATATACCCCAAACCACTGAATTGTACACTTTAAATGGGTGATTTGCATGGCGTGCAAATTTATATCCCAATAAAGCTGGTAAAAAAAACAAAAAGAAACCACTTTCAAAAGGTCACTTAGTAAATGCTACTTCTTTACTTTCCTCTCCCAGTAAAAACCTACAACTAGAAATGCTGCCCAGCCCAAAGACTGAGATATGACCATATGCCTCAAAGGGGGAAATACAAAGCAAAAAAGACTTACATGCAAATCTTCTTGAGCACCAATGAGTTACAAGCACGCTTTATCCTCCTCTCCCTCTTTTTTCTGATCAAGGCTCATAACTGAATACAAAGCCCACCTTATAGGAGGCCTACAGTACTAAAGATATGATTATACAGTATTTTCTTTAAAAACAAAAAACTCTCCATTTGTTCCCAGCATTTGGTCAACAGAAGCACATCTTCAAAGTATAAATGTCCGCAAAGCAGTGACAAGCTGACTGAGGCCTACGATATGTCAGGCACTGTGCATTTTACATACATTCTCCCATGTCACTCTGATGGCAACCCTATCCAGTGGGTACCATCGTTCTCAACTACAGATGAGGAAGCTGAGCTTAACTTGCTCAAGCGGGTCCAGGTGTAGGGGGCGGGGCTGGGATTCAAATCCAGGTACCCGATCCCGGAGACCACAACTGCTCTCTATTACACAGTACCCTGAAGTGAAGCAGTTCTACCAGAGAAATTAACCAAGTGATTTTAACACGTGAAACGCATATGGAAACCCATTATGTTGAGCGCTGTGACACTCACAGGTAGGCCTTCCCAACAGCACAAACTGTGTTGCACCTCTCGTTTATGTTGTAAAGCTGGACAGCTCTTGGGGAAATTACTCTAACACTTAAAACAATGGAATGGCTTCCTGGTGGCTCAGTGGTAAAGAATCCACCTGCCAATGCAGAAGATGAGGGTTTCATCCCTGATCTGGGAAGATCCCACATGCCACAGAGCAACTGAACCCACGCATCACAACTACTGAGCCTGTGCTTGAGAGCCTGGGAACCACCAACTACTGAGCCCACAGGCCACAGCTACTAAGTCTGAGCACCCTAGAGCCCAGGCTCCGCAACAAGAGAAGCCACTGCAATGAGAAGCCTGAGCACTGCAACTAGAGTAGCCCCCACACAGCACAACTAGAAAAAGCCAGAGCAGGAACAAAGACTCAGCACAGCTAAAAATAAACAAATTAAATTATTTTTTAAAAAAAGAACCACAATGGACTTAATTGATACCCAAGCTTAACAGGATCTCAGTAAAGACATATTGGCTGCATCCCCCAAGATGCTAAAACCTGACAGCAATTGCTAGGAGGCTTCCCATGTGGCACATTAGTAAAGACCCACCTGCCAAAGCAGGAGATGCAAGAGATTTGGGTTTGATCTCTGAGTCAGGAAGATCCACTGGAGGAGGAATTGACAACCTCCTCCAGTATTCTTGCCTGGAAACTTCCATGGGCAGAGGAGCCTGATGGGCTACAGTCAATGGGATGACAAGAGTTGGACACTCTGTCTGAGCGACTGAGCACACACAGACAGACTGGCCTTGCCTTCGTGTTGCTCCAGCAACTTTTACTCCTCTGTATGAGAAGGGGCAGGCAGGACAGGAGAAGGTAAGCTGAGGGCTGCCCTGCAGGGGCACAAGTACTGCTCTCATGAAAGACAAGCAGGGTCTGCACTTTAGGACCCGTGGGTCACCCAGTGAACGACATGGTTCAACATGAAGCATGGCTGTTGGTAACCTAGACAATAAGTGTGGCTCACGTCCAGCACCAGCGAAAGGAGGTTCCGCACAGATCTGAAGTATTTTGTTTTTCTACAACCCTTCAGTTTAAAAAATCTCTCTGATGTTAAAGGTGAAGCACAGGCATATTAGCAGAAAGAACTTACTGCCCGCACATGATTGCTCTCCATGGAGGAAAAGGGAGAAGACATCAGTGTGCTTTATCTCAGGGGCCGTAATCATTCCTCCCACTCGCCACTTTTCACTGCTTTGTGTACCTACACAACCTTCCATAAATTGCTGGATTCATCTGCATAACAAAACTTTCTAAAATGTTTCAAATCAAAGCAATCTTGCTTCTATTATGTACCAATCTGACATACTTCATTCTCCTCTGATTTTTCTTAAGCAAACACTAAAAGGTGTACAGGGAAAGTGGATGTTTCACATTTGCTCCAGTTTTAAATCGGCACTTCAATCCATTTTCTTCTCTATCATGAAACTAAAAACATAAAAACTCATGCTGCTACGATATCGACTGTTTTGAATTCCCCAGCATGTCAAATTCTCTTGTACTTCAGGAAAGGAAAATAATAGACCCTGGCCACCTACTAAGTCTGAGGAACTATCAAAGTCCTTTTGCATCTCATATGACTTTTATAACTTACATAGGAGGGGGATAGTTCCAGTCCTGTTTTCACAGAGGAGGAAATGAACTGTCTTATCTTCAGCTTAGATGGAACACATGGCCCTGTCATCCTAGGAAGACTCCTGTTGAAATTCAGAACGCTGTGGGACTTCCTTGGTGGTCCAGTGGTTAAGAATCTGCCTTTCAATGCAGGCAGTGTGGGTTCAATCCCTGGTCCAGGGGCTAAGATCCCACATGCCTCATCACCAAGAAGCCAGAACATAAACAACAAAATTCAATAGAGACTTTTAAAAAAATTCAGAACACTTGTGTCAAGCATGACGCAGCTGTCCTATATAGTAAAGTGCAGGCACTTCTTCCTTTTTAATCCCACTACTTAGAGATTGGCCAAAATAAGATACGTGCTCATTTCCTTCCTCCTTCTAAGAACTGAGGAAAATCGAAAATAACCTTTCCCCAAAACCCTTCATAAAAGGTTATCTATTAATACAAGAGAGCTCAAGGGGTCTTGCAGAAACAGATGGCTGTTAATAAAACATAACACTAAAGTCTGATCATGTGCTTTCTGTCGTGCAATAAAAAGAATAAGCAGAGAGTATTTTTAGCTCCTTCCGGGCCTAAAAGGATTTGGCCAAAAGATCTTCTGTAAGTCCGGTTTTCTATGCATTGATGAAAACTGACCAAGGTCATAAAAGAAGGCAAACCAATTCCTGTGCAGAGAGCCCACAACACAGAGGAAGAGCACGCTGCACACAGCCAGTCATTAGCAGTGGTCTCAGCCCGATTTCCATCATTCAGCAACATTAGGACTTTCATTCTGAGTCCAAAAAGGAAGGGAGAAACATGCAAGGTGCCCAGGATAGGAAAGAGACAAGTGGTACCTTGCAAAGTCCTACTGGGACATTTCCCTGGACAAACTGGGCTTAGAAAGTGCCCTGTACTACACTCCATTTCTGCAATCTGCTCAAGCACCAACTGTCTTGGGATCTTCTCAATAGCAGACTCGGTAAAGCTTCCCCAAAAGAAACACCTAACACAGTCAGATGCTAATTTAAAATAATGCAGAAATACTGGGTTTATCTTCACTCAAGGTTTACTTTTTAAACATAAATCTTGTGAGAGCACAGCAAAATATTATTTGCACGTGTAAGTCATCTCATGTCCACCCAAATTGGTATTAGGGCTATGCGTGTTTGGTTAAGCTTACATTGAGAAAAGCCAGGTGCCAAAAAGAAGGCTGTGCGCCAAAGAATTGATGCTTTCAAACTGTGGTGCTGGATAAGACTCTTGAGAGTTCCTTGGATGGCAAGGAGATCAAACCAGTCAACCCTAAAGGAAATCAACCCTGAATACTCATTGGAAGGACTGAAGCTAAAGCTGAAGCTCCAATACTTTGGTCACTTGATGCAAAAAGCTGACTCATTGGAAAACACTAATCCTGGGAAAGACTGAGGGCAGGAGGAAAAGAGGGTGACAGAGGATGAAATGGTTGGATGGCATCACCGACTCAGTGGACACAAGTTTGAGCAAACTCTGGGACATAACAAAGGACAGGAAAGCCAGGCATGCTGTGCTCCATGGGGTTGCAAACAGCCCAACACAACTTAGTGACTGAACAACAACAAAAACAAATAAACCCTCAGAAAAATTTAGAGTCTTCTAAAATCAACCGGTTGAGATAATACTGATAGCAATTGTTGGATGTCTTTTTACAAGAGCAATCTTGAAGAAAAGTAACAAAATCAAGGTTTAGTATCATAAATGAAACTTGCATTTAAGTAAGAATGAGGTCAATCCCAGGTGGTGCAGTGGTAATGAACGCACATGCCGATGCAGGAGATGCGTGTTTGACCCCTGGGTCGGGAAGATCCACTGGAGGAGAAAATGGAACCCCACTCTAGTATTCTTGCCTGGGAAATCCTATAGACAGAGAAGCCTGGTGGGCTACAGCCGAAGGGGCCACAAAGAGTTGGACACGTCTGAGCAACTGAACATGCACCACTTACAACATCAAGCAACCGATTTTCCCATTTTCTTCACGGGTTCAGAATGGGCGGCTGTACTTAACCAAACTAGTCCGATATAGAATAAAAATAGTCCTTATTTTGCACTTTAAATCCTGCTAGAATATTTTTTCCCTTCAAAGACAAAGAAACAATTCTTCCTTCACAGATAGGGAAAAATAGAGAAAAAAATCAAACTGGGCAAGAATTTTCAGTGCAATATCACAGGAGGATTCCTAAACCTCAACTATTTTTGGTATGCATCTAGGTTTTAGCAAAAAAATAATCTGAATGGACACCAGCCCCATTTAAAAGTGAAGTTATGTGTTTACTGCCCAGTTCTTCTGAGTAATATCTTCGCACATAATTAGCAATACTAAATTGATTTAGAAATATATAAAGTCTTATTTAAACTTTTAAAGGGCTTCCCTTGTGGCTCAGCTGGTAAAGAATCCTTCTGCAACGCAGGAGACCTGGGTTCGATCCTTAGGTTAGGAAGATCCCCTGGAGAAGGGAACACCTACCCACTCCAGTATTCTGATCTGGAGAATTTCATGGACTCTATAGTCCATGGGGTCACAAAGAGTTGGACACAACTGAGCAACTTTCACTTCACTTAAACTTAGAAACCAAAGCCTACTTTGACTGCTCTTCATTTTGGCCACACAGATGACTGATAAACAAGAGACAGCCTCTATCCACCCCCATTTGCAACCATCACCTGACTTTATTTGGAGCTGATTTTAGTGCAGAAGCAGGATTGTTGTTTTAAATATTTAAATGTCAGTAAACATCTCCCCAGTTGCAAAATACTGCTGAATGACAAACTTAACATCACATGCGTAAAAATGCCAGAAAGGCCACAATCCATATGCATTTAGTGTCACTCACAGGTTCCACGGTTGATGCCATAAGAGGTCCAAAGATTTACAAAGATAAACACTTTCCCCAATGTAGAGTTAAGGGGTTAGAAAATCCCATTTTGAACTGGATAGATAGCAAGAACTCATTTTCCATGGTGGCAGAATTCATTTTCCATGCAGAAAAATTCAACTTAATTTTCAATATACACTACATTGTTACCCAGTCCTCTTTGAAAGATTTTTTTTTTTGACGTGAAAAATGTTTTTGAAAAGTCAAACACATTTACCTCTGAACTTCCACAGAAAAGAACAAAGAGTTAAAAAGGAAGAAGCCACAGGATGACAGAATTCACTAACTCAGACACACAGATTCCAAGCCTATAGGAATCCAGATGTTTGGAATTAACTTCTGACTGCAGCATGGCACCTATGAACAAGCACTGTGATACCAGAATTTATACAGACTCTGGAGGAGACAGCATTCTTACTCAGGAGAGCACTGATAGAAATGTAAAACGCCACATGTAAGGAAATGATGTCACCAAGTCGACCCTGAAATGGCTCTCGCAGAAGTGGTGAGTGATGTGGGCTCCCACTTCTATCTGGCTCACCTAAACCTCCCAGAACCAGCCCTGCGAAGAGCACTGGGGTAGAGACGAAGGCTTGGGGCCCTGGCACAAAGCCATGCTGTGGCCAGCTTGATGATTACATTCACAACTTTAGTCTCAACTGTGCCAAGAAAGCACCAGCCTCACTTTGAAGTAACAATCTAGAGATTCTTTGGAAATGCTCTGAAAGTAGACGTTTCCCTGCAATCACACTGACTTCCTCCAATGGTGAAGGTGCAACTTCACCGGATCCATTCAGATGAGAGCTCGGGATGCAATGACCATCAAAACTGCTCCACAGGTTATCTCAGAAGTCATCTGTGTAACCAACATCTTCTCAGAAAGGACATTATTTAATTAGGTAATAATGCACGCATGAATAATCTCACTCGTAAAGCCTGTTGGGGTTAAGTTAGGTCTGACTGTGTACACAGACACATACACAGAGACTCCCTCGTGGGTCATTTAAATTCTGAAGCCACCCGTCCTTTGTCTTAAAAGAGATGTGCTACCTTTCATAATGTTGTCTTTCTTTTTTTTCTAGCAAATATTGAATACATTCTTTTCTAAAAGGTCAATTTCTATTTTTCAAAAAGCATCTGAGTCACCAGCGATGAGAAATGTCTTATCTAAAAATGCCAAGAGCTCCCAGTCACCCCTCACTGACATCCCAGATACTGGGCTCGTCCACCAGCAGAGGATGCTGGGGCACTGGGACTCTGATTACTTACTTGTTAAAAAAAGGTTCGATGAGTTTTGATCTGGCAGACACATGACTCTTTGGAGGACTAAGAAAAGAACCTAATGAAGAAAAGAAGCAGAATATCACATACAGTCAAGGAAAAACAAAGCCTGAAAAAAATACCCTGAAATCAACAGTATGGTTCTGCAAGGGTAAAATAAGTGTTCATGTGGACCAAGCACCACAGCCCCAGGTAAGCGGCTGATGGTTCTTCCTGCGCACTCCCCATCCCCCCTCCCAACCCCCTCCCCCTCCTCCCTCAAAACCCTCCCACTTCCTACTGGGTGAGTGGATCCCAGGGAAAGGGTAGACAGGGAAGATCCCCTCTGGACCATGTGTGTTGACAGAGACAGGTACAGTGTGTACCTAGGTAGTTGGCCATGGAGATGAAACACAGTCCTGTGATATAAGCATCATAGCCTGCCTCGTGGAGCTGTTCAGAAGCCGTGTCATAACTTGGAAAGCCTTCTGCACTTTCTAAAGAGAAAAAAGAAAACATAGTCTTCCCAAGGTCGTCACAAATTATGAAGACTGGTAAGCATGCTGCCCTGCCAAATCCAGATGTCTGTGCGGCAGAAACACCCTAAATAAGCAAAAAGAAAGCTATCTCCTTAATTCTCTCCACACGAGATCTTGAGATAAGAGAGTCACTGAAAATGAGGGCTTTGGTCTAGACTAGAGAAGTATCTCGGTTACGTTATCAAAGACTCAGCCACACGCCTCCCAACTGCATGCTGTAGGATGCTATTTACAACCATGCATAACTCACTCCTGTGACCATGACTCCTCCTCTGACTGGGATGCAAGGGGTATTTCAGAGCAGTGGTCCCCAATCTTTTTGGCACCAGGGACCAGTTTCGTGAAAGACAAATTTTCCACGGGGGCGGAGGTGGTCTGGGGATGATTCAGGCATATTACGTTTATTGTGCACTTTATTTCTATTATTATTAAATCAGCTCCACCCCAGGTCATCAGGCATTAGACCCCGGAGGCTGGGGACCTCAGAGCAACGGCTAAGAGCATGGCCCCCGGCGTCCACTGTCTGAGTTTGAATCTTTGCTCCATCACTTAGCTGCTATGTGATCTTGAGCACGTTGCCCGCTCTGGGCCTCCACCATGGTAGCAGGGCGATGACAATCAGAGCTCCCTCGTTAGGCTTTTGGAGGATCAAATGAGCTCAAGTAAGTAAAGCTCTCATGCCACGTTTGGTACGTGGTAAACACTCTGTAACTGTTATCTGACAATACTCCAGCTCACCCTCCCCAAAAGCCAAAGACTCCCATCAAGGTTGGCAGCTCAAGTCAACAGTGTCCTTCACTATGTCTCCGAGCTCACAGATATAAAAATGGAAAGCACAAACAAGTCCAAAAACAGATCAGAATTTGCTGTAACGCTGCCCTTGCAACATGGCACCTCTTCATGGGAGAAACCGTTTTATGACATGCCTCTCTGGTCACAGCGATATGCACAGATTCTGAGAGAATGAGCTTTACTGAACCTGCTTTAGACTAAACTCTCCTTACTGGAATATTATATGGAAATAACGGGATAAAACTGTAACTCATAAATAGTTCTTTCCTAGAACTATTTTGTAAATGAGTATCAAAAAGGTTATAACAGAATCAAAAGCATGAGTGGAAATTAACAATGAAAAAGCTATAATTGTTTTTATATCAATACAATGCTCTTTAAGCAAGAATTCTTTAACCTCAGTAAGTATCAAATATTAGATTTTAAGCTTAAAATAAAAGTCTTTTAATATGATAGCCAACTAAGTCATGGCCTCTACTCTACCACCAGCTGAAACACTTATTTCCAAAATCAATTATTTCCATTATACTGTCCATTATATTGTTAGAGGGAAGGTCTAGGTTTTCTCCCCCCACCCCTTTCTTAATTCCTTTTTTGGACTATTCCAGAAAGGAAAGCAAATGACTGTCATCTTGGCTGCTTTAGTACCTTCCACTGTCAGTTTCTGAGCCATCAGTCCCGTCGTCAATTTCTCAGGAAGCTTGCAGGCTACAGCTAGTGGGATGTTGATTATGACACCAGCAGCATGACTGAGGCCAAGGGGAACCAAGGAAGCAACTAACACCTGAAGGTTCACCAAACACAGGGGTGGGACCATGGCCAGATGTGCGAGTATCTGCACACCTGAGAAACGTCCCTCCCTCCTCTGGTTTTCCTCACCACTGCTGTGCAGTGCCTAAGCTACCTCTGAAGGAGGCAGAGGTGGAGCCCCCTCCTTCCTCATCTGTAAACCCAGTTCTTGGGCTTTCCTGAGACAAAAAGTATATTTTCACTCTACCCCTCACAATTAATCACCAGCTTTTTGTCTTTGCTTAAACCAAAAGGAAGACACATAATGTTTGGGACAATTCCAAGCATTAAGAAACAAAAAGCCCTGAAGATTCCATTGCTAAACTTCTCAACCAACAGGCTACCCAATCCTACCCGTGCAAAATAGAGGTAGGATTAGAAGATCATCTTCATTCAGAAAACAGCAACTCAACCAAGGGTATGAGCAAGTTAATTCAGCCAAAATTTATAAATGTACAACATATGTAGTTTCTAAAACAGTTTTACCTTTCTTCTATAATAGATATCCATAATTATCATTTAGAGTGTGGAGCTTTCTGGGATCGTTTATATTCTTACCAACTTTAGGAGGGTTGAAAGGTGTCTCTTTTAACCGCTTTTCCAATTCTGCAAGGGATGTGTTGTTAATGATATCCTACAAACCAGGAAACACAGGGAGGAGCTGTCATCATCTCAGAGATTCACGAAGAATCAGGACCAAAAAAAAAAAAAAAAGTATCTAGTGCTGCCCCCTTGTGTTCTTTAAAGAAACACAGGAGTCGTTCTTCTCAATAAGAGAGAGAAACCACAAGTTTAATTTCCACCATATGGGAAGTACAGTCATATGAAAAGTTTTTACAGATGTGTTAAGTAGCTACAGACCTTTGGCCAGAAAGCTATACTGTTCTGGCATTCATTTCACTCAGCCATATAAACTCACTTCAGAAAGAAGCAAATGATTATATTTTTACCTGAATTCTCTTGATTAGACTATATATCCAAAATATGTAAAATAAGGAAAAGGAATGAGTGTATGCATCTGTAATCTATTCAAAAATTCACTATATGTTTTAACATTAAAAATTTACAATCAGAAGGAAAAAACTCCCACAATTCCACTATGCAAAGACAACTGCTATTCACATTTTGACATATTTATTTCTAGTCTTTCCTCAATTTCTTTTTTATCTTTTTTGTTTTTTCAGAGAACAAGAGGTGGGTAGGGGGGCAGTTGTATTGGAAAGTGACATTAACTGACCAGAATTCTAAAGCTGTTAGCAGCAATCAGGAAAATTTCAAACTATAATTTATCAACAATAGTTCTGATTTTTTAAATACCTTAAAAGGTTGTGTGCTGGCCATCAATTTTGTATCCAAGAGCCTAAAAACAGAATTTTTTAAAAAGGTAAACAAAATGGATAGCAACGTTCAAAATGTACTTTACTCCAATGAATAACCGCGGATGGGGGCGTTAGGCACATCAGTCATCTGCATCTCCATTACGTCAGACTGAGGACACGGTCCCCTCATCCGGGCACTTCATCAGGAGGCTGTGGGGAAGCCCACACCCAGAGCACAAGTTCTAGAGGACACGGGCTTACACTGACATCAGGGGTAAGTCATCCTCATGTGTTTGCACGTGGTTCCGACACTGCGGCAGGCCTGATGCTCCCAAGCTCTTATCATCTCCTACCACTACCCAGATCTGTACAATATAATATCCTGAAGGGTCAAAAACTGCATTTGCAGTCTCATACAACTGTTATTTCTCACTACTCTGCTTCAGAGATTGCAATAATAGAAAAAAGAGAGAGACACACACACACACACACACTCGTATAACAATACTATTTCCTCTCATATAAATATGAGTACTGCACATAATTGGACAGAAATAGTCTGGCTGAAAGAGCAACTGCTCCAAGTCCTCTGCAGACAGGTCCTCAGACGTAGACTCTTGCTCTGAGGGCTCCATGCGCCTGATGTGGGATCTATCAGAACACACCACACTAACCATGGACAATACCAACAGGCTAAGGCACTGACAAAGTTGCAAAAAAGGAGTTCTCTAGCCAGACAGTTTTTGACCGACGACACAATACTCTCAACATATCCAACTATATATTCAACCATCTTCATTATTCAACTGAATACCCTCAACTGGATGCTTCACTGTGACAAGGTTCACCCAACAGACAAGAGAGACAAACGCCAACTCAAGCAGACCTCCCAGGTCCCTCACACAGTGGGAGACAGGATGAGAAAAAAGCAGCTGCTGTCCATTTTCACCCTTGGATCAAATTCTGATTTTTAAATTTTAACAACAAACATAATCATCATTTGTAAAAGCAAACATCAGCAAGGTGGAACTATTAAGCCATTTTCCAGCTTATGCAAACTGAATTGTCACCATGATCCAATGGTTTTAATAAACTACTGTCTGCTACTGCTAAGTCACTTCAGTCGTGTCCGACTCTGTGCGACCCCATAGATAGCAGCCCACCAGGCTCCCCCATCCCTGGGATTCTCCAGGCAAGAACACTGGAGTGGGTTGCCATTTCCTTCTCCAATGCATGAAAGTGAAAAGTGAAAGTGAAGTCACTCAGTCGTGTCCGGCTCTTAGCGACCCCATGGATTGCAGCCCAACAGGCTCCTCCATCCATGGGATTTTCCAAGCAAGAGTACTGGAATGGGGTGCCATTGCCTTATACCTATGTGTAATTATGGATGCCCTGATGGCTGTTTTAAACCAAAGACAAATCCTCAAAGAAAGCTTACCTGGGGAAAACACATGTTGTCATCTCCTTAAATTCATTTAAGTCCTAAAAAATAAGAATGTGACCTGTTATAATTTTACTGGTATATTTGCAATATTTAAAACAAATATTTCAAGTCCCATGGTTCTCTTCTCAAACCATGATACCAACACAGGCCCTTGAAGCTAAACTTCCAATTCTCACTAATATCTAAAAATTTTGGCAATTCCTCACTGGAATTGCCAAATTCTGCATAAGCAAAATATATATATGAGCATTTTATGGCTGAAACATAAGAGTTTGGGGAAAAAGGTTTTTATTATATGTAGAAAACTATCACTAATACTTCTATTACACAACTCATTGTAAAGTGAGACATTTAGAATTATTTAAATAAAATGGTTGACAGTATCTTGTGATAAAGCATAAAGGAAAAGAATATGAAAAGGAATATTTATGTATAACTGAGTCACTTTGCTGTACAGCAGAAATTAACATAACACTACAAATCAACTATACTTCAATAAAATTTTTTAAAAAATAAAATAAAGTGGTTCATGCAGGAAATGGACATACTGTAAATTGGATCATACTTTTAATGGAAACACCATTGAAATATTGGTTAAAATGGCCATTAAAACACAGACTTTCCAATACACATGATTCTTGCTTTAACTACTCAGAAAATTGCTTAAGTGGCACCAATAGCAAATGCCTAAATTAGGCAATTCATTTCCCAAGTTTATTTGATCAGGAAGTCTAGAGCTGGAATGAGATTGCTCTCATTTTGAATTAACTTATTTATATACATAATTGCCACACCGCACTGCCTACGCATACTCCTGACCCACTGTGACTACAGTTCTCTTCAGTGTTATTCATGCTTCACAGGAAACTGGCATTTCCCATTAGCTTTTCAAGCCTGTAAATACAGTCTGTATTTAGCTAGCTTGAAGTATTTACCAGCTTTTTCAATGGCTATCGTTAAATTAATGAACAATACATGAATAAGCGGTTTCAGTGCTAAGTCAAACAAAAAGACAATAAAGACTGTAATCTCTCAGTACCATTAGAAAGCCTCACAAGCAAGAAAAAATTAGAATTATGGCCAGTTCCAGGGCCAGCATATAGTAAGGTTCTAGACCAATGCCTTCTAAAAGGTAGCAAGAATGAATAGCAAGACTTTTAAGAAGAGACTCTTCCCCTAAAAACCTGCCCCAAAATATAGATTCTTTAGTGTACTTTTAAATACATTTGGTAACAGTGTATGTAAAAGTTCTATCACTTTAATTAGGCTTTTTCCTTTCCTGTCATCACTTCTTCCAAAGGTGGATGGAAGAAAACCATTTTCTCCTTCTGACAATGACAGAACACAAAGAAGCTACAGAACATACTCGGGCCTAGTAATAAAGCAAGGATAAGACCACTTACCCTAACCCACCTTCTACTTTGCAATAAATCATATGCTCTTTCCAGTAGAATCTGATTGAAAACCAGCTACATGCAAGATAACATTTATGAAGTCCTTACATACAAAGCACTATGCTAGGCATTTAGACACAGACAATAAAAAGGTCACACTCCTTGTCCAAGGAGGGAATCACTTAGAGAGAAAAGCAGAGTAAGATGTAAAGGCAAAAATTATGCAACAGAAGAGGTGCATGGTTCCCTGGCAGTTCAGAGAAAGGAAAGCTCACTCTTGGGCAAGGCAGCAGGCAAGGGAAAGGCGTACACCCAAAGAGGCATACACTGGGCCTGGGTAAGATGGGTAAAGCCGTAATAGCAAACACTCAGAAAAGCCAGAGGAAATTCAAGTTGAAGGATTTCATATACCAAAAACTACAGACATGCAGAAGCACACAACGTTTTCTAGGGGGAGAAAAAGTGAGCCAGTCTGGCTGGGAAGAAGGACAAAAACGGGTCCAGACTACACAAGAAGGTTGGGCCAGATCACAGAAGGCTTGATAATGCCAGGCTAAAAAGAATCAACTGTATAGAAAAACAAAGAACACGGGATTAACTCAGAATTTAACTCAGGGTCAGTGATGTGGACAGAGCCATACATCAGGAGATTACAAAGCTGACACAGTCAGAATACACTGATTTGTTAAATCAGTATTTAATGCCTCTTACAAGCCAAGCTCTGTTTGCTGTTTAAAACACCTATAAACACAGCATTAAATACACTTTTCCTTACAGATAACTTCACTGCTCTGAAGGTCAAAAGGCCGTGAGAGAGGCTACTACTATTCAGTCAATAAGGAGTGACGGATCTGAAATTAACATTAGCTCTTTAGATTTACAGAATGCAAATTCACACCCATCATGTTTGAGTCTCACAACTATGATGCCTTTGAGTCCCTGAGGGTGATGCAGTTTTTATGAAAAGTAAGGACAATCTTAAGGCTGCAGAAATAGGAACAGGCTTCCCAACAGTTGGAATTTTCCAAAGAAAAGTAATCAAGATGCTGAAGGAACGATGCATTGTGAGAAACGTGAAGTAACTGAGGCTTTGCAGATGTATACATGACACCGAACTCTAAAGTAGGTATTATCCAATCCAGAGGCCATCAGCCTCCAATTAAAATAAATAAATTTAAATTTAAAAAAATAATAAATAAACAAACCAAAAAAAAGGTAAGTCTGGTGGTATATGCAGACAAAGCCGTAGAAAATGGACTTGCGGACAGGAAGGGGGAAGGAGAGGGTAAGACGAATTGAGTAGCACTGACATATACACACTACCACGTGTAAAATAGCTAGCTAGCGGGAAGCTGCTCTATAACACAGGGAGCCCAGCCCGGTGCTCTGTGATGACCTAGAGGGATGGGGTTCAGGGTAGGGAAGACAGGCTCAAGAGGGAGGGGATATATATATATATAATTATAGCTGATTCGAGTTGTTGTACGGCAGAAACCAACACAATATTGAAAAGCAATTATCTTCCAATTAAAAAAAAAATCTGGTGGTATAATAGTTTAAAACAGAGGCTGGAAAACCACAGCCACGGGCCAAATCTGGCCTATCACCTATTTTTAAATAAAATTTTTCTGGGGCAAAGTCATATCCGTTTGTTGACGCACTGCACTCTACAGCAGTTTTCAGGTGACAAAGACAGTGTTGAGAGTCCTGACAAAGACTATTCAGCCTGGAAAGCCCCAAATACTTTACTATCTGACCCTTTTTTGCCAACCTCTGTTTAAAGGATGAGCTGAAGGTTAAAGTGAGGCAGGGAATCCTGCCTGGAGTTTGCTAACTTCAGATGAGGAATAAGGCTACTTGCTACTTGAAATGGAAAGAATCCAGATGTGAGAGACAGCCTGGAGACAAAACTGCCAGGATTTTGTAACTGGCCAGATCTGGGGGACAGAGGAAGAGCCAAAACAGATGTTAAAAACCATGTTGGTGACTGGGCATCATTTACAGTAAAGCAATCAGGAGAAAGAATGGGTTTGGAGACAGAAGGAGAGAAAGGTTACGTTAAGTTGCACACCCTATTTGCGACACATGAATTTTAAACCCCACTCATCCTGAAAGCTACCCAGGTAGAGACGTGTGGGGTCAGCATAAACTGTGACCTGGATCTGCGGGGAGATCCCAGCTGGAGAGGAAGATGTCAGTGTCTTCCAGCTGAAGTCCTAGAAGGTGGGTGAGATCACTAAAGGACAGAAAATATGGAGAGAAAACGAAGGAGAGACACTGCAGTGATGAGCAGCAGAGAGATGAGGCCCCAGGCAGTCAGGGAGCAAAGAGGAGGAGACAGAGAGCAGCCCTTTACCTGGAGCTCGTGCTTTGGTGCACGGAGACAGCATGGCTCCCAGAGTCCAAAACACCAAGGTCCACAAAGAATCTAAGGGAAGCAGCCTCGCAAGAGGGAACCAAGACGTTTACACAACCTGATCCAGTCTACAGACCTCTAGCCCCACCCCCTACCCCCGCCCACCCCCCAACCCCAGCCACCACCACTTCAATGCCCTGCTATGGCTCATGTTGGCAGTATCAGACCTGAAGACCACATGTGCGGCTCAGCAACCCCTGCTCAGCACTAACTGAGCAATCAAACCTCCGGCATCAAGACAAAACAAATGTTTAACCTCTCTCCAGCAACGGCAGCCATCCAAAGATACTTTAAAATCTCTTCAAAAACATTCAACCAAATGCAGGAGACTGTCCCTCTGGGACAGTTGCGGACAAGGGAACGGAACCCCACAGAGAACACTTTCTCAGTATTGAAGACGGGAATTCTTAACACAGGCTGACAAGACACTCACCGCAGGCAGAGGGCAGTAGAACTGATGAACCGTGTGCATGACATCCAAGAGCATGTTGTGTCCAATGACAAGCTTCCCCTGAAAAAAGCCAAGGTTAAGAAAGACTCCTTGTATATATGGAATTTAGAAAGATGGTAACAATAACCCTGTGTACGAGACAGCAAAAGAGACACTGATGTATAGATCAGTCTTATGGACTCTGTGGGAGAGGGAGAGGGTGGGAAGATTTGGGAGAATGGCACTGAAACATGTATAATATCATGTATGAAACGAGTCGCCAGTCCAGGTTTGATGCACGATACTGGATGCTTGGGGCTGGTGCACTGGGACGACCCAGAGGAAGGGTATGGGGAGGGAGGAGGGAGGAGGGTTCAGGATGGGGAATACAGGTATACCTGTGGCGGATTCATTTCGATATTTGGCAAAACTAATACAATATTGTAAAGTTTAAAAATAAAATAAAATTTAAAAAAATTTAAAAAAGAACAGAAAGACTCCTTGGTGCAAAATTGTATCAGGGCTTTTTATTGAAGAGCTCAAAAAACTAACAGAAAATGCTAAGTATCTTGAAATGTATGGCTTGGTTCCATGAGGATTTTGTACTAAACTTGCTTTTTGACACTAAGGGGAAAAAAAATGTATAAAGATATGCAAATAAATTTGGGCTGGCTTCACTCCTCTTCTGGTGTAAAATCCAGAATGCAAAGTAAAAGCTCCAAATGACTTTGATTTCATTGATCTTTTTCTCTGATTTTTATTCATCTTCTACCCAAAAGAATCAGAAGTAGTACAATTTTATTAACACAAGAATCAAAAGTAGTAAAATTTTTATTAAAGAGCTCAAAAAAGTAACTGAAAAATGCTAGATACCTTGAACTGTCAAATAATTTGTGAACAAACTCCGAATATCAGAAATGTTTTCTTCAAAACAACTCACTTATTTTCAAAAGACACACTCATAACAATGCTAGAAAGTGTATAACAAACTTTATTAAGTAGAACGAGTTTTCATTTCCTTCATCATGTATGTCAAATTCCACAGGGCTTGCTCTAAAATATTGTTTCCAATGAAATTTACTGCTCTTCAACCAATGAGGTACAATATATATGCAATAAATTAGTCCATTTTGATAAAAAACTGCAAAAAATGGAACATCAACTTAGATTTAGCTAGCCAGGTGACAGCATTTTTAACATAAAGCACCCAGAGCTTTTTGCTACATCCCAGTGGACCTTCAGAGCAATACTCCTTGACTCACAAAGCTAAACATAATTCTCTGAAATAAATAATTCTATACAAAAAGCTCCCAAATCCAACAGACGAGCTATCCTCTCAGCTCAGTGTGTGGGCCATTCTGAATATCTATGCAATGCTAAGATACCAAGTACTGATTGAAACCACAGAGAAGGAAGGAACCCAAAATGGAAACCCTAAAAGATAAACCTAACTGTATTATAAATGAAGCCCTCGACCATACTGAAAGAGGTTGGGAAGAACAGAACTAACATCAACACAGCAGATAACAAGAACTGCAATTCCCAGTGTTGGAGGGAAGAAAGTTACAAATAAGAAAAGAGAGTAGGTTAAAAGTAAACCCTGTGGTATTGGACTAGAATCTGTCATATATCAGTATAAATTCATTTTTTATAATATGCATATAAGTCAGACACAGAAATATCAACGTGCATATACGTGCATGGTTACACATGTATCATTCTTAGCTCTGTGCATTTAAGTCAGACAGAGAAATATCACAGTGTGTATACATGCATGGTTACACTCATGTATCATTCTTAGCTCTGTGCATTTAAGTCAGACAGAGAAATATCACAGTGTGTATACATGCATGGTTACACTCATGTATCATTCTTAGCTCTGTGCATTTAAGTCAGACATGGAAATAGCAACATGTGTATACATGCATGGTTACACATGTATCATTCTTAGCTCTGTGCAGGGAGGGGAACTAGAAGTAGTAACACCACAGCAGGAGCCCAGCACCAGAACTTGGTTTCTAAAAGGAACCAGGGCTCCCTGGGGAAGTCCTTGATTCTAGAGCTGAGGAAGGGAAAATACAAGACAAGTGCAGAATATCTTGTGATATCAGAAAGTAAGGAGGTGCTCAGAAAAGGATGAGGCTTGTTCCAGCGGAGTCAGCCTGAAGCGCCAATGCCCCATGTGATACCATCCGAGCAACAAAATAAATAAGAACAAAATAAGAACACTAGATTAAAATCTGTAGAGGGACTTCCCTCATGGTCCAGTGGTTAGGAATCCACCTGTCAATGCAGGGGACAAGGTTCAATCACTGGTCCAGGAAGACCCCACAGGTTGTGGGGCAACTAGCCCTGTGCCACAGCAACGGAAGCCTGCATGCTCTAGGGCCCATGCTCCACAAGAGAAGCCACTGCACCGAGAAGCCTGCACACCGCAACCAGAGAAAAGGAGCCCCTGCCCCACTGCAACTAAAGCCCACACATGGCAGTGAAGACTCAGCAGAGCCAAAAGTAAATAAATAGATAATGTTTTTAAATTAAGAAATAACTCTACACAGTGGGGACTTCCCTGGTGGTCAAGTGGTTAAGAATCCATCTTCCAGTGCAGGGGATGTCAGTTCGATCTCTAATCAGGGAACTAAGATCCCACGTGCCTTGGAGCAACTCACCCCACAAGCCCCAACTACTAAGCCTGTGCACCACAGCTAGAGAGCCTGCACACTGCAACTAAGACCTGATGTAGCCAAATAAATAAATAAATTGTTTAAAGATATGTAGAATGAAATAAATTTCTCTGAGTCCAAAAAAAAAGAATTAACAGAAGGGGAGCAGGGGCAGCTCTTCTAAAAGATTTCCAGAAACAAAAGGAGAAAGAAAGAGGGAAACACAAACTTGCCACTAGAATACCACAGTAATGATGGCTGCAGGCAAGAGCCACTGACAGATGCTGTGTCACTGGCAAAAGCTCGAGAAAAAACAGGATTTTCAGCACCTCCAAGTATTTCCAATATATTTATTAACTACAAAAGGGAAAACAGTAACTCTACAGTGCATAAACCCAGCAGACACCACCTGAACTGAGGGATGGGGGTCAATGTCATGAATCATCATTTCTGTGGCATGCCTGCCCAAACTGTGTCTTCAATCCAACGTGAGAAAAGATCAAACAAATCCCAACTAAGGGACACCTGACACGGTTACAATCAACACTCTTTAAAAACACCAAGGTTATAAGAGACAAAGTAAACTACAGGCTGCAGAAGACCACGGAGAGATAACAAGTAAACGCAACGTGGGATCCTAGACAGAACCATGAACAGGAAAAGGACTTAGAGGAAAACAGGTTAAATTCAAGTTAGCTCATAATATTGTACCAATGCTAATTTCATGGTTCTGCAACTGTATGGTTATACAAGATAGTAACATTAGGTGTCGCTAGGTGACGGGTGTATAGAAATTCTGTACCAGTTTTGCAACTTTTCTGTGGGTGAAAAATTAATACGAATTTTTTTAAAACTAGAGAAAACAGATTCGTTACTAAGAGTGACGGGGAAAGAACCTGGTCTAACATAGAGTGTTTACTTGTTCACTGGCTATACAGAGCTCACTATGTTCGTAGTTGCGAAGTACATGACTTAAATTTTAAAAGTCAGGATCACTAATAAACAGGGCTAAATTTTTATCACGGTATGCTCCGTGATGTGCACTACGGATGGCCCACAACATGCTATGAATCACTCTGCTGAAGAGGGACCACAGAGAGGAAAAATAAATAGAGGCACAGCTGGCTAAGGGATCTGAATTGTTTGTACAAGGTAAATAAATGCCCCCATCTTGGAAAAGCCCCCTAAACCATCATGCTGGTTATGGGAGCTCAAAGCCAACTGCTGCCCCACATCTGTCTCAGGGATAGCTTCAATCAATCCACCACTGCTCTGAAGACGGCTGGTTAAGTGTGTATAATGTAAGCAAACATGACCAGAAACTCCCCTCTGCTTCTGTATGTGTGTGTCTCTCAGTCAAGTCCAACTCTCTGTGACCTCACAGACTGTAGCCCAGTAAGCTCCTCTGTCCATGGAATATACCAGGCAAGAATACGGGAGTGGGTTGCCATTTCCTTCTCTAAGAGATCTTTCTAATCCAGGGATCAAACCCAAGTCTCTTGCATTACAGGCAGATTCTTTACCACTGAGCCACCAGGGAAGCCCTCTCTGCTTCTCTGGATACATGCAATCTTGTTGCTGTTGATCAGTCGCGTCCCGACTCTTTGGACTGCAGCACATCAGGCTTCCCTGTCCCTCACCATCTCACGGAGTTTACCCAAGTTATTGTCCATTGAATCAGTGATGCCATCTGACCATCTCATCCTCTGTCACCCTCTTCTCCTTCTGCCTTAAATCTTTCCCAGCATCAGGGTCTTTTCCAATAAGTCGGCTCTTTGCATCAGGTAGCCCAAGTTTTGGCGCTTCAGTTTCTGCATCAGTCTTACCAATGAATATTCAGGACTGACTTCCTTTAGTTTAGGACTGACTGCTTTGATTTCCTTGCAGTCCAAGGGACTCTCAAGAGTCTTCTCCAACACCACAATTCAAAAGCATCAATTCTTCAGTGCTCAGCCTTTTTTACGATCCAACTCTCACATCCATGACTACTGGAAAAACCATAACTTTGACTATATGGATCTTTGTTGGCAAAGTGATGTCTCCGCTTTTTAATACGCTATCTAGGTTTGTCATAGCATTTCTTCCAAGGAGCAAGTGTCTTTTAATTTCATGGCTGCAGTCACCACCTGCAGTGATTCTGGAGCCCAAGAAAATAGTCTGTCATTGTTTCCCCATCTATTTGCCATGAAGTGATGGGACCAGATCCATGATCTTAGTTTTTTGAAATGTTGAGTTTTAAACTAGCTTTTTAGCTACTTCTCAAGAGACCCACACCTTTGTTTTTCTCCAGGCTCATCCCTGGTTCTGTTCTGTTTCGGTAACATCATTTACTTGAGAGAAAGAGCTCCTAAGAAGCCAGCCCTTCTCTCTCTCAAGGTCTAAGTTCTGTTTACCCCTTGCTGGGGACAGTGACTGCCTCCCCGAAAGTGCTCCTGTTTGACAAGGCTACACCTGCTGTTGAGACAACCATGGACTCCTGGAGCACCACCTTCAAGCTTCCCCGATGCAGAGCTCAGCATCTAAGGGACAAGACGACTCCTTGAGGGAGACCATGCCTTCTCCTTAGGCCAGCTACTCAAGGACAAGGAGGTCTCAGACTCCAGGGAAGTTTAGCATTAGGCAAGCAGTGTGACTTGGATGGGTAACTCAACAGAACAACCAGCAGCAAGACCCAGCTTCCCTGTGCAGGATGGGCGTGCTTCTTTTCTTAAAGGATGTAAGAAAGGAGGGAAAATATCTACTATATCTATCACAGAACCCTCCAGCACATTTACATAAACAGTTGAAACATTTTTTAAATGTATCTAATGTTATTAAAATGTAACATTCAGGGATTCTCAGAGGTAGTGGTAAAGAATCTAGCTGCCAATACAGGAGACACAGGTTCAATCCCTGGCCTGGGAAGATTCCACATGCTGGGGAGCAATGAAGCCCATGCACCACAACCATTAAACCTGTGCTCTAGAGCCCAGGAGATGCAGCTACTGAGCCCACGCTCCACAAGAGAAGCCACCGCAATGAGAAGCCTGCGCACTGCAACTAAAGAGGAGCCCCTATTCGCCAAAACTAGAGAAGAGCCCTCACGGCAACAAAGACCCAGCACAGCCAAATAAATAAATAAAATTATTTAAAAACAAAGATACAAGATTCAGTTAAGCGGAGGAATTCAACACAATTATTTTTATCCTCTAGATTTCTTTTAATGAAGGAATACAAGGTTTCAAAAACTGGATTATTTCTCCTCATCTTCTTTAGTTTGCTATTCTGCTACTTGTTGGTTTTAAGAATAATAAATATCAGTTTCATGGAGCCACATAAGGCCATCACAGTATAATCCTCTTCTGCGTTTTAACAGAAATGCTTTCTAAAAAAATGATTTGGATGTAATTCAGCAATTATAATGTCACACTGAGCACATTATGACAACAAGCTATCTTTATGAAGTTCTAACTTCTCCTTCCAGACCAGGAAAACATTCTAATATCAATGTGACCAGATGATGGATTTGCAATGATAACGTGGCATTTCACAGTAAATGTTATGTTCAGGAAATTAATTACTAAGTTTGTTTCACTCACCGAATTAGCAATGGCATGAATGACTCTAGAAAATCCCACAGCATCATTCAGTTCTTCCTAATTTAAAAACAAAACAAAAAACCAACTATTGAAATATATATGTTCCTTGTTTGAATAAGTTAAAATCTAGGCAAAAAAAAAAACCAGAGGCTGAAATTTTATATCCAGTTAGATAACTTTTGTTTCCCATATTTTGAGTCCATCACCCCCAAACAACTGCGTTGGAAATGATTTCTGCATGTACCATTTTTCTGTTTCTGAGAGAGGGATGAGCAAGTGGCAAACTTAGTTACTAAGCTAACAGTGCTAGGGTATACCCATCACTTCCAATCAACTGTTGAAATCTCCACATCCCTCAAGCTGCCTTGAGGGCTTCCATGGTGGCTCAGCGGTAAAGAATCCATCTGCCAATGCAAGAGAAATGGGTTCAATCCCTGGGTCAGAAAGATCCCCTAGAGGAAGAAATGGCAATCCATTCCAGTATTCTTGCCTGGGTAATCCCATGGACAAAGGAATCTGGTGGGCTATAGTCCACAGGGTTGCAGAATCCGATACAACTTAAGGACTAAACAAGAAGTTGCCCTAGAAACAGGGACTTTTAAAAGCTGCCACCTGCTGGCCAAATTAATACTGCATTCCATTCCGAGGAGGACCACTCAGACCAACTGTTAAATCAAGAATTCTCTGCTTTTTTTTTCCTGAGTGAGTGCTTAGTTGCTCAGTCATGTCAGACTCTTTTTGACCCCATGAACTGTAGCCCACCAGGCTCCTCTGTCCATGGGATTCTCCAGGCAAGAATCCTGGAGTGGGTTGTCATTCTCTTCTCCAGGGGATCTTCCCAACCCAAGGATCAAACCCAGGTCTCCTGCACTATAGGAGGATTATTTACCAACTGAGCCAAGAGGGAAGCACCGCCCGCCCCCCACCCCCGCCACCTTCTTTTTTCCTGGTCAAATGCATTTTTATAAAATTTGTATAGTACCACACTGAGACACTGCCACTCAGCTTCTTCCCTCCTGTTTTCTTCATGATGGTGCTTAAATAGACTCAATTTCTTTCCTATCTTGAAATCCTTTCCTTAACTCTAAGCTCTAGGGAACCACTCTCCTTCTCCTTGTCTCTTCACAGCTAAATTACTTAATGACTCTTCTCCTGGGATGTCCCTGGTCCAGGCCTTAAGACTGTGCTTCCATTGCAACGAGCATGGGTTCTATTTCTGGTCAGGGAACTAAGATCCTGCACGCTGTGTGGCATGGCCAAAAATTTAAATAAAAAAAAATTCACCAGGTCCAGTTTAATTCCCAGAAACCTGCAAGTCCCCTGCTCTCCCATTTCACCCTCACTGAAATTGTTCACTTCCTTAAATTACTCTTGAGTCTAAAAAGCACTGATGGTTTTGTGGAGAAAGTGGAACACTTGTACTTTGTTGGTGGGAATGTAAAGTGGTACAGTCACGTGGGAAATAGCACAGTAGTCCCTCAAAATATTAAAAACAGAATTACCGTATGATCCAGCAATTCCACTCCTGGGTATACGCCCCAAAGAATTGAAAGCAAGGACTCAAGAGAGTCCTTGACACCCATGTTCAGAGCAGCATTAGTCACAAGAACCAAAAGACAGAAGCAACACAAGTGTCCATCAACAGATAAATGGACAAACATAATGTGGTATATAGAATATTATTCAGACTTTAAAAAGAAAGGAAATTGTGACACATGCTACAATAAAGATGAACCCAAAGTGCCATTATGTTAAATGAACGAAGCCAGTAACAGAAAGACAAATACTATCTGATTCCACTTTTGTGAGGCATTGAGAGGAGTCAAATTCATAGACAGAAAGTAGAACAGTGGGTACCAGAGGCTGGGGGACGGGAGGAATAGGAAGTTATTAGTTAATGGGTATAGTGTTTCAATTTTGCAGGATAAAAACAGTCTGGAGACGGATGGTGGTAATGGTTGTAGGACAATGTGAATGTGTTTAACAGTACAGAATTGAACACTTCAAACTGGCAAAGATGGTAAATTTCATGTTACATACTTCCCCAGAATTAAATTTTTTAATAGAATAATTTTTTTAAAAGAAAAAAAACACCTATTCCCAAAGCTAAGCCCCTCTGGAGGACAGCATGGCAACCCACTCCAGTATTCTTGCCTGAGGAATTCCATGGACAGAGGAGCCTGGCGGGCTATAG
The DNA here is from genome assembly GCF_002263795.3 of Bos taurus. Classification (NCBI taxonomy): domain Eukaryota; kingdom Metazoa; phylum Chordata; class Mammalia; order Artiodactyla; family Bovidae; genus Bos; species Bos taurus. The sequence continues at coordinate 13,517,107 of NC_037352.1, forward strand.
TCCATCAGGTCGCAAAGAGTTGGACACGAAAGACCGCTTAACATTTCCACTTCACTTTCTCCTGTTTAAGGCCACCAGCGTCTCTTAGCTGGTTACTGTTCAGCTTAACTGGTCTTCCTGCTAGAATCCATTCTCCAGAGGACAACCAAAGTGAGGTTCCAACATAACTATGAGCATGCATCTGTAGGCCCATATTGTCTCAACTTTGTTTTAGGAAAACCAGGTAACCGGGCCTGAATTTAGCCACAGGGAGACCACTTAATGGGCCGAGACGCTCAGTGACACAAAGTCTGAATGCTAACCACTAACTCTTGCTCTGAGATGCTTCATGGAGGTGAAGACGGTCCATCGTGATGCCACCCTCACTTGGCTGGCTACGTCTAAATACCTACTCTTAGATTTCCCTCACTCTCTTTCAGGTTTTGCTATGAATTCAATTCTTATACGGGAGAAAATGAGTCACTAAATTGAATCCAACATAGGATCTACAATTCTGTTGCCATTTCTCACCCAAAGGAAATGAGTGTAGTTCAATCACCTGTTCCTTAGCATGTTTCTGTTGCTCTCTTCTTTTGCGTTCTTCTTCATCTACTTTGCTGATAACAATATATCGCTCTTTCTAAAAGACATAAAGGAGATATACAATTTTCTGGAAGCTACCTGACCCTCCTCACCCTCTGAAATTCAGGTTCTGCCACCATTAGAAGTTATAATTTTTATCAGTGCACAGTCTTTCAGGGGCTAAACACACTCAAAGTATCTTGAAATGCCACCAAAAGTTGAGTTGTTGCTTTACAAACTAGAATTCATTTCCTTGTTTCCACGACATTTTCCTATGATTTATTAATTCACCCCAACAGAGTCAATTATAAATATCAAGAGACTGTGTCAGTAAGACACTTCATAATGGACACTAAGATGTTGCATTTGAACACGGATTTCAAAGTAGTTGGTTTTGAAATAAAAATTCTATGTAACCCATATAAATTTGAATCATATTATATACCTAAAACTAATACTGATAAGTCAACCATACCTCAATTTTTTAAATTTCTATATCATTTCTCATTAACATAAAAGAAAAATCCTGGATTTTCCAGTAACCTGTCAGATAACTAGCACCTTCTTTCTCACACTGCATTCTGGATCAATCAAACACCACAAAACCTCCTGTGTCAAAGTTTGAGACTTATCTTCTAGCAAGATTTAATTTATGCAATCTCTTATGTAATTAGACATCTCACTTAAGAACAAGAACTAAATTCTAAAATTCTATAGTTCTGTCAAAGGAACCCACCATCAGCCCACCACTACCCATTTCGGTTCTATCACTGCTCTCCGGGAATACATGATGACAGACTGCTGATGCCCCAGATTCTAAAACCCAATTTTAGTGGCCCATGTAACAAGAAGAAATTACTACATGAGTACCATGCATATCAGCTTTCCGTGATGATGAGAACGTGTACTAACATTTGCATGCTCTCAAGTTTACAAAATTCAGTTCCATCTACTACTTTGCTGTGAGACAGTGGAGCTCATCATTACCACGCTCATGCAAGGATTTACAAGTGAGGAAACTGAGGCTGGCAGCGGAGAAATGACTTGTCCAATGTCACCCAGCTCATACGTATGGGAGCCAACTCTGACTTTCAACTTCTTGATCTGATTGCACTTTGTACTTGAATATTGTGGCACTGGTTCAATGCATTTAATGTTGGCCCTGGATAAGCCTTGGGGTTACCTTTTCGGTTTCTAAAGTCTCAACATGAATGCCTTTGGGATACCTAAAGAAAAGAAAGAAAACATGATTATCAGTAGACGAGCTAATGACAGCTAAGACCCTAAAGGACTTTTAAAACAACTTTATAGCTATAATTTCATTACATCAGTTTTATTAAGTATGCAATAAATATTACCACAAGGAAGACTGTAGAGTAAGCCTATTCCATAATATTTCAGTTTCCAAATGTTTCCCTATCTCTGCTTTTAGAATACAGCAATGTATCTGATTTCAAATTAAGTTTTTAGGACTTAGGCAGTTTCTCAAATGTCAGGCATCATATAATACAGTCAACACATTACCCCACAGTCGAATCTTGCTTCTAAATGTCACAATGCTTACTTCCTAAGTGAAGAATTTTGAAGGTCTCTTTGGATGGTCTGGGGCACACAGGGGAGGTTTGAGATGAGTAGCTCTGTGGTAAGCTGCACAGTAGCTGGCATCTGCCGAGGAGAGGGATCTGGAACCCATGGGGAGTGTGTTGCAAGGATAACATGAGAGGAAAGGAGCCTGATCAAATAATAATGGCCCTTTTCCTAGTCTGGTCAAAGTAAATTCCCAGTGTACATGCCACTGGCAGATTCTAACGAAAGAACAAAAACCCCAAAGTCAAGTGCAAATATCCATCTGTCCAATCCTGACATTCAACTGCTAAGTTAAGAGATTCACTTGAAAATATAATTAAACTAATGGAAATACCTCCAGAAAAAAACACATACAAAATTTTGGATATTATTTCAGGAGATTCACAGGCATCCTGAAACCCACCCATGGTCTAATCCCTGCTTTAGAAAAAGCATTCGCCTTTCATTTAATCTAATTTATTTCAATATTTCTTATAAACAGCAAAAGTATGAAATTAAAAATTCTGTGTACGATGCTACTAAAGTATAGTAAAGAAGGCAGCCTAATATAATTAAATATTTTAAGCTGCATAAATTAAAAAGTTAACTTAAATGACAAGAATCTAAATAAAAATTATCCTGTTTCAAAAAAGAAAAACAAAGAGCATTCACCTGAGTATTTCCCAGGTCTTAAAGCCAAATCTTTATCATATACCTTCAAAGAACAAAAACAATACTACAATTTAGGATTCGCCAAGTTGATCATTAAAAGAAAACTATAAAGCCTTTACAGCAGCTACTAAGAAGCAAAAGCAAATAAATTAAGCGGGTATTTAACCTAAGAAACTGGGGGGAAACAGTAATAAAATGAAGCACTGCCCAAGAACATGGTATGGTCAAGTCACCAAAACCAGCAGAACATCAAAAATGAAATAAAGGCTAAAAAACTGCATTTAATTTTTTAATTCTGGGTCCCTCACAGAACCTTCATGTATAATATAAACACTTACTTCCAGCTCAAAGTCTGATATATCAGTTTTCTTTGGAACCTACGAAAACAAGTGAAAAGGTATTAATTTGTGATCATTGAAGGAAAATTCAAACTGACCAAGCACTGATTGGGAAAGACCGTATCAGTTTTAAAAGAGGCTTCATTAGAAGTGACAGTTAACATGCAAAAGAGAACAGAGAGGATGCTTGAGGTGGGAGGATTCCTCACCACTTTTCTTCATCAAAATGCTCTTTACTGGGACTTCCCTGATGGTCTACTTTCCAATGGAGAGGACTCGGGTTTGATCCCTAGTCAGGGTAGTAAGATCCTATATGCCGAGGGGCAATTCAGCCCACACACCACAACTAGAGAGATGCACTCAAGCTGCAACCAGAGAAGCCCGTGTGCCACAACTATGTCACCACACAGTCTAATTAATGAATTGAACATAAAAGTGAAAGTCGCTCAGTCATGTCCAACTCTTTGCAACCCCATGGAACAGTCCATGGAATTCTCCAGGCCAGAATACTGAAGTAGCCATTCTCTTCTCCAAGAGAATTAATGAATTGAAAATGCTCTTTATCACAGCTATTATTATACTGCCTTTATAGAAGAGGCAGAAGTCCTTATCCAACCAAAATATTACCTCCTGTGGTTGTATGAAGAGAATTTTAAGTAGACAGATGCATTAACACTTCTGTGAAGCTAGTCACAAAGTAAAAGGAAGGAAAGCAGGCTGTTTCAGTTACTGACTCTTTGAAACACCGATGCTTTTTACTGCAGAGAGAAATGAAAAGGACAGAAATAGCCTAACAATGGACTCTGCTCTTCCGAAGCCTTTCTGTATGAAGCACACATCAAGGCTACAATAGTTACACCACCCTTGGGCATGACTTAAAGCAAAATTACACAACAGTTTTCTTCCCTCCAGGACAGGACAAAGCACTCATTCAGTCTCAATATACCATGGTCCCCACTGCGTTAATGCTAAAGTTAGTGCTGAAATCCTGGGAACATACCTATAATAAAAAGACTATTTATGAATGTTTTTAAGAGACCAAAGAGAGCACATGCCAGAAATCATCTACCTTTCCCGAAAAAGAACAAGTGAAAATATTCAAGGCAACTGACCCAGTACATGGCTCTAAATCCAAGTTCTTGTTTTCTTCACTTTGTAATAAATCTTCTATTTTCTCTCTGAAGAATTAGAATAAAAACATGACCATCAGGATCATTAAAGAATGAAGTTGTCAATCAACAGAACCATCATACTCAAAAGCAATAACGTATGACAATGTAAATTTGCCAAATCATAAATTTTTAGTTCAGTAAAGCTTAAAATACTTTACTTTGACAGATTCTTGTTGTCATTGTTATTTTTTTTTTTTTTTACATCTTCTTCCTCTCTCTGGTATTTTTTTTTCTGTTTATTTATTTTACTTTACAATATTGTATTGGTTTTGCCATACACTGACTTGAATCTGCTATGGGTATACATGTGTTCCCCAGCCTGAATTTGTCATTGTTATTAATGAGTTAGTGACAACTTCTCAAGAATTCATCGATACAAGTGATTTACATTTTTACTTTCCTAGTACAGTAGTTTTGTTGTTCAGTCACCAAGTCATGTCCAACTCTTCTCGACAACATGGACTGCAGCACTCCAGGCCTCCCTCTCCCTCACCATCTCTCAGAGTTTGCCCAAGTTCATGTCCACTGAATCAGTAATGCCATTCCACCATCTCATCCTCTGTCACCCTCTTCTCCTTCTGCCTTCAATCTTTCCCAACATCTGGGTCTTTTCCAATGAGTCAGTAGCTATACTGATAACTAACTGAGCAAAACCAGATGCTCCTCCCGTGGCACATGTGCTTGTCAGAAACTTCACCACAACAGAAAAACAAACATGGATATGTTGCAATATCTGGATGGGCCTCTGCTTTCGGGGGAACAGTGGCTGTCAGGCCTGTGGTCCACACAAGAGGTCTGCGCACTTGCCAAGGCAGTCTCTGGCCTGGTGACACATTGCAATTCTGCGCACAGTACAGAGCTCAATTTACAACTGACAGTAGATGGTTGGATGGCATCACCAACTCAATGGACATGAGTTAGAGCTAACTTTGGGAGACAGTGAAGGACAGAAAAGCCTGGCATGCTGCAGTCCATGGGGTCGCAAAGAGACAGACACAGCTTAGCGATTGAACAACAACATGTAACACAAACTCAGGTATGCCACAATTAAATCCTACCCTCACATCACACTTCTGTGTGTAGCACAAGCCTGAGATACAGGCATCAATCCTGCCCCAAGACACACGTCTCACCGCACGTCTGGTTTCAGTTTAGAACTTACACCACTTGGTCAATAAACTTCTTCTGATCGTCAGGAATTGTCACGGGACACTTTGAAGTGTTGGGAGACGTGTAGGACAGAGCACCTGCACCGTTGGACTGTGAACGCTTCTCATCATACTGCTCTCTTAACTGTCTTTCTTCTTCCTGGTTTAAGTACGGAATTCCTGAACAGAATTTTTAAAAGTGTGCATTAACAGAGGTCACTGTTTATCATAAAAAATTTTGTAACAAACCACAGAGACTAAAAGACTCGGGAAAGACCATATTTGACTACAGCTCAAAAAAAAAAAAAAATCCAATGGAAAAAGCAAGTGATTTTGAAACGTGTATGTCTATTTCCTTCATTCCATGTGCTCGTTCATTCATTCATCTCTCAGGCTGTGACTTGGCATGCACACTGTGCCAGGCACTGTACCAGGCACCAATGAGCTAATGATGAACAAGGGGGATGCATCCTGCTTGCTAGTGAAGGGAACACCTTAGGACAACCAGAGAAGGCCACCGGGCAGAAGGACCCAAAAGGTGAGCATGGATCAGACATGCAAGAGCTGGGGGAAGGGTATTTCAGGCAGGGAACAGGCATAAATGCCTAAAGGACAGAAACGCTTGGACTGTTCCACAAACAGTTCCAGAAGAAGGAAGCTGTAAGCAGGAAAACGGAGTAATGTCAGGCTGGACAGAATGGGGCAAGATTACACGGGCCCTTAGCGGCCACGGTAAGAATTTACTTATTCTAGGAACAACAGGATACTATTGGAAGGTTTTAAGCACAATAATCACATTATCTGCTCCATATTTTCATGTGCTTTTTAAAAAATATTTATTTATTCATTTTTGGCTGCACTGGGTCTTCGCTGCTGCACACGGGCTCTCCCCAGTTGTGGACCGCAGGGGCTACTCTCTAGCTGCAGCGCACACAGGCTCTAGAGCTCACTCAGGTTCAGTAGTTGTGAGGTGCCCGCTAGCTGTCCTACTGCATACGGAATCTCCCTGGACCAGGGATCAAACCCATGTGCATTGCAAGATGGATTCTTAACCACTAGACCACCACAGAAGCCCTGCTCCATGGTTTTAAAAGACCATCTGGACTCCTATGAGAATTGAAGTAGGGAGGTCAGCCAGAAGGAACTGTCCACTGTGGTTGTCCAGGCAGGAGATAACCGCTTAGATCAGAGATCAGTACACCTTTCCTTAAAGGGACAAACAATAAACATTTTAGGCTTATGGGCCATATGGAGATCTCTGTGGCAACATGAGATGTCAACATCTTTCTAACATGAAAACAGCCATACACAGTGGGTAAATAAATGGATATGGTTGTCCCAATAAAGCCAAAAGCTACCTCCTGGATATATTAAATCATCTAGGGATATACATATAAGTGAAGAGCTACAAATAAAAGCCTAAAGCTCAGGAGAAAGGTATTGAGATACAAATTTGGGTGTCATCAGGATGAAAGGGGGCATTACAAGTCATGGGACAGTTAACGAACTGTGGAACAAATGATGAAGTTAGAAAAATCATCATTTGTCAGCAACAATAATTGTCTCAAGCAAGACTCATCAGATCAGATCAGTCGCTCAGTCGTGTCCGACTCTTTGCGACCCCATGAATCGCAGCACGCCAGGCCTCCCTGTCCATCACCAACTCCCGGAGTTCACTCAGACTCACGTCCATCAAGTCAGTGATGCCATCCAGCCATCTCATCCTCCATTGATCCCTTCTCCTCCTGCCCCCAATCCCTCCAGCATCAGAGTCTTTTCCAATGAGTCAACTCTTCGCATGAGGTGGCCAAAGTATTGGAGTTTCAGCTTTAGCATCAGTCCTTCCAAAGAACACCCAGGACTGATCTCCTTTAGAATGGACTGGTTGGATCTCCTTGCAGTCCAAGGGACTCTCAGAGTCTGCATCAGAGTCTTTTCCAATGAGTCAACTCTTCGCAGGAGGTGGCCAAAGTACTGGAGTTTCAGCTTTAACATCATTCCTTCCAAAGAAATCCCAGGGCTGATCTCCTTCAGAATGGACTGGTTGGATCTCCTTGCAGTCCAAGGGACTCTCAAGAGTCTTCTCCAACACCACAGTTCAAAAGCATCAATTCTTCGGCGCTCAGCCTTCTTCACAGTCCAACTCTCACATCCATACATGACCACAGGAAAAACCATAGCCTTGACTAGATGAACCTTTGTTGGCAAAGTAATGTCTCTGCTTTTCAATATGCTACCTAGGTTGGTCATAACTTTCCTTCCAAGGAGTAAGCGTCTTTTAATTTCATGGCTGCAGTCACCATCTGCAGTGATTTTGGAGCCCAGAAAAATAAAGTCTGACACTGTTTCCACTGTTTCCCCATCTATTTCCCATGAAGCGGTGGGACTGGATGCCATGATCTTCGTTTTCTGAATGTTGAGCTTTAAGCCAACTTTTTCACTCTCCACTTTCACTTTCATCAAGAGGCTTTTGAGTTCCTCTTCACTTTCTGCCATAAGGGTGGTGTCATTTGCATATCTGAGGTTATTGATATTTCTCCCAGCAATCTTGATTCCAGCTTGTGTTTCTCCCAGCCCAGCATTTCTCATGATGTACTCCACATACAAGTTAAATAAACAGGGTGACAATATACAGCCTTGACGAACTCCTTTTCCTATTTGGAAACAGTCTGTTGTTCCATGTCCAGTTCTAACTGTTGCTTCCTGACCTGCATACAAATTTCTCAAGAGGCAGATCAGGTGGTCTGGTATTCCCATCTCTTTCAGAATTTTCCACAGGTTATTGTGATCCACACAGTCAAAGGCTTTGGCATAGTCAATAAAGCAGAAATAGATGCTTTTCTGGAACTCTCTTGCTTTTTCCATGATCCAGTGGATGTTGGCAATTTGATCTCTGGTTCCTCTGCCTTTTCTAAAACCAGCTTGAACATCAGGAAGTTCACGGTTCACATATTGCTGAAGCCTGGCTTGGAGAATTTTGAGCATTACTTTACCAGCGTGTGAGATGAGTGCAATTGTGAAGTACTTTGAGCATTCTTTGGCATTGCCTTTCTTTGGGATTGGAATGAAAACTGACCTTTTCCAGTCCTGTGGCCACTGCTGAGTTTGCCAAATCTGCTGGCATATTGAGTGCAGCACTTTCACAGCATCATCTTTCAGGATTTGGAATAGCTCAACTGGAATTCCATCACCTCCACTAGCTTTGTTCGTAGTGATGCTTTCTAAGGCCCACTTGACTTCACATTCCAGGATGTCTGGCTCTAGGTGAGTGATCACACCATCGTGATTATCTGGGTCATGAAGATCTTTTTTGTACAGTTCTTCTGTGTATTCTTGCCATCTCTTCTTAATATCTTCTGCTTCTGTTAGGTCCATACCATTTCTGTCCTTTATCGAGCCCATCTTTGCATGAAATGTTCCTTTGGTATCTCTGATTTTCTTGAAGAGATCCCTAGTCTTTCCCATTCTGTTGATTTCCTGTATTTCTTTGCATTGATCGCTGAAGAAGGCTTTCTTATCTCTTCTTGCTATTCTTTGGAACTCTGCATTCAGATGCTTATATCTTTCCTTTTCTCCTTTGCTTTTCGCTTCTCTTCTTTTCACAGCTATTTGTAAGGCCTCCCCAGACAGCCATTTTGCTTTTTTGCATTTCTTTTCCATGGGAATGGTCTTGATCCCTGTCTCCTGTACAATGTCACGAACCTCATTCCATAGTTCATCAGGCACTCTATCTATCAGATCTAGGCCCTTAAATCTATTTCTCACTTCCACTGTATAATCATAGGGGATTTGATTTAGGTCATACCTGAATGGTCTAGTGGTTTTCCCTACTTTCTTCAATTTCAGTCTGAATTTGGCAATAAGGAGTTCATGGTCTGAGCCACAGTCAGCTCCTGGTCTTGTTTCTGCTGACTGTATAGAGCTTCTCCATCTTTGGCTGCAAAGAATATAATCAATCTGATTTCGGTGTTGACCATCTGATGATGTCCATGTATAGAGTCTTCTCTTGTGTTGTTGGAAGAGGGTGTTTGTTATGACTAGTGCATTTTCTTGGCAAAACTCTATTAGTCTTTGCCTTGCTTCATTCCGTATTCCAAGGCCAAATTTGCCTGTTACTCCTAATTGAAGAAGTCTGATCAACATTACAAACACCAAAAGCTGCACAACAATATGCATGTACTTAATACCAGCCAACTGTATACTTAGAAATGGTTAACAGATGATGTACGTGTGTTTTGCTAAAAGTAAAAAGAAAAGCTATAATCATCAGTAACTCGGCTCACTGGTGCCACATTCTCCTGATATGATGTACTGAGCAGCACACATCTGCAGTATCTCTGCCCGAGACGAATGGATGCCTGTAGACTTGGCTGAGGAAACATCAAAAAAGTCCCAATTGAGGGGCATGCCACAAACTAGCCTCCGCTACAAAATATTGTCAAGGTACTGAAATCAAAGACAGACTGAGAAATTGTTCTGGATTGTAAAAGAGCAGAGAGATACGACAGCTTAAGTGCAGCATGTGAGCCCAGACTGAATCTGGATGGGGAGTAGTTGTTTTTCTCTTTTAATCTAAGTAGCAAAACTTATATACATTAGGTTTGTAAATGAGGTAACAGTCCTGAAGCAACATCCATTTCCTAATTTGGATTACTGTCCTGTATAAAAGAAGGTACTTGTTTTTAGGAAAATGCACACTGAAGTAGTTAAGAATAAAGAAATGTTATGTCTGGAACTTACTCGAAAATGGTTTGGGGGGAAAAATTATACACACGCATGTAATTCGAGAAAGGACAACAAGGCAAACAGTATAATGCCAACATTCAGGAAACTGGAAGGCAGGTAGGTATTTTGGCAACATTTATAAAGCCTGAGATTATTTCAAAATAAGAATTTAATAATAAAAAGTAAATGAAACCATGGAATGTATGAGACTAACATTGAAGCCAGGTGAGACGAAAAAGAGTCAGTCAGAATGCGGAGGAGTCCAGAGGGAGGCAGGAGGAAAAGTACAGAACGAAGAGTCTGAAAGCCAGGGGAGAGCGTCAGGGGAGGAGGGCGCAACATCCGCCCGGTCAAATTCCGCCACAGGCGGAGTGAGGACAAAAAAGGATCCACAAGGTGTGAGATCCTGGCATATGACCCAACCTCAAGTCCGAGGAGGGCTGAGGACAGCAGACCGGCTCTGGCGGGTGAAGAGAAAACCAGAGGGGAAAAGTCGGGAACAGCGAGAGCAAACACCTCATTCAAGATGCCTTCCTTCGAGTGGGAGCATCACAGGCCAGAAGGGACGCTGGGGATGTGGAGTCAAGTGAGGAGGATGGGTTTGCTTTGCTTAGAGTTATTCTGAGATAGAGATATTCCCACAGGCGTGATTCATCTTCACGTGCCACCTATTCCTTTGGTGGTCGGGTGAAATCTACAGGCCCTTCCTCAAAATGATGTTTTCCAATGCATAAAATAAAATACACAAGATTATAAAGAAAAGCAGTTATACTGAAATAGTTACCAAGAACTTTTTTTTATATCTATGATATAGTAATATAAGATACCAGCTTCCTGGTCAACATATGAAATTAAGAAGACCTAACGGCAGGGACTTCCCCACCGGTCCTAAGGCTCTGTGCTCCCAATGCAGGGGGCCCGGGTTCAACCCTTAGTCAGGGAACTAGATCTGGCATGCCATAGCTGAGTTCACATGCTGCAATGAAGATCGAAGAGTCCAAGTGCTGCACTAAGATGTGGTGCAGCCAAATAAGTAAATTAAATACATAAATTTTTTTAAAGACCTAATGGCAGGTGAAATAACTATGATAACTTCAAAGTACTGATGAGGGCAAACAATATTCAAGATATCTCCCAAAACGAAAATGCCATTTGAAGATACCTAGGATTTCACTTGAGGACAAACTTCCTGCTACTGCTAATGTGGCTGGGTTGTTGCCTACATTCCTAACAGAAGAAATGAACAAATTCAGTTAAAGGTTAGACAAAATATAGATGTCAACTCCTCACCGCCTTCCCCAGATTCACAGACTCCGGAACTCTATCTATGGCAGGAAAGCGGCCCATGGACTAGATTAAGGAGCCCTGCACTAAAAGAATGTTTACAAAGGTTGATGGTATGATCAGCAGAAAAGGGAAAACATCCAGCAGACAGAAGGGCAAACCTGAAGAGCCAGTGCCTGACACAGAGGGAGGGACTAGCCTTCTAAAGACACCTGTGAAAAGGCCGGGCCCAGGCTCGGCGGGGAGACCTGTGGGTCTGGTGGTAAGAACACAAACTGGCTCTTGCCTGCTGGCTTCTATTTTCATTGAGGCATGACCAGCAGCTGAGAGGGAGGCCCCAAGAGAGATGGTAAAAATACTGATATTGTAGAAAGTCGGAAAGGGAATTTCTAAGTCAGAGAAGTAGGATTTCTGAGCATGATGGAGTCCTTACTTGATGCTAGTGCTCATAAATTTAAAGTGACAAATGAGCTCAGGTATGTCCCATTCTACTATAATACGCAGATGCTCAGGAAAAAAGACAGTGAACGATCAGAACCAACTAAGGCTGGGACTTAGCTACTGCTGCTGCTAAGTCGCTTCAGTCATGTCCGACTCTGTGCGACCCCATAGACAGCAGCCCACCAGGCTCCCCCGTCCCTAGGACTTAGCTAGACGAGTTCAGTATGTGGAGAGGAGCAAGGGGAAGAAGAAAGGATAATAATGGACCAGGTGGACAAGGAGAGAAGTCTAGACCAGAGAGTAGAAGGTAACTGACAGTGAGAAAGCAACGGAGATCAACCAACTGCTGAAATGAGGTAGCCAAGTGGATGTGAAGGACGAGAGGAGGCGCTGTCAAGGAGAAATGATGGAGGCGGGCACAGTGCCTGCTGATAAGACCCATGATGCCACTAAAGGAGTGGACAGCTAAGGGGAGGCAGAAGCGAGGACTGCTGACCACCCGGGACCAGACGTGACAGAGCTTTTGCAGGGCTCTGTGTGGATGCTGGAGTCATCTGAAAGGAGGAGAGAGATAGGAATAGACAGCAAGATGAGCCAAAGTCTAGGCTTCTGGTGAAGGCCATGCCCAGGACGTCAGCAGAAGGGGGACGGCGGAGCTGGTTACACAGCCCTGGTAAGAGCCGTGGCTCCTGTGAAGAACTCAGATGGACTGAAGGTGGCGGGCCTACTGCCCGGCTGCACAAGCAGAACTGAAACCATCTGTGCTTGGGAGAATGGTGACCGCAGTCACCTGGTTCCACTTCAGACAAGGAAGTCAGAGGTACTTCCAAGGAGACTGCCAGAAAGAAAGGTTCTGGCATGCGCAAACCCTAGAGTGGAAAGATTTAATAAGGAAGAGAAGTGAAGGTCTGGGTCAGATTTAAAGCACAGGGATAAGAGCCTCAGTAATAACAGATGGCCTGGGAGCCCTGATGGAGTTGTGATTAAATACTCCAAGGTCTGAGTACAAAACTAGAAAATGAAGCATCCTCCTATTTAGCTGTTTCTCTCCTTCTATGAAAATAAAATCCTCAGGCTGGAAAACACATTCATAGGAATCTGGTTAAAGTAGTTCCTTCAAAACATTTCTGCGATAAGACTTCCCAGATGGTCCAGTGGTTAAGACTCCATGCTTCCAATGCAGGGGGCACAAGTTCGATCCCTGGTCAGGGAACTAAGATCCCACATGCCACACAGTGCACCAAAAAAAAAAACTGCACACATTCAATCATAGTGCTCTAATTACATGTGGAATTTGTATTTTATAGTGGCTTTCAGAGTCAAGCATGAGCCACAGGAAATAAAATTACTTTGTTATACCCAAATTGTGTTATCCAGTGGGTTTACCCACTAGGTTAAGCAGTTTGGATTCAAAATTTTTTTAGCACTTCCAAAAATCAAAATCATCAGTAGATATGAAGACGCAGCACCACTGAAGCAATTAACAAACAACATGACATGGTCCTAAAGACCCTACAAGGAGATCATGCTGAGGGAGAGAGACTGTAGTTGAAGTCTATGTTCTAGAACCTTTGCTGAGAAATATCTCCTTCCCTACCTTACTCAGTAACACATCCACCATGGGAAAGAACATAGTTTACAAGAATAATTAAGTGAAAAGTAGTTACTGACCTTAGAGCAGCAGGCATTTAATACTGCTGGGACCAAGACAGGCTTAAAGGCTTTCCCAGGCACTTTCCAGGAAATAAATGAATGGAGGAAAAAAAGCCACTCTGACGTGCTTGAACATCCAGGGTTCATTAATTAAATATTTAACCATCACCTCTCTGAGGGATCGTGCCCTATGCTGGGGATAAGGACTAGGACTTGGTCTCCCCACCCCGCCAGGTTGCTGGTCAGCACATCACACCAGCAAGTTAGCCGTCAGAACTGAATTTTTTCCTCCAAAGACCATCACAGTGTTACTGAAACATGGCTGTTTTTGAAAATGCGACACTGCAGCACTTGTCTCAGTGAAAGATAACAGAGACACATACCCCACAGGGAGTCTGCCAGACGACTGAGTCATACCAGTAACAGCACAAGCTCCACTCAATGAATCTGGGGACTCAAGAGGCCTCATTAGAGCTAAATGAGGCAGCAGCTCCTCTCCTGTGCCATTCATGCTTGACCAGGCCTTCAATAGTGGGGCACAATAAAAACTTTAATGGCCGCATAGGCTGGAATGGAAATCCGAGACTCTGTCTCAGATAGTACGCACAGAAAGATAATTCTCAACCGAATCCAGATTTACAAGCTCTGAAGAGAGGTCACATGTAATCTTACCGTTGCGAAAAACTTTATTAAAATCAAATCCTTGGCTTGCTAGAAAGTCAATGCTTGAGCTCTGAAACAAGAGTAAATAGAACATGCATTTCAGTGATGTTCATGGCAGGTGTGTGAACAGAAGCAGAGAAATAACTCTGGGGAGTAAATGAAGGCAACCAGGCAAGGGGGCAGCATGCCACGGGTCAGAGGACAAGGGGTTTCTACTCCACGGCTGCTGAACTGTCCATTCATTCACTTCAACTATCTGGGCTTCTCTCCTATAGTTTATGAGAGAAATATCCTTTGTTACCCAACATTTAAGAAAATTTTACTTGGTGAACTTATATTCTCCCAACAGGAGGAAACTCCTGAATAAAAATTAAATGTATTTCTATTATCTCACCCCAGGTTCAAGTTTAAGGGAACAACTGTGCAAATTATAAGGTATCAATATTCACTTCAACTTAGATTCTAGAAGCCCAAAATCTTAATTGGATGTTCTTTACATTCAACATAATAATACAGAAAAATTCCCAGTAAAGAGACTTATTAAACACATATTTCAAAGTCAAAATATAAAAGTAAAGGTAGCAAAAATATCAAGTAACAATACACAAGAATGGGAAAAATTTCACAAAGTCCTTACTCAACTGACTGAAGAGTGGAAAACATCACTGAGCTTCTCTAATTTTATTCTTGTTTTAAGTCAGAACAGCCTTGTCTAACTCAATGAAACTATGAGCCATGCTGTAAAGGGCCACCCAAGACGCAAGGGTCATGGTGGAGAGTTCTTCACAGGAGAAGGGAATGGCAAGCCACTCCAATTTCTTGCCTTGAGAACCCCATGAGCAGTATGAAAAGGGAGAAAGATATATGACACTGAAAAAATGAAATTCCCAGGTTGGTAGGTGTCCACCATGCTACTTAAGAGGAGTAGAGAAATAACTCCAGAAAGAATGAAGAGACTGAGACAAAGAGAAAACAATGCCCAGCTGCGGATGTGACTGGTGATGGAAGTAAAGTCTGATGCTGTAAAGAGCAATATGGCATAGGAATCTGGACTGTTAGGTCCATGAATTAAGGTAAATTAGAAGTGGTCAAACAGGAAACAGCAAGAGTAAACTAAAGAGCCTCCTGATGAAAGTGAATGAAGAAAGTGAAAAAGCTGGTTTAAAACTCAACAGTCAAAAAATGAAGATCATGGCATGATCTTTTGGCCTCCAAAATCACTGCAGATGGTGACTGCAGCCATGAAATTAAAAGACACTTGCTCCTTGGAAGAAAAGCTATGATTAATCTAGACAGCAAATTAAACGGCAGAGACGTTACTTTGCCAACAAAGGTCCATCTAGTCAAAGCTATGGTTTTTCCGGTAATCAGGTATGGATGTAAGAGTTGGACTATAAAGAAAGCTGAGTGCCAAAGAATTGATGCTTTTGAACTGTGGTGCTGGAGAAGACTCTTGAGAGTCCCTTGGACAGCAAGTCCAAGGGAGATCCAACCAGTCCATCTGAAAGGAAATCAGTCCTGAATATTCATTGGAAGGACTGATACTGAAGCTGAAACTCCAATGCTTTGGCTACCTGATAACAAAGAATTGACTCATTGGAAAAGACCCTGATGCTGGGAAAGACTGAAGGCAGGAAGAGAAGGGGACAACAGAGGATGAGATGGTTAGATGGCATCACGACTCGATGGACATGAGTTTGAGCAAGCTCCGTGATTTGGTGATGGACAGGGAAGCCTGGCGTGCTGCAGTCGATGGGGTCTCAAAGAGTCGGACATAACTGAGCAACTGAAGTAACTAAATTCAGAACAGTTAAATCTGACCCCTTATAGAGCCATACTTGATGTTACACCATCAGTCTAGACTGAGGATGCTCTCCTAGTTCCAGTAAGCTCATTACCGTACTCACTTTAGAGATGCTGCTGAAGACAACGTCTTCTACATTAATGACTTCTTTATGATAACAGAGGGCTTCCCTGATGGCTTAGATGATAAAGAATCTGCCTGCAATTAAGGAGACCTGGGTTCAATCCCTGGGTCGGGAAGATCCCCTGGAAGAGGGCACAGCAACCCATTCCAGTATTCTTGCCTGGAGAATTCCATGCACAGAGGAGTCTGGTGGGCTTCAGTCCATGAAGTCACAAAGAATCAGACATGACTGAGCAACTAATACGATGATAACAGAAAGGGAAATGTCTTAGGGTCTCTAATCTGAGGAAAGCTGAACTGGTCCTGAGTCCTGGTCTGTTTTGATCCTTTGGGCCACAGAACTGATGGTGTGTTTCCCCCTTGTCTTGCCTGGTAGGAAGCTCAGAGACAAGCTTCTGAGGTAGGCCAAAAGTAAGACTTTCTTTGGCACGAATTCTGTGTTCTAATCATAACACAGTAATCACACCCTCATTTTTCTTTTCTTCTAATTTTTCACTTACTTATTTTTAATCTTAGGTTAAAAGGTTTTATATATTGTATATACTTTTATGTATTTTATGTATCTTTATTACCTGACACAAGTTCTTTTAAAATATGAGCAACTTAATCAAATATACATAGGTATGTGCACGCACGCACACACACACATACACACACACACACACAGATACAGGCACATCATTTTCTATCTGTCCAGGTTTTCTGTGGTGTGAAGTAAGCAACCATTTCCCCTATATCTTCCCTTTTCATCCTGTTCTGAAATAAGACCAAATGCCTTCTGACTTAGGCCACAAGCCCCTCTACCTTCCATGCCTGAGTATTCTTATAACTCTGCTCCCCTAATACCCATCACTGACAGAGACACCAAAAGATGGGTTATGGAAAGGCATTTTTACTCCTCCTGTCACTAGACTCCAAAATATCCTAACTTTCTTCTTTAAAAATCAGAGTCAGAGATCACATATCCCCTTTTTGAAGCTATTTATTTTTTACTCAAATAATACTCTTTAGACTGCACCAAAAAATCTACTCTGTGCAACTGAACTTCAAGCCTTTTAAAATGGTAAATTTTAGGTTATAGATTTTTTTTACCATAATAAAGAAAAAACACTTCAAACCAAAAAACTTTATTTGTAATATACTAAACACTATCTTTGGTCTGTCTTAAATGTACCATTTTCAAGATTCAAAAGATAAGCATAGATATTAGGGGGGACAATTTGAGGCATCTATCAAAATTTTAAATCTGAAAGTTCTATGACTCATTAATTCCCCTCCTGGGAAAGCTATCCGATAAAAACATTCCTGGAGTTTAACCTGAAACTTAGTCTCTAAGTCTCTCTAGACAACCTAGAAAGGTGGGATGGGGTCGGGGAGGGAGGTTCAAGAGGGAGTGGATATATGTACACTATGACTAATCCATGTTATTGTACGGCAGAAACCAATACAACATTGTAAAGCAACTATCGTCCGATTAAAAATAAATTTTAAAAATAGCTTAAAAAACATATGTTGATTCAGCCAAAAAAAAAAAAATTCCTATATACAACCAAGACACATGGCACATGGACACTGACTATAGCACTGTTTAAAATAGGGAGCCACTGGAAAACTTTCCAATTCCATTTAGATCAATTATAATACATCTGTATTATGAAATATGAACTGTGTTAAATGGAAAATGCAAGTTATATAAAATATGAATGTTATGACTGCGTATATTAAAGGAAAAACCTAAAATTGTGTGTGTGTGTGTATATACATACGTAGACACAGCAGTATACGTATATATGGCACAAAAGGAGTGAAATGGGGAAAGAAGCGGCATGGGGGAAGAGAGGCTATTTACAAAAAAGAAACATGTTTTACTCTATAGACAGCTGCAGTGTCTTGACTTTTCACGACCATGTATGTATTTTCCTCCATGAACTCAACTACAGATGTTCAGCCAGAAAAAAGAACAGAAGAAAAAGGAAGTGAAGACAATGTAGATGCTTTGCAATTCACCTGGATGGGCACGTGCTCCAGGAGTGTGCATGGCTCACAGGAGGTCCATTCCTCCACATCCTGCCTAGTGTGCATGGATCACTGTGTGTACAGATACTTAGTTTTCAGGTAGCATAGTAAGTTGTTTTGCCCCCCAATTCTCCCTGCTTTAAGGATAATAATAGCTTTTCAAGATCTATTTTTAACCAGACACAATCTTCACCCTACTCGCTGACTCTAGAAGCTAAGTTCCTTTTAAGATGCGACTCTGCTGTAAGACAAAATCCACCTTAGATGGAGGACCAGAAAAAAAATTCAGAGATACAATCATTTACCTTATCCATACAATTGCCAAGTTTACTTACTATGTCTCAACCACTTCTCTGACTTTGTTTTTCCAGAATAGAGAACTGTACCATTTGAGCCCACTAATCTCTGGCCTGTCTTCAAGTCTATGATGTTTTTCTTTTTTTTTAAGGAGTGGCGGGCTATTAGAACTGTATGAAGTGTTCCAGGTATAGTCACAGGATGGTTTTGTATGATGGGTAGGGTTCTTCTGATCTGTCTCCAGTTGATTTCCTAGAATAACTGTGTTTGTGTTGGTCTTTTAGAACACACTGTCATCCCTAAGATGTCCCACTGCCACTGCGTGCATGTGATTAATCCCTGGCTAAAACCAGGGAATCCACTTTAAGGAACTGTCTTTTGCTACTACCACTGGAAAACTACATCCATACAAATGTCCAAACTGAACCTATCTTTCTCAGAGAAAATCTACAAATACTGTTTAATGAAGTATTCTATATGCAGGTGATTGGTAAATAGTTGTTAAATGAGGATGAGATGGTTGGATGGCATCACCGACTCAATGGACATGCGTTTCAGTACACTCCGGGAGTTGGTGATGGATAGGGAGGCCTCGCGTGCTGCAGTCCATGGGGTCACAAAGAGTTGGACATGACTGAGAGACTGAACTGAACTTATTACAAGGTAAAGAAATATCAACAATGGTTTATCTGCTAATTTAAGAAAAATGCTGGTTACAAGACTAAAATTACCTTCCCTCCAGCTCCTGACATACAATGAATGCTGTTTCATTTGTTTACATCCTCCCTTATTACAGAGAGAATCTGACATGACTCAGTCACTCAGAAGCCTACCCTCTAGGCTTTCTTAACTGCATTACTACTTAGATGCAGAAAAAGGGACAGACGGGAAGACTCAAAGGAACCAATGTTACTGGGGAGAGAAGCTCAGGCATAAGATTCTAAGGAAGAGAAGACCAAAACTCAGGCTTCATCACATATCCATATGATAGACACTAATTGACATTCTCCTTATCAGTGGAGATCAATGATCTCCTTATCCATTAATCAGATTATTAAGAGAGAAAAAAGGGGAAGCTGACATTCACTGAATGTCCACCAGATCAGCTATAACTCTGAACTGGCTGTTCTAAAGGGGACCCTCCCTGTATCCTTCCCTTGGCTCATAAAGTCAGCCCTCTCCTCCTCAGTAGGTAACAGTGGTCTTTTTCTACCCTCTCTTTCCTAACTGGTAAACTTGGGAAAAGAAACTGAGCACGTATAACTTAGCCCCTTCTGGCTTCCCTGGTGGCTCGGACAGTAAAGAATCTGCCTACAATACAGGAGACCTGGGATCGATCCCTGGGTCGGGAAGATCCCCTGAAGAAGGGCACAGCAACCCACTCCAGTATTCTTATCTGAAGAATCCCATGGACTGAGAACCCTGGGGGCTACGTTCATGGGGTCGCAAAGAGTCAGACACAACTGAGTGACTATACTTTCACTTTCACTTCTAGGCTTGCTCTTTTCAAAGAGGATACACACATATTCTGCTCCTCCAGAAAATAAAGGTCTACCCTTGGAGAGGCATGCAGTGAGGACGGGGTGGGAAAAGACCTGCAGGTCCTGACCTGCAGGTTCAGTTCAGGGTAAGACAAAAAAATCCCCCAAAGAGCCACACTACGAAGTCATGGTCTCAAATTCAGCTTTACTTATAATAAAGTTCATGTTCCCATTTCCCTCTGCCTGTCTCTCACATCTTATTCCTTAACTCCTCACTCTCAGGTCAAAGGAAAGATGGGAGTATGATTTATTTATAACCCTAAAACTGAAGGTCAGTGAGGTAAAGTGATTTGCCCAAAGTGCAAAGTTGGTTACAGAACCAAATTTTAAAGAGAATTCTGATTCCACGTTTCCACACAGCTTCATCAGGGACTCATAACAGAAGAAAAAAAAAAACTCAATTATACTACTAACCTGACAAACAAATTTGACATCTGGTGAGGATCTATTGAAGGGTTTCGGGAAAACATAGAAGTTAAAAGACTTTGTTATATACCTAGAGAAAATAAGATAAGAGGAGACTTAGGGTGTTAAATTATGCCATGACAAAAGAATTCCCACCACTTGTTAAAACAACCTACTTTGAATCTGTGTAGTCATACTTAAAAGTGCAAAGGCCAAACTGAAACAGCAAAAAGTCCATGGAATGCTGGAAAAGGGAAATAAAATATCTGTCAAAACAGTGCTGTATAGTCGACATTGAGCAACAGTATTTGCAATGAGGTAGGTTTTCTGATTACTCTACTTGACTTTGGCAGAGTACTTCTGATCCAGATTACAGATTATCTATCAGAAGCACTATTAATTTATATACATTTCTTAATATTTTTCGCAACTAAGCACTTATGCATCATCCAGAGCATCATAGTAAACCCATTTCCAAATGATTAAAATAACCACATCATATTTCCTATAAATCAAATTAACAATGAAAATACTAAAATTCCCCAAAATGTTTTCCAGCAAACAATTATTTTTGCTGTTGTTTTAAACACCACTAAATATAATTTCATAACTGGGGTTGAGAAGTTAATAAACAAGTTTGACGATTTTATTCCTCTATAATTTAACATATGCAAGACCAATATGGGAAAAAAAAATAAGATTTTTCTAGCACACCCACTTACCTTTTTAAGCTTCTGATACCTTTCTTCTGGAGTGTCAAAACCATTTGTTAATGCGGTGACTGAAGGTCCATCGCTGATTCCTAGATTTTAAGAAAAAAAGTTTTAACCTATTAGTAAATGCTATTGGAAAAATGTCAGTCAACTATTCAATGGCTCTATAATTTCATATTTTTATGAATTAAAACTAACTGGAAGTGCTCTTTACTTCACTTTTTCAAAATTAGCATGAATTTTGCAGGCTAACAAGCCAAACCCTATAATAAAGAATTCAGAAATACAAATGTTTCAATTTGAGAATGGATAGTTTCAGTATCTAAAACAGATTTCAAATAAAGAAAACCCTACAGATAATCTCACCAAAAAATTATTAGAACTAATAAACGAATTCAGTAGAGTTGCAGGATACGAAGTTAATATTCAGAAATCCACTGTAAATTTCTATACGCTAATAACAAACTATAAAAAAGAGAAATTATAAAAACCATCCCATTGACAACTGCATCAAGAAGAATAAAATACTTAGGAATATATTTAACCAAGGTGAAAGACCTATCCTCTGAGAACTGTAAGACACTGGTGAAAGAAATTGAAGAAAACATGAATAAACAGAAATGCTCATGAACTGGAAGAATTAATACTGTTAACATGCCTATATTACCCAAAACAATCTATAGATTCAATGTAATCTCTATGGAAGGAATGATACTAAAGCTGAAACTCCAGTACTTTGGCCACCTCATGCAAAGAGTTGACTCATTGGAAAAGACTCTGATGATGGGAGGGATTGGGGGCAGGAGGAGAAGGGGACGACAGAGGATGAGATGGCTGGATGGCATCACTGACTCGATGGACGTGAGTCTGAGTGAACTCTGGGAATTGGTGATGGACAGGGAGGCCTGGCATGCTGCGATTCATGGGGTCACAAAGAGTCAGACACGACTTGAGCGACTGAACTGAACTGAACTGATGGCATTTTTCACAGAACTAAACAAATAATCCTAAAATTTGTATAGAACCACAAAAGACCCTGAACAACCACAGCAATCTTGAGATACCACCTCACATCTGTCAGAATGGCTATTCTCAAAAACACAAGAAATAACAAGTGTTGGCGAGGATGTGGAGAAAAGGAAACTGTCATGTACTGTTGGTGGGAATGTCAATTGGTGCAGACACTATAGAAAACGGTATAAAGCTTCCTCAAAATATTAAAAATAGAATATATGATCCAGCAATTCCACTTCTGGATATTTATCAGAAGAAAACAAAAATTTTTTCTTCAATAATTCTAACTGAAAAAAAAATATGCATCCCTAAGTCACTACAGCATTATTTATAATAGCAAAGATAGAAGCAACTTAAGTGTCCAAGGATAAATGAATGGATAAAGATCCTATATATATGTAAAGAAGATGCTATATATGTGTGTATATTTATGTGTGTGTGCGTGTATATATACACACATATATATGCATACATGGGGCTTCCCTGATGCCTCAGATGGTAAAGAATCTGCCTGCAATGTGGGAGACCAAGGGTTGAGAAGATCCCCTGGAGAAGGAAATGGCTACCCACTCCAGTATTCTTGCTTAGAGGATTCCACAGATAGAGGAGCCTGACGGGCTACAGTCCATGGGATTGCAAAGAACTGGTGTAAAGAAATATTACTCAACCATAAAAAAGAAAAAAAAACCTTGTAATATGGATGGACCTAGAAGGTACCATGCTACTACTACTACTAAGTCGCTTCAGTCGTGTCCGACTCTGTGATACCCCATAGACGGCAGCCCACTAGGCTCCCCCGTCCTTAGGATTCTCCAAGCAAGAACACTGGAGTGGGCCGCCATTTCCTTCTCCAATGCGTGAAAGTGGAAAGTGAAAGTGAAGTCGCTCAGTTGTGTCCGACTCTTTGGGACCCCGTGGATTGCAGCCTACCAGGCGCCTCCATCCATGGGATTTTCCAGGCAAGAGTACTAGAGTGGGGTGCCATAGCTTCTCTGCTAAGTGAGTGAAATAAGTCAGACAAAGAAAGCAAATACTGATGATTTCACTTACTGATGAAATCTTTAAAAAAAAAAAAGAAAGAAAGAAACAGAAGGATACTTATTGATACAGAGTAAACTGATGGTTGGGGGGGGGGCGCAAATAGGTGAAGGGATTTAAGAGGTACAAACTTTCACTTATAAAATAAGTAAGTCACAGCACAGAGAATATAGCCGATAATATAGCTGACAAGAACTTTGTATGATAACAGATGGTAACTAGACTTAGCTAGGTAACCAATCCATAATGTATAAAAATATCAAATCACTATGTTCTACACTTGAAACTGATACAATCGGTTGAATATAATTCAGTAATTATAATTATATACAATTATATATATATATAACTGCTGCTGCTAAGTCGCTTCAGTCATGTCCGACTCTGTGCGACCCCATAGACGGCAGCCCACCAGGCTCCCCCGTCCCTAGGATTCTCCAGGCAAGAACACTGGAGTGGGTTGCCATTTCCTTCTCCAATGCATGAAAGTGAAAAGTGAAAGGGAAGTCGCTCAGTCGTATCCAACTTTTAGTGACCCCATGGACTGCAGCCTACCAGGCTCCTCCGTCCATGGGATTTTCCAGGCAAGAGTACATGTGGGGTGCCATTGCCTTCTCCAATATATATAACTATATAATTTAGCAATTATAATTCAGTAATGGATTATGCCCAATAAAAAAGATTATGCCCAACATGGATTCCTTTAGAAAGAGCTGAAGTCTTTGAAACATGTACAATTTGTAGCAAAAATGGCTATCTTTACCAAAAATTGGATACCTTTGATCCAAAAAAAGAACCTTGCAATTGTAACTGTTATACTAATCTAAGTACTAGATACATGTGTACACCCATGCCAAGGCAGGCAATGAACACTTTAATTAATGCCTAAAGGAATACCCTCATTTATCTGCAGAAGTCCAACCCTCAAGTCGGTCACAAAGCACAAATATTGTATGAGTCCTCTTAAAGGAAATGTCTAAACTAGTCAAATTCATAGAGACGGAAACAATGATTGCTAGAGGCAGAGGGGAGGGAGGAGCTAGGAATTACTGTTCAATGCGTAGAATTTCAGTTCTGGAAGAGGAAAAAGTTCTGTGGTGATGGACGGTGGGGATGGTGGCATTCCAGTGTGACTGTCCTACATGTCACTTAACTTTTAAAACCACTTAAAAATGGTTAAAAGGATACATTTTATGCTATGTGTATTTCACCACACACCAAAAAAGGCCTGACCCTAACTCTCAAGCTCTGTTCCACACTTTGTCCAGCTGTTTTTCAGCAGCATAAAAACCATAGTCTCTTATCTACAACCCTCAGAGTTCGAACCACCACAAACCCAGTCAGGAAACCCAACGCACCTCTTTCGTGCTTTTGAAACGTTTAAGAGGAAACGTGGAGACTCATGCACCCTGACCCAGAAAACTCAAACAGGGAGGAGCGACCAGCAGGTATAAGCCCAGGCCAGAGGTCAGGAGGGCGCGGGGGTGGGGGGTGAGGGGTCGGGGGTGGGGGTGGCGGGCAGGAGGAGGCTGGGCTATGCACTGCAGGGTGCCAGCCTCGAGCTTGCAAGCGAGGGATACCTGAGAACTCCCCATCGATGGCGAAGAAGTCGGCCTCCTCTATGGCCTGGTACACTTTGTGAAGATTACTCTTAAAATCTGCGGAGAAACCGAGAAGAGGCTCAGAATCGGTGGCCTGGCTTCCTGCCCACGAGTTACTAGGGGGATAGGGAAGGAGGGAGGGGAGCTTCCAAGGATCCTGGGATGAGAGGACAAGTCCTTAAGGGGTGCACAGACCAGAGGGGTATAAGCCCAGAGGGGTGCACTGGCCAGAGACGAACAAGGCCCCAAGAGGCGCAAAAGGGGAGCAAACCCCTGAGGGGACTGCCTCTGCCCCAGGCCGGGTCAAGTAGACCTGCCGCGGTGCGGGCCTAGCAGGCCGGGTGAGGAACTGCCGCGAGGAGGCGGGGAGGTGTACAGCGGACACGCACTGCTCCTGATTATCTCCATTCTGCGGAGTGGCCAGGCCTCCGGCCCCGCCCGGGCCCGCCTCGACCGTTCCACTCGCGAAGTTCCGCGGCGACAGCGCTGGCAGCCGCGGCAGAAATCACGGGGGCGACTTCCGGAAACAGCGCGCGCCGGCGCGCGTCACGTGCCCCTGCGTCATTTTGGGGGCGGGGCCAAGGGTTGGTTTCGTTCCCGGGAGGCAGCAGGGGCGTGGCTATCAAAGTTCTCCAAGGCGTGGTCTCCCTGGAGACCACCAGACTTGGACCTTTTACTTGAGAAGTGTGAGTGACCTGACATCCATCCAATTGATGAGGAAATATTTCCTGAGTTCCAATTATGTGCCAGACACCCTGAAAGGAGTGGGGATGCAGGGGTGAATAGAAAAAACAAGATGCCTAACCCTGTTGGTGCTTAACTTGAGGGACGAGCAGAAAGTCAGGCAAGATTCAAATTTGCCACTTGGAAATCCGAAGATCTGGTTAAAGAGAAAGAGCAGAATGCTGCAATAAGAATAATGGGAAAGAGGGTTATTTGCAGAGGCGACAGGGAACGCAAAGCTGAGACCCTTAGCTGTGGCACTAGCTACTGGGAATACGATGGTGAGCAAAACAGATGAGGTCCTGCATAATGGAGTTTTATGTTGGTTATTGGTTTGCTGTTGATTCCCAGAACCTACAACACTGCTGACATGAGCAGATGCTCCATAAACATGGATTGGTCAAAAGAATTTACCTTCAGTTCAGTTAAGTCGCTCAATCGTATCCGACTCTTCACGACCCCATGAACCTCGCAGCACTTCGTGACCCCATGAACCACAGCACGCCAGGCCTCCTTGTCCACCACCAACTCCCGGAGTTTACCCAAACTCATGTCCATTGAGTCGGTGATGCCATCCAACTGTCTCATCCTCTGTCGTCCCCTTCTGCTCCTGCCCTCAATCTTTCCCAGCATCAGGGTCTTTTCAAACGAGTCAGCTCTTCACATTAGGTGGCCAAAGTATTGGAGTTTCAGCTTCAACATCAGTCCTTCCAATGAACACCCAGGACTGATCTCCCTTAGCATGGACTGGTTGGATCTCCTTGCAGTCCAAGGGACTCTCAAGCGTCTTCTCCAACACCACAGTTCAAAAGCATCAATTCTTCGGCACTCAGCTTACTTTATAGTCCAACTCTCACATCTATACATGACTACTGGGAAAACCATAACCTTGACTAGACAGACCTATGTTGACAAAGTAATGTCTCTGCTTTTTAATATACTGTCTAGGAGAAGGCAATGGCACCCCACTCCAGTACTCCTGCCTGGAAAATCCCATAGATGGAGGAGCCTGGTGGGCTGCAGTCCATGGGGTCACTGAGAGTTGGACACAACTTGAGCGACTTCACTTTCACTTTTCACTTTCATGCATTGGAGAAGGAAATGGCAACCCACTCCAGTGTTCTTGCCTGGAGAATCCCAGGGACAGGGGAGCCTGGTGGGCTGCCATCTATGGGGTCACACAGAGTCAGACACGACTGAAGTGACTTAGCAGCAGCAGCAGCAGCAGGTTGGTCATAACTTTCCTTCCAAGGAGTAAGCATCTTTTAATTTCATGGCTGCAATCACCATCTATTACTGTGGGCAGGAATCCCTTAGAAGAAATGGAGTAGCTGTCAGTCAACAAAAGAGTCCAAAATGCAGTACTTGGGGGCAATCTCAAAAACAACAGAATGATCTCTGTTTGTTTCCAAGGCAAACCATTCAATATGATGGTTTCCAAGTCTATGTCCTGACCAGTAACACTGAAGAAGCTGAAGTTGAATGGTTCTATGAAGACCTACGAGACCTTTTAGAACTAACACCCCCAAAAGATGTCCTTTTCATTATAGGGGACTGGAATGCAAAAGTAGGAAGTCAAGAAACACCTGGAGTAACAGGCAAATTTGGCCTTGGAGTACAGAATGAAGCAGGGCAAAGGCTAATAGAGTTTTGCCAAGAGAATACACTGGTCATAGCAAACACCCTCTTCCAACAACCCAAGAGAAGACTCTATACATGGACATCACCAGATGGTCAACACCGAAATCAGATTGATTATATTCTTTGCAGCCAAAGATGGAGAAGCTCTATACAGTCAGCAAAAAAAAGACCGGGAGCTGACTGTGGCTCAGATCGTGAACTCCTTATTGCCAAATTCAGACTTAAATTGAAGACAGTGGGGAAAACCACTAGACCATTCAGGTATGACCTAAATTAAATCCCTTATGATTATACAGTGGAAGTGAGAAATAGATTTAGGGGGCTAGATCTGATAGACAGAGTGCCTGATGAACTATGGATGGAGGTTCGTGACATTGTACAGGAGACAGGGATCAAGACCATCCCCAAGAAAAAGAAATGCAAAAAAGCAAAATGGCTGTCTGAGAATTCACCTTGGTCTTTCACAAAAGCTGTATGAAGTTGGTTAGATGATCTGGCTTCTAAGGCTCAGTCAAGATGTTAGTGGTCAGAGAGAAAGTGTTAGTTACTCAGTCGTGTCTGATTCTTTGTGACCCCATGGACTATAGCCTGTCAGGCTTCTCTGTCCATGGAATTCTCCAGGCAAGAATATTGGAGTGGGTTGCCATTCCCTTCCCCAGGGAATCTTCCTGACCCAGGGGTCAAACCTGGGTCTCCTGCACTGGAGGCAGATTCTTTACCATCTGTTTATTAGGTCTGGAATTATTTGATATTCCTAAGCTTCGATTTTCTCTTCCACTAAATCAGTCTTAGGATCAGGGTTGATAATGTATGTGACTTGTAAAGCACTGTAGAAATAAATGTGTCAATAAGCTATGATCAGAGTTCTGACCTGCTGTCACATTTCCCTGAATTCACCCCTTAGGTTTGGGAGAAATGCTGAGTACAAACCACTTGGTCTTTTTGAAAAGAAAATAACCATTTTCCCCCAAAAGAAAATATTATGTACCCTAAAGAACAAGTAAGAGTGTGACCATATTATCCCCACCAGGTGCCACAAGTCCATTTTCCTCTCCTCATTCATAGGAAATTTATATATAGTTAGCTATGTCCTCTATTCTTAGTGTAAGCAGCAGTGTCTGTGTAAATGTGAAAACCAATACAAGTAGTCAAACTTAAAATCTGAAATATCTCTCTGCCTACTGGTATCAGCTTTGAAAGTCCTAGATAGAAAGTAGTGGCCACATATGGCCACTTAAATTTTAAGTAATTTAAGTTCAATAATTATCAAAACTTAAAGTAAAGCTACATTAATCAAAACAGTGTGGCACTGACATAAATAGACATGGAGACTAATGAAATAGAGTAGACAGCCCACAAATACACCCTTGAATATACATTCAAATGATTTGGATGCCAAGCTCATTCAATGAGGAAAGGATACTCTTTTCAGTAAATGCTGTTGAGAAAATTGAATATCCACATTCAAAAGAATGAAGTTAGACCCTTACCTAACACTGTATAAATATTAACTCAAAGTAAATCAAACACCTAAATGCAAATGCCAAAACTATAAAGGTTTTAGAAGAAAGCATAGGCAAAATTTCATGACATTGGATTTGGCAATGATTTTTTTGGCTATAACACCAAAAGCACAAGCAAGAAAAGAAAAAAAATCAATGAATTGAATTATATCAAAATTTAAGACTTCTGTGCTTCAAAGGACACTACCAACAAGGTGAAAAGGCAACCCATAAAATGGGAGAAAATATTTGCAAACCATATATCTGATAATGGGTTAATATCCGTAAGACAAAAAGAACTCCTACAACCCCCAAAACACAGAAGCAAACAATCCAGTATAAAAATGGACATGTGGAGTGGGGCTTCCCGGGTGGCTCAGTTGTAAAGACTTTGCCTGCCAATGCCAGAAACATGGGTTTGATCTCTGGTCTGGAAAGATTCCACATGCCACAGGGCAACTAAGCCCAGGCACCACAACTATTGAGCCTGTGCTCTAGAGCCCAGGAGCCACAGCTACTGAAGCCTGCACACCTAGAGCCTGAGCTCCACAACAAGGAGAAGCCCTAGCATCGAAACTAGAGAGTAGGCTCCATCCACCACAGCTAGAGAAAAGCAACAAAGACCCAGGACAGCCAAAATAAATAGATAAATAAAATTATTTTTCAAGTGGACAAAGAACTTAAATGTTTCTTCCAAGAAGATATAAATGGCCAATAAGCTCATGAAAAGATGCCGAACATCACAAATGCAAGTGAAAACCAAAATGAGGTTTCATTTCATGCCTATTAGGTGAGAAATTGGAACTTTGCCCACTGCTAGTGGGAATGTAAAATGGTACAGTCCCTATGGAAAACATTATGGCCTGTCTTTAAAAATTAAAAATAGAATTATCAAATGTAATGCAGCAATTCCACTTCTGGGCATGCACCCAAACTAACTGAAAGTAGAGGTTTGACTAGGTATTTGTACACCCATATCCATAGCAGCATAATTCACAATAGACAAAAAGCGGAAACAACCCAAGTATCCGTCACCAGATAAACTGGATAAACAAAATGTTGTGTATACATACAATGGAATATTATTCTACCTCTAAATGGAAGGAAATTCTGACACGTTACAAAGTAGATGAACCTGGAGAACACTATGGTGGGTGAAATAAGCCAGTCACAAGACAAACACTGTATGATCCCATTTACATGTGGTACCTAGATGGTAGTTATCAGAGGCCGGGGAAAACTACTGAGAATTGAATGAATATGAATTTCCAGTTTGGGAAGATGATAAAGTCCTAGAGATGGATGTGAGTCATGCTTGCACAATAATGTGGATACACTTAGTGCCAGTGAATTACACACTTGAAAATAGTTAAGATGGTAAATTTTGTCATGTATCTTTCACTGCAATGTTAAAAATATGGTGCTGCCTATTGCCAGACTATCCTCCAGAAAATGAGATCGTACACTCCTGGCACTAGCACAGAACTATCAGTCTTTTTACTTTTTGCACATTTGATTGCTAGGGGGGAAAATGATCAGTTTTATCAATCTGCAGGCCAGTGACTTAAAGCAGATAATCAGAATGAATTCTTAACTGGTGGCTCAGACAGTGAAGAACCCGCCAGCCTTTGATAGCTACCATCTAGCTATCGACCTGTGGAGAAGGAAATGGCAACCCACTCCAGTGTTTTTGCCTGGAGAATCCCAGGGACGGGGGAGCCTGGTGGGCTGCCATCTCTGGGGTCGCACAGAGTCGGATACGACTGAAGCGACTTAGCAGCAGCAGCAGCAGGGATCGACCTGGTATTGATCCCTGGGTTGGGAGGATCCCCTAGCGGAGTGCATGGCAACCCACTCCAGTATTTCCGCCTGGAGAGTCCCCATGGACAGAGGTGCCTGGCGGTTACAGTCCACGGGGTCGCAAAGAGTCGGACACGACTAAGCGCCTAAGCACACCACAGCACAGCTTAACGAACCAAGACGCTGGGTGAGGAAAAAACGTGGCGATAAGAAAGATATTTTAATAATCCGATTCTTAATACTGCAAATGGAAATATAGCGACGGTCTTCTGATTTCTGCATACAATGTAACCGCCAAAAAAAAATCGTGGCGAGTACAGTACGGTCTTGTAATATTATTTTAATTTCCGGGCAAAGCTGTTTCCTGCAGTTAACAAAACAGACACCCCGCGGGAGCACCTTCAGCGTGTAACGCCCCGCGCTCAAGGTCTGTCCACCCAAGAGGAAGGGGCGGGGCTGGAGGTAGTACGCCTGCGCGGACCCCCAGGCGCGGGAGTGGCCGCTCTAGGCAGCGGGGAGGGCGCAGGGTTCAGGAGGTTGGGGAACAACTGCGGCCTGTCCTCTATGGTCGCGGGCCGGCGGGGTACCCTCCTCCGCAGTGAGTCCAAGGTTATTTCCGGAAGTGGAGCTGCTACCTCTTCCTCTGTGTCCGCGAAGGGGCCCAGGAAGGAGTTGACGGCCAGGTTGGCCATGAGCGCGGAGGTAAGAAGCGGCTTGGCGGAGGGTAGCCAGGGTGCGGAGGGTAGCCAGGGTGCGGGCGGGCTCGACTTAGGGTGTGGAAGGAGGCGGTGGAGGACGGGCTCGGAGGAGGTGGGCGGGATCTCCCCTCCCACACCTGGGTTCTTTGCAGCCTCAGCCCTAGCTTTGAGGCGCGGACCCCCACTTGGCCAGCTTCTCCATCTTTCCCCAGAGCCCCACCTCGGCAAGCCGGTTACTGGACCTCACGTGTGTTCTCTCCCGGGTCACAGTCCGAGCCTGTAGTTTCTGGATTTCCGCCTCCACCCTCCCCAGGGCGAGACGGAGAGGACGTGGCTGCCTCACACTTCGGAGGGAGATGACCGGGACCCTGCCCCTGGGAGCGCGGCTCGCAGCCTGCGACAGCGCGTGCAGAATTGACCGGGCACCTGATAGACGCCAGACTGGGCTTCAGATCTAATTAGCCGGGTGCGTTCTGGCCCCAGGGCTGAACGAATGAACCCGTTTTAAAAGAATATAAGGGACTCGCAGAAAGGAAAAGTGAAACCCAGAGTCACACTCCCAGCTCTTGTGATTGTGACTTCATGGCTTAGAAATCTGGACTTATGCAAAAGAGAGTTCTCTGTAATTAAAAAAAAAAAAAAAGGCAAAAGAGAATCAGGCCCTGTCTGATAGGAGATCTTTGGCGGGGCAGAAGGCGGCCCTCCAACTTTGGTGGGGAGAAGGAGCCAGGTGCTGTCTTGCCCTCCGTAGTCCTCGTTGGGTCCTTCCCACCGAAGCCCATTGGCCAGTCCTTGGCCAGACCTTGTAAACCGTCTTGATGACACGCTCTGAAACGCCAATCAGATCAGATCAGATCAGATCAGTCGCTCAGTCGTGTCCGACTCTTTGCGACCCCATGAATCGCAGCATGCCAGGCCTCCCTGTCCATCACCAACTCCCGGAGTTCACTGAGACTCACGTCCATCGAGTCAGTGATGCCATCCAGCCATCTCATCCTCTGCCGTCCCTTTCTCCTCTTGCCCCCAATCCCTCCCAGCATCAGAGTCTTTTCCAATGAGTCAGCTCTTCGCAGGAGGTGGCCAAAGTACTGGAGTTTCAGCTTTAGCATCATTCCTTCCAAAGAAATCCCAGGGCTGATCTTCAGAATGGACTGGTTGGATCTCCTTGCAGTCCAAGGGACTCTCAAGAGTCTTCTCCAACACCACAGTTCAAAAGCATCAATTCTTCAGCGCTCAGCCTTCTTCACAGTCCAACTCTCACATCCATACATGACCACAGGAAAAACCATAGCCTTGACTAGACGGACCTTTGTTGGCAAAGTAATGTCTCTGCTTTTGAATATGCTATCTAGGTTGGTCATAACTTTCCTTCCAAGGAGTAAGCATCTTTTAATTTCATGGCTGCAGTCACCATCTGTAGTGATTTTGGAGCCCAGAAAAATAAAGTCTGACACTGTTTCCACTGTTTCCCCATTTATTTCCCATGAAGTGATGGGACCAGATGCCATGATCTTCGTTTTCTGAATGTTGAGCTTTAAGCCAACTTTTTCACTCTCCACTTTCACTTTCATCAAGAGGCTTTTGAGTTCCTCTTCACTTTCTGCCATAAGGGTGGTGTCATCTGCATATCTGAGGTTATTGATATTTCTCCCGGCAATCTTGATTCCAGCTTGTGCTTCTTCCAGTCCAGCATTTCTCATGATGTACTCTGCATACAAGTTAAATAAGCAGGGTGACAATATACAGCCTTGACATACTCCTTTTCCTATTTGGAGCCAGTCTGTTGTTCCATGTCCAGTTCTAACTGTTGTTCCTGACCTGCATACAAATTTCTCAAGAGGCAGATCAGGTGGTCTGGTATTCCCATCTCTTTCAGAATTTTCCACAGTTTATTGTGATCCACACAGTCAAAGGCTTTGGCATAGTCAATAAAGCAGAAATAGATGTTTTTCTGGAACTCTCTTGCTTTTTCCATGATCCAGCGGATGTTGGCAATTTGATCTCTGGTTCCTCTGCCTTTTCTAAAACCAGCTTGAACATCAGGAAGTTCACGGTTCACATATTGCTGAAGCCTGGCTTGGAGAATTTTGAGCATTACTTTACCAGCGTGTGAGATGAGTGCAATTGTGAAGTACTTTGAGCATTCTTTGGCATTGCCTTTCTTTGGGATTGGAATGAAAACTGACCTTTTCCAGTCCTGTGGCCACTGCTGAGTTTGCCAAATCTGCTGGCATATTGAGTGCAGCACTTTCACAGCATCATCTTTCAGGATTTGGAATAGCTCAACTGGAATTCCATCACCTCCACTAGCTTTGTTTGTAGTGATACTTTCTAAGGCCCACTTGACTTCACATTCCAGGATGTCTGGCTCTAGGTCAGTGATCACACCATCGTGATTATCTGGGTCGTGAAGATCTTTTTTGTACAGTTCTTCTGTGTATTCTTGCCCTCTCTTCTTAATATTTTCTGCTTCTGTTAGGTCCAAACCATTTCTGTCCTTTATCGAGCCCATCTTTGCATGAAATGTTCCTTTGGTATCTCTGATTTTCTTGAAGAGATCCCTAGTCTTTCCCATTCTGTTGTTTTCCTGTATTTCTTTGCATTGATTGCTGAAGAAGGCTTTCTTATCTCTTCTTGCTATTCTTTGGAACTCTGCATTCAGATGTTTATATCTTTCCTTTTCTCCTTTGCTTTTCACTTCTCTTCTTTTCACAGCTATTTGTAAGGCCTCCCCAGACAGCCATTTTGCTTTTTTGCATTTCTTTTCCATGGGAATGGTCTTGATCCCTGTCTCCTGTACAATGTCACGAACCTCATTCCATAGTTCATCAGGCACTCTATCTATCAGATCTAGGCCCTTAAATCTATTTCTCACTTCCACTGTATAATCATAGGGGATTTGATTTAGGTCATACCTGAATGGTCTAGTGGTTTTCCCTACTTTCTTCAATTTCAGTCTGAATTTGGCAATAAGGAGTTCATGGTCTGAGCCACAGTGAGCTCCTGGTCTCGTTTCTGCTGACTGTATAGAGCTTCTCCATCTTTGGCTGCAAAGAATATAATCAGTCTGATTTCAGTGTTGACCATCTGGTGATGTCCATGTATAGAGTCTTCTCTTGTGTTGTTGGAAGAGGGTGTTTGTTATGAGTAGTGCATTTTCTTGGCAAAACTCTATTAGTCTTTGCCCTGCTTCAATGCCAATGGGAAGGAGTTTTACTACCTCCCTCTCCTGGAGCACGTCCCAGAGCTGACCCGCAAGAATGCACTTGTGGGTTGGGTTGGGTTGGGTTTGTTTTTGTCACAGCTGGCTTATAAACAAGCCCGCCTAGGGATATACAAACCCATGTGCTCAGTGTTTCCCTGCATATCTCTATAAACTTGATGAGAAAATTGTGCTGCTCCAGGGTTGTTATTGTTGTTTTTTTTGAAGTTCTGGTATTTGGCACAGGTACTACTTACCTGAGTGAGTGAAGTCGTTCAGTCGTGTCTGACTTTTTGCGACCCCGTGGACTGTAGCCCACCAGGCTCCTCCGTCCATGGGATTCTCCAGGCAGGAATACTGGAGTGAGCTGCCATTTCCTTCTCCAGGGGATCTTCCTGACCCAGGGATCGAACCCAGGTCTCCCGCATTGCAGGCAGACACTTTAACCTCTGAGCCACCCTGGTGGCTACCTAGCTGGCACTAAATAAACACCACTATTAATAATTGCTAATGCCAATCAATCACACAGCAGATTTTCGGACTATCTGTAGATAGAAATCAGTCATTTAAGCTTCCTTCAAAGGAATTGTTACTATCCTGAACTTAGAAATGGGAAATAGAGGCTCAGAGGAGATAGATGGACTGTGTCACTCTTAAAATGGTACTATTTCAATTATACTAACATCTCCAGGGAAATCGTAGTCTAGGAGATGAGAAAACATGCACAAATGAAAGTTACATTAGTGCACAGAGGCAGGAAGGATTAATTTGAGCTATGAGGAAGGTTAGTCATTAAAGATTTTCAAGTGATGGTTGATTTGGGTCTTGTCAGTTGGACACTTTTGACCTGGAGATGGTGTGTATCTGTGTTACAGATAGAACAATGTGGGGAAAGGGCAGGAATTAACAGGTGGGACTAGAGTATAACCTATGAGTAGGTGAGTAGCAGGAGGTGGTCAGGAAAATAGTAAAAACGAACACTTAACTGCACTTACTGTATGCCAGGCACTATGCTGAGTGCTGTGCATGCATTAATTCATTTAATCCTGTCAACAACCCTATCAGGCAGGTACTACCCATATCCCCATTTTACGGATTAAGAAACTGAGGCACAGACAGGTTAAGTAACTTGCCGAGGTTAACACAACCTAATAATTGGAATCATTGGGATTTGAATGCAGTCATTCTGGCTGCAGAGTCCGTGCTCTTAGTTAAAAAGTTCTGTTGATTGCAGCTGGGCCATAAAGATCCTTAATGACTGTGGGGTTTATACTCTCACGGTTGGGAAGGTTTTGAGTAAAGGAAGGACTTGATCAGGATTTTGCTCCAGGAGGGTGATTGGGACTGTGGTGAGAGGAAGGATTGAGAGGGGAGGAAATGAAGTTGGAAATGTTATTTAAGCTTGATTTCGTTACTGTCTTGCCTCACCTTGTGTGAAACATATACTTAGGATTGTAAGTGTTTATTTGTATGTAACAGCTCTCAGTTCCCAAACATCCATGTAAGTAAGATCTGTGACAACCTAGAGGGGCAGGATAGGGTGAGAAGTGGGGGGGGGAGGTTTAAGAAGGAGGGAACATACGTAATCTATGGTTGATTAATGTTGATGTATGGCAGAAACCAACACAATATTGTAAAGCAATTATCCTTCAATTAAAAATAACTTTTTTTTTTTTTTTGGTAAAGAATATTCTAAGGGGCTTCTTTAAAAGGAGGATTCCTGGTCCTCTCTGCCAGATATCTTTGTTTGAATTTACCAAATTTCTGGGGTGATTCTGACAGAGGTTCTAAGAAATTTCTATGATAGAAATCAAAGGTTTGTGGGTTCTATTCTCAGCTCCAAATAACTAGAACTCAGCTTTGTGCCAGTCACTCTCAGGTACAACGATAGAATTCTCTGACTTGGTTCCTGACCTTCAAGAGCTCAGGATCTGGTTGGAGAGGCACAGGTTGCTCAAGCAGCAGTGTGCAAAACCTGAAAAGGATTCATGAGTTTAGAAATGCATGAGTCATAATGGGATAGTTTAAAAACTAGTAGCTAAGGTATGGGTTAGTGGTGACCACCAGTAGTTTTTGATCACTGTCTAAATTATTAGGCGTCACCAGTGTTTCACACAAGATAAGGCACACAGACCCTTCGCTGTGTGCTCTTGTCTTGCACAACAGCACTCCAGAGCAGTAAATCACAGGGCCTCCGAGCGTGGGCAGCAAGTCAGTGTCCAGTTACATAGAATCATTGGGACAGTGTATGTGTCCCAGGTCTTCTTTTTTCCCCATGGATTTTCAGACAGTTGTACCCTGTTAGTTAGGTATTTCTTTGGGAGAATATACGTACGGTTGGGGTGATAGATATCTTGTGATAATTATTTCCTAGCAGTTGTTTTCTATCAATTGTACCAACAGACCTAACCCATGAGCTGGCTGGCTACCTTTGCTCTAGTGATTCCTGACCCTGTTGAGAAAGAAAGTCTGTCTCTTTGAAGTTGGAAAAACACAGAGTTTTATACAATAAGAGCCTGGAAGTTCTTTTATGTTAATGAAAGCCAGTTTCCACCACCTGCAAGAAGTATTTACCACATTCTCTTTTTATTGCCACTTCTGATCTTTGCTTTGCTTACATTTGGACTCATTTCTGTGTATCTCATAATTACTAGAAATGGGTGTGTTTGGTCTTTGGACATTTGGTAATTTCTGTAGTGTTCTGCTAGTGTCTAAGTGGTGTCCCTAGGGGTGGACTTGGGGTGCCAGAAATGAGGTACACCCAAACACCGTCACCCCTACTTCTCGTGAATATTTCTGCTTGTTTATCTCCTAGGTGGAAGAGCATGGTCACCCTAACAGCCTCAAGCTGCAGTTCTCATTCCGAAATGCAGCAGTGTCAGATTCTGGTTTGAATTTGTCAGCTTCGCAGGGGCGCCTCTATGTTGTGGCTTAGACTGGCGTAGTGTACGAGGACAGGCTTTACATGAGACTGTGATTTAAAACCTGACCTGGAATTCCCTGGCTTCCACTGCAGGAGGCATGGGTTTGATCCCTGGTCAGGGAGCTAGGATCCCACATGCTCCACCGTGCAGCCAAAAAACAGAAAAAGTAAGAAAGAAAAGAAATTTGTGTTGTTTGAAAAAACAAAACAAAAACCGGACTCTGTCCTATACCAGTTAGGTCTGCAGTTTCTCGTCAGTAAAATGGAGATGATAGTAATAATTATCCCATAAGATTATTATACCTCTCACATTATATAAGGACTCAATCAATATTGGCAATTGTCATTATTCTCTGTTGTTGGGCAGTATGTAATGGGGAGAAATAACCTAACTAGAGACCAATCTAAAGCCAAAATCATTGTATTCTTGCAGCCAACATCTCTGCTAAGAAATAGTTGAGATCACATTTTTCAGGCTGGAATCCCAATACATTAGCTCTTCAAAGACTTATTCCTAAAATGTTCGGTATGTATTATGGTCACAGCCAGTGTTTTGTTGAGTGAAGAAGTAGAACCATAATTTCACTGAACTAAGCAGCTTGATAATTTCGCTTTCTGAAGAATTAACAGTCATCACATAGTGAGGTCTTTAGAAGCTAAGGTATAAAAATTCTTAAACTGAAAATTAATGCATTCTACTTCAATAAACTCAATAAAAGTCTTATATTAATTTTCTTAAGTGTGAGTTGAGGGACTGAAGAATGAAGCAGGCTATGGCAGGGCCCCTGCTTCCTCCTGGAGAGTAGGCCTCTGGATAAATCCATAGATAAGCACTTGGCAAACAACTTGCCTTCCAGGGATGGAATAGCCAAATTCATTCCAGGGTCTTTAGTTACGTAGAATCATAGAATCGTTGGGACATTACATGTGTCCCAGCTCTTTTTCTCCCACCATGGATTTTCAGACAGTTGTACCCTGTCAGTTAGGTATTTCTTGGGGAGAACATGCATAGCTTTGGGGTAATAGATATCTTGTGATGATTATCTTCTAGCTATCGTTTCCTATCCGTTGTGCCAACAGACCTCACCCATGAACATTTTAGAAAATGTCAGCTGTGCAGTTGGTTCATGTGCTTATATTCATGTCATATTTCACATATTAATGCTTTCTAAGATTTTATGCCATTTCTTGACATGGCAACTTTAGAGACGGTGTGCTACTCAGGAAGTCGTGTCTCTCCAGGTGTTAAAAAGTTACAGGGTAGAGAATTCCGGGCATGCCAGTGGTTAGGACTGGGTGCTGCCACTGCGGAGGGCACAGGTTCAGTCCCTCATTGGGGAACTAAGATCCCACATGCTGTGAGATGCAGCCAAACACGTAACATAAAATTTAAAAAACATCCATGTCTCTTGCAATAAAAGCATGTGTGGTCATGTTAATAAATACAGGTTACATGGTAGAGCAAGTTGGTTATACGGCATGGGCGGGAAAGCCGCCACCTCAGCAACTCTTCACTTGTGTGGAGTGACACATGTCACCCGCTGGAACGTGATGCAGAAGACGGGACCATGAGCGCTTCCTGTGTGCTGTCCTCTTAATTCTGAGGCCAGTCCTGTCTGATCAGCAGCAGTAACCCCTTTGCTTATGTCTGGTGATGTGAGCCTTGGGGAGGATGAATAGTTTGCCTTTGATCTCATGGCTGGTAGTGAAGCCGGGAATCAGAATCTGTCTTCTGATTTTAAAACTGAGGTGTATTACTCTGTCCCTCAGAACCAGGAATAGGTAAGACCTCCAAAAAATTAAGTGTTTTAAAGGCCTCTACTGAAATATTTGATAAATAGGTGCTAGGTCTGTGAGGATATAATGAGAATAAAGCCAGCTTAGGATTTTTAAACTTGACCCCTGCCCTCATCGGAGAAGGCAGTGGCACCCCACTCCAGTACTCTTGCCTGGGAAATCCCATGGACAGAGGAGCCTGGTAGGC
This sequence comes from Bos taurus, assembly GCF_002263795.3. Classification (NCBI taxonomy): domain Eukaryota; kingdom Metazoa; phylum Chordata; class Mammalia; order Artiodactyla; family Bovidae; genus Bos; species Bos taurus. The sequence continues at coordinate 13,556,355 of NC_037352.1, forward strand.
TACAGTCCATGGAGCCGCCAAGAGTCGGACACGACTGAGCGACTTCACTTTCACTTCTCACTTTCATGCATTGGAGAAGGAAATGGCAACCCACTCCAGTGCTCTTGCCTGGAGAATCCTGGGGACAGAGGAGCCTGGTGGGCTTCTGTCTATGGGGTCGCACAGAGTCGGACACGACTGACGTGACTTAGCAGCCTGCCCTCATGCACAGCCATTCACACACGGAATCTCCTGCACCTCTGAGTCTAAAGCAGAATAGAAGGGGTAACGTAGAAAAATGTGAGGAAAACCTCATAAGTAACCACCTTCCCGCAATAAGTAACCACCCAACAGCAGAGAAAGAGAAAAATTATAAGCCCATAGATCTTCAGAAGCTTTCTAGCCTAAAAGGCTGGTCAGCCTAGAAATGTCACACTCTCATGCTGGACCCAGAAGGCAGCACCTTACGGAACAAGTTATGAAAAACACAAATATCAACTGAAATCTGGCAGCTGATGGACGTAAGGAAACCAGCTGGGTGACGATTGCAGCTCCCTCTGAAGCGGGCAGCTGCTCAGATACACAGCTTCAGTGGATTCTTAACACACAAAAGGAGCGCCTAGGGTTGCCAGATCTTCTGAATTTTCAGAAGCAGCCAGGAATCTGGATTTTTCTTTGACATCAGATTGTTTTAAATGCTGGCATCAAATTCAATAGAAAGTGGGGAAGGGGAAGGAGAAAGAGAAGCACCTCGTGAAAATTGCCTGTCTGAAGACTAGATATTGGGACTTGGTGGTCCAGTGGTTAAGACTCTACATTTCCAGTACAGATTTGATCCCTGGCCATCCCACATGCTATGCGGCCGGAAGAAAAAAAAGAACAGATGGTGCCACTGTTGAAACTGCCAGGTCGAGGAGGATGGCTGCTCTTGACAGGAATGCTGGGTCACTGGGGAGCAGCGGGGGTTACATTAATAAAGCCCTTATCTCTCTGGATAATCAGTGGTTCTTAGCCTTATCTGGATCTTGGTCCAGATAAGGTCCGCTTTGCATGCTATGTATGCATGCTGAGTCGCTACAGTCATATCTGACTCTGCGACCCCATGGACTGTAGCCCTCCAGACAATACTAGAGTGGGTTGCCATTTCCTTCTCCAGGGGATCTTCCTGACCCAAGGATGGATCCCATGTCTCCTGCACTGGCAGGAGGGTTCTTTTCCCCTAGTGCTACCCGAGAAGCCCCAAGAGAGTAAATAAAAACCTAGATTTTCTTCAGGAAAACGCTTGTGTAGACAAGCACAAACTTGGCCCATGATTTCAGAGTGTGCCCTGACCCCCTGAAGAACCGACACAGACGTCAGCTGAAGAGCCAGCTTCAACTGTCAGAAACCGCAACTCTTCAGAGTGACTCAGAGCAGAGGTCTTCAATTCTGTGGTATCCAGGCAGTTGTTTTTAACTTGTCTCTGTTTGCAGTTTTGCAGGCTTTTCCAACTCAGGCATTTTTCCCATTCGTTTTGAGCAAGGTAATCAACACTGGTCTTGTCGTGCAGTGATTAAGCACAAACCTAAGTGTCTCCGTGTGGGCAGGGCACTGGGAGTGGGGCTGGAATGCTTCTCGCCCTGTCCTAACCACATGCCCCAGACTCCTCTGAGACCGTGACAGGAAGAGCAGCAGGCTGTGGGTGCGTCTAACACGAGCTTCCCCGTGAAGGAACTCAGCCAGCAAAGCTGCTCTCAGTTCAAGCCCCTTGCTGGGTCTGCCGAGTTGGTAGAGAATCGTCATAAACATCCTCAAAAGAGGCCTTTGCAGTGCAGGAGGGTGTGTTTATCCAAGTCAAAAGGCCACAGCTTGGAACTTTAGTATCTGAGCTACATTTTCATCACCTAGGAGGCGCTTTCCTCCTTTTGCTTTCCTGTTGCTTTCTTTAATGGAAAAAAACCCAAATACTTATACAAAAATAGCAGAAAAGATCAGTTGAATTCAGTTAAGTTGTGCACCCTTTCTCTGTTAACTTGCAGTTTTTCAATTTAAGGTAAAATGAAATGAGCAGAATTCCTAAGAAGTAATCAAAGTCCGTGCAGTTTCTAGTTTGTTGAAGACAATTAAAAAACAGAGTTAGTGGCCACTTCAGCTTTTCCAAACATGACTTTTAAAATACACTTTTGTTACCTTATTTTCTCTCATGAGAAATAACTTTCAGATCTGATAAACTAAGAATTATTGGTACATTCTAGTTTTAAAAGGTTGGAGAAATTTATTTCCATATATGTTGCCATTTCAAATGACTTTGAGATCCATACACTTGGCCTCACCCTAACCTCACAACCACAGTTTCATATCTCCACATGCTCACTAGGCAGAAATTTTGTCATCACTTCAAACTCAACTTTTCCGAAATTCGACTTACCTTCTTTTCAAGCTGGGCCCCATTAGTTTACAGGGACTCGTTTTTTTTTTTTTTTAATTATTTATTCAGTTGTGCCAGAGCTTTAGTTGCAGCATGCAGGCTCTTAGTTGGAGCATGTGGAATCTAGTTCCCTGACCAGGAATCAAACCGGGGCCCTCTGCATCAGGAGTGCAGAATGTTAACCACAGGACCACGAGGGAAGTCCCTGCCATGACCCATTTCTATCAGCAGACCCGCCTACTTCCCCAGTTCTAGAACCTAGACAACCTCTTTGATCATTCTCTCTAGTCACCAAAGCTCAGAAACAGCTCTTGTAATATCTCTTCATAGATTGATCTCTGTCTTTGCATTTTCATGTTTGTCACCATAGTCGCAGAAGTAACAGCACCTCCCTTCTGCCTTGTCCCAGCCCAGCCCACCTTCCTGATGAGATTTATCATCCTCAAGCACTGGAACAAGTGGCCTCTCCCTTCTCCAGCGGATCTGCCCGACCCAGGAATCTAACCAGGGTCTCCTGCATTGCAGGTGGATTCTTTACCAGCTGGACTACCAGGGAAGCCCACTCCTCAAGCACAGCTTTACTGATTTCATTTGCCTCCAGAACCTTTATGTGCCCTCATCTGCCCACCTGTCATGAACCAGGCATGGAACACAGGACTCTGTATCAGACCTGTATCTCCAGGTGTGTCACTCACTGCTCCCCAGGAAGCACCAAGGACAGCACCCCGATCAGGCCCATCTCTTCTCACCCCTGTGCAGCCCTCACCAGAAGCCTCTGTATCCTGCCTCCGACAGTGAATGTCGATGTGCTCGTGAATGCACTTCAAGTGCCCACCAGTGCCCAGCTCCTTGGTGATGCTCAGTAGCTCAAAATGGTCCAGTGATTATTTCCTGGGATAACTCTGTCCACATGGTAGTTGTTTAATTAGTATTGGACAAATAAAGGAATTGCTTTAACAAAATCATGATTCCTTTCTCTGAAAACCTGTATATATGAGCTCTCTCAAGTAATTTGAAGAGACTTCCCAGAGGAAAGCAGAAAATGTTTAAATGTTTCTTAAAAATACAGATAAGACTTCCTTGTCCAGTGGTTAAGAATCTGCCTGCCAATGCAGGGGACACCGGTTCGATCTTGGTTTGGGAAGATTCCACATGCCACAGGGCAGCTTGAGCCTGTGAACCTCAACTACTGAAACTCACAATACCTGCCAAGCTTGAGCCTGAGCTTGGCAACAAGAGAAGCCAGCACAGGGAGAAGCCTGCACACTGCACGAGGAAGTCCTCTCTTGCCACAGCTAGGAGAAGCCCAAACACAGCAATGCAGACCCAGTGCAGCCAAAAATAAGTAAAATTCAGTTAGTTTTTTAAAAAATACAAATAATCAGCAAATGTGGTTTATTTTTATGATTTTCTCTGTATTTTTGCAGTTATAACCTCATTTTCATTAAGAACAGCTTAGTAAATACAGAAAACCAAAACCAAAAAAATCATCCTCTTCCCACCCAACAAAGCAACTACTAATGTTGTTCTGTCACCAAGTCATGTCTAATTCTTCTCGACCCCATGGACTGTAGCATGCCAGGCTTCCCTGTTCCTCACCATCTCGTGGAGTTTGCCCAAGTTCATGTCCATTAAATCAGTGATGCCATCCAACCATCTCATCCTCTGTCACTCCCCTCTCTGCTTCCCTCAGTTTTTCCATCAGGGTCTTTTCCAGTGAGTCAGCTGTTTGCATCAGGTGGCCAAAGTATTGGAGCTTCAGCTTCAGCATCAGTTCTTCCAAAAGGTATTCACAGTTGATTTCTTTTAGGATTGACTGGTTTGATCTCCTTGCTGTCCAAGGGACTCTCAAGAGTCTTCTCCAACACCACAGTTCAAAAGCATCAACTCTTCAGCTCTCTGCCTTTATGGTCCAGCTCTCACATCCATATATGACTACTGGAAAGACCATAGCCTACTAACATTAGGTTGGTGCAAACGTAATTGTGATTTAATTAAAGTTGTGAATTTTAAATCATTATAACTAGGCTCAAATGCATCATTATTAATCAAAATAGGAACCGTTACAATCAACACCAATTTTGCCAACAAGCAATAACTGTGTTTATTCCTATAGCATAAAAATCTGTGCTTCAGGATTTGACAAGCTCTTTGAAAGCATTTTTTCCCTCCTGCTGGTTTGTGGAAACGTTTTCCCTGCAAAAAGTTGTTGAGATGCTTGAAGAAGCCGTAATCGGTTGGCAAGAGCTCAGGTGAATATGGTCAATGAGATAGAAGTTCGTAGCGCAATTTGTTCAACTTTTGAAGCATTGGTTGCTGGGCGTTGTCATGGAGAAGAACTGGGCCCTTTCTGTTGACCAATGCTGACTGTAGGCAGTGCATCTCATTGATTTGCTGAGCATACTTCTCGGATGGAATTGTTTCTTAGGGATTCAGGAAGCTGTAGCGGATCAGACGGGCAGCAGACCACCAAATGGTGGCCATGGTTTGTATTCTTGTGTTTATAGATTTTCTTGTTTAGAATAGTGTTATCATGCTTAATTTACAATTTGTGCCCTGTAAAAAGTGATACAATTCCCTGAAAATCAGAGAAGTTGTTAGCATTTAAGGTCTACTTACAGCATGCCAGGCACTTCCATTGCATTCTCTTACCTAACTCTCAAAACCTCCCAATGAGCTCAACACTATTGTTGTTTATTGTTGTTTAGTTGCTAAGTCGTGTCTGACTCTGTGACCCCATGGATTTTAGCCCACCTGGCTCCTCAGTCCATGGAATTTCCCAGGCAAGAATCCTGGATTGAGTTGCCATTTCCTTCTCTAGGGGATCTTCCTGTCCCAAGGATCGAACCTACATCTCCTGCATTGCAGACAATCCTTTACCACTGAGCCACCAGGGAAGCCCCTATTACCACCCCTATTAATAGATGAGAGACCTGAGACTCAAATCCAGAGGGCAGAGCGGGATAAGAACGCAGGCAGCCCAGCCCTGGGACCTGTGTTCTCAACCACTGTGCCTGTGAAGAGTCCTTCTCTGTGAGACCAGTGTGGGTGATCGACAGCAACTTACTTTCTTTCCTGTAATAATAGATTGAGAAACATCCCACCAGTGTCTGTGCATGCTAATTCCAGTAGCAATATGAATAATAATTTCTTTCGCCCCTGTTTACACCATCCACCACCCTAGTTCACCATCTCTAACCCTCACAAGGGCTTCCTAGATGGCACTAGTGGTAAAGAACCCACCTGCCAATGCAGGAGACATAAGAGACATGGGTTCAATCTCTGAAGTTGAAAAGATCCCCTGGAGAAGGAAATGGCAACCCACTCCAGTATTCTTGCCTGGAGAACCCCATGGACAGAGGAGCCTGGTGGGCTACAGTCCATGGGGTTGCAAAGTGTGGGATAAGACTGAAGCAGCTTACCACAGCACAACCCTCGTAAGACACTGTGAAGTTGAGGAAATACGGCTGGGAGAGCCCAGGTACCTTAGTCCCAGAGATGGAGAGTTGAACTTCTAACTCCATGCCCTCATCATACTGCTTCTCAATAAAAATCCCTTAAGACCCAGATAAGAATGAGAAGAGAATGGTCCTTTGCCATTAGCTTATTAGTGACATTAGCATGTTTCTGTGACACCAAACTAGCGGGATCCAGTAGGCAGGATGTGCATGTTTGGGTTGATTTGGGGAGAGAGGAGGGATGTTTAGCCCCAGGCGAGTAGGCCTGGCATAGGGCATCTCAGAGAACCAGGCCTCTCTTCCAGGTACCGTCCCTATGGGAGCCTCTGAAGTCAGATGTTAAATAATTACCTCAGGGGAAGGCAGATTCGTTTGGATAATATCTGTTGTTTATATGAAGTGCATCTGTTATTGCCAACTCGAGACATTTTAGTGGGCCAAGAATCTGGTTTATTTAAAGTTTGTACATTGAAAGGATGTCACAGATTTCATTGAGAAAACTGAGGCCAGAGAAATTAAATCTTCCAAGGACGTTAGCAGGGAAGGATCTAGAATTCTCCAGCCTCTCCCCACCCAAGCCCATTGAACTTTCCTTTGCACTCTTTAGCTTTACCTAATTTTCGAAAGTGTGACAGTAAGTCAAAAAATTTAGTGATGTTTATGTGGTTTACGAAATGTAAATTTTTAGAAACCAAGTTTGTCACATTTAAAAATCAGAACTTTAATAGAATATGTGTCATCTCAAACACCTGCTAAATTATTTGACCTATTTCTCTTGTTTGTCTCTCTTTTTCCCCTAGATTTAATGTCATCTTGCATCGGTCTGCTGAGTCTGTAATTTTCTAAGTCTATGGATTCCAGAATTTGCTAAGAGATGGAGGAGTGTCCGCAGAATGATCTGGATGCAGCAAGCCTTGAGAAAAATGAGCCACTCGAGAGCACCAGCCCTCAGATTTCCATTAATGAATTCTCCTGCCACTGCTGTTACGACATCCTGGTTAACCCCACCACCTTGAACTGTGGGCACAGCTTCTGCCGGCACTGCCTAGCTCTGTGGTGGGCCTCTTCGAAGAAAACAGAGTGTCCAGAATGCAGAGAAAAATGGGAAGGTTTCCCCAAAGTCAATATTCTCCTCAGGTAATGCTCAAGTCCGTACGGGTAGCTCACTGGGCTTGTACAGTGTGGTTTCTCTTAATGGGAGCAGCCACGTCTGGAAAGGCCAGAGACGTGGAGCCCACTGCCTTGGGATCACTCTTGGCCTGCTGGCATGTGAGTCAGGGGACTCAAAGGCCTGCCAGTCCTGATTCCCTTCCTCACAGGTGACCGTGATGTGTTTATTATTTATTATAAATGAAGGAAAGAAAGAAACTGGTTACCAGACCGTTTTCTGTAACCCTTGGTGCATAATACTTCTGACTGATTTGTGTTCACTGAGAACACCCTAGAATAGAGGAAGTGGTCTAACTGTATGATTCTGAATAACTAGTGTGATGCTGATTTTCATAATCCCTTCTAAACTCTGTTGCACTTACCACATTCATAGAGTTTCTCGTGTGTGGCATCACACAGCAGATAAGACCTTTAGATGGTGGGTTTTTTCCTTTTTCTATTCATAATGTTCATCCTGTTCCTGGGAGGTCTATGAGGCTAAAATCCTTTCTGTTGCCTTCTCTCTTATCAACAGAGTACCAGGAAGGTTAAAACATTAATCCAGCATTCTCTTTTTCACAGGAAGTGTATTTTCAAACACTTTGCTCTGACCTGACAATCTTGGTTTATATGCAGGTTAATCTTAAATTGAAGAAGGGTTTTCTTTGGTGGGTGGCGGGGGAGTTCTCAAGTTGTGTATAATTGAACATAAAGAGCCCTATAGCATGGCCTGATGGTTGGTCTAACTTTTACAACTGAACTTCACCTTTTTTCTTTTTTTATGAATTAATTTTTAATAATCAGATCGTTGCGGATAAAGACCCCTTCGACCCCGCCTCCCCCCATCTTACAGTTCTTCCTTTTTCTCAGAGTAGTTTCAGTTATGATACTTTTATACATTTATATGCCAACAGGAAATGCAAACATTTTCTTAAGTCAGTTGTGTACGGTCTGTGTTTCCACAGTTTCCTATTTCATTCAAACAATATGTTTGAATTAAATTTATTTATCTTGATACCCAGTGATATCCAGTAAACTTATTTTTAAAACGAGGTATTGTTCCTCTGTAGAAATATGCTGTGTTTTGTTTAGCTACTTCCAGTGGGAGCATGGACATGTAGATGTTTTTGATTTGTTGTTGTTAGCAATAGGGCCATAACCAACCTTCCTGTCCATTCCTTCTGAATCCTGGTATATGTATTTTTAAAAATATCTATTTACTTTTGGCTGCATCAGGTCTTCGTTGGGACATGTGGGCTCACTAGTTGTGGTGCCTGGGCTTAGTGGCCCCATAGCTTATGGGATCTTGGTTCCCTGTCTCAAACTTACATCCCCCGCATTGGAAGGTGGATTCTTAACCACTGGACAAGCAGGGAAATCCTTGGTATATTATTAAATGTTGACATCAATGTTATTTTGTCCTCTAAAACATTTTAAGTGTATTTAGTTAACTGTCTTTTTTTTCTCTCTCTCTTTTCTTCATAGGGACGCCGTTGAAAAATTATTTCCTGATGCCATTAGAATGCGATTTGAAGACATTCAGCAGAATAACGACATAGTCCAGAGTCTTGCAGCCTTTCAGAAGTTTGGGAATGATCACACGCCTTCAGCTCCCCACACAGGCCGAGGGAACCAGCATAGGGGAGGGGGTTTCTACTCCGGAGTGCTCACAGCTTTAACTGGGGTGGCAGTAAGTGGATGTCCCACGGTTTTCACTGAAGTCAGTTCTGTTGAAATACTCCTAAGTGATCGCACATGGTAATTCACTGTGTAAGTTGGAACCTGGGATGTTGCCTGTACACGTATCTACAGAGTCCGGTATTCAGAACCCAGTAACTGTTAATTTTGTCCCATTTCATCTTCACAGCCTATGCAATAGACACCATCATTATTCCTGCTCTAGAGAGGAGGAAACTGGCGTAGAAAGGTGTTAGGGCTGGAACCGAGGCCATGTCTTGAGCACAGCACTTTACTAACTTCAAACCTTAGAGACTCTCTTTCTTTTGAAGTTCTATCCATGCTACGAAAATCTTATTGTTAACAAATTTCCCAATAGCAAAGGCACATGGATCAGTCACATTGGCCAAATTGATGGGGTCGAGGGTGCAGTGCTCCCAGACGCCTTGTAGTGAGTCCCATTTCTGTCTGTTCCCCGACAACAACCCGAAAATCAGCAGAGGTGAGCCCACCGAGGGTCGTGCTCCTCAGCTCCCTGTTGGCAGTGGTGTGGCCTGGCTTCCATGTCGACAGACTTGGCATCGTTTCCTCCCAGCCCAGCATCTTCCCTCCGCGGCCCCACGCTCGCGTATTCGGAAGCTGGCATCTCTGATCTTTCTGTGCAGTAAGGTCCTTGTCGCTTTTCCCCAGGTGGTCCTTCTGGTGTACCACTGGAGCAGCAGGGAATCCGAGCGGCACCTCCTGGTCCACAAGGCCGTGGCCAGATGGACAGCGGAGGAAGTTGTGCTCTGGCTGGAGCAGCTAGGCCCTTGGGCCTCCCTCTACAGAGACAGGTTTTTATCTGAAAGAGTAAACGGAAGGTGAGGAGCAAAATCTGCCGCTGCATCACTGATAGTTCTGAAACTGGTTTTGAGATACTGTCCGCATACCCTGAAACTCACCCATTTGAAGTGTATAATCCATGGTTTTTAATATATTTGCAGATATGTGCAGCCATGGCCACAGTCTGGCTTTAGAACATTCTCATCACCCCAAAAAAGAAAGCTCCTGCCCAAGGCAGTCAGTCCTCATTTTCCCCTCTCTCAGCCCCCGGCGAGCGCCATTCTACTTTCTGTCTCCTGGATTTGCCTGTTCAGAGTATTTCCGTCCTTCCTTCATTCATTCTTCAGTTGATGGACATTTGGATTGATTCCATTTGGGGGCTGTTAGGAACACTGCTGCTGTGATCACTTGTATAAAGGTTTTTGTGTGGACTTGTATTTTCAATACTCAATACTCTTGGAGCGGAATTGCTGGGTCATAAGGTAACTCTGTGCTTACCTTTTAGCGAACCATTAAACGTTTCTAAAGAAGCCATCCCATTTTATGTCATTGGTTGACATCTTAATTGTTGCTTCCCAATTATAAGGGTAACATGTTGATTTATTTCAAAATAATAATGTGGAACTATAGGACATTAGAAATGAAATACCTTCATCATCCTGCTCTTGAGGAAAAAACCACTTGCTGGACAGCTGTCCAGATTTTTTTCGATGTTTATACAGTTCTACACATAGGACTGTGGATTATTTATTTAAATGGAAAATATGATTGTTCTAAGCAGACCTGTGTTTATATATATATATATATACATATGTATATGTGTGTTGATATGTATATGTATATACTAGAGTCTATTAATCAACCTCTACGAACACATTTGTGGTGCTCCTTTTTTTTCTGCTCCAGATAGTACCAAACTGCATTGCTGCAAATGGAGGAAGCCATTAGTTTGCGGAACTCACTCATTGCCGAGTGATGGGGCAGGCTGCTTCTGCCCATCAGCAAAGCTCCCTGCCCCTTCCTGAGCCCTGTCCATTTTTACTGGGTCCCTCCCTTCTTTGGAGGGATCACATAGGGATGTACTTAGACCACCAGGCCACTGCTCTCTAACCCATTTGAATCAGACACGTGGTCCTCACTGCTAGGCTGTCTTCCTGGTGTCCCCAGGTAACCTGCCTGGTACCCCACCTCCCACCCTGCTCTGTTTTTCCCCTTGAACTGAACTTTCAACACTTGACTCTCTACTGAGGAAGCAAAATGCTCCCACTCTGCTTTTTGTAAAGAGTAGCACCACCTCCCACCTCACCCTGCTCCCTCCTGGAATTCTCTGCCTTAATAATACAATGTACTTTGCATAACTGTCTTCCTTCCAGAGGAGAGCTTCCTAAACTGGCATTGCTGAGTGAAGGAGAATAAACCTCTATGGGGTACTTTAATGAGGAATCACTGGCGGTGATTTCACATTTTCTGATGAAAGGGAACAGATAATGTATCTGCTGTCATCTTTAATCACTACCCCCAAACAGCTACTCTAATTATCATGGTATTTCATTGGATTTCCTTCTAGGTATTTTTTTCCCTATACACACACACAAACACACACAGACACATATACTTAGAAAAATAGTAAGGTCAGAGCGCATAGCTGAAAGATCAAGAGTAGGAGCAAAATGGTCCTCCTGAGCGTGCCTTGGGTGAGTCATTTTTTTGTCTAAGCCAGTTTTCTCACCCACAGAATGGACATGATACCACCTACCTTGCAGAATTGGTAGATGGGTCAGTGACAGTATAGCAAAGCGTTTTCAGAGAGTCCCTGGCAAATGTTAAGCTTTCACTTGTTTGCTGTTAGTCTTCTTACTTCATGTGTTAGGTGCCTTACCTCAAGCCCAAAGTGTGTATTTGTGTTGATAAGGTGGATTCTGACTGAAAAGTTTGCTTCCACTCTTATCCCCCCAGGTTGCTTTTAACTCTGACAGAGGAAGAATTTTCTAAGGCACCGTATACCATAGAAAGCAGCAGCCACCGAAGAGCCATCCTCATGGAGCTGGAGCGCGTGAAAGCCCTGGGCGTGAAGCCCCCCCAGAACCTCTGGGAATATAAGGTGAACACTCTGTTTCTTCAATGGAAAAAAAAAAGTATTGAGAATGAAATAGCAGTTATCTGTCTGCCCACTGCTCGCAGACATGGCAGACACAACTGAAGCCCCTGTCAAACTGGATCCTCCCTGGGCCTGCTCTCCTACTTGTGTTATGCACCAGTGTGTCTCCACAGCAGTAGGAACAACATTCTAGATTTTGAACCTTAACCTAAAAGGCATGAAGTAAGCTGATGCTTCTGCAAGTAGCTTTTCTCTCTGGCCCCTGTTCACCAGCGTGACCATCTGTCCACTCTCCCGTTGATGGCCACTCTTTCTTCTCAGTGCTGTACACTGAGGAATGGGATTACCGGGTCGCAAGTAATGCATGTCATCAACTTTACTTGATTCTGATAAACTGTTCTTCGCTGGGTACCTCGTTCTCTTTTACAGGGAGAGTGTAGGGAGTACCGTACTATAAGAGGAACACTCTATTTTTAATTAGTCATAGAATATCTGAAATACACAGACCTGTACCCTAAACAAGACATCATGGAGAAAATTAAATACAAATAACCAGTTAAGTCGATTAGGGGTGGGGGTAATGCTCACTGATAATTCTAGTACGAACTGAGGCAACCCCCTGTGTTATCCTCAACTCTGACATTGTTAAGGATGAGAACATTTGATCATAACACGAGCAAAGAGGCACTCATATTTGCGGATCCTAAATTGGCGCTGTCTCTCTGGAGAGCAGTTTGTCACTAAACTATTCAAATTTAAGCGGTACTTACTCTCTGATCCTCATTTCACTTCTTTGCATTGAGCGCACAGGCAGCATAGTGGTCTGACCCACCAGCCTGCCTCCTGGGCTCCTCGCCATTGGTTCTTGAGGGGTGAAATGAGGCATGTGTTGCAGTGACTTGTGGCTCCTGCAGGACACACTGGGGATGCCAGCACGACCCTGGTCCTCCTGGTCCCTTTTCCTTCTCAGCCAGTGACCTCAGAGAATCAGTGAGAGCTGTACATTTGAGTCACAGAAACCATTAAACAAGAGGTTGACGCCAGTATCACTGGCAGTCGCACATGGAAAACCACCTCAGTGCCCATTGTTAGGAGCAAGTTGAGTAAATACAGCTCAGCCCCGCTTGTGGCCACTGCAAAGGAGGAGGTGACCTGGGGTGCGCCAACCAGAAAGGACGCCCAAGTGGTATTGTTAACGGAAAACAAAAAGCACGTTAGAAAACCTTCATGTTTGTGTGGATCATAGAGAATCTCTGGAAGGATACGCAGACTGCTAACAATGTTCTCATCTCGGGATTGCGACATGGACCAAAGGCTGAATTGTATTTGTCATTCAATTCAATTCTGTGCCATTTGAAAAAGAAGATTGTGTTTATTATGTGCATGTATTACTTTATTTTTTCTTTCAAACTTTAAACTTTATATTTTGTATTGGGGAATAGCCCATGAACAATGTTGCAGTAGTCTCAGGCCAACAGCAAAGGGACTCAGCCCTTCACAACACATGTATCCATCCTCCCCCAAACCCCGCTGCGCTCTGGGCTGGCACACAGCATTGAGCAGAGTTCCATGTGCCATAAGTAGGTCCTTGTTGGTTCCCCATTTTGAATATAGCAGTGTGTGCCTGTATTACTTTAAAACTGAAAAGCACTAGTTTCAAATTTTTTGAAGAATGGGGATAGGGGTCCTAAGATAGAAGATTTATTGTTTTACTATGGTGTTTTTTTTTTTTTTTTTTTTACTGTTGTTCCTTTGTCAATTTTTTTTTAAAATCCCTACTTCTCTTTTGTCATAAATTATTAGTTTTGTTAATGCAGTCAAACTCTGGATTTTTTGTAGCCAATATTAGTTCTGTGGTGGATTTTAATATCTGACAGAACCTTTCTGGGTCCTACGACCCTCTATTTAGAGTCTGTCAGAGTAAACTTAATATTAACTGGAGTGAACGGGATTGGGATTCCCGTCCTGGTATAAAAGGCAAGCAGAATCTTGTTCCTTCAGATCTCCTCAAGGGTGGTCATTTGATGTTGTGCATATAGGCTTCCCAGTGGTGCTAGAAGAACCTGCCTGCCAAAGCCTGAGATGTAGGAGACACAGGTTCCATCCCTGGGTTGGGGAGATCCCCTGGAGGAGGGCATGGCAGCCCACTCCAGTAGTCTTGCCTGGAGAATCCCACGGACAGAGGAGCCTGGCAGGCTACAGTCCATGGGGTCTCAAAGAGTCAGACATGACTGACGTGACTTAGCCCGCACTACAGGCTGTGTGACAGGACTCCCTTGACCCTGGAGTCCGAGTGTAGCTGCTCCTGAGTGCCACTGTTCTGGGCCGACTTGAGAGAGACGCCTCGCTCCCCTCTGTAGCCCTGCCATCATGATCCCCTCGCTGGGAGGTTGGTTCATCCTCCTCATCTGATAGAGAGGAGCCCAGAGTTGGGATATTTTGGCCCAGCTGACCCCAGACCTACAAACATTAACCCGGTCCTCGTCCCTTCTCTCGTCCTTACCACAGTGGGGCTGCACGTCGTCAGGCCCCGTTTCTGGGACCTGTGTTCTTTTAGAGAGCGCACACTGAAAAGAGCGGTTTTGCCCCCATGGCCATTGGTTCTGGAGGGGTGAAGAGCGTTACGTATTGCAATGACTTGTGCCTCCAGAGACCATAGTACATAAACAAATACACAGTATTTCTGTGGTATTAACATTTTCTGGGGCAGGGGCAGGTTTATGAGAAAGTCTTCAAAAGAATCCTTGAGAGGTAATAATGCAAAAAAGATTGGGAAAAGCTGCTTTAAAGTGAAGAACTACTTCCATATTTCTGTGTCTCACCTAAGTTAAGATATAAAGATATATTTTTCGGAAGTTAGACTTTTTGAACTTTTACTATGGAAAATTTTGAATACATAGAAAAGCAAGATAATAGTACAAAACTACCATCCGCCCATAAGACAGTAACTCGTGGCTATGTTTATTTCACAGTAATACCTATTCCTACTACTCCTGATTATCTTGAAAATCTGATAGTTCTATTTCAGAAGTAAATATTTCACTGAATCTCTAAAAAGTAAAGACTTTTTAAAAAAACAAAACTAAAATATCACAGTGTACACCCCAGAATGAATAATCCTCTGATGTTATCAAACAATCTATCAGTATACAAATATCCCATATTTTTTTTTCCCCAGTTGACTTGTTCCAGCCAGGGTCCAAGTAGAGTCCACATTTGGTTGTTATATCTTTTTTTTTTTAATTGAGGAAAAGTGATTTACAATATTAGTTTCAGGTGTACAACATAGTGATTCAGTATTTTTGTAGATTATACCCCACTTAAAATTATTAAAATATCAGCTATATTGCCTGTGCTCTACAATATGTTCTTGGGCTGACTTCCTTTATATGTAGTTCTTTGTACCTCTTAATCTCCTACCCCTATCTTGCCCCTCCCCACTTCCTTGTCCCCCTTGGTAACCACTTGTTGTTTCTCTAAACCTGTGAGTTGGTTTCTGTTTTCTTATAGTCATTTGTTTGTTTTAGTTTTTAGATTCCACATATAAGTCAAAATATATGTATTTGTTTCCTGCATCTGACTTAATTTCACTAAGCATAATACCCCCAGGTCCATCCAAGTTGTTGAAAATGGCAAAATTTCATTCTTACGGAAGAGCAGTATTCCATTCCATATATATTATATCATTAACATCATCTTTACCCATTCATCTGCTGATGGATACTTAGGCTGTTTCCGTAGGTTAGCAACCATAAATAATGCTGTTATGAGCATTGGGTGTCTATTTCTTTCTGAATTAATGTTTTTTTTTCTTCAGATATATTCCAAGGAGTGCAATTGCTGGATCGTATGGAAGGACTATTTTTAGATTTTTGAGGCACCTCCATACTGCTTTCCACAGTGGCTGCAGCACTATAAATTCCCACCAACAATGTACGAGGCTTCCCTGGTCTCCACACCCTCTCCAGCATTTGTTATCTTTTTGATGTTGGTTTTTCTGACAGGTTGATGTGATATCTCATTGTGATTTTGATTTCCATTTTTCTGATAATTAGCGATGTTGATGTGCCTTTTCACATGCATGTCGGCCATCTCTATGTCTCCTTTGGAAAAATGTCTATTCAGGTCTTCTGGATTCTTTTCTTTTTTAATTGGAGGATAATTGCTTTACAATATTGGGTTAGTTTCTGCCATACATCAACATGAATCAGCAATAGGTATACAAATGTCACCTCCCTCTTGAACCTCCCTCCCATCTCCCACCCCATCCCTCCCCTGTAGGTTGTCACAGAGCCCCCAGCTTGAGCTCCCTGCATCACACAGCCAATTCCCACTGGCTATCTTATTTAGCACATGGTAATGTGTATGTTTCAATGTTACTCTTCCAATTTGTCTCTCTCTCCTTCCCCCACTGTGTCCACAAGTCGCTTCCCTGTGTCTGCATCCCTGTTGCTGCCCTGCAAATAGACTCATCAGTACCATCTTTCTAGATTGAATATATATGCATTAATGTATGATACTTGTTTTTCTCTTTCTGACCTCACTCTATGTAATAGGCTCTGGGTGTCTGTATTTTTTTGAATTACTGTTGCATGATGGCTGAGTAATATTGTACATACGTACCATAACCTTTATCCATTCATCCGGCACTAGACGTTTAGGTCGCTGCCGTGTCCTGGCTATTGTCAGTAGTGCTGTAGTGAACATTGGGGTACATGTGTCTCTTTCAATTATGGTTTCCTCAGGGTATATGCCCAGTAGTGGGATTGTTGGGTCATATAGTAGTTTTATTCCTAGTTTTGTAAGGACTCTCCACACTATCTTACACAGTGGCTGTATCAATTTACATTCCCACCAAAGTGCAAGAGGGTTTCCTTTTCCCCACACCCTCTTTACCATTTATTGTTTGTAGATTTTTTGCTGATGGCCATTCTGATGTGTGAGGTGATAGTTTTAATTTGCTTTTCTCTAATAATGAGCAGTGTTGAGCATCTTTTCATGTGTGTATTAGCCATCTGTATGTCTTCTTTGGAGAAATGTCTGTTTAGGTCTTCTTCTGACTTTTTGATTGGGTTGTTTGGTTTTCTGGTATTGAACTGCATATTGGGTTGTGTGTTGGTTGTCATGTCAAAGATGCAAGAGACATGGGTTCGATCCCTGGGTGGAAAGATCCCCTGGAGAAGGAAATGGCCAACCCACTCCAGTATTCTTGCCTGGAAAGTTCCATGGACACAGGAGCCTGGCGGGTTACAGTCCATGGGGTTGCAAAGAGTCAGACATGACTGAGCACACGTGCACGCACGCACACACACACATCTCTTACATCTCTTTCGGTCTGTAGATTCTGCCTTCCTCTTTTCATTAGCCTGTACTTAGTTGTTGTAGAAACCAGATCGTTTTCTCCTGTGGTTTCTGACATCTTGAACTTTGGCATTTGTCTCTCTGTGGTGTCACCTTTCTTCCATCAGGAGGCTCATAACGTCCCACGATCATTGATTGTTTAAATCTCTGCGTTCATATAAAAAAAAAAAAAAAAAAACTCTGCGTTCATTAAGGGTTGCCAAATGGTGATATCATAACTCTCGTTTCTTTTTCACTTGTTGGCTGAAACACATCTTTAAATGGGAGGTTTCTTCTCAACAACCATTTTGATTATTCTAACTACGTTTATAGGGCTCCCCAAGGTGGCTCAGTGGTAAGGAATCCATCTGCAATGCAGAAGATACAGGTTGGATCCCTGGGTTGGAAAGATTCCACTGGAGAAGGAAATAGCAACCCACTCCAGTATTCTTGTCTGGGAAATCCCAGGGACAGACGAGCTTGGCAGGCTACAGTCCATGGAATTGCAAAAAAGTAGGACAAGACTGAGTGACTGAGCATGCATGTGCGCACACACACACACACACACATACACACACACACACACACACACACACAAATGTGTATTGACGTCTCTTGTGAGCCAGGTGATCTTTTAGAAGAGGATCTCAGCTGTGAACCAGTCAGGCCCTGCTTTCAACAGTGCTGACTTTTTTCACCTAATGTTTTAACGTGAGCATTATCCAAAGCTCCTCCTTTGCATTCCTCAATGGCTGTATGAATTCTGGGCTAAATATCTGCTGTAACTTCAGGACAAAAGTCACAGATTCCACTTTTTCTCTGTTATATACAGTGCAACACAAGATATTTTGTGCATGAGACCTGTAGTTCAGATTATTTTTATTAAGTGGTGCCCACTAATTGGGGTTTCCCATGTGGCTCAGCGGTAAAGAATCCACCTGCCAATGCAGAAGACACAGGTTCGATCCCTAGATCAGAAAGGTACCCTGAAGGAGGAAATGGGAACCCACTCTAGTATTCTTGCTGGGATAATCTCATGAACGGAGAAGGCTGATGGACTACTGTCCATGGGGTTGCAAAGAATCAGACAGGACTGAGCATGCCCACCCACTCACTCATTTACTTTCCTGAAAGGTTGTGTTCTTCTAACTGTGCCTAGGACCTTGCTTCTCATCCCCCCGCCTCTCCCCAGCCGTGGAGAGAGGCTGGATCTTCATATAATGTAGCCCATCAGATGAATTTCTTGGCCTGCTCTTCTAATTCATTCATTCATTCATTGTTAGCACAAACCACATGGCAGAGGGCGTGAGACTGCAGAAGGAGCGTGAGTTGGCAGAATGCAGCCGTGGTTGTAATGAATATTTGTGCTCTGCAGGCCGTGAACCCCGGGAGGTCCCTGTTCCTGCTGTACGCCCTCAAGAGCTCCCCGCGCCTCGGTCTGCTGTACCTCTACCTGTTTGACTACACCGACACCTTCCTGCCCTTCATTCACACCATCTGTCCTCTGCAAGAAGACGGTTCTGGGGACGACATCATATCCAAGCTCCTGGTGGGTCTGCAGAGGGCGTTGAGAGACATCACGCCACAATTGCCCATCATGGAATGGATTTGGATACGTGGCTGTAGCCTAGCAGGGAAGAGCAAGTAACACAAGTCTTCATTGGAATTTTGCAAGGAGAGCTCTTACCAAGAAAACAGAGCTGGAACTTCCCCACTCATAGAAGCCTGTGTTGTTTCCTGCATTGCATAGCAAGAGGGGTTACCCTTTAGACTTGAAATATTTAGAGGGGCGGAAAAAAAACAGTATTGCTTCTGTTATAAAATAAGGTAGCATAGTTCCAGATTGCCCAAGGGTTAGATTTATGGGCCCTCCAGCTTGGTAATGGATCTCTTAATGGGATCTTCTAAATCGGTTTAGTGTATGTCCTGTGGGCCTCAGAATAGGAAGCCACCATCCTGCTCACGGATGGCAGTCATCCTGTTAGCTGACCACCAGGCCTTTGGCAGGGCTGGTTACCCACCACGGCTCTCTTGTATTCCTTCAGAATAGTTGATTGCACTGACTCAGAGTGATTCTCTATGTCACTGGAGAGTAATGCCCTTTACATTGGTACTTTTGGGGGCAGTCCTTCTGATCTGTTTATATCAAAAGTCACATGGGTATAGGAATCATTGTGTCTGATATTGAAACAGAATTCCCAAATCTCCAAGACCTTTTTTTAAACACTTGGATCAAGTGCCTGCCCAACTGACTTTAGCCTTGATGTCACTTTAAGCCTGCTCATTAGCCCCTTTGCACAGTGTTTCTCCGGTTACCCAGTTTTCAGCTCTTCTCTGCCCTTGCTGGACTGGGAGCACAGAGAACCCCTGAAGTTGCCATTGTAACAAGCCCTGTCTATATCCCTGTCTGCTCATCAGGCTGGCTTTTTTCTTGGGATGCTCAGTGTCTGCTCTATTGTACACAGTCTTGCTCAGCTTTCACTGGCCTCTGGGTGCTTGAAGAAAGTGAAAGTGTTGGTTGCTCGGTTGTGTCAGACTGTTTGCAACCCCATGGACTGTAGCCCACCAGGCTCCTCTGTCCAAGGGATTCTCTAGGCAAGAATACTGGAGTGGGTTGGCATTCCCTTCTGCAAGCAATCTTCCTGACCCAGGAATCAAACCCAGGTCTCCCACATTCCAGGCAGATTCTTTACCAGTCTGAGCTACCAAGAAAGCCCCAAATGCCTATGAGTTGTTTAAAAACTCTTGTTATAAATTACCTGCTAAGTTTGTCATTAAAGTTTTTCATTTTCCCAAAATTACTTTTTAAAGGTACACGTTTAATTTTCCCATGACCTGTGATCATTCCACCACAGGTGAGAGGTTGAATTTGGGAAATTGTTTGAGCTGCTCTTGCAGTGCTGAAGACATTTTAAAACTGGTTAATATTTATCTGTTTCAACCTTCTGATTAATATCTCATGCTTAGGTTTTTTTTTTCTTCTGAGCTTCCACAATCATATAACAGTGTAAGAGGTTCAGTCTCTTTGGTAACATTTATTTAGTGTAAGATGAGTTATTACAAGGTGAGTTGATGGATGGAGATCTCACTTGAGATTGTTGGATGTGTATGTCTGTGTGTGTGTTTTAATAAATATAAAACTCTGGGCTGACCACAATATCTTGTGTAAAA
Source organism: Bos taurus (assembly GCF_002263795.3). Classification (NCBI taxonomy): domain Eukaryota; kingdom Metazoa; phylum Chordata; class Mammalia; order Artiodactyla; family Bovidae; genus Bos; species Bos taurus. Next base: position 13,576,456 of record NC_037352.1, read on the forward strand.
GTCAGTCCTCATAATTTTTTGTGTCTGTTTTTATGTGCTTTTATTTACTTGTGTTCTACTCCTAAAGGATCTTAGAGAGCCCACATGGAAGCAGTGGCGAGAATTCCTCATCAAGTACTCCTTCCTTCCGTACCAGCTGATTGCTGAGTTTGCTTGGGACTGGCTGGAGGTCCATTACTGGACGTCACGGTTTCTCATCGTCAATGCCATGCTACTCTCGGTTCTGGAATTATTCTCCTTCTGGAGGATCTGGTCAAGAAGTGAACTGAAGTAAGTGTGTTTTTATGTTGGAGATGGTTGGAGCAACAGAGAGTGGGGAAGAAATGCCAAGTGGAGAAGTCCTCTGGAGTGTTTTTCAGACTCTAATAAGACACCCAGCAATCTGGTTTAGAAACACTGCTTAAGCAGTGAACAGGAAAACGACTTTGTTTCAGGATGGGGAGGCTCTCATGGTGCTCATTGTTAAAGTGTGCCTCCGGGTGCCTTTTCCCCACGTAATACATCAGATAATTCCTGGAGGGTAGGGTGTACATGAAGGAGTTTAATAACTGAGGAATAAACAAGCGAGAAGAAGAGGGTGCTTTATGGAAAGTAGTGTGGTAGAACATAAAGAGATATGAGGAGGAATTCTGTAGGCATGAGTTCTTACCCTGCTCTGCCACCAACTGGGGCAGTAATCATTTCTCTGGATTAATGTGTAAAATGAAGAAGTTGGACTAGACAATCGCTGAGTCAGGACTCTTGGTTGCAAGTGGCAGAAACCAACCTAGGTTGGCTTTCATACCAAGGGACATGCCCATGATGGCTTCCTGCGTGGCTGGACCCAGACACCCGAACACTGTTCTTAGGGCCAACTGTCTTTCTCCCTCTCACAGCTCTACTCTGTTCACCTCAACAGCTCCTGCGTTCGGGGGCCCTTGATCCCTCCAGGTAGAGACCGACAGCTTAGGAACCCTAGAGGAAAGAGACACTTCTCTCCCTGTAGCGCTTGTGAAAGCCTCGGGCTCACATGCCTTTCCCCTGATGGACCCAGCCTGGGTCACAGGCCCCCTGAACCTGTGCAGGGGTTTGTGGACTCCCCTTGTCCAGACACAGGCATGCACTCACCCGCCATCCAGGGGCTGGCTTCAGCCCTAGATGGGCCACGTGGAAGAGAACAGGGGAGGGAGACACCCCAAAGGCAAACTCAGAAGATGCTTCCAGGAGACAGGATGGCTGCTGGGCAGGCAGACAAAACGTATCAGCACGCCTGCACCCTCTTAGCCTGAAATAGCCCGTGACACGAAGGCTTCTTGGCCTCACCCATCAGGTGAATAGTGAGAACCTGACAGGAATCTCCGTTATGTATTCAATTCAGTGACTCTGCTTATTCATGCCCAGTTGATTGAAACTCTCCTGTGCCCCTGCTTCTCTGCTGGACAGCACAGATGTGTTGGTCAAGAGAATAGTTTATACCCTGAAGGCCTACAGCCTAGCAGAGAAAATATTATGTTAATATTAAATTAAAGAGGCTTCCCTCATGGCCCAGTGGTAAAGAATCTGCCTGCCAATGCAGCAGACACTAGTTCAATCCCTGATCCAGGAAGATCCCACATGCCCAGGAGCAGCTAAGCCCGTGGGCCACAACTATTGAGCCTGTGATCTAGACCCCAGGAACCCCAACTACTGAAGCCTGTGCGCCCTAAAGCCTGTGCTCTGCAACACCAGAAGCCACTGCAGTGAGAAGCCTGTGCACTGCACAGAGAGGAGCCCATGCTCGCCACAGCTAGAGAAAAGCCCACGCAGCAACGAAGACCCAACACCGCCACAAATAAATAAACAAGTTAGAATATGCTGTGTTATATTAAACACATACGAGTGTGACTTGGTGCAGAAGCGGGTGGAGTTGGGGCAGTGCTGGGAAGGCCTCACCTGAGGGGACCTGGTGACATTTCCCTGAGGAGGCCCCCTCCAGGCTCCGTCCCAGGAGTTGAAGGTGACATGGTCAGGAAAGGTGTGTCTCGGGCACAGGGGACAGGAAGCAGGGTCTCCTGCAGCTCCAGCGGCCAGACTCTGCGGCAGGGAAAGGCCCAGGCAGGGTCTGAGCGCCTCGGTCTCACCTCTCACACGCCTCTCTTCCTTTTGCAGGACCGTGCCTCAGAGGATGTGGAGCCATTTCTGGAAAGTGTCGACACAGGGGCTTTTTGTGGCCATGTTCTGGCCCCTCATCCCTCAGTTTGTTTGCAACTGTCTGTTTTACTGGGCCCTGTACTTTAACCCAATTATTAACATTGATCTCGTGGTCAAGGAAGTCCGACGGCTGGAAACCCAGGTCTTGTGACTGACGCTACCGAGGTTCCGAGGGACCCTCACAGCTTCCCTGCCGGCCGAGCTCTGGGGAGAAGGGGAAGCGGACTTCCTGTTTTCCGCCCCTAGTAAACAAGGTGCTGCTTTGTGCGTCAGAGGCCACGGCCAGGTCCCCTCCCTCGTCCCATGGCAGCAGGGACTGGCGCCCCAGGGCTTGGCTGACACGGTGGCTGCACCTCCCACCCAGCCGCCTTCCTCACCGGGACGGGAGGCTCAGCCCGTGACGTCTGGCAGGGACTCCGGGTCTTCGGAGGACACACAGTGGGTCACAATCCCCGCTTGCTCTAACCTCAGTGATTGACAAGAGGCTCCCAGGGCGGGTCGGAGCCCAGGGCCAGGCCTGTCCTCAGTCAAGGGTAGGAAAACAGGAGAAGATGTTGTCATAGGCAGAGGCAGTTGCACATAAAAAATAAGGAGGAAAAAACACAATCTCGTTGACGATTCTGTCTTGTATAAGAGTTGCTAGAAGGTTCAGAGTTAAACCTCTGAAAGCAGTCAGTTTGAGGTTAGAATGATGGTGGTTAGACTTGCCACCACTGTTTTCTACTTGGAATCATTGAAAGTTGGGATCTTTTTGCTGGAGTTGTTGAGTGGGATGTCAGGCAGTTTAATCATCAGGCTGAGCTGCTTCCATGCTATGTAAAATTGTTGTTTGGGGGGTTTGCTTTGTTTTTAAGAATGTAATCTATAAAATGCAAACCAGTCCATTTGTTTAAGGAAATACCTTGTACATCGACCTCACACTGTATAATCTTTATTGTCCTGCTCTGATGTATAAAACAATGTGTAATTACACCAAGTGCTGTAATTGTAAATATGAGATGAACTATGGCCTTTGATTTCCTGCCAGTGTGACAATAGCAGGTGTGAAAGGCTATCAATCTGAAGATCGGCCCCATATTTATACAGAAATCAGCTTGCATCCAAAGTGTTTTTTTGCGAGTCTATGAACCATTCATTAACCCTTTGTTTCTTTGAAGATTTCCCTCAAACTACATCTGAAAGTTTGAAGAAATGACTTGAAATAAAAATAAAGTTTATATATATATATAGATAAAACTTCCACATAGAGAAAAATTGACTGTTTAGGAAACATGAAGCAAATCTATGTTGACCAGTACAACCTACTGGTCACGCTTACCACACCTGTCCCCACCCCACCCCACAGCCGAGGAGCCACTGAGGAGATCTTAAGTGAAAGGGGAGAGAGTGTTTTCCTTAGCCCTGTGTTTCCTCATCAGGCCCTGTTCCTGCCTGACTTGATACGCCAGAGACACTGCCAGCCCAGTGGATCCAGGAACATTGCAGTGTCTACATCTCCCTGGCCTGGTGCCTCACAAGGTTACTCTTCTCTTTTTTACTTTTTAAAATGTTGATCTGTTCAGCTGCCTCAGGTCTTAGTTGCAGTTTGTGGATGCTGTAGTTGTGTGGTGTGTGGATTCAGGAGTTGCGGTGTGCAGGGGTAGTTGCTCCGTGGCATATGGGATCTTAGTTCCCCAATCAGGGATCAGACCCACGTTGCCTGCATTACAAGGTGGGCTTTTAACCATTGGACCACCAGGGAAGTCCCTCTTATTTTAGATGAAGAAATGGAGGCTGGGTAGCACTACTGGAGCAGGGGCCCAGGCCAGACTCCCTGTCCAGTGCTTCTCACCTGCGCCCCTTGGCCTCCCCACACTGTCCTCACCTGCTCCCCAAATCGTGCTTCAGAGATGAGTAATACATGTGCTCCGGGGAGGAGTACAAGGCAGACAGCCAAGCGCAAACAGGAGAGGCGGGGTGCTCCCTGTTTATCGCCTGCGGAGGAACAGGCATAGCAGAGCGAGGGCCACCCTCTCAGAGCAGGCTCAGGTGTCTCCAAATGAGGTATCTATTTAAAATACTGCACAGACCCTTTAATGCAAGAGTTCCATTTCTGTAAATCTCAAGGGATAATAAAAAGGCGGGAGAGGGTAAAGATTCACAAGCATCCTCGCTACATTAGTTATTGATAAGAATAGGAAATGCTGCTCATGTCAGAAAGCTAGCAGTCTATAAAATAGTATCTAATAACACTTGGAAATGAAGTTTTCACAGCTTTTTTTAAAGACACAGAGAAATGGGAAAAAGCTTATAAAAGTCATACAGTACGGAGTCTCAATTACATTTTTTTTTTAAATCGAGTGAGGTTTTAAAATATTTGTTGATTTGGCCATACCATGAAGTGGATCTTAATTCCCTGATCAGGCATTGAAGCTATGCCCCGTGCAGTGAAAGCACAGAGCCCTAACCACTGGACCACGAGGGAATTGCCTCAATTACATTTTTAGAACATTGCCGACAAGACTGATAGGCAGCACACCAAAATGCTAAATGTGGTTATACTGGACTGTGAGAATTGGAGTGGGTTTTTTCCTTTCTATATTTCTCTTATTTTCTTTTTTTTTTTAGCAATGCTTAGGTACTATTATACTTTGTAATCGGGAAATAAATTTTAACTGTTAAAAGTGGAGTGGGATATGGAAAGAAGACTTGAGCTAAAAACTACTAGACTTGAACTTCACAAGTTTGGGCAGCGTGTGGCTGGCTTTTTATTACCCAGAATCTAGATACATGGTATGTATTTGCTCTTTTTTGACTACCTGCCATCAGAAGCAGGTTAGAAGATAAGGAAGGCCTAGCCCTTTTTCACAAAGGCTGAATGTCAAAAATGGTATCAGACCCAATACAGTCAGAAGCACAGTTGTGGTTTTATTTAACAGGCATGGGACTTTTGACGTTAATCAAACTGGAAACCAAACTGGCTCTAGCCCAAGTTCCGGGACAGGAGAGAAAGCAAACACCAGGGTTGCCGCTTTGACAATTGGCCTCAGCTCCCTTCTGCAAAGAACTGAATGAGGCTGTTGATGAGCAAAAAGGAGTTTTATTCCCTTGTGCCAAAACGTTTCAAGTCAGGCTAGTCAGTCACACTCGGGTGAGTAGTTCCCACACAAGAAATGGGGATAGAAGAGGTACTTAATGTTGTACTCTGCTCGGGCTAAGCAGTGAGCAAACTCCTGGTCACACTTGCATATGAGTTCTTGGCATTTGTCCTCCGTTGGTTCTGGAAGAAGTGGAGAAACTGAGGTTAGAACAGGGATTTGCACAGACCTGAAGATAAACACAAGGGAAGCTAGTAAAGCAGGAAACAGGAAAGGTCATAAACTGCATCCGGGTAACACTTTGACAGTTCACCACAGTGATCTCCCTCATCATGACAACTCCCAAGGAAAGTGATATTCAGTCCATTTTACAGAAAACGAAGTTACCAGGGTAATATTTTCAGAGGAAAAGTCCAAAGTCCGTACGCCCTTTTATAAAGCTTCTCTTCTGTAACAGTATTACCCTATTGCATTTGAGGATCCAGTTAGACAAGCAGTAGGTGCCTGGGAATCCAGGCTTTTTTTTTTTTTTTTTTTTTTTTAGCCCTGCTCTGTGTGATCTTACTGTGAACTTTCTGAGCGAAGTCCTCATTTAAAAAGGGGCACTATCCACTTTGCAGGTTTATTATGAAGCCTGGGTAAGAAAGCATATATAAAGTGCCAGGCAGGGGCTTGGCCCTAGGCATGCACACCAACAATGTTGGTTCCACCTGCACTTCCCTACCTTTTCTCTCCAAGTCTCTTTCAGATGCTCCTTCAAGAAAACAGCTTGTTCCCATAGCCAACATAATAGTGGTGAAAAGCTGAACGACTTCCCACTGAAATCTGGAACAAGACAAGGATACCCATTTTCGCCATTCCTATTCAGCATAGTAGTAGAAGTCCTAGCCATAGCAATCAGATAAGAAAAAGAAATAAAGGGTATCCAAATTGGAAGAGAAGAGGTAAAATTGTCATTATATGCAGATGACATGATAACCATATAAAAAAACAGCTTGTTTTAGGTAACAATTGTATATTCCATCTCTTCCTTCCATCTTGGGCCTATTTTATACAGAGATGCAAAGGCTGCCACCCAAAGATAAATCTCCCTCTACCTTGGGAATTTTGCTGCTACAGAATCATTCCTTTGGGTTCGAAAGATTTTGTGATCTTCAAGTTGTATCTATTAATCTAGAAGATATAACAGCTCTGGATACGTCACCTGCCTTTGACTGTGAGTTTTTATTTATTCACAAAATGGGCAGTGGAGGTGAGCGGTGTTGGGGGAGGGCAGGGGACACCCACTATTAAATCCTTCCAAATTTCTTCCACAGGCACAGTAAAGCATGAGCTTGGAGGTAGGCAGCTCAGCCATGGATATAGTTCCTTTGGACACATCACTTCATCCTTCCCAGGCTGCTTCCACAGGGTCCACACGAGGATACTAAAAGTACCTACTTCTAAGGGCTGTTGGGAGAATGAAAAGAGACGAAGTCAGCAAAATGTAGGGCATACAGCAGGTGCTTATGAGCTGTAGCTGACCTCCTTAAACTGCCAGCTAATCTTAAAGATCTCCTCTTAAAATGCACAGGTTCCTTAGAGATCCTAGGAAGATGAAGCATGAGAGTCAGAAAATTCAGCTTCTGTCTCAGGGCAACACTCAGAGAGCTTGGCAGCACCTGGCGTGATGAACAGGGGCAGGGTCGGGGGATGTCAAGCAGGAGGCAGGGGGCCTGAGACCTTCTGACCCTGTAATGAGCTGAGCTGATTAAAGGTGTTTATCAGCATGACTGCACACAGGGTTTCCCAAACTCAGGCTCATGGCAGCCTCAAGATGATAGCTTTATGTGTGCCCGCTCACTCAGTCTTGTCTGACCCTTTTGTGATCCCATGGACTGTAGCCCACCAGGCTCCTCTATCCATGAGATTTTCCATGCAAGAATACTGGAGTGAGTTGCCATTTTATTCTCCAAGGGATCTTCCCAACCCAAGGTAATCATATTCATGTCTCTTGCATTGCAGGCAGATTCTTTACCACTGAGCCACCAGGGATATCTTTAAATCCCCTTTATTTTTAATAGTCAATTATTAAATAAATTATGATTTAATTATATTAAATAGTATTAAATTGCATTAAATAAATCGTCACTGACATAAATGGAAAACCAAAATCTTATACCACAAATATATAAAACTGATTAAGAAAAAAAGCCAGTGAAGATAAAGTTCTAATATCAGAGTCTAGTTAAATGCTGTTACCCACCTGAAGGCTATGAGCCCCTAGAATGGAGTGTCTTAGTTTTAAAAAAGGAAGATTAGTGTAAGAGAGGTTTACCCTCTCTAGCAGTCAGACCGTCATGCAAGCGATACTTCCTCCTTGACTAACTGGAGAAATTAACAAAGGACTGAAAGGGAAAATCCTTCTCACTTAAATTCATTTATTAAGCTTCTCACACTCTGGGAAACTATTGAGAGAGAAGGCAAAACACAAACACCTCCAACTCCAAGAGGCTGTGTTTAAACACTCTGCCTTGGGGATTCGCTGGCGGCCCAGGGGTTAGGACTCCAAACTTTCACTGCCATGGGCATAGACTGGATCCCTGGTCAGGAGACTAATATCCCAAGCCATGCTGCATGGCCAAAAAAGCAAAACGAAATTTTAAAATACAGAACAAAAAATTGCATTGGTTATAATTCAGTAAATGGTAACAGAAAAAGTCGAGATGATGGAAGCCTGAGTTAACTGTGCAATTTCGTGAAGGGCTGGCTCTGTGGTCCCCATCTCACCCAGTCCTCTCAGGGCAGGGCCACTGGCACTAGAGGCATGCAGAGCCCTCTGGGGCTCTTGGGCACAAGGCCTTTGTGCCCCTCACTTCTTTGATTATAGGAAACAGCCTTCCTTCAGCCTCCATGATTTCTCCATGAGTTCCTCCAACTCCTTCCCTGAGTTCCAATAGGCAGAGTCAGTTCAGTTTAGTTCAGTCGCTCAGTCGTGTCCGACTCTTTGCGACCCCATGAATCGCAGCATGCCAGGCCTCCCTGTCCATCACCAACTTCCGGAGTTCACTCAGACTCGCATCCATCGAGTCAGTGATGCCACCCAGCCATCTCATCCTCTGTCATCCCCTTCTCCTCCTGCCCCCGATCCCTCCCAGCATCAGAGTCTTTTCCAATGAGTCAACTCTTCGCATGAGGTGGCCAAAGTATTGGAGTTTCAGCTTTAGCATCAGTCCTTCCAAAGAACACCCAGGGCTGATCTCCTTTAGAATGGACTGATTGGATCTCCTTGCAGTCCAAGGGACTCTCAAGAGTCTTCTCCAACACCACAGTTCAAAAGCATCAATTCTTCGGCACTCAGCTTTCTTCACAGTTGATATTCTAGGAATCCGCGAACTAAAATGGACTGGAATGGGTGAATTTAACTCAGATGACCATTATATCTACTACTGCGGGCAGGAATCCCTTAGAAGAAATGGAGTAGCCATCATGGTCAACAAAAGAGTCCGAAATGCAGTACTTGGAGGCAGAGTCAAGCAGTTGTTAACTAGGGAAGGGAAAGGATGGGAGACCAGGGAGAAACAGTCAAGAGCAGCCTTGGGGCAAGGTCCTGTTTTCCTACCAACAGATCCACGCAAGAATGTCTTTGGGATATTTTGCAGATACTGAAAGGCTTCCAGGTGGGAGAAGTTACCAGTAGTATGCTGCCCATAAGCGCATAGGCCTCAGGCTAGTTGGACTTGAAGGTTGATGATGCTGACTCCCAGTTACCTCACCACCAACCCACCAGAAGAATATCCTCGAGCTGATCACTCCCTCTTTGGACAATTACTATAAAACTTCTCACTATCTTCCCAAGTGGGTTTTGAGGGCATAAGCCTGCTCTGTCCCCCACTTTGCCTGACAAAGCAAAAAACCTATCCTTTTCTACTTTGCCCAAAATTCTGCCTCCAAGATTTGATTCAGCACCGGTGTACAGAGAAGCTGAGCTTTTGGCATCAGCACCCCAACCTTACAGAAGAAAAATCCAGAGAAGAGGTATAGGGACTGATCCCCAGTTCAGCTCTGCCTGATCCCAGGCCTCCTGGCTTGTATGCCAGAAGGGAATAGGGTGTCAACTCAGGGGACTCATCTGCCCTTACAAATCTAAGTTTTAAGACAGGATTTTTTTTTTTTATTAACTTAAATTTTGCCAAATATCAAAATGAATCCACCACAGGTATACATGTGTTCCCCATCCTGAACCCTCCTCCCTCCTCCCTCCCCATACCATCCCTCTGGGTCGTCCCAGTGCACCAGCCCCAAGCATCCAGTATCGTGCATTGAACCTGGACTGGCATCTCATTTCATACATGATATTTTACATGTTTCAATGCCATTCTCCCAAATCTTCCCACCCTCTCCTTCTCCCACAGAGTCCATAAGACTGTTCTATACATCAGTGTCTCTTTTGCTGTCTCGTATACAGGGTTATCATTACCATCTTTCTAAATTCCATATATATGCGTTAGTATACTGTATTGGTGTTTTTCCTTCTGGCTTACTTCACTCTGTATAATAGGCTCCAGTTTCATCCACCTCATTAGAACTGATTCAAATGTATTCTTTGTAGTGGCTGAGTAATACTCCATTGTGTATATGTACCATAGCTTTCTTATCCATTCATCTGCTGATGGACATCTAGGTTGCTTCCATGTCCTGGCTATTATAAACAGTGCTGCGATGAACATTGGGGTACATGTGTCTCTTTCCCTTCTGGTTTCCTCAGTGTGTATGCCCAGCAGTGGGATTGCTGGATCATAAGGCAGTTCTATTTCCAGTTTTTTAAGGAATCTCCACACTGTTCTCCATAGTGGCTGTACTAGTTTGCATTCCAACCAACAGTGTAAGAGGGTTCCCTTTTCTCCACACCCTCTCCAGCATTTATTATTTGTAGACTTTTGGATCGCAGCCATTCTGACTGGTGTGAAATGGTACCTCATAGTGGTTTTGATTTGCATTTCTCTGATAATGAGTGATGTTGAGCATCTTTTCATGTGTTTGTTAGCCATCTGTATGTCTTCTTTGGAGAAATGTCTATTTAGTTCATTGGCCCATTTTTTGATTGGGTCATTTATTTTTCTGGAGTTGAGCTGTAGGAGTTGCTTGTATATTTTTAAATCAGTCCATAAATTTGCCTGCACCTGGTCTTAGTTGCAACATGTGGAATCTAGTTTTATGACAAGGAATCGAACCCTTGAAGGCGGGAGGAGAAGCGGACGACAGAGGATGAGATGGTTGGATGGCATCACTGACTCAATGGACATGAGTTTTAGGAAACTCCGGGAGATAGTGAAGGACGGGAACCCTGGCGTGCTGCAATTCATTGGGGTTGCAGAGAGTCAGACACGACTTGGTGACTGAACAACAACAATCTATTCTTTTAATAGAGCTTTTTTAAATTACTCAATGTATTTTAATTGGAGGGTAATTACTTTACAATATTGTGATGGTTTTTGCCATTAATGACATGGGAAGCAACTTATATTTAAGAAAACTTAAGGGGTACAAAACACACTGCTATATTTTTTATGTATTATGCACTCAAAGACAAAACAAGAACAGCACCAGAAAATTAATCAAATGGAGGTCTGGGTAGTGTCAATAGGAGTTTTATTTCCCACAAACCTTTTGTGGGAAAAGTTATAATTTGAAACTTTTCTACTTTGAGCCATACAGTGCTTTCATTGTGGAAAAGTGATCTCAATTAACCAAATGTGAGCGGCCGCTATTTTGAATTTAGTTTACATTACTTATTAGACTTAAAATATCTATACCACTCAGTGATGAAAGAAGGTGGCTTGTGGGGTCTTTGATGGCCCTCCTCCTCCCTAATCTTCACCAGGCCTCCCTTTAGCACCTCCCCAGCTTCTACAATAAATACAATTTTCATTGTTTAAATGCCCTTGCAGAGTAAATACTCCTTCAGGACAAGTCCTCCAATCTCCCTTTCAGGCTGCCCGCCAGCCCTTTCTACATATAAATTCTAGTAAGTAAGTAAGTAGTTAGTCGCTCAGTCATGCCCAACTGTTTGAGACCCCATGGACTGCAGCCCACCAGGCTCCTGTGTCCATGAGATTTTCCAGGCAAGGATACTGGAGTGGGTTGCCATTTCCTTCTCTAGGAGATCTTCCCAACCCAGGGATTGAACCTGGGTCTCCTGCACTGCAGGCAGATTCTTTACCGACTGAGCTACAAGGGAAGTCCATTATTCTAAGGGTGCCTCTGACACCATCTGACCCTACAATTCTAAGACTCCATGTTGCAAAGGCCTCTCACAGGTGCACAAAGCCTTATAAACAACCACAGTCTCTGCAAAATGAAGTACATTGGTGCCACAGACTGGCCATTCTCAGCTGCGGGCTGTTGTGTCCCCCACGGGGCTTGGGGTAGTGTCTAGAGACATCTTTGGCTGTTCCATGCAGAGGGTAGGGGGTTTGCTACTGGCATCTGGTTGGTAGAGACCAGGGATGTTACTAAACATCTGCAATGCCCAGGATGGCTCCCACACCAGAGATCCAGCCTCAAATGTCCATAGTGTCAAGATGGAGACACTCTGCCACAGGTGATTGTCAGACTTTAAAAGAATGAGGCTGGGGCTTCTCTGGTGGCTCAGTGGTAGAGACTCCATCTGCCAATGCAGGAAACATGGGTTTGATCCCTGGTCTGAGAAGATCCCACAGGCCATGCAGCAACTAAGCCCATGAGCCACAACTATTGAGCCTGAGCCCTAGAGCCCAAGAGCGACCGCTACCGAGCCCACGCACCCTAGAGCCCATGGTCCACAATAAAAGAAGGCAGGGCAGTGAGAAGCCTCCACACCGCAACTAGAGAACGCCCATGCAGTAACAAAGATCCACCACAGCCAAAAATAAATACATACAATAAATATATATTTAAGAATGAGGCCAACCTAGATGTTCCAAGATGTCCAAGACACAATATTAAGTGCAAAAAAAAACCAAAAAAACATGATGTATATAATGTGATCTGATTTTTGTTCTTTTTTAAAAAAAAATTATTTATTTTATGTATTTTTGGCTGGCGGGGTCTTCGTTGCTGTGAGTGGATTTTGGTTGTGACGAGCAGGGCTACTCTCGAGTTGCAGCGTGCAGCTTCTCAGCGCGGTGCCTCTGTGGCGACTCGGGCTCTACAGCACAGGCTCCATAGTTGTGGCACCCGGGTTTAGCTGCTCCAGGGCATATGGGATCTTCCCGGACCAGGGATCGAACCTGCATCCTCTGCATTGGCAAGCAGATTCTTAACCACTGGACCACCAGGGAAGTCCTGATATTTGTTCTTGTTTGTCTGTTTACACATGCATAAATCTGGAGGAAAACAACATGCCAAGCAACAGAAGCTAGTTAACACTGGTGGATGAAGCCTAACTTCCTACATTACAGTGATTCTGGGATGTTTTGATTTTCCACAACAAACATGGATTAGGTTTGAATCAGAAAAGGCATGTGCATGGATGGACAGACAGATGGATGGACAGATGGAAAGATAGATAAAACTAATACGTAAAAATTGGTAAATGAACCAGCTGGTACCAGAGCCAGCACTGTTACCAGTAAAATTTCCACGGGCCACACCCTTGGAACGTGACCTGGTGGGCTAGGGACTTCTGAGGAAAGAGCCACTGAAGCTCCAAGGTTGCACTGTTCCTGCAGAGTTGGCCAAAGGAGAGCTGTCTAAGGACAGGGGGACCGGCACAAACACTCCAGCCATTTCCGCTTCCCTCCCCCGTCCATGGGAGTCCCCCGGCTCCACCTTCCACTACCTCCACTGGTGTCGTCTGTCCAAGGCACTTCTCACCCAGATCCCTGCAACAGCCTCACAGGGGGACCTATTTGCCACCCTTGTTCCCTCCAGCTATATTCCTTGCAGCAACCAGAGTGGAAGATCCCCTGGAGAAGGGAATGGCTACCCATTCCAGTATTCTTATCTGGAGAGTTCCATGGACAGAGGAGCCTGGCAGGCTGTAGTCCACGAGGTCGCAGAGTCGGACATGACTGAGCAACTGACACTTTCATTTTTCATTTTCATGCATAGTACCTCATTGATTTCTTTTCCAACAAGTGCTTATAAAAGCAATTGGCATGGACACTATTTCCTGCTCTCTTTTCCGACCACAGAGCCTTGCTCCTCTGTTTTGCCCATCAGGGAGCCTGACACAGAATAGATTCTCAATAATGGTTGTTGGGAGAATATAGAAAAAACATACATCATTTCCAATTCTTGTACAAACCCAGCACCAGAGTTTTATTATTCCCATTTTACAGAAAAGGAAAGTGAGGCTTGAGGGATTCAGTAACTTGTCCAAGGCTACAGATCTGGGAAACAGTGTACCAGGATTCCAGCCCAGCATCTCCTGACCCCAATGTCTGTCCCTCCGCTATGCTCCCCACTTCTCCCTGAGCAAGAAAATCCTTTGAAAAATAAGGCTTGGTCTCACTATTCTATGGCCTCAGAAGCCCAACAGATTCATGTTATTCAAGAATAATAAAAAACTGAAAAGGAAACCTAGCTCCCAAGGGTTAAGTTTAAAATAAAGGCCTGCTGGTAAATATTATTATATGCTTAACATTTAAAAAAAATATATTTGTCAAGCCCATAAATGGAAAATGGGCCACACCTGTAATTAAGCAAACAGCTAAGTTCAGAATATCTCCAAACAGAATAAGAGAATATTTTTAGCCAAAAAAATGCATAATAGATATTTTGGTTCTCTTCATTCGGTTCAGGGAAAGCAGTTCTGTAAATAGGCACAGCCCCACTAGCTGACACACTAATAAGTATTTCACAAATATCATTTTTAGATGTGTGTGTGTGTGTGTGTGTGCGCGCGTGTGCGCACGCTCAGTTGTGTCTGACTCTTTGTGACTCCATGGACTGTAGCCCACTAGGCTCCTCTGTCCATGGGATTCTCCAGGCAAGAATACTGGAGTGGGTTGCCATTCCCTTCTCCAGGGGATCTTCGCCACCGAGGGATCGATCCCATGTCTCCTGCATCTCCTGCATCGGAGGCAGGTTCTTTACCATTTGTGCCACCTGGGAAGCCCTTTCACATGGTTGGGGGCAGCAGAACATGCAGGTTGAAGGGAGAAGAGAAAGGTCTTTAACATATTTTCCACTCAAGGTCCACTTCTCCTCTCCACTCACAATGGAAGGGGGCAGTGTGGGGACAGAGAATACGCCCAGAAGTGCGCTTATCATCACCAGGTTAAGCAAGTCACTTCTTTCCCTGGGCTTCATTTCCCTGCAGCTCTAAGTGAGATGGTTGGATGAGATGATGTCTGGGACATTTTCAGTCCTTGATTGACTGAATTAAGGACTCCATATTAATGTCTCCATATTAATTCAGCTTTGCTCTGTGTCAACTCTTAATGTAGACTAAGAAGACATGGCTAAGAATCTGTGCATATCTAAGAATATCCTTCTATGTAACCCTTAGTATAGCCTCCTTGCCTCTAGAGCAGACCAAGTCTGTAGAAGCTGGGGTTTCAATGAAAAATCACACCAGACCTTCAGTTCTCTGAGGTGGAGGCAGTGGGGATCAGAGAGAAGTTCAGATAAGGGTGAGGGATGGAGGAGAGAGGAGGGGAGAAAGTAGCAACCTCCATCCAATCTGGATATCACATGATAAACTCTTTCTTTTTCATCTTTGCAACATCCATCTTCCAGGTAAGAAAACAGGCTCAGAGATGACACCAATCTAAGGGCCAAGTGATTTTCAACAAAAGTACCAAGACAATTTAACAGGGACAAAAGAGTCTCTTCACCAAATGGTTCTGGAACAACTGAATATCCATATGCCAAAGAATAAACGTGGACTCCTACCACCCACCATTGACAAAAACCAACTCAAAGTAGATCAATGACCTAAAGTTAAGAGTTCAGTGAAAAAGAATATATAACTGAGTCACTTCACTGTTCAGCAGAAATTAACACAACATTGTAAATCAATAATACTTCAATAAAATGTTAAAAAATAAAAGAGTTCAAACTATAAAACTGTTTGAAGAATATAGGGGTAAATCTTCATGACCTTGGATCTGGTGACAAATTCTTAGATAGGATACCAGAAACGCAATCAACAAAAGACAAAATTGGGACTTCCCTAGTGGTGTGTGGTTAAGAATCTGCCTTCCAAAGCAGGGAGGTGAGCGTGATCCCTGACTGGAGAACTAAGATCCTACATGCTGCAGAGCAACTAAGCCTGCACACCCCAACTAAAGAGACCACACGCTCTGGAGCCCTAACACCACAACTACTGAGCCTGGGCATTCCGGAGCCCATGCACCACAGCTGGAGAAGTCCACTTGCCATAACAGAGATGAGTTCAGCCCCAAAATAAAAAACACAAAATTGATAAATTGGGCTTTATCAAAATTAAAACTTTTGTATACCAAAGACATTATCAAGAAAATAAAAAGGCAACAGAATGATAGGAAATCTTTTGCAAATCACATATATGATAGAGTCCAGTATCCAGAATAAGAAACTCTCACAATTCAACAACAATAGGACAAGCTACTCAATGAGCAGAAGACTTGAATAGACATTTTTCCAAAGAGGATGGAAAAATGACCAACCAGCACATGAAAAGATGTTCAACATCATTACTCATGAGAAAAAGGCAAGTCAAAATCACAATGAGATACACTAATTATCTCCACTAAATAATAAATAAAAATAGCAAATGTTGGCAAGGCTGTGGAGAAATACCCTATACATTGATAAGAATGTAAAACAGCGCAGCTCCTATAGCAAAAATTGGTGTGGAAGTGTTAGTCACTCACTCATGTCTGAATCTTTGTGACCCTATGGACGATAGCTCACCAAGCTCCTCTGTCCATGGGATTCTCCAGGCAAGAAAATTGGAGTGGATAGCCATTGTCTTCTCCAGTGAATCTTCCTGACCAAAGGATCAAACCCAGATCTCCTGCATTGCAGGCAGATTCTTTACCATCTGAGCCACCAGGGAAGGGTTCCTCAAAAAGTAAAATGGAATTACCAGACGATGCAACAATTCCACTCCTATGTATATGCCCGCAAAGAAATGAAGACATGTATTCAAATAAATATTTGTTCACAAATGTTCACAGCAGTACTATTCCCAGTAGTTAAAAGGTGGGAATGTAACAGGAAGAAAAGGGGCAGGGCACAACTTGTGAAAAAATGACATAACCCAAGAACACAACCTAAACCGAGTAGAATCAAATGGGCCAAGATGGCAGACAACACTAGACCTTGATCCTCAATCAGCAAGTGTCGTGACACATGACACCCAGAGGTGCCATCAGAGTTCCAAGGCACTGTCAAAAGACCAAGGAGTGGGCAGTGGACCAAATCCTGGAACTCTCCACCTCTTCCCAAAAATAGTTGGAATAATCCTCCCACTCATTAGCATGTGAAATTACCCAGCCTATAAAAACCAACCACACCACATTCTGTGGGCCACACTCACCCTCTGCAATGGCCCACACTCTATGGAGTGTGCTTCTCTCTGAATCTGAATAAATCCACTTCTCACCAATCACTTTGTCTCTCACTGAGTTCTTTCTGCGATGAGACATCAAGAGCCTGAGCTTCATTAGGTCCTGAAACCAGGTACCATGGGTTTTGGCTGGGTTTGAGTCCCAGCCATGTGAGCTCAGTTGGTAAAGAATCTGCCTGCAATGCAGGAGACCCTGGATTGATTCCTGGGTCGGGAAGATCCCCTAGAGAAAGGATAAGGCCACCCACTCCAGTATTCTTGGGCTTCCCTTGTGGCTCAGCTGGTAAAGAATTTTCCTGCAATGTGGGAGACCTGGGTTCGATTCCTGGATTAGGAAGATCCCCTGGAGAAGGGAATGGCTACCCACTCCAGTATTCTGGCCTGGAGAATTCTATGGACTGTCCATGGAGTTGCAAAGAGTTGGACACAACTGAGCAACTTTCACTTCACTTCACTTCATGTGGGTTCAAGTCCCAATCTGAGGTAAACGGTTTCAGAAACAATACAATGTCCTACAATGAATGAAGGGATAAACAAAATGTAGTATATACCTACAATGGAATATTATTCAGTCATAAAAAGGAATGAAGTTCAGATACGTGCTACAACATGAATGAACCTTGAAAACATGAGGCTAAGTGAAAGAAGTCAGACACAAAAGGCTTATTGTATGACATCATTTATAGGAAATACCTAGAATAGGTAAATCCATAGAGATTGAAAGCAAATTGGTGGTTGCCAGATGCTGGAAGGAGGAGGAATAGAAGCTGAGCACTTGACAGGTACGTGATTTTGGGGGGATGTTGATGAAAATGTTTTGGGAACCCCTGGTGGTCCAATGGTTAACAATCTGCCTGCCAATTGCAGGGGACACATTACTGGTCCAGGAAGATGCCACATGTCATGGAGCTACAAAGCCTGAGTCAAACAACTACTGAGCCCACATGGCCTAGAGCCCTGCTTCACAACAGGAAAACCCACCGCAAGGAGAAGCCTGTGCACAGCTGGAGAGTAGCCCCCACTTGCCGTAACTAGAGAAAGCGCGCACGTCAGAGAAGACCCCGCGCATCCAAGAATAAATTAAAAAGAAGACGTTTTGGAAATCGAAGTTATGGTTGGAGGACGTTGTGAATGCATTACATATAACTGAAAGGTACACTTTAAAATGGCTAATTTTAAGTTATGCTCAGTTAAAAGTAAAAAGAAAAAAAAAGTTATGGAGTCTGTTGTCTGTTTCATTTCTAGCTCCTCAGATAACTTGGAGTCTCACTGCCCAAATCCCAGTCTTATCTACATCGTGCCTGTACAATTATTCACATCCTGTTTCTTCCCTTGATCTGGCTTTTTAAATTTGTGTGAACAGAAACTGTAAATGGAAAACACCATCCATCAGAAGATAATCCTAAAAACAAATACTTCATTCCTTTTCTTACTGGTTCGTTTTGAAAACCAGTAAGATTGCCCTGAGGGACAAAATATTTTTAACCACAGGTTTATTTTTCTTTCAGCTTTACAGGTAGCCAGTCATGTAAAATGTACAGTGGTATCAGGTTATGTTACAATTATCCTCATTAAATACATGCTGCTTGTGGTTAAAGAGAAATAACAGACAGATAGATGACAGATGGATAGATATGAAGGATTTTTTAAAGCCAGAATTAAATTTAAGAATAGAACTGTTTTTGAATAATGTTATAAGCCAGAAATCTCCTCTCTCTGTTCAAAAGGTTCAGGGAGGGTCCCACAGATGTTTTAGCTAAATTAAAACTGACTCTAACTTCACAAAATTGGAAGGATTAAAAGAAAATTGAAAGAGAAATCACTTTCTCTTGAGGGCGTTCAGGGTTACTCAGAACTGTGTTCATGTCCTTCCCTAAATCCTGGGCTCCATAAAATTGTGCCTGGTCTTGCTCATCGGAGGTTCTGTGTTGGATCATTTCTTGAACAGACCATTAAGGACAGCTATTAGGCATGAAATGCCATGACACTCTCACTTCATCCTCACCACAGGCCAGCTTGATTTCTACCCCATAGTTTACCAGTGAGGAAACTGAGGCCCCAGGAGATCAGGGCTTGGTGACGTCACAGAATCTGAATCACAGACCAAGCTGTCAGCCACAGGCCAGGGTCTGCAAACTCAGACATCCCCTGGGGCCAGCAGTGCTAACACAAAGGGGACCCATTAGACACAAGCATACTCTTTATTCTGATAAGTAAATGGGCTCGCTCACCACTCTCATTTTTCTCAAATCATTCAGCCTTTGGACCTACCTTCTGTTTTCCTAGGTTTGACAGAAAAATTCCTTTTCCTTAACAAAATCAACAGCACAGGAGAAATGAACTATGGTAATTGACCCTTGGCCACAATGTCGGAGAGACAATAGGGCATGGTGGAGACTGGGGCAGATGAGAGAATGGCCCTACCTACAGCGGGAAGCCCCTCTATGTTCCAGCCAATGGCTGCTGCTGGGTGTTACGTTGGGAACTCACCACACTTGACACTCTGACTGACACAATTCCAGGAGTAGGGCTGCAACTTGGGATTGCAGCCGGAGTTCTCGGCATGTGTATAGCAGCAGTCGTGCGCATGGCAGCACCTGTGGATAGCAGACGGACAGACCAAGGGCTGAGTGAGGGCAAGGATGGTCCCTTGGCCATCCTCCTGTGCCATAACTTCAGGAGAATGAAGACCCACAGGGGAGAGCATCTTCTGGTCCAGGCTTTGTTCCTGAGAATCCCTGTCCTGGGAATTAATTCCACCGACCCCAGTGTGTCTTGGCCTACCCCTATCTCTCCTCCATGCTCAAGTCTGGCCCTTGCCTGCCTCAGTCTCTGAGCCTCTCAGCTCCAGCCATGCTGGCCCCTTCCAGCCATACCTTCCCTGCCTCCTGACTTTGCCCCCAGTCTGCCTCTGCCTGGGAAAACTTCCTGCCCACTCTTCCTGCTTGAGGTCTCAGCCCAAGCACCAGCCCCCAACCCCAGGATGGGGGAGGCAGACAAGTCTCCAGATGCAGTGGGCATGGGCGAGAAAACCTAGGATGCAAGTGACGGGATTCTGGGAGCCAGAGGGGATGCCAGGTCCAGCTAGGCTTCAGAGAAGACTTCCAAGAGGGGGTGATGCCTGGAGGGGCTACATCTGGAAAGATGTGCAGGAACCAGACAACCAGAGTGTGGGAGGAAGGGCAGGGCCCGTGGCAGGAGCCTTGGAGGTATGAGGCTGGATAGAGACCTGTCAGTGACAACTATATCCTCTGAGACCCGGAAGAGACAATCAACATTTTGCCCCCTGACCACTCTGGAAATGGATGCGTGTCTGTGGGACCCGGTCTGTAAAATAGGGATCACCATCGGATGGCCATGGCTGTGGTGGCAAATGAGAGGAGCCCGTGGCAAGGTCTAAGCCCACAGCCTGGCACAGAACAGGCCCTTCTCAGCCAGCAGCAGAAGGCAGTGATCAGGGGCGTGAATCCAGCCAGGCCGCCTGGGCTCAAATCCCAGCCCCCACCCCTCACTCTGTATGCGGCTCTAGACAAGTTGATCTCTCTGGGCCTCAGTTTCCTTATCTCTGAAATGGGGTTGTTGTGAGAACTCAAAGGGGCTCTCAGGACAGTTCTGGTGCATAATAAGTCTGATCAGTGATGTATGATTTTTTTTTTTCAGCTAAAGTAATCACCCTGCCAGACTGGGGGCCAGCTGGCACCAAGGTCTGGCCTCATGGGCATGTTGCCCAGGAGACCCTTTGCCTGCAAGGAGCACCATTTTCTGGGGGCTTCGTATCTAAACCCCAACCTCAGTTTTGGGTATTTCCTCATAAGCCTTAAGCACCCCAGGGGGTGGGGACTTTATGCCCCCAGCATGCACTCACCAGTCTATAGCATCCTGGGGCTGGCCATGGCCCCCCAGACCACAAAAGCAGCCGTATTTCACGTAGACCAAGGCAGGGCGAGGGCCAACACAGTCAATAGTCCCGGCCAGTCCTATGAGCCCACGTCGGTGCACATGTGACCTCTGGGGAGCTGGGCGTGGGGGAGGGGGACAAGAGTTAGAGGCTGCAGGTGGGGGCTGGCCTGGCCTGGGGATAGGCACTAGCCTGAAAAGTGTCTGGATGATTTGTTCAGTCGCTCAGTTGTGTCCGACTCTTTGTGACCACGTGGACTGCAGCACACCAGGCTTCCCTTTCCTTCAGTCTCCTGGAGCTTGTTCAAACTCATGTCCATTGAGTTGATGATGCTATCCAACCACCTCATCCTCTGGATGACTATCTCAGGGTTGAATCCTGCTCTCCTTCTTCCTAGCTGTGTGACCTTGGACCATTCAACCTCTCTGTGCCTTGGTTTCCTCATCTTAAAACAGGGGAATAAGGGGACATCTCTCCCCAGAATGGAATGAGATCATGCACGTAAATTACCAGCACACAATGAGCTCTAACTATTATTATCAATATCTTCAAGGCAGCCATGAAGGAGAAAACAGGTCACAGAGGCATGGCCTCTGAAAAAAAATCATACCTCTAGGCCCTTGCACTGGCTGGTCCCTTTTCCTAGAATGCCCTCATTCTCAATCTTTTGCCAATGTCAACTTCAGACACAGTCGGATTGTGGGTTGTGCGTCTAATGTCTGTCTAGTTGCCCGTCCTGGGCACTGGACATCAGAGATGAACCAAACAGGGTCCCTGCCATCTTCTACAGGGACCTTCCCCACCCCCTCACCACTGCCTTCCAGATTCTTTGCATCACCTCTTATTTTCACTGCCAGAGCACAGATTCCTGCCACACAGGGAGGCCCTGTGACCCCATCCCAGCCATTTCTCTGGATCCTCATGTTGCTGTGGACCATAGCAGAACACAGTTGGTGCGACCGGAACCCCTGCATCTCACATGGGAGAAAGAGGAAGCTCAGATGGGAAGCACGACTCCTACAGTCACGGGGTGGGGTCGGGGGGGCGCTTCTGACTCCCAATCCAGTGGTTCCTCCTCACCCAATAGCAGCAGGAGAGGGAGGCCTGGGGTGACAGAGGTAAGGGGCATCAAGGACTCCATTGCTTGCGGTCAGGGGCGGTCAAACCCACTGCGACTGGGCATCAGAGAATCCCAGAGCCACTCCTCCTTCTGGTGAGGTCCAAGAGTCCACTCTGGTGTTTGGTCAAAAACCACAATCAGGGACTTCCCGGGAGGTCTAGTGGCTAAGACACTGTGCTTCCAGCGCAGGGGGAGGGGTTCAATCACTGGTCAGGGAACTAAGATCTCACATGCTGCTCACAGTCAACAAGTAGAAAACACACGCACACAATCAGCCACAGCGCGGAGAAGCTATTACTTAAACTTCACCTGGCACCAGGCACTGTGTTCCCCAATCTACAGGCGACATCTGTTGTCAATCTCTTTGTCCTGTGGGCTGCTAGTTTCCCATTCAAAGATGGAGAGGTTGAGGCTAGGAGAGGCAAAAGGACCCATCCTAGGTCCCAGAGCAGGTGAATTGCTGAACAGAAACTTATTCCCATATCGGCCTGACTCCTGGGAGCTCACTCTCCACCCATGGCTCCAGGACTGAGAATCCAGAGATTTGTGGATTCCCTTTCACATTTGTAAAATCTAGAACGAGATTTTATCATGCTGACTTTTCTTTGAAGAATCCAGGTCAAAATTCAAATTCAAATTGTTTTGTTGTTGGGTTGGTTTTTTTCTTTTCTTTTTTTTTTTTGGTTTTGTTTGGCCGCAAGGCACAGCATGTGGGATCTTAGTTCACTGACCAGGGATTGAACCAGACCCACTGCAGTGGAAACTCAGAGTCTTTCTTATCACTGGGAAGCCAGGGAGTCCCCTCAATTTTCTTTTTTCTCAGTGGAAAAAGGAGCATATTCATCTAGGGGATTGTTGCTGCTGCTGCTGCTAAGTTGCTTCAGTCATGTCTGACTCTGTGCGACCCCATAGACGGCAGCCCACCAGGCTCCCCCGTCCCTGGGATTCTCCAGGCAAGAACACTGGAGTAGGTTGCCATTTCCTTCTCCAATGCATGCAAGTGAAAAGTGAAAGTGAAGTCGCTCAGTCATGTCCGACTCTTAGCGACCCCATGGACTGCAGCCCACCAGGCTCCTCCATCCATGGGATTTTCCAGGCAAGAGTACCAGAGTGGGGTGCCATTGCCTTCTCCAATCTAGGGGATTAGAGATAAACTAAATAGAAACAAAATGTAACAACAAGTTTAGAGTTAAAAGCTTTGCCCTCCTCTCTGGATGACCAGCCCTCACCCTCACAGGACTTGCCCAGGTGCCCACATCTCTGCCTGAAATCTCCCCAGGCTCCCAACCCCCTCCAGGTAAAGCTCAGGGTCCTCACTGAGCCACAGGCCCTGCAGAAGTCCATCCTCTTACCCCTCTGGCACCCTCTCTCAACATGGACCCCACATGGACCCCACTCATCATTTCCTATTCCTCCAATTAAACTTCCCATCACACTGTCACATACACCCTGTATAACAAATGCCCTGACCCCATCCTCACTTAGCTCACTCATCACCTCCTTCTAGAATCTGCCTCCTTGCCATGTGACCACAGGGGACCTTGTCACCCTGTGCTACTCTCTGCTCACAGCAATGACCCTCCAGCCTGGACAGATCTCTGCCCTAGGAGCCCCAGATCCCCTGGCATGAGTGGGCTTTCAGAAAAGGTCCCTTGACCCCTGGATCCACCAAGCCCCATGGAACACTTCCAGTCTAAGCACATCTGGGGACTTCCCCGTGGTCCAGAGGTTACGATTCTGTGCTTTCACTGCAGGGGGCATGGTTTGATTCCCTGGCTGGGGACTTAAGAATCCACCAAAAACAAATAAATAAAAACTTAAAAAAAAAAAAAACAAGCACATCTGAAAAGACCCCCATTCCAAACTCATACCCCAAAGCTGTCCCCAGAGGTCCCCCTACCCTGACTTGACCCTGACTCTGGCATCTCAGGGTCCGGGGCTCAGCCTTAGGGAGAACCCGAGCATGGGTGGATGCCCAGCGCTGGGTTTATAACCAAGGCAAACACTCCCTCTATGCCAACTTAGGTGGGGCAGGTCATTCTGGGGGCTGTTTGCTCTGTCTGCCCACAACAGCCTCTACTGGGAGTGCCAAGGCTGCCCAGGCTTCCTATGGGCCTGAGGGTGTGCATGTGTGTGTGTGTGTGCATGTGTGTGTGTGCATGTGTGTGTGTGTGCATGTGTGTGCCCATGTGATTCTGTGTGTGTGTCTGTGTGTGTGCTCATATGGGGCTGTCTCAGTATCCCTGAGTGTGTGTGTGTATGTTCCCCTTCGTGTGTCTTTGCCTGTGTCTGTGTGTGAGCCTGAGGAGGGCATGGCAACTGACTCCAGTGTTCTTGCCTGGAGAATCCCATGGACAGAAGAGCCTGGCGGGCTACAGTCCTTGGGGTCACAAAGAGTCGGACACGACTGAAGTGACTGAGCATGCATGCAGCATGTGTGTGAGGCCATCCGTGAGCCCAACACCTGTGTACGCAGATTTTGCTGGTGGTGTTCTATGCCTGTGTGTTTCTGAGCTTGTGAGGACCACATATTTCCCTGCGGTATCCATGTAAATGGGGGGTTGCCAAGGGGACCTCTCCAAGGGTGATGTCCAGGAGTGGGTGAGAAGGAGACATCACCTTCTCTGGCTTCAGGTAGGGTTAGGCCCCTTCTCCCCCTGTTCCTTCCAACCTCTGGTGTCTCCCTGGTGGTCCCACTGCAGACCAGGGACAGGCGGAGAGAAGGGTGGGTTCACAGGATCCCAAGTCAGGTGATGGGGAGATCTGATCACTGGAGAGGGTGACAGAGGGGATGTTTGGGGAGGACACAGAGCCCCCCTGGAGAAGATTTCAGGGTCCCTGGAAGGGGTGAATGAGGCAGGGGCTTTGGGGGAAGAGGTGGAGGTGGGGAGGGGGCGACACACGGGACTTCCAGGAAGCCGGGAAGCAATGTGCAGGTGGGCTGCACGAAGGAGGGCTGGGGACTGTAGGGCTCCTGGGTCCCCTGGAAGGGCTGGGGAGTTGGGGTTCTTGCAGGTGGGTGGGGAGGCAGGGTTCCAGGTATCCCGGGGAGGACTGAAGGAGTCCCAGGAAGCCCTGGGTCCTCGGATGGGGGCTCGTCCCTTCACTCACCTGCTCTGAGCCCGGGTTCAGATCCCAGGAGCAGCAGCAGCAACAGCCCTACCTTCGGGCACAAAGGCAGCGGAGCCATCGGACCCATCCGCGGGAGGCAAGTGTGGAGCGGTCTGGCGGGCCACTGCAGTCACCCGGCCGGGGCCGAACCCCCTCCCCACGCCCCGCCCAGCTCCGCCCGACCCCGCCCCCGGCCTCAGTCTCCGGAGCGCCCGGGCGGAGCCGCAGGGGCCGGGGGAGGCGCCGGCCCGCCATCGCGACCTCTGCGTCTTGGTCACCTGATGGGCGCCCGACCCCAGGGAGAATCCGGCCCGGGCTTAGGGGAGAATTACGGACGAAAGGCGTTCAGCGCGCGTCGGGTCGCGGAGTCCCTAGGTGCTCGGTTGCTGTTATCATTACCTGCGAGCCCCTCCCTTCCCGGAGCTCACCTGGGCGTCCGACGGGAGGAGACGTAGGGGAAAGGGAGGGACTGGAAGGATCTTAAAAACTTTAGATGTCCCTAAAGCTTGGCCTCCCTGTCCTTGTCCCTTGTCCCTGCAATCCACTACCCACCGCCAGTCGGAAACGGAGGGGAGCCGACTTGCTCAAGGTCACAGAGTGGCTTCTGGTAAAAAAAAAAAAAAAAAAAAAAGACCGAGGAACAGCGGTGGCAACGGGGAGCCAGGCTGCAGCTGCGTCTCAGCAAACCCCCCACCCCAGCTCCCTCCCGTCCTCAGGCTCTTCTCGGGTGGAGGGCATCAAGTCCTCCAAGAGGCCTCGCGAGGCTGAAAGAGGTACACAGTAGGTGCTCCGTGTCGAAAATAGATGGCACACATCTGTTCCCCTTTGTTCCCGGTGATAGCCCTACCCAATTAGTCATGACTGGTTCTGAGGGGGGAACCCCTCCCCAAGCCCTCCGAAAAATAGTGGCAACTAAGCCCTCCGAAAAATAGTGGCAACTAAGGTGACGTCGCGTATCACCTGCTAAGTGTACTAAGGACTTCGGGTGCACGATTTTACTTCAGAGCCCTGATGTTCTCATTTCCCCAAGAAGAAAGTGAAGCTCAGAGAAGCCAAGAACCAAGAAGTTGGGGAGCCCAGGTTCACATTTATTTCTACATGGTGCCAAACCCCTGTCTGCCTCCTTCGAGGAAAACCTGAGCCTCCGGGCATCCACCTGCCATACTCTGAGGTCACTCTCCCCTTGCTTTGAGGAGTGAGCTTCTCAAAGCAAAACCAGTCTCTCCTCTTGAACACCCAGCATTGGCCTGCTTGGCATAAAACAGGTATCCAGTTAAGGCTTGTCCAAACAGATTATGGGTTTCAGACTCTACAAAACATGGGATAAAAAACATTTTCTTTCTTCTGAAGGTCTTCATGGGCAATGGGGAATGAAATATCCCACATAAATTTAGGGAAAAAGACTTCTGCTTTCAAGGAGCTTCACAATCAATATGCATGGAGGAAAACTCATTTATATTGTTAAAAGTGTTAGTTGCTCAGTCATGTCCAACTCTTTCCTATCATATGGACTGTAGCTCAATAGGCTCCTCTGTCCATGGGACTTCCCAGGCAAGAGTACTGGAGTGGGTTGCCTCCTCCAGGAATCTTCCGGACTCAGGAATCGAACCTGGGTCTCCTGCATTGCAGGCAGGTTCTTTACCGTCTGTGCTAGGTCCATTATAATTAAGAATTTAGGGAATCTGCTTTCAATATTGGAACTTTTGCACCTCAGACTCTACTGCTTTAACTGGTTATCCTCAATATCTGCAATATTTGCAAAACAATTTGTTTCCAATTATGTTAAATAACTGGAGTTTCGAGACCATCACCAAATATGTGAGTGAGTGTATGTTGCTCAGTCCAATCTGACTCTTTGCGACTCTTTATTCTCTGGGTCAGAATACTGGAGTAGGTAACTTTTCCCTTCTCCAGGGGATCTTCCCGACCCAGGGATCAAACCCAGGTCTCCCACATTGCAGACAGATTCTTTACCAGCTGAGCTTCAAGGGAAGTCCCATCACCAAATATACTAAAGATCTACTCTGTCCTTAATATATTTAAAGTAACTCAAATTAAAAGATGCTTACTCCTTGGAAGAAAAGCTATGACCAACTTAGACAGCATACTAAAAACTAGAGACATTACTTTGCCAACAAAGGTCCATCTAGTCAAAGCTATGGTTTTTCCAATAGTCATGTATGGGTGTGAGAGTTGGACTATAAAGAAAGCTGAATGCTCGCTTCGGCAGCACATATACTAAAATTGGAACGATACAGAGAAGATTAGCATGGCCCTTGCGCAAGGATGACACGCAAATTCGTGAAGCGTTCCATATTTTTTAAAATTGACAAAACATTAGCCAGACTCATCAAGAAACAAAGGGAGAAAAATCAAATCAATAAAATTAGAAATGAAAATGGAGAGATCACAACAGACAACACAGAAATACAAAGGATCATAAGAGACTACTATCAACAATTATATGCCAATAAAATGGACAACGTGGAAGAAATGGACAAATTCTTAGAAAAGTACAACTTTCCAAAACTGGACCAGGAAGAAATAGAAAATCTTAACAGACTCATCACAAGCACGGAAATTGAAACTGTAATCAAAAATCTTCCAGCAAACAAAAGTCCAGGTCCAGATGGCTTCACAGCTGAATTCTACCAAAAATTTAGAGAAGAGCTAACACCTATCCTGCTCAAACTCTTCCAGAAAATTGCAGAGGAAGGTAAACTTCCAAACTCATTCTATGAGGCCACCATCACCCTAATACCAAAACCTGACAAAGATCCCACAAAAAAAGAAAACTACAGGCCAATATCACTGATGAACATAGATGCAAAAATCCTTAACAAAATTCTAGCAATCAGAATCCAACAACACATTAAAAAGATCATACACCATGACCAAGTGGGCTTTATCCCAGGGATGCAAGGATTCTTCAATATCCGCAAATCAATCAATGTAATACACCACATAAACAAATTGAAAAATAAAAACCATATGATTATCTCAATAGATGCAGAGAAAGCCTTTGACAAGATTCAACATCTATTTATGATAAAAAAAACTCTCCAGAAAGCAGGAATAGAAGGAACATACCTCAACATAATAAAAGCTATATATGACAAACCCACAGCAAACATTATCCTCAATGGTGAAAGCCTTTCCTCTAAAGTCAGGAACAAGACAGGGTGCCCACTTTCACCATTACTATTCAACATAGTTTTGGAAGTTTTGGCCACAGCAATCAGAGCAGAAAAAGAAATAAAAGGAATCCAAATTGGAAAAGAAGAAGTAAAACTCTCACTATTTGCAGATGACATGATCCTCTACATAGAAAACCCTAAAGACTCCACCAGAAAATTACTAGAACTAATCAGTGACTATAGTAAAGTTGCAGGATATAAAATCAACACACAGAAATCCCTTGCATTCCTATACACTAATAATGAGAAAACAGAAAGAGAAATTAAGGAAACAATTCCATTCACCATTGCAACGGAAAGAATAAAATACTTAGGAATATATCTACCTAAAGAAACTAAAGACCTATATATGGAAAACTATAAAACACTGGTGAAAGAAATCAAAGAGGACACTAATAGATGGAGAAATATACCATGTTCATGGATTGGAAGAATCAATATAGTGAAAATGAGTATACTACCCAAAGCAATTTATAGATTCAATGCAATCCCTATCAAGCTACCAACGGTATTCTTCACAGAGCTAGAACAAATAATTTCACAATTTGTATGGAAATACAAAAAACCTCGAATAGCCAAAGCTATCTTGAGAAAGAAGAATGGAACTGGAAGAATCAACCTACCTGACTTCAGGCTCTATTACAAAGCCACAGTTATCAAGACAGTATGGTAATGGCACAAAGACAGAAATATAGATCAATGGAACAAAATAGAAAGCCCAGAGATAAATGCACACACATACGGACACCTTATCTTTGACAAAGGAGGCAAAAATATACAATGGATTAAAGACAATCTCTTTAACAAGTGGTGCTGGGAAATCTGGTCAACCACTTGTAAAAGAATGAAACTAGAACACTTTCTAACACCATACACAAAAATAAACTCAAAATGGATTAAAGATTTAAACGTAAGACCAGAAACTATAAAACTCCTAGAGGAGAACATAGGCAAAACACTCTCTGACATGCATCATAGCAGGATTTTCTATGACCCACCTCCCAGAATATTGGAAATAAAAGCAAAAATAAATAAATGGGACCTAATTAAACTTACAAGCTTCTGCACATCAAAGGAAACTATTAGCAAGGTGGAAAGGCAGCCTTCAGAATGGGAGAAAATAATAGCAAATGAAGCAACTGACAAACAACTAATCTCAAAAATATACAAGCAACTCCTACAGCTCAACTCCAGAAAAATAAATGACCCAATCAAAAAATGGGCCAATGAACTAAATAGACATTTCTCCAAAGAAGACATACAGATGGCTAACAAACACATGAAAAGATGTTCAACATCACTCATTATCAGAGAAATGCAAATCAAAACCACTATGAGGTACCATTTCACACCAGTCAGAATGGCTGCAATCCAAAAGTCTACAAGCAATAAATGCTGGAGAGGGTGTGGAGAAAAGGGAACCCTCTTACACTGTTGGTGGGAATGCAAACTAGTACAGCCACTACGGAGAACAGTGTGGAGATTCCTTAAAAAACTGGAAATAGAACTGCCTTATGATCCAGCAATCCCACTGCTGGGCATACACACTGAGGAAACCAGAAGGGAAAGAGACACGTGTACCCCAATGTTCATCGCAGCACTGTTTATAATAGCCAGGACATGGAAGCAACCTAGATGTCTATCAGCAGATGAATGGATAAGAAAGCTATGGTACATATACACAATGGAGTATTACTCAGCAATTAAAAACAATACATTTGAATCAGTTCTAATGAGGTGGATGAAACTGGAGCTTATTATACAGAGTGAAGTAAGCCAGAAAGAAAAACACCAATACAGTATACTAACGCATATATATGGAATTTAGAAAGATGGTAATAATAACCCCGTGTACGAGACAGCAAAAGAGACACTGATGTATAGAACAGTCTTATGCACTCTGTTGGAGAGGGAGAGGGTGGGAAGATTTGGGAGAATGGCATTGAAACATGTATAATGTCATGTATGAAACGAGTTGCCAGTCCAGGTTCGATGCATGATACTGGATGCTTGGGGCTGGTGCACTGGGACAACCCAGAGGGATGGTATGGGGAGGGAGGAGGGAGGAGGGTTTAGGATGGGGAACACATGTATACCTGTGGTGGATTCATTTCGATATTTGGCAAAACTAATACAATTTTGTAAAGTTTAAAAATAAAATAAAATTTAAAAAAAAAAAGAAAGAAAGCTGAGCACCGAAGAATTGATGCTTTTGAACTGTGGTGTTGGAGAAGACTCTTGAGAGTCCCTTGGATTGCAAGGAGATCCAACCAGTCCATCCTAAAGGAAATCAGTCCTGAATATTCATTGGAAGGACTGATGCTGAAGCTGAAACTCCAATACTTTGGCCACCTGATGCAAAGAACTGACTCATTTGAAAAGACCCTGATGCTGGGAAATATTGAAGGAGGGAAGAGAAGGGGACGACAGAGGATGAGACAGTTGGATGGCATCACCAACTTGATGGACCAGAGTTTGATTAAGCTCCAGGAGTTGGTGATGGACAGGAAAGCCTGGTGTGCTGCAGTCCGCGGGGTTGCAAAGAGTCAGACTCAACTGAGCAACTGAACTGAAATTACAAGTCTGGTCCAGAGGTGCCTCCACTGAACATGCTGAGTGAGAGGGAATATGCCACAACGTGAATGGAGCCAAATCATCTCATTTCCTAAGGGTGAGTTAAGCACATTAATTAACTGTGATCTAGAGTTGGCCTCGGGCTTCCCTGGTGGCTCACTGCTAAGCAGGAGACAAGGTTCGATCCTGGGTCAGGAAGATCCCCTGGAGAAGGAAATGGCAACCCACTGCAGTATTCTTGCCTGGGAAATCCCATGAGGGAGGAGCCTGGTGGGCTACAGTCCATGGTGTTGCAAAGAGTTGGTCACGATTTAGCAACTAAACAACAGAGTTGGTCTCAGTCTAATCTTCAGGTTTCATCCTGGTCTATTGACAAAAAATTGCTACAAATGTTTGATGAATAAAATAATTTCTTTAGGTGATGTAAGTGAGTGCTCTTCTATTAGAAGATAAAATGGAGGTATAGCTCAGGGGAAGAGAATTTGACTGCAGAAGATAAAATAACTTTGTACATACAGGGGAGTGTGTGAATCTGTGTACATGCTCCAACTCGTGAGACCACAAATAATAGAACAGTGAATCCTGATACAGATGAGTACATCCTTTGACCCAGAAACCCATTTCTAGGAATAACACTAAGAAAATAAATTTCTCAGACAAGATTTATACACAAAATGGATCCTTAACAACAAAAATCTAGAAATGGCATAAATATACAACAATTAAAACATTATAAGATTTTCATACATGTTCATTATAATAGTGTTTTGAAGAATATTTGATGGCCATTTTAAAATACTTTAAAAAGCAGGCATTGGCAGTGTAATCCTATCTTTATCATTACACATCACACAACAGACAGAGAGCCATATATAAACGTGTGTGTGTGCTAACTCGCTTCAGTCATTCCTGACTCTGTGCAACCCCATGGACTGTAGCCCACCAGACACCTCCGTCCATGGGGATTTTCCAGGCAAGAATTACTGGAGTGGGTTGCCATCCTATCCTCTAGGGGATCTTCCCGATTTAGGGAGCGAACCCATGTATCCTGTGGCTCCTGCATTGCAGGCTGATTCTTTACTGCTGAGCCACAGGGGAAGCCCAATATATAAACATATCTGATGCATGTTGACTTCCCTGGTGACTCCATGGAGCTTCCTCCGGAACAAACAGAAGAATGAAGAAGAAAATTTGGAAGAATGAATGAAACGTATCAAAATGGTTACTTGTAATCTTCTGCTGGTGGAACTGCATGATTCTTACTTTTATATCTTGGAGAAGGAAATGGTAACCCACTCCAGTATTCTTGCCTGGAGAATCCCATAGACAGAGGAGCCTGGCAGGCTACAGTCCATGGGGTCGCAAGAGTCGGACATGACTTAGTGCACTGTCTCACCTACTTTTATATCTGTATCTTTGTTTTCCAAATTTCTATAACAGCTTCAACTTTTGTGATTCAGAGAAAAAATTAAAACAAAACAAGATTAATAAACTTTGATTCAAGAAAGCTTGTCTATTGAAAAGTTATCTTGATATCATTCAGAAAACTCAAAGCCACAGATATAAGAATAAAGAT
This sequence comes from Bos taurus, assembly GCF_002263795.3. NCBI lineage: Eukaryota > Metazoa > Chordata > Mammalia > Artiodactyla > Bovidae > Bos > Bos taurus. Next base: position 13,608,699 of record NC_037352.1, read on the forward strand.
ACCCATCAGTTTTGGGTTTCTGTTTTGTGGTTTTTGAAAAACTTTGTATGCCTGTTGTTACCATGGGCTATGGGGAGGAAAAAGAGAGGAGTTGTTGTTTAATGAGTATAGTTAAATATATGCATGTACCTCTTGATTCAGGAATCCCATTCTAAGAACCTATCACAAAAATATACTGGGGAAAAAATGAAATGGCGTATGTTCAAGGCTGGGCTTTATGGATGGCTTAGTGGGTAAAGAATCTGCCTGCAATGTAAGGGACACCGGAGACTCAAGTTCCATCCCTGGGTTGGGAAGATCCCCTGGAGGAGGAAATGCAACATACTCCAGTAATCTTGCCTGGAAAATTCCATGGACAGAGGAACTTGGTGGGCTACAGTCCATGAGGTCGCAAAGAATTGGACATGACTGAGCAGATGGCACCCTCATTTTAAACTTTTGTTGCAGGAAGAGGGACCCCTTTCAGTACCCAAGAGTGGGCTCTTGTCTAACATTCGGAAGTGAATTGTCTGAGGAGACACTCATGCTGACAAAGCAAGAGACTTTATTGGGAAGGGGTGCCCAGGTGGAGAGCAGGATAGGGGAACCCAGGAGAACTGTTCTGCCATGTGGCTCACAGTCTTAGGTTTTATGTTGATGGGATTAGTTTCTGGGTTGTCTTTGGCCAAGTCTTTGTTTTGACTCAGGGTCCTTCCTGGTGGTGCAGACATTGCCCAGCCAAGATGGATGCCAGCAAGAAGGATTTTGGGAGATGGTAGGACACGTGGTCTTCTCTGAGCACCAAAGAATTGATGCTTTTGAACTGTGGTGTTGGAGAAGACTCTTGAGAGTCCCTTGGACTATAAGGAGATCCAACTGTTGCAGGAAGAGGGACCCCTTCCAGGGCCCAAAACTGGGCTCTTGTCTAACACTCGGAAATGAATTGTCTGAGGAGACACATGTGCTAACAAAGCAAGAGATTTTATTGGGAAAGGGCACCCGGGTGGAGAGCAGTAGGGTAAGGGAACCCAGGAGAACTGCTCTGCCGCGTGGCTCGCAGTCTCGGGTTTTATGGTGATGGGATTCATTTCCAGGTGGTCTTTGGCCAATCATTCTAATTCAGAGTCTTTCCTGGTGGCACACACATCGCTCACCCAAGATGGATGCTAGTGAGAGGGATTCTGGGAAGTGGACGGACACGCAGTGTCTCCTTTAGACCTTTCCCGAACTCTTCCGGTTGGTGGTGGCTTATTAGTTCCGTATTCCTTATCAGGATCTCCTGTCATAAAACAACTCATGCAAATAGTTACTATGGTGCCTGGCCAGGGTGGGCGGTTTCAATCAGTGTGCTTCCCCTAACACAACCAGTCCATCCTAAAGGAGATCAGTCCCAGGTGTTCATTGGAGGGACTGATGTTGAAGCTGAAACTCCAATACTTTGGCCACCTCATGCAGAGAGCTGACTCATTTGAAAAGACCCTGATGCTGGGAAAGATTGAGGGCCAGAGGAGAAGGGGACAACAGAGGATGAGATGGTTGGATGGCATCACTGACACAATGGACATGGGTTTGGGTGGACTCCAGGAGTTGGTGATGGACAGGGAGACCTGGCGTGCTGTGGTTCATGGGGTCGCAAAGAGCCAGACATGACTGAGCAACTGAACTGAACTGAAACTCTTCCAGTTGGTGGAGCCTTGTTAGTTCTGTGTTCTTTAGCAAGATCTTCTGTTGTAAAATAACTCATGCAAATGGTTACTATGGTGCCTGGCTATGGTGGGCAGTCAGTCAGTGTGTTTCACCTAAGAACTCCCCCTGAGAGACTTCATACTCCACCTTGGGGTGGAGGTCTCTTTCTTCTGTAACTTCTTGCTGCTGTGCATGGGTGTAGTCCTGCCTAGCAGAGCAGAAGTCTCTCTCTACCTAATCTAAATCTAGATATGAAAGAAAGACAAGAAAGTGAAAGTCACTTTGTCATATCCAACTCTTTGCGACCAGAATTCTCTAGACCAGAATACTGGAGTGGGTAGCCTTTCCCTTCTCCAGGGGACCTTCCCAACCCAGGGACCAAACCCAGGTCTCCCACATTGCAGACAGATTCTTTTCCAATTGAGCTGGGTCTGAAACCAGCCTTCACCCTTCTAATAACAGCCATTTTGCGTGAAACCCTGAAATAGGCAGGGGCCAAACAGGGCCCAGGGAAGGAAGGCACAATCTGGGGTGAGGGCTGCAGCGTGTGTGACTTTGTTCTGATTGGTTGGTGTGAGGCAACAGGGCGGTGCTCCAGGAATCTTGCGCTCAGCCTGAAGTTACCATCCTCCACCTGGGTGGGGCTCCAGTTCTGCCAAAGAACTCAAAGATATTGTTATGCATATTCCTTGAGTAGGAAACAGGACCCTGCCCTAAGGCTGTACCACCACTTGTCTGTCCAGTTCAGTTCAGTCCGACTCTTTCCAACCCCATGGACGCCATGCCTCCCTGTCCATCATCAACTCCCAGAGTTTACGCAAACTCACTTGACTGTTCCTCTCCTGTTTTTGTGTCCCATCCCTTCCCTGATCAGCAACTATTTGAATCTACCCTTGGAACTCAGGGAATGTCAAAGAAGCTGAATGAAGTGTGTATCCTACAAACAAGAACAGAAGACACAGAAAGACCCCAAAACCCCATAGACTCCTGCTCACTTTAATTCAGGGAACTGGGCAACTATGGCTCCGATAACTTCCTGTTGAAATGGGGCATAGTGCTGCCTCAGTTTGAAGAATGGACACTGAACTGGAAGTATTTCTGAGTACCAAGTCCTGGACCTGAGTCTTTATGATTAAAACCTCAATCCCTCGGTCTGTCATTTTTGGGCAACAGACCCAAGTAGAAGTAGTTGGAAGTGACAACTGGAATCTAAATAGACAAAATAAATCTCATTTGTTTTCAGAAGAATAAGCCTGAAACTGACTCTGGATGTATAGTCAAGTAGCCAGTTGTCTGGCTTTATAAAAAGTAAGATTGCAGTTACTAGCTGCCGGCAGACATTGTTTTGAGAACGTCTGGTGGCATCCAAGTCTGACACAACTCAGAAAACTCAAGTTCTTAGCAATGCAAGGACTAGTCTAAAATTACACCCATAGTGTCACCTGGTTATTTCCTTGGATGTCTGAACCATAGCTACTCATAGGCAGGGATGAGTAGGTACAAACTCGTTATTGTTCAGCAACCCAGTCATGTCTGACTCTTTGCGACCCCGTGGACTGCAGCATGCCAGGCCTGCCTGTGCCTCACCATCTCCCAAAGTTTGCCCAAGTTCATCTCCATTGCATCAGTGATGCCATCCAAACATCTCATCCTCTGATGCCTTCTTCTCCTTCTGCCCTCAGTCTTTCCCAGCATCAGGGACTTTTCCAATGAGTCAGCTGTTCACATCAGATAACCAAAATACTGGATACAAACTACTATATGTAAAACAGATAAACAAGGTCCCACTGTATAGCATAGGGAACTATATTCACTATCATTTATCTTACTACAATATCAATTATCTTGTAGTGAGCTATATTGGAAAAAATCTGAAAATTATATCGACATTGATCGTATATATTTATCTGAATCACTTTGCTATACCTCAGAAACTAATGCAACATTGTGGATCAACTATACTTCAATTTTTAACAAAGAGAAGAAAAATTAACTTGGTATGATGATACGTCATAAGTAGTGAAACTGAGTAAATGAGATAAGAGCTTCTAAGATGAATTCTTTAGAAATAATGCTTTAGATGTGTATATTTTTAAAAGTTGGAGGGGGCACATCTCAGGGCATGTGAGATCTTAGTTCTTAGATTGAACCCTCACCCCCTGCAGTGAAAGTATCTTAACCACTGGACCATCAGGGAAGTCCTTCTGTTCTTTTTTTTTTCCTGATGGGTTAGGGAGTGTTTTTCATTTTCTATACTTTCTTATTTTTGGCTGTGCAAGGTCTCCATTGCTACCTGGGCTTTTCTCCAGTTACAATGAGCAGGGGCTACTCTTTGTTGTGGGGTGTGGCCTTCTCTTTGTGGGGGCTCCACTCGTTGGGGAGCACAGACTCAAGGCACGTGGGCTTCAATAGCTGTGGCTCCCAGGTCTTAGAGCGTGGGCTCATTTGTGAGTTGCAGTGCACAGGCTTTGTTGCTCTGAAGCATGTAGGATCTTCCCAGACCAGGGATCGAACCTGTGTCTCCTCCTTTGGAAGTACGGACTCTTAACCAATAGACTGTCAGGGATGTTCTTTTTGAAAACAAAGTCGTCCAGGTTTTATTCACCACCAACTCCTCTCTCTTCTCCCTGCCCACTGCTGTGCCCCCCTTGAGCATTCCCAGTCAAGGGTGGGCTTCTCTGGTCAGCTCAGCTGTACTCTCCTGGGAGTCTAGAGGTCAGAGAGGAGACCTGGCACCCAGTGGTAGGTCTCCTCTGGAGCCCAGCAGATCCAGCCAAGCCAGCTCTTCCTTCAGCAGGTGTTGCAGCACTTGCCTTGCTCGCTCCATCTCCCATTTAAGACTGGCTTTGATAGGGGCTTCAGCGGTAAAGAATTCTCCTGCCAGTGCAGGAGACATAGGTTCGATTCCTGGTCTGGGAAGATCCCACATGCTGTGGAGCAACTAAGCCCCTGTGCACCACAACTACTGAGTCTGGGAGCCGCAACAAGAGAAGCCACTGCCGTGAAGCCCACACACCACTCTGCAACTGGAGCGTGGCTCCTGCAGCAACAAAGACGAGCATAGCCGAAAACAAATAAATAATTTAAAAATAAAAGACGGACTTTGATATCACTGACATTCACAGAGCCATTTTCCCTGCCACCTGCAGCACCACAGCATGATCCATATTTAACTCAGAGGGACAGACCAAAGGAGGTAAGTGCCGCCCCCAGGGATAACGTCAAAGCCAGTGCCGAGTGCCTTCAGTGTCTTGATGGCCCCAATCAGGTCATCTTGGCTGACATCCTGGGTGAATGTGACCTTTCCTTTTAACACCTGTTGATGTCATGTAGTCACTCCAGAGTTATCAGGTCTCCATTCTGTTGCTTCAGGGCCAGGCACACGTGAATAATCTAGACACCCAGCTTGTAATAGACGTCTCCCACGCCTAGCATCTCAGACCAAAATCCTTTCCCAGAGGCCAAAGAATCCACCCCAATAGTAGCACACGTGTCCTGGAACTGCATCTGGGACACAGGATTCTTCCAGATCCCCTGCTTGGGCTTGCTGACATATTCTTTCAGGTTGGTCTTGTACACATCCAACTGCTTGGACATCCATCTCAGCCAAGACAGTCACTCACTCCCTATACTTGGCCGTGCAAGCTTCTTGGGGATGACATCAGTTCCCAACCCACAGCAGTGCATCCCTTCCCTGGCCCATAGCCACCCCGCTGCCAGAAAACTGGATCCACTTCAACTCTGAAATTATTTCCTATTATATATTGAATGGATAAAAGTCCCAGTGTGTAGCGCAGGGAACTATACTCAATATCCTGCCATAAGCCATAATGGAAATAAAAAGAAATATATATGTATATAATGCACACACACACACACACACACACACACACAATGGAGTCAATTTTCTATACAGCAGAAATTAATACAACATCGTAAGTCAAGTATGTTGTTTTTAGTTGCTCAGTTGGATCTGACTTATGCAACCCCGTGGATTGTAGCCCACCAGGCTCCTCTGTCCATGAGATTTCCCAGGCAAGAATACTGGCGTGAGTTGCTATTTCCTTCCCCAGGGGATCTCTGACCCAGGGATTGAAACCAGGTCTCCTGCATTACAGGTGTCTCCTGTATTGCAGGTGGATTCTTTACCAATTGAATCAACTGTTGTTCAGTTCGCTAAGTCATTGAGATCCTCATGGACTGAAGCATGCCAAGCTTCACTGTCTTTCACTATCTCCTGGAGTTTGTTCAGATTCATGTCCATTGAGTCAGTGATGCCATCCAACCATCTCATCCTCTTCTCTGCCTTCAATCTTTCCCAGCATCAGGATCTTTTCCAATGAGTTGGCTCTTTGAATCAGGTGGCCAAAGTATTGGAGCTTCAGCTTCAGCATCAGTCCTTCCAATGAATATTCAGGGTTAATTTCCTTTAAGATTGACTGGTTTGATCTCCTTGTAGTCCAGGGGACTCTCAAGAGTCTTCTCCAGTACCAGAGTTTGAAAGCATAAACTCTTTGGTGCTCAGCCTTCTTTATGGTCCTGCTTTTACATCTGTACATGACTACTGGAAAAACCATAGCTTTGATTATACAGAACTTTGTTGACAAAGCTATGTCTCTGCTTTTTAATACACCATCTAGGTTTGTCATAGCTTTTCTTCGAAGGAGCAAGCATCTTTTAATTTCATGGAATTTGGAGCCCCCAAAATAAAATCTGTCAGTTTCCATTTTTCCCCCATCTGTATGCCATGAAATGATGGGACTGGGTGTCATGTTCTTAGTTTTTTGAATGTTGAGTTTTTAGCAAGCTTTTTCACTCTCCTCTTTCACTCTTATCAAGAGGTAGTTTAATTCCTCTTTGTTTTCTGCCATTAGGGTGATATTATCTGCATATCTGAGGTTGTTGATATTTCTCCTGGTAAAGTTGATTCCAGCTTGTGTTTCATCCAGCCCAGCATTTCACATGATGTACTGTGCATATAAGTTAAATAAGCAGGGTGACAAAATTCAGCCTTGACATACTCCTTTCCCAAATTTCAAACAGTCTGTTGTTTCAAGTTTGGTTCTAACTGTTGCTTCTTGACCTGCATACAGGTTTCTCAGGAAGCATGTCAGGTGGTCTGGTATTCCCATCTCTTTAAGAATTTTTCAGAGTTTTTTGTGATCCACACAGTCAAAGGCTTTAGTGTAATCAATGAAGCAGAAGTAGATGTTTTCCTGGAATCCTCTTGCATTTTCTATAACCCAACAGATATTGGCAATTTGATTTCTGGTTCCTCTGCCTTTTCTAAGTCCAGCTTGAACATCTGGAAGTTCTTGGTTCATGTGCTGCTGAAGCCTAGCTTAAAGGATTTTGAGCATTACCTTGCTCACATCTGAAATGAGTGCATATGTACAGTAGTTTGAACATTCTTTGGCATTGCCCTTCTTTGAGACTGGAATGAAAACTGACCTTTTCCAATCCTGTGGCCATTGCTGAATTTTCCAAATTTGCTGGCATACTGAGTGCAGCACTTTAACAGTATCATCTTTTAAGATTTGAAATAGCTCAGTTGGAATTCTATCACCTCCTCTAGCTTTGCTCGTAGTGATGCTTCCTAAGGCCCATTTGACTTCATGCTCCAGGATGTCTGGCTCTAGGTGAGTGACCACACCATAATGGTTATCCAGGTCATTAAGACCTTTTTTGTACAGTTTTTCTATGTATTCCTGCCACCCCTTCTTAATTTCTTCTGCTTCTGTTAGGTCTTTGCTGTTTCTGTCTTTATTTTGCCCATCTTTGCATGAAATGTTCCCTTGATATCCCTAATTCTCTTGAGATCTTTAATCTTTCCCATTCCATTGTTTTCCTCTATTTCTTTGCCTTGTTCACTTAAGAAGGTTTATCTCTCCTTGCTATTCTTTGGAATTCAGTTGAGTATATCTTTCCTTTTATCTTTTGCCTTTAGCTTCTTTTCTTTTCTCAGCTATTTTTAAGGCCTCCTCAAACAACCATTTTGCCTTTTCTCATTTCTTTTTCTTTGGGATGGTTTTGGTCACTGCCTCATGTACAAGGTCATGAACCTCCATCCATAGTTCTTCAGGCACTCTGTCTATCAGATCTATTTGTCACTTCCTTCGAATCTATGTGTCACCTCCACCATATAATCATAAGGGATTTGATTTAGGTCATACCTCAATGGCCTAGTGGTTTTCCCTATTTTCTTCAATTTAAGTCTGAATTTGGCTCATGAAGAGCTCATGATCTAAACCACAGTCAGCTCCTGGTCTTGTTTTTTGCTGACTGTATAGAGCTTCTCCATCTTTGGCTGAAAAGAATATTATCAATCTGATTTCAGTATTGACCATCTGGTGATGTCTACAACTAGTGCGTTTTCTTGGCAAAACTCTATTAGCCTTTGCCCTGCTTCATTTTGTACTCCAAGGCCAAACTTGCCTGTTACTCCAGGTATCTCTTAACTTCCTACTTTTGCATCCCAATCTCCTAAGAATGAAATGACATCTTTTTTTTTTTTTTGCATTAGTTCTAGAAGGTCTTGTAGGTCTCCATCAGTTCAGTTCAGTCCAGTCACTCAGTCCTGTCCAACTCTTTGCGACCCCATGGATTGCAGCACGCCAGGCCTCCCTGTCCATCACCAACTCCCGGAGTTCACTCAAACTCAAGTCCATCGAGTCGGTGATGCCATCCAGCCATCTCATCCTCTGTTGTCCCCTTCTCCTCCTGCCCCCAATCCCTCCCAGCATCAGGGTCTTTTCCAATGAGTCAACTCTTCGCATGAGGTGGCCAAAGTATTGGAGTTTCAGCTTCAACATCAATCCTTCCAATGAACACCCAGGACTGATCTCCTTTAGGATGGACTGGTTGGATCTCCTTGCAGTCCAAGGGACTCTCAAGCATCTTCTCCAACACCACAGTTCAAAAGCATCAATTCTTCGGTGCTCAGCTTTCTTCACAGTCCAACTCTCACATCCGTACACGACCACTGGAAAAACCATAGCCTTGACCAGACGGACCTTTGTTGGCAAAGTAATGTCTCTGCTTTTGAATATGCTATCTAGGTTGGTCGTAACTTTCCTTCCAAGGTGTAAGCGTCTTTTAATTTCATGGCTGCAATCACCATCTGCAGTGATTTTGGAGCCCAAAAAAATATAGTCTGACACTGTCTCCACTGTTTCCCCATCTATTTCCCATGAAGTGATAGGACTAGATGCCATGATCTTCGTTTTCTGAATGGTGAGCTTTAAGCCAACTTTTTCACTCTCTTCTTTTACCTTCATCAAGAGGCTTTTGAGTTCCTCTTCACTTTCTGCCATAAGGGTGGTGTCATCTGCATATCTGAGGTTATTGATATTTCTCCCAGCAATCTTGATTCCAGCTTGTGCTTCTTCCAGCCCAGCGTTTCTCATGATGTACTCTGCATATAAGTTAAGTAAGCAGGGTGACAATATACAGCCTTGACGTACTCCTTTTCCTATTTCAAACCAGTCTGTTGTTCTGTGTCCAGTTCTAACTGTTGCTTCCTGACCTGCATACAAATTTCTCAAGAGGCAGGTCAGGTGGTCTGGTATTCCCATCTCTTTCAGAATTTTCCACAGTTTATTGTGATCCACACAGTCAAAGGCTTTGGCATAGTCCATAAAGCAGAAGTAGATGTTTTTCTGGAACTCTCTTGCTCTCTTGATGATCCAGCAGATGTTGGCAATTTGATCTCTGATTCTTCATAGAACTGTTCAAATTCAGCTTTTTCAGCATTAGTGGTTGGGGTATAAACTTGGATTACTGTGATACTGAATGGTTTTCCTTAGAAACAAACAGAGACCATTCTGTCATTTTTGAGACTGCACCAAAGTACTGCATTTTGGACTCTTGTGTTGACTATGAGGGCTACTCTATTGCTTCTCAGGGATTCTTGCCTACAGTAGTTTATATAATGGTCATCTGAATTTAATTTGCCCATTCCCATACACTTTAGTTCACTGATTGCTAAAATGTTGATGTTCACTCTTGCCATCTCCTATTTGACCGTATCCGATTTACCTTGATTCATGGACCTGATATTCTAAGTTGCTATGCAACATTCTAAGTTCCTATGCCTTACAAATAGCTGTGAAAAGAAAAGAAGCGAAAAGCAAAGGAGAAAAGGAAAGATATAAGCATCTGAATGCAGAGTTCCAAAGAATAGCAAGAAGAGATAAGAAAGCCTTCTTCAGCAATCAATGCAAAGAAATAGAGGAAAACAACAGAATGGGAAAGACTAGAGATCACTTCAAGAAAATTCGAGATATCAAGAGAACATTTCATGCAAAGATGGGCTCGATAAAGGACAGAAATGGTATGGACCCAACAGAAGCAGAAGATATTAAGAAGAGGTGGCAAGAATACACAGAAGAACTGTACAAAAAAGATCTTCATGACCCAGATAATCACGATGGTGTGATCACTCACCTAGAGCCAGACATCCTGGAATGTGAAGTCAAGTGGGCCTTGGGAAGCATCACTACGAACAAAGCTAGTGGAGGTGATGGAATTCCAGTGGAGCTATTTCAAATCCTGAAAGATGATGCTATGAAAGTGCTGCACTCAATATGCCAGCAAATTTGGAAAAGTCAGCCGTGGCCACAGGACTGGAAAAGGTCAGATTTTATTCCATTCCCAAAGAAAGGCAATGCCAAAGAATGCTCAAACTACCACACAATTGCACTCATCTCACACGCTAGTAAAGTAATGCTCAAAATTCTCCAAGCCTGGCTTCAGCAATACGTGAACCATGAACTTCCAGATGTTCAAGCTCGTTTTAGAAAGGGCAGAGGAACCAGAGGCCAAATTGCCAACATCTGCTGGATCATCAAGAGAGCAAGAGAGTTCCAGAAAAACATCTACTTCTGCTTTATGGACTATGCCAAAGCCTTTGACTGTGTGGATCACAATAAACTGTGGAAAATTCTGAAAGAGATGGGAATACCAGACCACCTGACCTGCCTCTTGAGAAATTTGTATGCAGGTCAGGAAGCAACAGTTAGAACTGGACACAGAACAACAGACTGGTTTGAAATAGGAAAAGGAGTACGTCAAGGCTGTATATTGTCACCCTGCTTACTTAACTTATATGCAGAGTACATCATGAGAAACCCTGGGCTGGAAGAAGCACAAGCTGGAATCAAGATTGCTGGGAGAAATATCAATAACCTCAGATATGCAGATGACACCACCCTTATGGCAGAAAGTGAAGAGGAACTCAAAAGCCTCTTGATGAAGGTGAAAGAGGAGAGTGAAAAAGTTGGCTTAAAGCTCAACATTCAGAAAACGAAGATCATGGCATCTGGTCCATCATGGGAAGCAGATGGGGAAACAGTGGAGACAGTATCGGACTTTATTTTTTTGGGCTCCAAAATCACTGCAGATGGTGATTGCAGCCATGAAATTAAAAGACGCTTACTCCTTGGAAGGAAAGTTATGACCAACCTAGATAGCATATTCAAAAGCAGAGACATTACTTTGCCAACAAAGGTTCATCTAGTCAAGGCTGTGGTTTTTCCAGCGGTCATGTATGGATGTGAGAGTTGGACTGTGAAGAAAGCTGAGCACTGAAGAATTGATGCTTTTGAACTGTGGTGTTGGAGAAGATGCTTTAGAGTCCCTTGGACTGCAAGGAGATCCAACCAGTCCATTCTGAAGGAGATCAGCCCTGGGGTTTCTTTAGAAGGAATGATGCTAAAGCTGAAACTCCAATACTTTGGCCACCTCATGCGAAGAGTTGACTCACTGGAAAAGACCCTGATGCTGGGAGGGATCGGGGGCAGGAGGAGAAGGGGACGACAGAGGATGAGATGGCTGGATGGCATCACTGACTCGATGGACGTGAGTCTGAGTGAACTCCGGGAGTTGGTGATGGACAGGGAGGCCTGGCGTGCTGCAATTCATGGGGTTGCAAAGAGTGGGACACGACTGAGCGGCTGAGCTGAACTGAATGAACTGATGCAACATTGTTGTTTAAGGCACCAGACTTAACTTTCACAACCAGACACATCCACAACTGGGTGTCATTTCCACTTTGGCTCCGTCTCTTCATTCTTTCTGAAATTATTTCTCCATTCTTCCCCAAGAAGCTATCGGGCACCTTCCAACTGGGGAGTTCATCTTTAAATGTCATATATTTTTGCCTTTTCATATTGTTCATGGGGTTCTCAAAGCAAAAATACTGAAGTGGTTTGCCATTGCCTTCTCTAGTGGACCGCATTATGTCAGAACTCTCCACCATGACCCGTCCATCTTGGGTGGCCCTGCACAGTCTGGCTCATGCTTTCATTGAGTTACACAAGGCTATGATCAATGAGATCATTTTGGTTAGTTTTCTGTGATTGTGTTTTTTGTTCTGAAGGCCATGAGACTGAAGTTCTTGCTTCTCCTGTCTGCCCTCTGATGGATGATGCTTGTGTCAGCTTCCTGATGGGAGGGACTGGCTATTGGGAAAACTGGGTCTTGCTCTGGTGGGCAGGGCCATCCTCAGTAAAACTTTAATCCAATTTTCTGTTGATGGGTGAAGCTGTGCTCCCTCTTTGTTAGTTGTTTGGTCTGAGGTGACACAGTCCTGGAGTCTGCACTCTCTATGGTAGGGCTATAGCCTCTATTGTAGGGCTAATGGCAACCTCCTCCAAGAGGACGTATGCCAACATGCCACACCTCCCAAGACTGCTGCTGCTAATGCCCCTGATCCCTCGGCAGGCCACTGTTGAGCCTTACCTCCATAGGAACCCCCCAAATACTCACAGGCAGGTCTGGTTCAGTCTCTTGTGGGGTCACTGCTCCTTTCCCCTGGTCCTGGTGTCCACAAGGTTTTGTTTGTGTCTCCAAGTGCCTCTGTTTCCTCCAGTCCTCTGGAATTTCTGAAATCAAACCCTGCTGACTCAACTATAAAACAATACTTTTTTAAAAAAAGTATATGAAAAAGATTGTAGGTATATGTGTAACTGAATCTCATTGTTATACAGAAGAAATTAACACAACATAATCAATTTTATTTCAATAACATAAATTTTAAAATAAACATTTCAAACATTGAGGAGAAAAGCAAACTTTTTTTCTAATATTAAGTTCTCTAAAAAGTGACTCAGGCTTCTCAGGTGGCTCAGTGGTAAAGAATCCACCTGCCAAATAGATGACGTGGGTTCAATCCCTGGATCAGGAAGATCCCCTGGAGAAGGAAATGGCAACCTACTCCAGTATGCTTGCCTGGGAAATCCCATGGACAGAGGAGCCTGGCGGGCTACAATCCATGGGGTCCTAAAGAGTTGGACATTACTGACTGACTAAACAACAACAACAGTGAGTCACACGGACCTTTGTTTTAAAAGTAATACAGAAAATGCTAAAGTCTCATTAAAACAAACTGATTTCTAACCACCCCCCCCCCAAAGCAATAGTTTCTCCAGATTTTGTAAGTGAAAACTTTAGACTTAAGTCTATCTCTTTAAGTGTTAGTTGCTCAGTAGTTTCTGACTCTTTGCAACCCCATATATAGCCCACCGGGCTCCTCTGTCCATGGAATTCTCCAGGCAAGAATACTGGAGTAGGTAGACATTTCCTTCTCCTGGGGACCTTTGCATCCAGGGATTGAACCCAAGTCTCCTGCACTGCAGAAGGATTCTTTACCATCTGAGCCATTTTAGAGTTTTGCTAAATTAAGGTAATGATGGAAAAGTCATTGACTATCCAGATCATTTCAAATAAGATATAAAATGCTAAAGCATTCATTGCTGAACAAGCATAAGTTTACCTACTTTGTCTTCTTATGAAGAAAAAATTAAAGATGTTGGGTTTATTAGATACATACCTTATACCATATTAAGAAAAAAAAATTATGCTATGAGAAAATGCACATTTCAGGAGGTTATAGAATATGTTCATAAGTTTTCCAGTCAGGACATGTTGGTATGACAAACAGTTCACAATTGCTTACTCTTTTTTTTTTAATTGAAGTATACTTATTTACTTAAAAAAATTTTAATGCTTACTTCTTAGTTTTCACTAGAAAATAAAAGTTTATTTATTTACGAGTTGAGAATTCTAATTAATATATGTAATTAAAAATTACTAAAGAAGACATCTTTGAATGCAAGGGAAGAGAAAGCATAAGGAACAGAAATGCATTTTCTTAAGGAAAAGAAAGTAATTTGGCCCTAAAGGTGGTTACTTCTAAATGGGAAAGAAAATAAGGAACAAATTAATATGAATATAGAAAGTTATAGTATACAAAAGGTTAAAAAGAATCTTTAGAAAGGAATTCTATGTGTGGTCAGGACTGTCCAAGATTAGAATGAATTTAATCAAGTAAACAAATTTTAATATTAAAGGCAAGATAGTGAAAAACCTGAACTTCTTTTCTCAGTTAGGAGAACCAATTTTTTTTTTAATATCAAGTTACTTTTGATAACAGATTGTAAGCTTTTTAGAAAATCTTTTAAGGACTTTATTTTAACTTTCTGTGTTTGCTTTGAAATCTTTTATTGTCACTTTTATAAAGTGAATAACTATTGTCTCACTTCCTTCATGGCTCAGACAGTAAAGCAATTGCCTACAATGCAGGAGACCTGGGTTTGATCCCTGGGTTGGGAAGATCCCCTGGAGGAGGGCATTGGAACCCACTCCAGTATTCTTGCCACAAAGAGTTGGCAAAGGGACTGAGAACCCCCAGGGAATTTGACTATGAAGGCCAGTGGGACTTGATTAAAGAACTTCCACAGGACCGGGGAAACAGACTCTTGGAGGGCACAAACAAAACCCTGTGCACACCAAGACTTAGGAGAAAGGAGCAGTGACCCCAGAAGAGACTGAGCCAGACTTGACTGTGAGTGTCTGGGAGTCTCCGGTGGAGGTGTGGGTCAATAGTGGCCTGCCATGGGGTCCAGGGACTGACTACAACAGTCCTGGGAGCTGCGGCATGCTGGCATAAATCCTTCTGAAGGAAGTCACCATTACTCCTACCATAGTTTGGCCTCAGGTGAAACTACAGGGAGGAAACACAGCACCCCACCCTCCACAAGCAGGAAATTGGATTAAAGATTTACTGAGCATGGACTTGCTTACCAGAGCAAGACCCAGTTTTCCCCACAGCCAATCCCTCCCATCAAGAAGCTTGTCCAAGCCTCTTATCCTCATCCATGAGAGGGCAGACAGAATGAAAACCACAGTCACAGGAAACTAACCAAACTGATCATGTGGATCACAACCTGGTCTAACTCAATGAAACTATGAGCCATGCTGTGTAGGGCCACCCAAGATGGACGGGCCATGGTGGAGAGTTCTGACAAAACGTGGTCCACTGGAGAAGGCAATGGCAAAGCAGCATGAGAACCCCATGAACAATATGAGCAGGGAAAAAGATATAAAAGTGAAAGATGAACTCCCCACAGTAGGTGCCCAATATGCTACTGGAGACGAGTGTAGAAATAGCTCCAGAAAGAATGAAGAGGCTGAGTCAAAGCGGAAAAAACACCCAGTTGTGGATGTGTCTGGTTGTGAAAGTAAAGTCCGATGCTGTAAAGAATATTGCATAGGGACCTAGAATAATAGGTCCATGAATCAAGGTAAATTGAACAGGAGATGGCAAGAGTGAACATCAACATTTTAGAAATCCGTGAACTAAAATGGATGAGAATGGGCGAATTTTACTCAGGCAACCATTATATCTACTACTGTGGGCAAGAATCCCTTAGTAGAAATGGAGTAGCCCTCATAGTCAAAAAAAAGAGAGACCAAAATGCAGTACTTGGGGGCAATCTCAAAAACAACAGAATGATTTCTGTTTGTTTCCAAGGCAAACCATTCAACATGGCAGTAATCCAAGTCTATGCCCCAACCACTAATGCTGAAGAAGCTGAAGTTGAATGGTTCTGTGAAGACCTACAAAACCTTCTAGAAATAACAGCAAAAAAAAAAAAAAAAAAAGATGTGCTTTTCATCACAGGGGAATGGAATGCAAAAGTAGAAAGTCAGGAGAAAAGTTTGGCCTTGGAGTACAAAATGAAGCAGGGCAAAAGGCTAACAGAGTTTTGCCAAAAGAACACACTGGTCATAGCAAACACCCTCTTCTAACAACACAAGAGACTACTCTACACATGAACATTACCAGATGGTCAATACCGAAATCAGATTGATTATATTCTTTGCAGCCAAAGATGGAAAAGCTCTATATAGTCAGCAAAAACATGACGTGGAGCTGACTGTGGCTCAGATCATGAACTCCTTATGAGGAACTCCAAATTCAGGCATAAATTGAAGAAAATAGGGGAAACCACTAGGCCACTGAAGTATGACCTAAATCAAATCCCTTACAATTATGCAGTCTAGGTGACGAATAGATTCAAGGGATTAGACCTGATAGACAGAGAGTCTGAAGAACTATGGATGGAGGTTCATGACTTTGTAGAGGAGGCAGTGATCAAAACCATCCCAAAGAAAAAGAAATGTAAAAAGGCAAAATGATTGCCTGAGGAGGTCTTACACATAGCTGAGAAAAGAAGCGAAAGGCAAAGAAGAAGAGGAAAGAGTTACCCATCTGAATGCAGAGTTCCAAAGAATAACAAGGAAAGATAAGAAAGCCTTCCTAAGTGAATAATGCAGAGAAATGGAGGAAAACAATAGAATGGGAAAGACTAGAGATCTCTTCAAGAAAATTAGAGATACCGAGGGAACATTTCATGCAAAGATGGGCACAATAAAGGACAGAGATGATATGGACCTAATAGAAGCAGAAGATATTTTAAAAAGGTGGCAAGAATACACAGAAGAACTATACAAAAAAAAAAAAAAAAAAGATCTTCATGGCTCAGATAACCATGATGGTGTGATCACTCGCCTAGAGCTGGACATCATGGAGTGTGAAGTCAAGTGGGCCCTAAGAAGCATCACTATGAAGAAAGCTAGAGGACATGATGGAATTCCAGCTGAGCTTTTAAAATCCTAAAAAGTGATGCTGTTAAGGTGCTGCACTCAGTATACCAGCAAATTTGGAAAATTCAGCAGTGGTCACAGGACTGGAAAAGGTCAGTTTTCATTCCAATCCCAAAGAAAGGTCATGCCAAAGAATGTTCAAACAATTGCACTCATTTCATATACTAGCAAAGTAATGCTCAAAATACTCCAAGCTAGGCTTCAACAGTACATGAACCAAGAACTCCCAGATGTTCAAGCTGGATTTAGAAAAGGCAGAGGAACTAGAGAGCAAATTTTGAGTATCTGTTTGATCCTAGAAAAATCAAGACAATTCCAGGAAAACATTTATTTCTGCTTCATTGACTAATCTAAAGCCTTTGGCTGTGTGGATCACAACAAACTGTGGAAAATTCTTCAAGAGATGGGAATATCAGACCACCTTACCTACCTCCTGAGAAATCTGTATGCAGGTCAAGAAGCAACAGTTAGAACTGGATATGGAACAATGGACTGTTTCCAAATTGGGAAAGGAGTATGTCAAGGCTGGTATTGTCACCCTGCTTGGTTAATATATATGCAGGGTACATCATGAGAAATGCTGGCCTAGATGAAGCACAAGCTGGAATCAAGATTACTGGTAGAAATATCAACAACCTCAGATATGCAGATGATGCCACCCTCATGTTTGAAAGCGAAGAGAAACTAACGAACCTCTTGATGAAGGTGAAAGAGGAGAGTGGAAAAGCTGGCTTAAAATTCAGCATTCAAAAATGGAAGATCATGGCATCCAGTCCCATCACTTCATGGCAAATAGCTAGGGAAACAATGGAAACATTAACAAACTTTATTTCCTTGGGCTCCAAAATCACTGCAGATGGTGACTGCAGCTATGAAATTAAAAGATGCTTGCTCCTTGGGAGAAAAGCTATGATAAACCTAGACTGTATATTAAAAAGCAGAGACATTACTTTGCCAACAAAGGTCTGTAGAGTCAAAGCTATGGTTTTTCCAGTAGTCATGTATGGATGTGAGAGTTGGACCATAAAGAAGGCTGAGCACTGAAGAATTGATGCCTTTGAACAGTGGTGTTGGAGAAGACTCTTGAGAATCCCTTGGACTGCAAGGAGATCAAACCAGTCAATCCTAAAGGAAATCAAACCTGAATATTCATTGGAAGGACTAATGCTGAAGCTGAAGCTCCAATACTTTGGCCACTTGATGAGAGGAGCCTACTCATTAGAAAAGATCCTGACGCTGGGAAAGATTGAAGGTGGGATAAGGAGATGACAGAGGATGAGATGGTTGGATGGCATCACCAACTCAATGGACATGAGTTTGAGCGAACTCCAGAAGATGGTGAAGGACAGGGAGGCTTGGTGTGCTGCAGTCTATGGTGTCACAAAGAGTCGAACATGACTGAGCAACTGAACAACAACAAAACTATTGTCTCACAGTGACCTATGATCCTTTTTGACCAAATGTCTTGAAATTTTTAATATTTTTGACAAATTTCCCAAGAGTCAAAATCTTTTGTTTTTTAATTTATTTTTAATTGGAGAATAATTGCTTGACAATGTTGTGTTGGTTTCTGCCACACAACAATGTGGATCAGCTATAAGCATACATATAACCCCTCCCTTTTATAACCCCCTCCCCCCATCCCACCCTTTTAGGTTGTCACAGAGAGCCAGGCTGAGCTCCCTGTGTTATGCAGCAACTTCCCACTAGCTATCCATTTTACAGGCTTACCTGGTAGCTCAAATGGTAAAGAATCTGCCTAATGTCTATGTGTCAATGCCACTCTCTCAATTCGTTCCACCCTCTCCTTGCCACACCAACAGTCACACTTACCTGAAGTTCTTTTGACCTCTAGCTAGCTTTGAGATGCTTCAGAGTGTCCCTATGGCATCCCAGAGACAAAGATTAAGCTAATTAGGATGATTAAGTATGTTAAATTACACGGGAAACATTATCAAGTGGTTGGAGATAAACCTTACTGTGTGGGTAAATGTGATTAATATAGATGTTCTAGAAATTATATAAAACTTCTAAGACTTGAATATGTCCTGGTAGAATTTTTGCAGTCATAATTCTTGTTATTATCTTAAAATGTTGTACGTCACCACAGTAACCAAGTCTATTTGCCAATTGCATTGTAATCAGCTGTATAACCATGGCTTTTAAAGTCTTATTATTTATAGGTAGTTATTGCTGTACTCTGATGCTTTTGCAGAAATGTCGTTCATCTCCAGGAAGATTCATAGAAAGGAGTTTTTTATATGTACACAGTTTACTGAAAACTTTCAGGTCATACTGCTGAACTGGGTAAGAAATTAAAGAATTCTAATGGAAACCCTAAGGGATTAAATGGTTAACAGACGACCACAACAAGGATTAGTCATGTGGGGCTGAGGGCTCTGATGAATGTGGTTATAGTTTTTGTCTGCAATATTACTGATTTAATGTGTGTTTTCTATTAGGAAAGCTTTCTCAAGTTAATCACGGCTCATAGTAACGTGGTAATCTATACCTTTGTAAGAGCCATTGAAACATTTCTCTTTTTTCTCTACCAGATCCTTCCAGAATTTTGAAACTTTTACTGAGTATTCTTATTTTATGGAAATATAGTTATTTTTGTACGTTCAGTAAGAATGTGTTCTCCTTAAAACAGTACGGAATTGTGAACATTGGTCATATTACCATGGCTTTGACTGGAATGGCATATTTGAGAATATGCATAGAATCAAAGGACTTGGTCAGTACGGTAGAGAATTTGTCTGCAATGCAGGAGACCCTGGTTTGATCCCTAGGTGGGGAAGATCCCTTGGAGAAGGGAATGGCAACCCACGTCAGTTTTCTTGCCTGGAGAATCCCATGGACAGAGGGGCCTGGCCGGTCACAGTCCATGGGATTGCAAAGAGTCAGACACAGCAACTGAGCAACTAAACAGTACTACTGTAGAGTTCGGTATAACCAGACAGGGCTTCCCTGTTGATCCAGTGGCTAAGTCCATGCTCCCAATGTAGGGGGCCTAGATTCAATTCCTGATCAGGGAACTAAATCCCACATACTTCAACTAAGAGTTCGCTTGCAGCAACTAAAGATCTCACATGCCACAACGAAGACTGAAGATCCTGCGTGCTGCAAACAAGACCCGGCACAGCCAAATAAATAAGGAAATATCATTAACAAATACGACCAGGCAGTTTTATGGAGCTAATGTGGATTTTATGAAACCATAAAGTTCTTGGAAAAACAACCCAGTAGCGTCTGTCTACAATGTGGGAGACCTGGGTTCAATCCCTGGGTCGGGAAGTTCCCTGGAGAAGGAAATGGCAACCCACTCCAGTACTCTTGCCTAGACAATCTCATGGACGGAGGAGCCTAGTGTCCATGGGGTCGCAAAGAGTCGGACATGACTGAGCAACTTCACTTTCACTTTCACCCTGCTGAAAGGATTCCCAGCAGTCTTACCAGGTAAATACAGAAGGCCACCTCCTGGTAGATGCAGGAATCTCAGGATACTTTCTTTGGGACTTGGAAAGAGGAATTCACCCAAATCAATAGATATCACAGGTGGAATCTGATGGTAAGACCTTGGCATGGCTTTCCTAGCCTTGAGAGGCCTTTTTTAAAAAATTGAAGTATAGTTGATTTACAATGTTCTGTTAATTTCAGGCATAGAGCAAAATGATTCTGTTATACATTTTTTTTTTCAGATTCTTTTCTCTTATAGGTCATTAAAAAATACTGAGTAAAATTCCCTGTGCTATACAGTAGGTTTTTGGTGGTTATCTATTTTAAATATAAGTAGTGTGCTTACGTTAATTCCAATCTCCTAATTTGTCTCACCCCCTACCCATTCCCCTTTCATAACCATAAGTTTGTTTATTTATGTCTGTGGGTTTGTTTCTGTTTTGTACAGAAGTTCATTTGCATAATTTTTTAGGTTCCATATATAAGCAATATCATATGATATTTCTGTTTGGTTTATTGCACTTAGCATGATAATCACTAGGTTGATCCATGTTGCTACGAATGGCTTTATTTCATTCTTTTTGTGGCTGACTAATATTCCACTGGATAAATCTACCAAAGTTCAATCTGAAATTCCTTATAAAAAGATCCAGCAGAACTCACTTGAAAGAGCCTATGTGATATTTTTATGCATATGTAAATAATCAGGCCAAGTTAACTGAAACCAGATTTAGGCTGCAAACAAATTAGTCTTTGGGTTTTTTTGATACACCATACCGCTTGTGGGATCTTAGTTCCCCAACCAGGGATTGAACCTGGGCCTTGGCAGTGAAAGCCACCAGGAAATTCCCCAAAATAGTCTTCATTTAGCTACATTTGTAGAAATGAGGGTAATTTTAAACAGAAAAAGATTATGTTTCCGAGGAAATTAAATTCTAATTTTGTCAATTGACTCAACTTCCCAGAGAGCTACTTGCTGTTATGTTACATTATAGTATAGTTAAACTGAATTATTAAAAGGACTCTCCAGGTTTGTTTCTGAAGCTTGTCGCAGCAATTTTTCTTTGGATGAAGATCAGATGCCTCATGACCTTCAGCCAGGAGATTGTGCACACCAGAAAGGCATCAGTTAAAGGGCTGCCTCCAACTTAGATAAAAGGACTCTCTGCAGCTTCTCCTAACAAGCTCATGCACAGTGAAACTGAAGGGAGTTGACTCTTGAATTCATATTTCCCAATTAATAAGGGCCTCTGCATTGAAGACCTGTATAGAAAGACCTGCAGACCCCAAACGACACCCACACCAGGATGAGAAGAAGACAACAGCAGTGATGGGCAATTGACCCAAGAATCCAGACCAGGCAAAACCCATCCTATAATTCAGTTGAACCGTTTACCAAATGTTTGTCTCCCGATCAATATTTAAAGTTATTAGGTTACTTCTGACCAAACTGCTGCCCTCAGCATTCAAGACAGAAAGGAAATTCTCTGGTGAAGTTTTCACAGAGTATAACTACTGGCAGGTGTCGCTGCTTGTTTTAAGTCTACTGCTGAAAGAACAGGCACAATGTTGGTGTGACAATTTGGTTTAATTGATAAAATGTATAGTCTATAAATGGAGGAGGGAATGGCAACCCACTCCAGCATTCTCACCTGAAAGATCCTATGGACAGAGGAGCCTGGCGGGGTGCAGCTCTTGGGGTAGCAAAGGGTCAGACACAACTGGGCAAGCTCACACGGACGCATAGACTATAAAATGTTTCCAGATCAATGTCTGATTATTTTTTCCCTCAAGGTATATATCTAGGCAAATGTATATATAGCATCATGTCCCTCACTAGCACTGGGGCACATGATGGCAGCAACCACCCCTGGCATCAAGAGACAGCAATTTTAACCTATCAAAATATTTGCAAACAAAAATTGGAATAAGATTTGTAAGTTAGGTCATTATATCAATTTTAATTTCCTGCTTTCAGTAACAACATTATGGTTAAATAAGACATTGACAGAGGAAGCTGGGTGATTTAAGGTGTACAAGAAATTCTCCATACTCTTTGATGGTTTTGAAACTGATTCCTCCTAAAATCATCTTCCCTTTACTGAGTTTATGATTAATCTCTCAACCCAAAATGTTATTCTCTTTCTTGTCCCCTCTGACCTCAATCCTGTGCTAACTGAACACTAATCAACTAGAGTCAGGTAACTAAAATTGCTGTTGTCGATAACAACATTAATGTACTAAAATTGCCCTCAAAGATATCATTATTAACATTGTTTCTCCAGGCTAAAATGAGCTCACAGACCCAAGGACCATGAAACACTTGGTCAGAGATGCAAAAGCCAGAAACAGCTTGACTCTTGAAACTATGATTAAGAAAAAGATCACAAAATGATGATTAATCTCAATTTATATTGTTCTTCACCTTTGGCAACCCCCAACTCAAAGATTAACTGCAGTGAATCTGATGTTTGTCTCCTACTCCCTTGCTTGCTGTGCTGTGAAGTGCATAGTCATTCAGTTGTATCCAACTCTTTTCAACCCCATGAACTGCAGCACACCAGGCTCCTCTGTCCATGGGGATTCTCCAGGCAGGAATACTGGAGTGGGTTGCCATGCACTCCTCCAGGGGATCTTCCCAATCCTGGGATTGAACCCAGGTCTCCGGCATTGCAGGTGGATTCTTTACCATCTGAGCTACCAGTGAAGCCCACTCCCTTGCTTGGTACCCTGCAATTAATGCTATAGTTTCCTTCACAGGCACCTGGTGTTCGTAACTGGCTTTGCTGTGTGACTGGAAAGTGGACACGAGTTTGGCTCAATAAAAAGATAAACCAAATTGTGTGTTAGTTGCTCAGTCATGCCCAACTCTTTGTGAACCCATGGACTGCAGCCCACCAAGCTCCTCTGTCCATGCGATTTTCCAGGCAAGGATACTGGAGTGGGTCACCATTTCCTTCTCCAGGGGATCTTCCCAACCCAAGGATCGAACTTGGGTCTCCTGCACCACAGGCAGATTCTTTACCAACTGAGCTACAAGGGAAGCTAATAAAAATAGTTACCTAGGTTACCTGCAGGAGACTATGAGAGTATATTGAGGAAAGAGTAGATGATATACTTCTCAATGTATTTTTTTACAAGTTTTGATTGTGGATTCAAGTACAATTTTACATAATTTAGAAATAAAATTAAATCAAAAGGACAATATCCCTAAAAAAATTTTTTTAAAGCTGAAACAAATGACTGTCTGTATAAGTAGTTGGTAAATAACCACAAAGAGAGGAAGAGACTTTAAAACATGATATTTTGGTTTTACATCCTAAAGACAAACACCTACACCAAGAAATCCTAAATTGTTCAAAGGGCTTTTGGTAATGATAATGGTTCAGTTCAGTTCAGTTCAATTCAGTCACTCAGTCGTGTCCGACTCTTTGTGACCTCATGGACTGCAGCATGCCAGACTTCCCTGTCCATCACCAACTCCCAGAGTTTACCCAAACTCATTTCCATCATGTTGGTGATGCCAACCAACCATCTCATCGTCTGTTGTCCCCTTCTCCTCCTGCCTTCAATCTTTCCCAGAATCAAGGTCTTTCCCAATAAGTCAGTTCTTTGCATCAGGTTGCCAAAGTATTGGAGCATCAGCTTCAGCATCAGTCCTTCCAATGAATATTCAGGACTGATTTCCTTTACTATTGACTGGTTGGATCTCCTTGCAGTCCAAGGGACTCTCAAGAATCTTCTCCAACACCACAATTCAAAAGCATCAATTCTTCAGCACTCAGCTTTCTTTAAAGTCCAACTTTTTCATCCATTCATGACTACTGGAAAAACCATAGTTTGACTAGACGGACCTTTGTTGGTAAAGTAGTGTCTCTGCTTTTTAATATGCTGATAATGGTATAAAGTATTAAAATAAAATGAATACAGCAAACTAGGAATAGAGGAAATTTCCTCATCTTGATAAAGAACATCTACAAAAAGTCTACAACTAACACCAAACTGAATGATGAGAAACTAGAACCCCCCTGCTAAGATCAAGAGCAAGGCAAAGATGTCACCTCTCACTACTTTTTTTAAAACATCATACAGGATGTCCTAACTAATTGCTTTGATTAAATGTTTGCATCCCCTCCCAGCCCCTCAAATTCATATGTTGAAATCTAACCCACAATGTCAAGACTATGGTTTTTCCAGTGGTCGTGTACGGATGTGAGAGTTGGACTATAAAGAAAGCTGAGTGCCGAAGAATTGATGCTTTTGAACTGTGGTGTTGGAGAAGACTCTTGAGAGTCCCTTGTACTGCAAGGAGATCCAACCAGTCCATCCTAAAGGAGATGAGTCCTGGGTGTTCATTGGAAGGATGATGTTGAAGCTGAAACTCCAATTCTTTGGCCATCTGATACAAAGAGCTGACATTTGAAAAGACCCTGATGCTGGGAAAGATTGAAGGCAGGAGGAGAAGGGGACAAAAGTGGATGAGATGGTTGGATGGTATCACCAACTCAATGGACATGAGTTTGAGTAAACTCTGGAAGTTGGTAATGGACAGGGAGGCCCGGTGTGCTGCAGTTCATGGGGTCGCAAAGAGTTGGACATGACTGAGCAACTGAACGCAACTGAACTGAACTGAACTGAACCCGCAATGTGATAGTATTTGGAGGTGGAGACTCCGGCGGTGAATCTGTCATGAAGGTAGAGCTCTCATCGATGGGATAAGTACCTTTCTAAAAGAGACCATGGAGAACTCCCTCATCCACTTCCTCCATTTAAGGACATGATAAGAATACAGCTGTCTTTGAATCAGGAAGTGGGCCTCACCAGTTACCACACCTGCTGTCACCTTGGTCTTAAACTTCCCAGCCTCTGGGACTGTGAGAAATATATTTCTGTTGTATATAAGCCACTCAATCTATGTTAATTTGTTATAGCAACCTAAATGGACTAAGACACCAGTAAATAAAATGAGAAAAGGAAATAAAAGGTATACAGATTGGGAAGGAAGAAATAAAACTGTCTTTGTATACAGATGACATGATTGTCTATGTAGAAAATCTTTAAACAAGTAAGGAATTATAGCAAGATTGTAGGATCCAAGATTAACATACAAAAGTTAAAAATTTTCCTGTATAGCAGTGCTAAACAAGTAGACTTTGAAATTAAAAACAATACCATTTACATTAGTACTCCAGAAATTACTTAGTATAAATTTTACAGAATATGTACAGGATCTATATGATGAAAATCACAAACCTGATAAACAAAATCCAAGAAGAACTATATGAATGGGGAGATATTCCATGTTCATGCATAGGAAGACTCACTATTGCCACATTGTTATTCTTCCCAGTTTTATCCATAAATTCAATGAAGTCTCAGTCAAAACCCCAGCAAGTGGTTTTGTGGATATCAGTTAAGTGGTTCTAAAGTTTCTGTGGAGAGGCAAAAGACCCAGAATAGCCAACATGATTTTGAAAAAGAACAAAGTCAGAGAACTGATCCTACCCAACTTCAAGACTTTTGAGTGAAAGTTGCTCAGTCGTGTCTGACTCTTTGTGATCCCATGGACCCATGGAATTCTCCAGGCCAGAATACTGGAATGGGTAGCCGTTCCCATCTTCAGGGGATCTTCCCAACTCAGGGATCAAGCCCAGATCTCCCGCATTGCAGGCAGATTCAAGACTTTTAAAGCTACAATAATCGAAATACTGTGATGCTGGCAAAGAATACACAAATAGGTCAATAGAACAAAATAGAAACCCCAGAAATAGACCAATTAAAAAAATTATAGTCAACTGATCTTTGACAGAAGAGTGAAGTCAATACAATGGAACAGTCTTTTCAACAAGTAATGCTGGAACAGCTGTACATATATGTGCAAAAAAAAAAAAAAATCAGACACAGACTTTACACTGATCACAAAAATTTAACTGAAATGAATCAGAGGCCTAAATGCAAAATTTAACACTATAAAACCCCAGTAGGCAACATAGAAAATCTAGATGACATTGGGTATGATGATCAATCTTTAGATGAAACATGATCTAAGAATTAAATAAATAATAAACTGGACTTAATTAGAATTGAAAACTTCTGCTGTGTGACAGTCTTGGAAGACTGAGAAAATAAGACAGAGTGGGAGAAAGTATTTGCAAAGGCACAACTAATAAAAGACTACTATCCAAAATTTTGGCTCTCCAGGTGACACGGTGGTAAAGAACCCACCTGCCAATGCAGGAGACATGGGTTCAATCCCTGGGTGGAGAAGATCCTTTGAAGTAGGAAGTGGCAATCCACTTGCCTGGAAAATTCCGAGGAAAGAGGAGACTGGTTTGCTATAGTCCCTGGGGTATCAAAGAGTTGAACACAACTGAGCAACTGAGCACACACCTATCCAAAATTTACAAAGAACTCTTATAACTCAACAATGAGAAAACAAACAACCCAATTAAAAAATGACCCCAGAAGCATAACAAACACTTTACCAGGAAAGATAAACAGATGGTGAAAAAGCATGTGAAAAGATGCAC
Source organism: Bos taurus (assembly GCF_002263795.3). Lineage (NCBI taxonomy): Eukaryota > Metazoa > Chordata > Mammalia > Artiodactyla > Bovidae > Bos > Bos taurus. The sequence goes on from NC_037352.1 coordinate 13,635,302, forward strand.
TACATTATATGTCATCAGAAAAATGCAAATAAATACAACAACACAATATCATTACACACCTATTAGAATGGCCCCAAATCTAGAATTTGACAACACCAAATGCTGGTAAGGATATTCCCCAGCAGGAATTCTCATACATTGCTAGAAGGAATGCAAAATGGTACTGTCTCTTTGGAAGACAGTTCAGCAATTTCTTACAAAACTAGACATGCTCTTACAGTAAGATCCAGCAATTAAACTCCCTGGTATTTACATAAAGAAGCTGAAAGCTTCTGTGCACACAAGAATTTGCATGCAGTGTTTTTTAGCAGCTTTAGCTGTAATTGCCAAAACTTGTTGTTAAGTTGCTAAGTCATGTCCTACTCTTTGTGGCCCCATGGACTGTAGCACACCAGGCTTCCCTGTCCTTCACTATCTCTTTAGGGTTTGCTCAAATTCATGTTCATTGACTCAGTAATGTTATCCAACCATTTCATCCTGCATCGTCTCCTCTGCTTGCCCTCAGTCTTTCCCAGCATCAGGGTCTTTTCCAATGAGTCAATTCTTTGCATCAGGTGGCCAAAGTATCGGAGCTTCAGCTTCAGCATCAGTCCTTCCAATGAATATTCAGGGTTGATTTCCTTTAGGATTGACTGGTTTGATCTCTTTGCAGTCCATGAGTCTTCTCCCGCACCACAATTTGAAAGCATCCATTCTTTGAGGCTGAGCCTTCTTTATTATCCAACTCTCACATCCTTACATGACTACTGGAAAATTAATAGCCTTGAATATATGGACCTTTGTCAGCAAAGTGATGTCTCTGCTTTCTAATACGTCATCTATTTTTATCATAGCTTTTCTTCCAAGAAGCAAGTGTCTTAATTTCATAACTGCGGTCACTGTCTACAGTGATTTTGGAGCCTAAGAAATTAAAACCTGTCACTGTTTCCACTTTTTCCTCTTCTATTTGCCATGAAGTGATGGGACTGGATGCCATGATCTTAGCTTTTTGAACATTGAGTTTTAAGCCAGTTTTTTCACTCTCCTTTTTCACCGTCATCAAGAAGCTCTTTAGTTCCTCTTCACTTTCTGCCATTAGAGTGGTATCATCTGCATATCTGAGGTTGTCGATATTTCTCCCAGCAATCTTGATTCCAGCTTGTGATTCATCCAGCCCAGCCAAAACTTGGAGGCAACCAAATATCTTTCAGTAAGTTAATTGATAAACTGTGGAACAGCCAGACAATGGACTATTACTCAGTGCTAAAGTGAAACAAGCTATCAAGCCAGGAAAAAAACATGGAGAAACCATAAATAAGTGCATACTACTAAGTAAACCTGGAGAAGGCAATGGCAACCCACTCCAGTATTCTTGCCTGGAAAAACCCATGGATGGAGGAGCCTGAGACGCTATAGTCCATGGGGTCACAAAGGGTCGGACACGACTGAGCGACTTCACTTCACTCACTAAGTGAAAGGTGCTTCCCAGGTGGCTTAGTGGTAAAGAGTCCCTTCGTCAAGAAGGAGACGTGGGTTTGGTTCCTGGGTCAGGAAAATTCCCTGGAGAAGGAAACGGCAACCCACTTCAATATTCTTACCTGGGAAATCCCATGGAGAGAGGAGCCTGGCAGACTACAGTCCATGGGATTGCAAAGGGTTGCACACAATTTAGCAACTAAACAGGGCTTCCCTGGTGGCTCAGATGGTAAGGAATCTGCCTGCAATACAGAAGACCTGCTTCAATCCCTGGGTTGGGAAGATCCCCTGGAGAAGGGAATGGCAACCCACTCCAGTATTCTCACCTGAAAAATTCCATGGACAGAGGAACCTGGCGGGCTACCATCTATGGGATCACAAAGAGTCAGACAAGACTGAGTGACTAAGACTTTCACTTTCACGTTCATAGTGACTAAACAGCAGCAGCAGCACTAAGTGAAAGAAGCCAATCTAAAAAGGTTCCATAGCAAATGACTCCAAGTATATGGCAGTCTGGAAAAGGCAAAACTGTGGAAACAAAATGATCCTTGATTGCACGGGCATGATTTCAAGGGTGGTGGTGGGGGCGGGAGCGGAACGAACAGGCAGAGCACAGGGGATTTTTAGGGCAGTGAAAATCCTTTATACAATAAATTAAAGCAGAGTCATTTAGATCTTCAAATTTAGTCAGTGGCATATTCAACAATAGGGGGTTAGATTGTTATGTAGCCATCCCTATTTGCCCTGCCCTCCTCCGGAGGATCTTCCCAACCCAGGGATCCAACCCATGTCTCTTATGTCTCTGCATTGGCAGGCGGGTTCTTAACCACTAGCGCCACCTGGGAAGCTCAACTAAATTCTAAGCCATCAAAATTACATGGGGGAAAAAAATGTAATGATTGAAGAAAAGATTCAAATACGTTCTTGGGGCAAGAAATTAGGTTATAAAACACTAAGTGCAGTGATCCAGCCCACATTTGTCGTATGTCTATGGGGAATTGAGGAAAAGCTACAAAGGTTATGTACAAATTTTAACATTTTCTCCATTGATTGTTATTCTCTGTGGTTTTTCATAAGTTTCTAATTTTTCTACAAAGAATAAGTATTACTTTACTAACTAGAAAAATGTTTTAAGAAAAGACGAGAATTCTATTTTCAAGACCATTATCTTGATTCTTAGACTAAAGGTCACAGAAGTCTTTTTTAAATACGTTTTTATGTATTTATTTGTGGCTGCACTGGGTCTCTGTTCCTGCACCGGGCTTGTGCTAGCTGTAGTGGAAGGGGGCTACTCTCTAGCTGTGGTGCTTGGGCTTCTCACTGCGGTGGCTTCTCTTGTAGAACGTGGGCTCTAGGGCTTGTTGCCCCACTGCATGTGGGATCTTCCAGGACCGAGGATCGAACCTGTGTCCCCTGCACTGGCAGGTGGATTCTTCACCACTGGACCACGAAGGAAGTCCTAAATATGTTTTTAAAATGCCAGGAGACAAGCACCATCCCTTCCACCTGCAAACTCCATGCCCAGTCTCCCTCTCCCACCTTCCAGCACCAACCCCCACAGAAGTTCTCCAGTGAAAGATGGAGTCTAATCAAAATAGGCATCAGGAGGGTACTGTCCCCCTATTTCTCTACAGATTTTCTGAATAGGCAATACCTTGGTTTTTCTTTTTTATATTTATTTTAATGCAGTAGAGTTGACTTACAATATTGTGCTAATTTCTGCTGTACAGCAAAGTGATTCTTTTTCCTTCTTTGGGCCACACTTCATAGCATGCAGGATCTTAGTTCCCTGACCAGGGGTTGAACCCTAACCCCCAGGATTGGAAGCATGGAGTCTTAACCACTGAGCCACCAGGGAAGTCCTACTGTACACGTATTTTTATTTTCTTTCCCATCATGGTTTATCACAGGATATTGAATATAATTCCCCGTACTATACAGTAAGACTTTGTTTGCTCACTTTATTTTTTTAAATCAACTGCAAATATCCTTTTGCATTTGGTTTTACCATCATTGAAATGGAGATGATTTTTCTTAATAATTCAAAGTGTTCTGAATTATTCAGAATTCAAGGCTACAAGTAAATAATGTCACTCATGATACTATTCTGTGAATCATAGACATTGTAAACATTTTGCTGTAATTTTCACATTGTGCTTTCAGTGTATGGAATGTTTTCCTTTTGTTGTTTCTTTCAACTTAGTCATCTTTTTCCATTTTCTTTGTGAAATTTTACTTTAAAAATTTCATTCTAAAAAGGACCCATTCTTCTTGCTTTTACAGGTCTAAAATTAAAAGCAATGTGGGCAAGATTTATTAAACAGAATTGCCAGATTTAGGAAATAAAGATACAGTGCTGTTTTGTTGTTTAGTCGCTAAGTGGTGTCTGACTCTTTTGCAGCCCCATGGACTGTAGCCCACCAGGCTCCTCTGTCCTTGGGATTTCATGCCCAGTTAAATATGAGTCTCAGATAAGAAAAAAAATTTTTTTAGTATGTCTTAGGCATTCTCCCAGGGATGGGGTAGCCTGGTGGGCCGCCGTCTATGGGGTCGCACAGAGTCGGACACGACTGAAGCGACTTGGCAGCAGCGGCAGCAGCAGCAGGCAAGCGGCGAGTGGCGGCTGCGTGGGGCAGGAGTGGTGAGCGTCAGAGAGGAGATACCCCAATGTCCAAGGTACAGAGCAGTGGCTGTGCTTTGCTGGAGCAGCCGTGAAGAGATAACCCACGTCCAAGGTAAGAGAAACCCAAGTAAGACGGTAGGCACTGAGAGAGGGCATCAGAGGGCAGACACACTAAAACCACAATCACAGACAACTAGCCAATCTGATCACATGGACCACAGCCTTGTCTAACTCAATGAAACTAGGCCATGCCATGTGGGGCCACCTAAGACAGACCAGTCATGGTGGAGAGGTCTGACAGAATGCAGTCCACTGGAGAAGGGAATGGCAAACCACTTCAGTATTCTTGCCTTGAGAATCCCATGAACAGTATGAAAAGGCAAAATGATAGGATACTGAAAGAGGAACTCCCCAGGTTGGTAGGTGCCCAATATGCTACTGGAGATCAGTGGAGAAACAACTTCAGAAAGAATGAAGGGATGGAGCCAACGCAAAAACAACACCAGTTGTGGATGTGACTGGTGATAGAAGCAAGGTCCGATGCTGTAAAGAGCCATATTGCATAGGAACCTGGAATGTTAGGTCTATGAATCAAGGCAAACTGGAAGTGGTCAAACAGGAGATGGCAAGAGTGAACATCAACATTCTAGGAATCAGCAAACTAAAATGGACTGGAATGGGTGAATTTAACTCAGATGACCATTATATCTACTACTGTGGGCAGGAATCCCTTAGAAGAAATGGAGTAGCCATCATGGTCAACAAAAGAGTCCAAAATGCAGTACTTGGATGCAATCTCAAAAATGGCAGAATGATCTCTGTTCATTTCCAAGGCAAACCATTCAGTGTGACGGTAATCCAAGTCTATGCCTCAACCAGTAACACTGAGGAAGCTGAAGTTTAATGGTTCTATGAAGACCTACATGACCTTTTAGAACTAACACCCAAAAAAGATGTCCTTTTCATTATAGGGGACTGAAATGCAAAAGTAGGAAGTCAACAGGAGTAACAGGCAAATTTGGCCTTGGAGTACAGAATGAAGCGGGGCAAAGGCTAATAGAGTTTTGCCAAGAGAATGCACTGATCATAGCAAACACCCTCTTCCATCAACACAAGAGAAGACTCTATACATGGACATCACCAGATTGCCAACACCAAAATCGGATTGATTATATTCTTTGCAGCCAAAGATGGAGAAGCTCTATACAGTCAGCAAAAACAAGACCAGGAGCTGACTGTGGCTCAGATCATGAACTCCTTATTGCCAAATTCAGACTTAAAATGAAGAAAGTGGGGGAAAACCACTAAACCATTCAGATATGACCTAAATAAAATCCCCCAAATTCAGACTTAAAATGAAGAAAGTGGGGGAAACCACTAAACCATTCAGATATGACCTAATCAAATCCCTTATGATTATACAGTGGAAGTGAGAAATAGATTTAAGGGACTAGATCTGATAGAGTGCCTGATGAACTATGGATGGAGGTTTGTGACATTGTACAGGAGACAGGGATCAAGACCATCCCCATGAGAAAGAAATGCAAAAAAGCAAAATGGCTGTCTGAGAAGCCCTTACAAATAGCTGAGAAAATAAGAGAAGAGAAAAGCAAAGGAGAAAAGGAAAGATATACCCATTTGAATGCAGAATTCCAAAGAATAGCCAGGAGAGATAAGAAAGCCTTTCTCAGTGATCAATGCAAAGAAATAGAGGAAAACAATAGAATGGAAAAAACTAGAGATCTCTTCAAGAAAATAAGAGATAACAAGGGAATATTTCATGCAAAGATGGGCTCAATAAAGGACAGAACTTGTATGGAACTGACAGAAGCAGAAGATATTAAGAAGAAGTGGCAAGAATACACAGAAGAACTGTACAAAAAAGATCTTCACAACCCAGTTAATCACGATGGTGTGATCACTCACCTAGAGCCAGGCATCCTGGAATGTGAAGTCAAGTAGGCCTTAGGAAGCATCACTATGAACAAAGCTAGTGGAGGTGATGGAATCCCAGTTGAGCTATTCCAAATCCTGAAAGATGATGCTGTGAAAGTGCTGCACTCAATATGCCAGCAAATTTGCAAAACTCAGCAGTGGCCACAGGACTGGAAAAGATCAGTTTTCATTCCAATCCCAAAGAAAGGCAATGCCAAAGAATGCTCAAACTAGCACACAATTGCATTCATCTCACATGCTAGTAAAGTAATGCTCAAAATTCTCCAAGCCAGGCTTCAGCAATACGTGAACCGTGAACTTCCAGATGTTCAAGCTGATTTTAGGAAAGGCAGAAGAACCAGAGATCAAATTGGCAACATCCATTGGATCATCAAAAAAGCAAGAGAGTTCCAGAAAAACATCTATTTCTGCTTTATGGACTATGCCAAAGCCTTTGACTGTGTAGATCACAATAAACTGTGGAAAATTCTGAAAGAGATGGGAATACCAGACCACCTGACCTGCCTCTTGAGAAACCTGTATGCAGGTCAGGAAGCAACAGTTAGAACTGGACATGGAACAACAGACTGGTTCCAAATAGGAAAAGGAGTATGTCAAGGCTGTATATTGTCACCCTGCTTATTTAACTTATATGCAGTGTACATCATGAGAAATGCTGGGCTGGGGGAAGCACAAGCTAGAATCAAGATTGCTGGGAGAAATAATAACCTCAGATATGCAGATGATACCACCCTTATGGCAGAAAGTGAAGAAGAACTAAAGAGCCTCTTGATGAAAGTGAAAGAGGAGAGTGAAAAAGTTGGCTTAAAGCTCAACATTCAGAAAACTAAGATCATGACATGCAGTCCCATCACTTCATGGGAAATAGATGGGGAAACAGTGGCTGACTTTATTTTTTGGGGCTCCAAAAATCACTGCAGATGATGATTGCAGCCATGAAATTAAAAGACATTTACTTCTTGGAAGGAAAGTTATGACCAACCTGGACAGCATATTGAAAAGCAGAGACATTACTTTGCCAACAAAGGTCCATCTAGTCAAGGCTGTGGTTTTTCCAGTAGTCATGTATAGATGTGAGAGTTGGACTATAAAGAAAGCTGAGCGCCAAAGAATTGATGCTTTTGAACTGTGGTGTTGGAGAAGACTCTTGAGAGTCCCTTGGACTGCAAGGAGATCCAACCAGTCCACCTAAAGAAGTTCAGTCCTGGGTTTTCACTGGAAGGAATGATGTTGAAGCTGAAACTCCAATTATTTGGCCACCTGATGTGAAGAGCTGACATTTGAAAAGACCCTAATGCTGGGAAAGATTGAGGGCAGGAGGAGAAGGGGACGACAGAGGATGAGATGGTTGGATGGCATCACCGACTCGGTGAACATGCGTTTGGGTAGGCTCCTGGAGTTGGTGATGGACAGGGAGGCCTGGTGTGCTGCACTTCATGGAGTTGCAAAGAGTCGGACATGACTGAGCAACTGAACTGAACTGACTGAGGCAATATTCAGATAAAAGTGTTTATCTGTAATTCATATTTAACTCAGTGTCCTATATCTAACCTGGCAGCCCTAGTTTTAAAGCATTACAATACTCGGTGGTTCTCAAATTTCAGGGTGCATTAAAGCTGCTTACTAAAACACTGATTGCTGGGCTCTACCCTCCTGACTCAGCAAGTCTAGGTAGAGCTTGACCATTTACATTTCTAACAAGTTCCCAGGTAACGCTGTTGCTGCTGGTTGAGAACCCATGCCCTAGCTGAGATGTAGCCTTCATCTGGGCATCCCAGGTGGTGCTAGTGGTAAAGAACCCGCCTGCCAATGCAAGAGATATAAGAGAAGCAGGTTTGATCCCTGGGTTGGGAAGATCCCCTGGAGGGCATGGCAGCCCACTCAGTATTCTTGCCTAGAGAATTCCATGGACAGAGGAGCCTGGCAGGCTACCGCCCATAGGGTCACAAAGAGTCAGACACAACTGGAGTCACTTAGCACGCATGCAGCCTTCATTTAGGAGTAACATTTGTGTCAAATAGCATCAGGTGAAGCCAAATGAGATATTTATGGTTTCTAACTCCAAGACAGGGTAGTATAAAATCAATGTATTAATATTATTTTCTGATTATGTTCAAGTTGCTTTATGTCAGTTTTTAAAAAATGTATTCTTTTTTCCAAAATAATTGCATTTATTTATTTTTGGCTGCACTGGGTCTTTGTTGCTGTGCCGGGCCTTTTCTAGTTAGAGCGAGCCGGGGCTATTCTTTGCTGTGATGCGCGGGCTTCTCATCGCAGTGGCTTCTCTTGTATCAGAGCACAGGCCCTGCTCACACAAGCTTCAGTAGTTGCACTGAGGGGGCTCAGTAGTTGTGGCACACAGGCTTAGTTGCTCTGCATCATGTGGAATCCTCCTGGACCAAGGATCGAACCTGTGTCCCCTGTTTTGGCAGGCAGATTCTTAACCACTAGACCACCGGCGAAGCCCTAAAAATGTATTAATTTTTAATTGGAGGATAATTGCTTTACAAAATTGTGTTGGTCTCTGTCACATATCACCATAAATCAGCCATAGGTATACATATGTCCCCTCTCTCTGGAACCTCCCTCCCACCACCTCTAATGAGCTGGATGAACCTAAAGCCTGTTATACAGAGTGAAATAAGTCAAAAGGAGAAAAAGAAGGATCATATATTAATGCATATATATGGAACCTAGAAAGACGTTACTGATCAACCTATTTGCAGGGAAGCAACGGAGACATAGATACAGCAGTAGTTTTTGACCTGGGGTGAGCTTTAAGATAACTGGAGTGCTTTTAATTTCTCCAAATGCAGGATGTTATTCTCATTCAGGTGGTTTGGGGGAGGGCAGGGGTATCTGCTTTTTTAAAAGCCCCTCAAATGGTTGATTCTTCTGGGCAAGAAGGTTGAGAACCACTGCCCTATAGCCACAAGCATTACTCACAATCCCTGTTATTGTGACCCTCCACTCCTTAAAGAACAGCAATGAAACCACAGGCTTAATTGGGAGAGAAAAAAAAGTCCCATAAATCTAAGTTGTAAAAGTGCTTCTCTCCAGAAATCCATGTTGTTGTAATTAATGGCAATCCATCCCCAGGATTTTAAAAGGCAAGAGGTGAAGCAAAGGTGAACGTTTCTTCTCTGAAGAAATAGGTTATCTTGAAGGTTAAAGGAGGTCTGGTCTGTTTCTTAAATTTCTTCTAATTTTTTGTCTATGAGCCATTAATACTTTTTATAGTAGGTTAGTGAAATCAAAATTTCATATAAAATGCTTTGATGTCATTTATACGTTTGTTTGTTTTTACTTTTCTCTTGAAATTAAAATTTCCTTTATGTGAACTGGAAATTCCTTCTGCTTAGACTTCTAGTTGACAAGGGGGAGGAGGGTCCAGGAGAACAGGATTGGGAGTTTGAGATTAGCACATGATAAACAGAATACTCAGAAGAACTATACAAAAAAAGATCTTAATGACCTAGAACTATACAAAAACTTAATGACCTAGAACTATACGAAAAAAAAGACCTTAATGATCGCACAATGGTGTGATCACTCACCTACAGACAGACGTCCTGGAGTCCAAAGTCAAGTGGGCCTTAGGAACCATCTCTATGAACAAAGCTAGTGGAGGTGATGGAATTCCAGCTGAGCTATTTCAAGTCCTAGAAGATGATACTGTGAAAGTGCTGCACTCAGTAGGCCAGCAAATTTGGAAAACTCAGCAGTGGCCACAGGACTGGAAAAGGTCAGTTTTCATTCCAATCCCAAAGAAAGGCCATGCCAAAGAATGTTCAAACTACCGCACAATTGCACTCATCTCACATGCTAGCAAAGTAATGCTCAAAATTGTCCAAGCCAGGCTTCAACAGTATGTGAACCAAGAACTTCCAGATGTTCAAGGTAGATTTAGAAAAGGCAGAAGAACCAGAGATCAAATAGCCAACATCTGTCAGATCATTGAAAAAGCAAGAGAGTTCCAGAAAAACATCTACTTCTTCTTTATTGACTATGCCAGAGCCTTTGACTGTGTGGATCACAACAAGCTGTGGAAAACTCTTTAAGAGACGGGAATACCAGACCACCTGACCTGCCTCCTGAGAAATCTGTATGCAGGTCAAGAAGCAACAGTTAGAATCAGACATGGAAGAATGGATTGGTTCCAAATTGGGAAAGGAGTACATCAAGGCTGTATACTGCTACCCTGCTTATGTAACTTATATGCAGAGGACATCATGAGAAACGCTGGGCTGGCTGAAGCACAAGCTGGAATCAAGATTGTTGGGGAAAATATCAATAACCTCAGATATGCAAATGACACCACCATTATGCCAGAAAGCAAAGAAGAAAAGAAGAGCCTCTTGATGAAAGTGAAAGGGGAGAGTGAAAAACCTTGCTTAAAAGTCAACATTCAGAAAACAAAGATCATGGCATCTGGTCCCATCACTTCATGGCAAATATATGGGGAAACCATGGAAACAGTGAGAGATTTCATTTTGGGGGGCTCCAAAATCACTGCAGATGGTGACGGCAGCCATGAAATTAAAAGATGCTTGCTACTTGGAAGAAAAGCTATGACCAACCTAGACAGCATATTAAAAAGCAGAGACATTGCTGACAATGGCCCGTCTAGTCAAAGCTATGGTTTTTCCAGTAGTCATGTATGGATGTGAGAGTTGAACCATAAAGAAAGCTGAGCACCAAAGAATTTTGGTTTGTGGTGTTGGAGAAGACTCTTGAGAGTCCCTTGGACTGCAAGGAGATCCAACCAGTCAATCCTAAAGGAAATCAGTCCTGAATATTCATTGGAAGGACTGATGCTGTAGCTGAAGCTCCAATACTTTGGCCACCTGATGCGAAGAACTGCACTGGGAAAGACGGTGATGCTGGGAAAGATTGAAGGCAGGAGAAGGGGACGACAGAGGATGAGATGGTTGGATGGCATCACTGACTTGGTGGACATGAGTTTGAGCAAGCTCCAGGAGTTGGTGATGGACAGGGAAGCCTGGTGTGCTGCAGTCTATGGGTTAGCAGGGAGTCAGACACGATTGAGCTATTGAACTGAACTGAGGACTAGCCCAGAATTACACTGAGAAAGTCCTCCAGAGAAACAGGGTTTTTAGCACAGTTTTATATCTTTGGAACAAAGAACATTTAACAAGGTAGGGATACATTTCTTCAGGGTCACAAAAGAATATTCCAGCAAGTACACAGCAAGGCAGCATGACCTTGGCACCTGGGAAGGCAGACTTACTGATCATCAGAGGGGGACCAGCATTGACATACCAGGAAGAGAGGCATTTAATCTTTATTTTTAATGTGGGCATTCTGTACTTTTGGTCCATGGGTCCTTTTCTCTAATGATTAAAACAGATGTACAATTACACCTGCTAGGCCACAAACACGCTATTTTAATAAGCATAAAATTCAGGTTAACTCATGTATAAACCAGAATCATTCCCTATATCTTGATATGTGAAAATTTCTTTTATCAGTAACTCAAGAGAAACAGTTAACATTTGTAGAACACTTGTGATGTTCTGAGTAATGCAAACCACTCCATGAATACGATTGTTGTCTTGCTCCCTCTACAGACGGAGACACGTGAGCAGAGAGATTAAGCAACTTGCTCAAGGTCAGAGTAAGAAAGTGGCAGAGGCAGGAGTTGAACCCAGGAAGCACAGCTCCAGCGCTCGAGCTCTTCATCACTGTCTTCCCATAGAGATCTGCCCGATGCCAAAGATCTTTCACTACAAGCTCGGCAGTCCACCTGAATTATAAAATCTTCCATAGCTTCCTCAGTTCGGACTAGAGGAAACTGTTGGTCCACCAGATAGGAAAGCTTGCTTTGCATTCTTTTAAGATGCTTGGTATACAAGTACAATCTGATAAAACAGCACATACTCAGTGGAAAGCCTTTGGAGTACTCAAACTCAGTTTTTGGCAAAGATGTGTTCCAAGGGGTATGAGTTCTGCATGATTTTAGAAGATCTTTGGTGGGATGTGGTTCAACAGCCAGGTGACCCGGGGGAATACTGGGTTTAATGAGTGATGGTATTCATTGACAAATCTCCCAGAGGACTCTTGTGCATGGTGAAACTCCAGGAGTATATAGCATTTCACAAACTCATCTGATAAAGAAAATTTCTGTTTGTGAAGCATCTCTCTGGGGATGAGTGTTCCCTGGAATGCCATAAAACAAACAAACAAACAAACCTGAAGTGAGGACATTAACTGACTTAGAGGGAACGGAGAGCTTTCTTATCAAGTGTAAATGATTAACCAGCTCTAAAAGGTCACAGAGTCCCTCTGGCTTGTGCAGGTCTTTCTGCCCTCCCATGCCCAGCTTCTCAGCCTTTTTCATTGTTTCCAGCTGACAACTGTACACGGAACTTAAATGAGTGATAGCTTTCTTCATCTAATCATTAGATTTCAACTCCGGTAGCCAAAAATAATTTTCTTCTCTTTCCTGTAGTAGCTGTTCATTTGTTTCAGAATCATTCTGCCTAAGAAGTATTTGAGGACTTCCTTGGTGGTCCATTGGTTAAGACTCCACACTTCCAATGCAGGAGGTGTAGGTTCAATCCCTAGTTGGGGAACTAAGATCCCACAAGTCCTGTGCATCCCAGGACACGTGGCCCCAAAAAAGGAAGAAGTATTTGAGTATTGATATTTGAGAAATATTGATAACCTCATATATGCAGATGACACCACCTTTATGGCAGAAAGCAAAGAGGAACTGAAGAGCCTCTTAATGAAAGTGAAGGAGGAGAGTGAAAAAACTGGCTTAAAACCCAACATTCAGAAAATGAAGATATGGCATGCGGTCCCATCACTAAATGGAAAATAGATGGGGAAACAATGGAAACAGTGAGAGACTTTATTTTCTTGGGCTCCAAAATCACTGCAGATGGTGACTGCAGCCATGAAATTAAAAGATGCTTGCTCCTTGGAAGAAAAGCTATGACCAACCTAGACAGCATACTAAAAAGCAGAGACATTGCTTTGCCAACAAAGGTCCATCTAGTCAAAGCAGTGGTTTTTCCAGTAGTCATGAATGGATGTGAGAGTTATACCATAAAGAAAGCTGAGTGCAGAAGAATTCATGCTTTTGAATTGTGGTGCTGGAGGAGACTCTTTGAGAGTCCCTTGGACTGCAAGGAGATCCAACCAGTCCATCCTAAAGGAAATCAGTCCTGAATATTCATTGGAAGGACTGATGCTATAGCTGAAGCTCCAATACTTTGTCCACCTGATGTGAAGAACTGACTCACTGGAAAAGATGCTGATGCTGGGAAAGATTGAAGGCAGGAGGAGAAGGGGACTACAGAGGATGAGATGGTTGGATGGCATCACCGACTCAGTGGACATGAGTTTGGGCAAGCTCCAGGAGTTGGTGATGGACAGGGAAGCCTGCTGTGCTGCAGTCTATGGGGTGGTGGGGAGTCAGACATGACTGAGCGACTGAACTGAACTGACTGATTTGAGTAACTACGATGTGACAGGCACTAAAGCTGCAAGAAATAGGCAAGTTTTCTGTTGTCTTGGAGGACAGCCAGATGACCTTCATAGACACCAAGAGATTTAGTAGAGAAGAACCAGCATGGCCCCTTGCCTTGCAGAAGTCATGGGGGTTAAACAACCAGCCAGAGTGCCACTAAGTCCTGGACTTGACTCTTTTCTCATTGCTCTCTGAATCTTCCTTCAGCGTTATTTCACTTATTCCACAGCATCCACTACTTTCTGGTTGGGGAAAGTTTCCCACGCCCAGTTATATCTATGTCAGGCTGGAGGTATTTCCCCTAGACCTAGATCTTGCCCGAGCATTCAATCCTGGCATGCCTACCACAGAATTCAGCCTCTTTCCTCTAGAACTGGTCTTTTCCTGGGCATCCAACCTTAGAAAATGTAGCTACTGTAAGTCTAGTTATTCAAGCCAGCTGATCCCAATTCTACACCCCTCACCCCCCAAATTCCCCCCACACCATCCGTCATAAGGCTTATTCACTTGTTATCAACACTCCTCTTCACTGAGGTCTTTACAGCTCTTTTCTAGACTCCCTGATATTAGCTCCCTCAAATCCATCCTTCTTATGACAAATGTATTAATTCTCAAATGTTAAATGTAAATGTTATTTGCTATTTCTTGGCTGTTGGAGACCCAAGAACATCCTTGGTTTGATATTTCACTAGAAGGGCTCACAGGGTTCAGAATTGCTGTTATACTCATAGTTATGGCTTATTATTGTTAAAGGATACAAATTACAATCAGCAAAGGAAAAAGTCATATAAGGCAGAGTCTAGGACATTCTAGGCACAAGCTTCCAAATGTCCTCTCCCAGTGGAGTAGCTTTGACAGCACTTAACTCTGCCAGCAGTTCACAAAATGTGTGAAGTACTGTCAAATAAGGAAGCTCACCCATGGTCCTGGTGTCCAGGGTTCTTATTGGGGGTCAGTTATGTAGGCAAACGGGCACAGTCTCCAACCCTTCCCACCAAGGTCAGACTGATGTAGTGTAACCCAGAGCCCCTAAGCATACAAAACTAGGCACTCACCATAAATCACATCACTAGCATCCACTGTATGGTGTGGTCCAAAGCCCAGGTATACAAAATACTCTTAGCAGATGGCCTATGCCAAGATCATAGGTTATCTCCAAAGAGTGATAAAGACCAGTCCTGAAGAACTTTGGACTATATAGAGTTTGGACAGCCCAGGCCCACTGAGTTAACAAGTTACTGTACATTTCTTTAAGAGTCATGAGGATTTGTTCCACTCTCAGGATCAAACCTCCATTGGTGAACTTGTAAAATTCCATATTATGTGGACTCTGCCTACCTCTTCAGCTTCTTCCGTTCTGGCCTCTCCCCTCTTTACAGAACCCAGTTTCTACTGTGGCCATGCTAAGTTAGTTATTCCTCATGTAAAATCCTGAATCAATCCACTCTGCTTTGATGCTTGCTACTATTCTGTCTAGCTAGAATATTTCTCCCACTTCTGCCTAGCATATGCCAGCTGTGTCTTGGGATTAAGTTCAATATGTTGCTAGGACCCATTCCTATTCCCTGTCATCTCTCCATCCATTCTAACCTTGTCACCTGTGTCTGCCTCTACAGTCTCACCAATAAAGCTTTATTGCACAGATTTAATTGAGTAACTGTTGTCTTCTACCAGATTTAGCCGACTGAAAGCAGGGCTTGATATAGCTGACATGTTTGCATCTCAGTATCCAAGTGTTTTGCAAACTTTGAAGCCCTGTCCTCAGATCTCAAATCTGATGTGCCTCCCACAATTCTAGCCTGCTTTATGAAGTTGTTCTAAACTTTATTATTTGACTGTGCTGGGTCTAAATTACTTCGTGCAGACTTTCTCTAGTTGCAGCGAGCAGGGGCTTCTCTTGCTGTGGAGCCTGAGCTCTAGGGCACAGAGGGCTTCAGTAGTTGCGACGAGAAGTCTCAAAAGTTGCAGCTCTATGGCTCTAGAGCACAGGCTCTAGGGTGCATGGACTCAGTTGGCCCGGACCATGTAAAATCTTCCCAGACCAGGGATGAAATTTGTGTCCCCTGCATTGGCAAGTGGATTCTTAACCACTGGACCACCAGGTAAGCCCTGGCCAAAACTTTAAAAGCATCACTGAAAGCATCTGTTAAAAAACATTGTTAAAAATATGTAAAGGGCATCTGCACATTTCTTGGACAAGCATAAGGATTTTGTGGAACTTGATGAAATAAGCTTCTCATTGGGTTGGAAGCTCACTGATGCTTCATGTACTTCAGCTTTAGAATAAGTTCACCTGTAAGTTGTCACATGAGGCTTCCAACTACTTTCCTGGCACCTGTGACTCAGTGAAGACTCTGACTTGTTCAGAAAATGGTAGATGAGGACAGACCTCACCTATCCACTCAGCTGGCTACAAATTTTGGCTCTATTTTCAGGAGACAGGCCTGAAAAGACTTAATAGACATTAGCTGTTATGCCAGGCACTCTTCTAGGCCTGCTAATTTAATGCCCTCAAATGTCAAATGAGGCTGTTACTAGTGAAGAAACTGAGGTTACAGAGGTAGCTTGTCCAGTGGGATGGGTTTTCTCTGTGCTGTCAAATCCCCATGGCCTGGTGTGTACTGACAGTCCCAAGGAGCCTTTTTCTTGCACTGAAGTTACTAAATACCAAAGCCATCTTGGCTGCCTATCTAATTGTTTAACAACCAATACCTGCTAACACTGAGCCCTTAGGACATGTTTGTATTTAGAGAAAGCTCAAACCAAGAGAGTCCTACTTTATAGCACAGGAACCATATTCAATATCTTATAATAACTTTTAGTGGAAAAAAATCTGAAAATGATTGTGTGTAAGTGTGTATACATTAGTGTGCATGTGCTCAGTCATTTCAGTCATGTCTGACTCTTTGTGACCCCATGGACTGTGGCCCACCAGGCTTCTCTGTCCATGGGATTCTCCAGGCAAGAATAGTGGAATGGGTTGCCATGCCCTCCTCCAGGGGATCTTCCTGACCCAGGTGTCGAACCCGTGTCTCCTGCATTGTAGGTGAATTCTTTACTGACTGAGCCACCAGGGAAGCCCCACATATATATGTATACATAATAAAGAATATAGAAATAAGAATGAAGAAAAAAATATATATATATATCTAAGTCATTTTTCCATACACCTGAAACTGAAACAGCATTGTAAATTAACTATACTTCAATAAAAGTTAAATATAAAATTTTTTTAATAAAACATAAAGCTCAGAGTGGCAAATCCTATAGACATTTCACCCATGTGAAGTAATTACAGATCACTATCCAGATATACAACAATTGAGGCTCAAACTGTTGGTTCTTCAGTTCATATGGATTTTACTTTCTGTTGACCATATATTTGTTTTCTTAAAGTAAAAACAAACTTTTATATACATTCACTAAGATTTATTCAATACAGTAAGTCCCCTACATATGAACCTTCAACTTGCAAACTTTCAAAGATGCGAATGTGTGTCTGGTTCTAGCAAGGAGCTGGAACCTGTGCCATCACCCTCAGGCATGACTGAAATTGCAGCTTGCCTCTCCCTTTCCTGCAGCGACTTAGCAGCAGCAGCAGCAGCCTCCCTTTCCTATTGCTGATGATCCTCCAGCTCTATCATCTCCTGCCTCCTCCCTCTCCTCCAATCTGTAACTCTTCTTGCCCGTTCACTCATGCCAGTCCTTGTATGCCAGCTGCTGTAGTGCGCTAAGTACTGTACTGTAAGATTAAAAATGTTTTCCTTTTTGTTTCTTACATTTTTATATATTATTTATATGAAAAGTATTATAAACCTATTACAGTACAGTACTACGTAGTTGGTCATGTGAGTTGGGTACCCAGGCTAACTCTGTTGGACTTACGAACAATTGGACTTATGAACCCCCTCAGAATGGAACTCGTTCATATGTAGGGGACTTACTGTAACAGATTGCTTCCTGGGTTGTTTAAAGCCATACAAGCTGGGCATTCTCTTCTCTTGAGCATCTTTCATGGAAGATATTGAAGATGATCCTAGAACATTATCCTCTTGATTGATATCCCAAAATTAGATAGCGTAGAACTTGAGTCTGAGCAGTCACACTCCTTATGGGTACAAATTAACTTCATATTGAAAGCAATGTCCTTCCAAAATGAGGAGTTCTTCAGCCAACCTTTCAATGGTATTCTGGTCATTCTTCCTCTCTTCTTTCTGCCACCACCAAAAATGTGCTGCAGCTGGCATCCCATGAGCTCCTATTTTAAACACCTTCTTACAAGAGATGCAGCTTAGAAGGCAGTTCTCGATGCTGTTCTTTGAATTCATCCTCCACTTTATATTAGGATATATGCTGTTATCGATTGGAATGGCTTTGTCAGCTGAAGACTGGATAAGTTTTACCCTTGGACTGCTTCTTCTCTGGGTTCTGATTCTCATCATGTCAATATTACAGCACAACAATGAAGAAAGTGAGTGAGAGGCAAGTGGAACATTATGGTGTCCACCTGCAGAAGGAACCTCCATCTTCATCTGGGCTGCAAAAGTGAGAATGAGCCCACTATCCATTTCTGTGAGCAGAGTCGGGCCTCAAAAGTATCTCCATTTTATTTATTCTTCTTAAACCTGAAATAAATTTTAGTTTTAAAGCTACAGTCTTTAAAGCTACATCTTCCTTCTTATTCTGTTCATTTGTCTTTTCAGAAAATCTTTTCTTAGACAGTGTTTGGGGCAGAGGGAAACATTCTTCATCCTAACAATTCAAAGATCTCTCCAAATATTAGTGATACAATAAATAATCAACAGAAGAGTTGGTTGAGGCAGACATTCTTCTGAGCCAGGTCATGAAACCTGTTGTAAATCCTACAATCACTGTTCTCCAGAATAAACAGGGCAAAATTCCTATTCCCATTTAATGTCAACCGAGTCATCAATTAGAAGTTAAACATGACCCAGTTTTAATAGCCTTGGCTGCTTATAGAACACAAGTTAGGTGGGTTCCAGAGAACATGAACAAAACCAGCACCATAATCCCTGTCCATTGAACAGAAGCTTCTTGGGTAGGATAAGTATGTCTTTAGTGCATTCTCAGGATTCTGATATTGAATAATAACAAAAAACGTGGACTGAAGTCTGAGATCTTTGCCTCTTTCTCCCACAGGACATGTCTTCTTCTCTTGCAGCCACTCCCTATGAAAATGGAAAGCAACTGAACTAGGTTTTTTTTTTTTAACATTTACTTATTTGGCTGCATCGGGTCTCAGTTGCAGCACGTGGGATCCTTCACTGCAGTGCACAGACTCTCTAGTTGTAGAGCTCAGGCTCCAGAGCAGAGAGGCTTCATTGTTGTGGCATGTGGGCTTAGTTGCTCCAAAGCCTTGTGGGATCTTAGTTTCCAGATTAGGGATCGAACCTGTGTCACCGGCACTGCGAGGCGGATTCTTAACCACTGGACCACGAGGGAAGTCCCCCAGCCAGAGAGACAAGTGGAATGCCTCTCGGGCAAGAGGAATGTCTCAATTCCTCTACATCAGTGGTTCTCCTCTGGGACAGTTTTGTTTCCCAGGAAACACTTGGCAATGTCTGGAGTCACTTTTGGTTGTCACAACACGGAGAGGAAGGTGCTACTGGCTTCTCCCTGTGAGTAGGGGCCAGAGGCACCTGCAAAATGTCCTCCCATATACAAGACAGCCCTCCCGCAGCAAAGAATCATCCAGGGTAGTCTGTGTTAGTCTGCCCAGGCTGCCATAACAAAACATAACAGACTGAATAGTTTAACAACAGAAAATTTCTCTGTTTTGGAGGCTAGACTCCTTACAGAGAGATGCTGGCAGCTTTGGTTTCTGGTGAGGACTTGCTTCCTGGCTTATAGGTGGCCATCTTATTGCTGTGTCCTCAAAGGGGCTCCTCTCTGTTCAGGTGGAGGGAGAAATCTTTGGTATCCCTTCCCCTTTTATAAGGACCTCAGTCCTATGGACTTAAGGTGTTATCCTATAACCTCACTTAATCTTGATTACCTCCTTATAGACCCTCTCTCCAAACAAAGTCACACTGGGGCTTGAACATATGAATTTGGGCAGCACACAATTCAGTCCGTGTGTGCTCAGTCACTTCAGCTGTGTCCGACTCTTTGTGACCCTATCGACTGTAGCCCACCAGGCTCCTCTGTCCATGGGATTCTCCAGGCAAGAATCCTGGAGTGGATTGCCATTCCCTTCTCCAGGGATCTTCCTGACCCAGAGACTGAACACAAGTCTCCTGTGCCTCTCTGCAGGAGACTGCACCTTGCAGGTGGATTCTTTACCTCTGAGCCACTGGGGCAAGAAGCAAGTGTCAGCAGTGCCATGAATAAAGCAAGGATGCACAAAGGAAGAAACAGCCCAAATATTCCTAAGTGGATGGATGAATAAACAAAATGTAGCATATCTAGACAATGGGATATTATTAGCCTTAAAAAGGAAACTCTGACACATGCTGCAAAATGGAAGGATCTTGAACAACACGGATGCTAACTTATAAAAGCCAGAGACAGTAAGACAAATATTGCATGATTCCTCTTATGTGAAAGGTACCTAGAATAGTCAAAGTCATAGAGACAGAAAGTAGAACAGAGATTACCAGGTGCTGGGGGAAAGGGATGATGAAGACTTACTATTTAATAGATACTGACTTTTAATTTGGGAAATTAAGTTCTGGAGGTGAATAGTGGTGATGGTTGCATAGCTGTGAGAACATATGCCACTGAATTATAGGCTTAAAAGTAGTTAAAATGGGATAGGTGATGTCAGTATCACAGTGACAAAGACATCCCTTGCTTTTATCCCTTTTCCTAACCAATAACAAAAATCTGGCATCCATCCATGGACAAAGGTACCATTGAGGGAGCAGTGGGATCCATAAGCCAACAGATGCAGGAGAAGTCTTGCCCACCTGTGCTCAGGCAATAGGCAGACAGACCCTGCTCCCAGCTACAGACCCTGCGATGGCTCATGAACTGGCTCCAGCCTCTCTCTGCTGTGGTCTGGGAGTCCCTAGAATCAACCATGGGTGAGAGAGCCTTGGCGGAACTTTCCAGAGGAAAAGTTCTAGGACATGAAAGGAGCAAAGAGGGACTCTTTTGCTCCTCTGGTGGTCCAGTGGTTAGGAATCCTCCTTGCAATGGAGGCAACACGGGTTTAATCCCTGGTCAAGGAACTAAGATCCGGGCAGAGCAACTAGACCCGTGCGCCACAACTACAGAGCCCACATGTCACAACTAGAGTCTGTGTGCCACAGAGAAAGATCTGGCATGATGCAACAAAGATCCCGCATACTGCTACTAAGACTCGACACGGCCAAATAAATATTTTTTAAAAAGAAAGAAAAAAGGAGCAAAGAAATACAAGTCTGGACACAAAGGAGAGGGTAAGAGGAACCTCTTCACTTTCCCCACATCACTCCGCCCCCAAGGCATTCCAGCTCAAGTGAAAAGAGAGGTTTTCTCGGCGGTGATTTCTCCTGCAAGGAAAGGGAGAGCGTGGGACTGAGTGCCCAGCCTTCCCAGTTGTGCAGGATGTAGGGGAAGGGGCTCATTCCTCTCTCACCCCACCCACAGTTACTGAATCCTGAGCTCCAGGATGGGAGGCCCGGAAGAAGCTGGGTGAGTGGAGATAGGATTCTGAGGGCTTTAAAGGGATGCAGAACCTACTAACTGCATTGGGACTCCATCAGGAAGCCTGCCCATGTGTCGCTGCGAAAGCCCTGCTTGCCAACTGACCCACAGGTGCCCTCAGTGCTCCAGGTGCCTCGCCCAAGCCACCCCACTCCTCTGTGGCCAGGCCCCTGTGTGTGCTCCTGACAGCAGTGGGGAGAGCAAACTGCGGCGGACAGCTAGTGAGAACGCTCAGGAAGCCGGCCTCAATCTGTGGGCCGGGGACGGACGGCAAGCTTGGCGGTGCTAAAGCTAAAGCCCCATCTTTGGGAAAACAGGAGAAACTGTCAGAACTTTGCAGGATCCAGAGAAGACACAGAAGCTTAAGAATTCTGCCACAAGAGGGAGCAAGCAGCACAGAGTCGGTATACCCCTATAAGGTCTGAGAAAGCCTCAGAATCGGTAGCAGAGCCAACAGAAGGCAGTAAAAACTGGAGAAGATGACCGCTACTTTACGTGTGAAACAAGCAAAGCAAAACTCTAAGGAACAGGAAAGGTCAAGGTAACATCACACCACCAAATGATCACAAGAAACTTCCAGTAACCAAATCCAGAGACACGGAGATCTTCAATTCACCCAATAAAGAATTCAAGTAGCTGTTTTAAGGAAACTTAGTGAGTTTCAAGAAAACACAAAATGACAATTCAGTGAAATCTGGAAAACAATATACAAACAAAATGAAAGGTTTAACAAATACATAGAAATCACAAAAAAGAACATAATGAAGTTCTGGGGACTTCCCTGGTGATCCAGTGGTTTAAATCCACCTGCCAATGTAGGGGACTCAAGTTTGAGTCCTGGTTGGAAAACTAAAATCCCACACATCCAGAGGGCAATTAAACCCTGACGCAGCAACAACTGAGCCCACGTGCCACAACTACTGCATCCCACGCACTCTAGAGCCAGTGCCCCACAACTAGAGAAGCCCACAGACCACAACGAGAGACTAGCCCTGGCTTGTTCGCAACTAGAGAAAGCCCTCATGCAGCAATGGCAATGAAGATCCAGTGCAGCCAAAATCAATAAATAAATACATACAAGTTCTGGAGCTGAAGCATACAATGAATGAAATGAAAAATGCAATAGAAAGCAACCACAGATGGATCAATAGACGATTCTGTGAGACAGAAGATAGGAAATTAGAGCTTATCCAGTTAGAGGAGATCAAAGAGAAAGGAATGAAAGGAACCTATGTGGTCCATGGATCCATCAAAAAAAAAAAAAGAAGTATTTTCCAAATTATTAGTTTCAAAAAGAAAAGAGAGGGAGAAGAAGACAGAAAGTTTATTTGAAGAAGTAATGTCTGAGAACTTCCTAAATGCAGAGCGATCTGGATATCCAATTTTGTGAAGCTCATGGGTCACCTAACAAAGTCAGCTTAAAGAGATCCTCTCCAAGGCACATTTTAAAAAAAACTATCAAAACTCAAAAACCAAGAGAGTATCTTAAACACAGCAAGAGGAGGGTGGGAAAAAAGCCTATAACTTACAAAGGACCGCCCTCAAGCTACCAGTGGATTCTCAGCAGAAAACTTAAATGCCAGAAGACAGTGGGATGATGTACTCAAGAGTGCTGAAAGGAAAGGGCAAAACAAAACCTGCCAACCAAAAGTGCTTTACTGGCAAATCTGTCCTTCGGGAATGAGAGTGAGATAAAGACTTTCCCAGAAAAACAGAACCTGAGGCAATTCATCACCACTAAACCTGCTTTATAAGAAATGCTGAAAGGAATTTTCCAAGCTGAAATGCAAAGATACTCGTTAGTAACATGAAAACATGTGAATATATACAACATACGGATAAACTTAAGTATACCGTCAATTCAGAATATCTGAATACTGCGATAGGATGGAGTGTTAACCACTTAGCTCCTTTTGGTTGGCAGGTTTTGTTTTTTCCTTTCAGCACTCTTGAATATATCATCCCACTGTCTTCTGGCATGTAAATATTCTACTGAGAAACCACTGACAGATTAAGGGAGTTCCTTTGTTATTAAGATTAAAGAACAAGAGTATTAGAAATAGCTATAACTATAATAATTTGTTAAGGAATATCCAAAATAAAAGAGGTAAATTACGACATCAAAAAGATAAAAGGGGGAAGTAAGGGGGAAGAGTTTTTGTCTGTAATTGAAATTAAATTGTTATCAGCATAAAATAGATGGTTATATCTATAGGACATTATGTGCAAGTCTCATGTGCGAGCCTCACGGTAAACACGAAGCAAAAACGTACAGTAGATTCACAAAAGATGAAAATGCCTTTAGTGTAGTCAACAAAGCAGAAGCAGTCAACAAAGCAGAAGTGGATGTTTTCCTGGACTTCTGCTTTTTCTATGATCCAATGGATGTTGGCAATTTGATCTCTGGTTTCTCTGCCTTTTCTATCCATAATGGAAAAGAATGTAAAATATAAAATATCTTCTGGCTCAGCTGGTTAAGAATCTGCCTGCAATGTGGGAGACCTGGGTTTGATTCCTGGGTTGGGAAGATTCCCTGGAGAAGGGAAATGCTACCCACTCTACTATTCTAGCCTGGAGAATTCTAAGGACAGTATATATATTCCATGGGGTCGAAGAGTCGGACACGAGTGAGTGACTTTCACCTCACTTTCATATACAGATAGATATAGATATGAATTACTTTGCTATACAGCAGAAATTAACGTTAACATTGTAAATCAACTACATACTGCAATTTTCAAAGTGCAGCTTAAAGTATGTCACATTATGTCACGGTATATTTCTTGTTGTTTAGTCGCTAAGTTGTGTCTGACTCTTTCATGACCCCATGGTATATTAGCACTATGTAAAACCAAAGAGAGATCAGCACCTCTCAACTAAAAGGCATTATCATGTAAAAGAAATCTATTATTTCTGAGATTTAAATCCAGGTAGTATCAGAGAAGGCAATGGCACCCCACTCCAGTACTTTTGCCTGGAAAATCCCATGGATGGAGGAGCCTGGTAGGCTGCAGTCCATGGAGTCGCTAAGAGTCGGATACGACTGAGCGACTTCACTTACACTTTTCATTTTCATGCACTGGAGAAGGAAATGGCAACCCACTCCAGTTGTTCTTGCTTGGAGAATCCCAGGGACGGGGGAGCCTGGTGGGCTGCTGTCTATGGGGTCGCACAGAGTTGGACACGACTGAAGCGACTTAGTAGCAGTAGTAATATCATGTTAGCTACTGGAAAGTTAATAAGCAGTTGCTCATTTTTCTTCTGGTTGATGAATGCCTTCCCAGCCAATAAAGCAATCAATAAGTTAATTAAGTTATTGACTTACTAAAGAAAAAAATACTAATCTGGGGTGTGAAAATGGCTTTCTCTGAGAAACTATATTGTTATAATTACCTAATCCCTATCTCATATCAAGGACCCGCCACACCATTGATTTTTAACAATCCACTTCTGAAAGGCTTTGATCTGTGCTCCTGTATAAGAACTACTTTTTACTATCAGGAAGTAAAGCAAACATTTCTTCCATAAAAAGAATAACTTAAAAAAATTATTTCCTCAAAAATATCCTGTGGTTTGTAACCTCTCTGGTAGTTCAGTGGTAATGACATGGTGCTTTCCCTGTCAGGGTCTGGGTTCAATCCTTAGTGGGGGAGCTGAGATCCCATAAGCCCCTGGGTGCAGCTTGGGGTGGGTGGGGAGATGTTAATGAGTTACTATGTTGAAAAACTGTAAAATGAGGCAATTTTCCATTTAAAACAAGATACACTAAGAAGTGTATTTTAATAGTATTATTGTTTGTTTCCATTAAGACCACGAATGTAAAATTGTAACAAATTCTGGTTTTGTTACAAATACTCTACAATAAACTCAAAACAATGTAAATTAAATACACCCATTTTTCAAATTTTTTCAACTAATTTAACACTATAAGGAAAATTAAAATTTCCTTGGTGGTCCACTGGTTAAGACTGTGCTTCAACTGCAGGGGGCAGGGGTTCCATTCTTGGTAGAGGAACTAAGATCCCACATGCCTCACGGAGTGGCCAAAAAAAAAAAAAAAAAAAACAACCCCACCAAAATAAAACTCAAAACTAAAAAAATTGGAAGGAAAATTAAAACAGAAGAAACTTAAAAGACGGGGCAGGGGCTGGGGAATTCATCTCTAGGTCTGCTCTCCAGGCAAGCAAGTAATCGCCCAGTCACTAGGAGGCAAATAGCTAAGATCCGAATTAAGATATCTATCAACAGACCCTTCACCAAAACCAGGGGAAGCCTTTAACTCTGAAAGTGGTAGCACCTGACACCAAGCTGCATTCCTAGCTGGGAAGTGGAAGTTACTGACAGAGTCCTTGCCCTTTGCTCTCCTTCAGGATTTCGCCCCCGTTCTAGAAGGCGGGGGCTCGAAGGAAAGAATGTAGATGTCTTCCTACGGCGGGGACACAGAGCACGTGAGGTGAACTCTTGGCTCTCCGAAGGTCCCAGGCGGCACACGCACACGCGACTGGAGCACGCCGAGCAAACACTGCGCGCGTGGGGAAAAGCGGCCCGGGTCGGGGGCGGGGCACCGCCTTGGGACAGACCGCCTTGGGGCAGACTGCGCATGCGCCCGGCTCTGGAGCGACGCCTCCCCCACCCCGCCCCGCCTCTCCGCGCAAGTGGGCGGCGGCCGAGCTTTCCCGAACGCTTGTCCTGCCTCCTTCTTGGCGCGCCCCCAACGCGTCGCCGTGGCGACCCAGCGGCCCCTGCCGGCCTGTGGCGACGCCGCTTGCCTGGTAGCTTCTGCGGACCCGGCGGCGGCGGCGGCGACAGCGACAGTCGGGGCTCATGGAGGTTTCGGTTAACCACGTCGCCAAGATCGAGAAGCGGTCGTGCTTGGGCCGCTGCAAGCATTTCTTTTGGCTGGGCATCACCTTCGACACGGTGGGCGCGGCCATGCTGTTCACTGGGGTCTTTACCCGTATACTCTACTATGACATGTTGCTCTACCTGGGTGCCAGCATCGTCTTCCTCAGCCTCCTCTGGTGGACTTTCTGGTACAGCGGTAACATCGAACTGTCTTCTGAAGAGGCCTTCAACAGCCCCTACCGCCTGCCCTCTGCCTACACGCTGGAAGTCCTGAGCCAGACCATCAGCAACCGCTTCACTTTAACCATAGGCAGCGTTTCCAACACCTTTATGCGGATACGGCGGCGGCGGCGACAACGCCAGAGGTTCCTGAAAGGGCGGACATCTCTGGATATGACCGTCACGGGCCAGGTCGAAAGCCAGCTAGACCAAGACGAAGACCGGGCAGAAGGGGCTGCGGAGAAGGGCGAGCCTCAGGACTTTGGCAGCAAGGATCTCCCCAAACCTGAAGCTGTCAAAATTTTAAAGGAAGCTGGCTCCCAGGTGCCCGATGCTGGTGACCTGGGCCGTGAGGCTAGTCTCCCAAAGTTCGTTAAGGGACCATCGACCAATCTGGTGCAGCCATTTACGCCATCTCCTCTGGAGCAGGCTCCAACTCCAGTCATCCTGACTTCTAAGAGCCTGCCCGTAGTCTCCTTGGCCTCTATGAGCCAAACTGCCCCTATTCTGACTTCGAAGAGCCAGCCTGTAGTAGACTTGGTCTCTACGAGCCAGCCCCTTGCAGTGACTCTTGTCTCTGTGAGCCAGCTTGCAGCCCCTTTGGCCTCTACTAGCCAGCCTCCACGTCTCCTGACTTCTAAAAGCCAGCCTGTAGTTTCCTCTACAAGCCAGGCCCCTGCAGTCACTCTTGCTTCTACAAGACAGCCTGTTGTCCCCCTGACTTCTACTATTCAGCCTCAGGTGGTCTTTGCCTCTAAGAGCCTGCCTGTTGTCTCCTCGTCCTTTGCAAGTCAGCCTCTGACCATCCTTACCTCTCAGAGCCACCCCCTGATGCCTAGGACCTCTCAGAGCCAGCTCCCAGTGCCTGTGGCCTCTGAGGGCCACCCTCTGGTGCCTGTGGCCTCTGAGAGCCACCCCCTGGTGCCTGTGGCCTCTGAGAGCCACCCCCTGGTGCCTGTGACCTCTGAGAGCCATCCCCCGGTGCCTGTGACCTCTCAAGTCCAGCTCCCGGTGCCTGTGGCCTCTGAGGGCCAACCCCTGATACCTGTGGCCGCTAAGGGCCAGCCCCTGGTGCCTAGAACCTCTCAGAGCCACCCCCTGGTGCCTAGGACCTCGCAGAGCCACCCCCTGGAGCCTAGGATCTCTCAGAGCTACCCCCTGGTGCTTAGGACCTCTCAGAGCCAGCTTCCGGTGCCTGTGGCCTCTGAGGGCCACCCCCTGGTACCTGTGGCCTCTGAGGGCCACCCCCTGGTGCCTAGAGCCTCTCAGAGTTACCCCCTGATGCCTAGGACCTCTCAGAGCCATCCTCTGGTGCCTGTGGCCTCTCAAAGCCAGCTCCCAGTGCCTGTGGCCTCTGAGGGCCACTCCTTGGTGCCTGTGGCCTCTCAGCAGCAGCTTCAGAATCTTTTGGAGGTCTGTCAAACTGGACCACCACCTCTTCAGGCCTCCCAGGCCCAGAGTCTGGCCACCATCTCTCTGCTCCAGGTTCTGCCCACCGAGTCTTTGCAGACCCAGCCTGTGGACCTTCAGGTAGTCCAGGCTATTCTGGACCTTCAGGCCACGTATCACACCCAGCAGGCCTCCCAGAGCAGCTCTTTAGTCCAGGAAATTAGACCAAGCCAGCCTCCATCTGCCTGGGAGTTTCACACACAGCCAGTTGATCTTGAGACCCCGCCACCAGCGGACCAGGAGCTAAGTCAGAACCGTCCGGACGCTGCAGCCCTGCCTCCTCAGTCTCCAGCTCCAGCTGCTCAAGCCCAGCAGTCAGTGCCCTCCGGGAGGACCCCCACCCTGGCCCGAGGGAAGAAGAGTCACTCCATCTAGGACAGAAGCAGACCCCAGCCCTCTGAGTGGCCCTCAGGCCTCCGCCAAGTAAGTGATTTAGAAGGAATACCTTCAGTATTCCTTAATTGTTTCCAGGTCCGTGTCCTGGTGGTTTCCTCAACCGCCTCTGTTCAGACACACAAAGTTACTGGAGGTGAACTGGCCTGTTCCTTCAGCGATTCGATTATTTGAACTTAGGTAGGTTTTTGAATAGGACTTCCCTGGTGGCAGTAGGTTTTTGAAACCTAGTGCTCTGAGTGGATGAGTTGTTGTTAAGGCTTTATGGCTCTACCAGCCGAAAGGTGTTAATTACCTTCACTCAGGAGTTCTGAGGCTTCGGGGGGTGTGAAGGTGGGGAGATTCTACAATGTTTCTGAAACAAGATGAGTTTAGGTGGTACAAGACACAGCACAAATAGCAGTGAGCCTTCCGGTGGGAAAGGTCTTTTCAGTTCTTTTTCAATCTTTTTGATTATATGAATATATTTTATTAGTTTGGGGTTACTGATCTCTAACACCTCTGTAAGGCTTTGGTAGGCAACACCGGCACCTGGCTAGGACTTAATACCATTCATATTAACAAAGTTATTTTAGTGGATAACTTCTATCTATGCCCAGTATTATAACAGTTTCTTTGTTCATGGTAGTGATGGTTGCTTTTTGAAATCCATTTACTTAAGTAAAATTATTTTACATGTGTCAACATAAAGGTTAAAATTAATCATGGCCTGAAACTTGTAAAGATTCTGAGATTTGGAAAACATTTTGTTATTTGTATTAAATCATATATGCTTATGTACCATAGTACACATGTGGTTATGTGTACTGAATCACAAGACCCTTTATGCTGACCTATGAGATGAATGTTATGGTTAAGACAGCTGAGGAGGAGGTTCATTTAACTCCCAACTGACCCCCTGTCAGTTAGAACAATAGGAGAGATCATGTGAAGGTCAAAATTGGTGACCTTTAAAACACTGCTTCTCAATGGTTTAAGTGCAGTGTGTCAGTATACTGGTCTTTGTCTCTGACCCCATTTGATAAATTCCTTGGGGGGCAAGGAGGAAGAGCATGGAGCAGAGCAATACCTTGAGATGATGTTAATGCTCCTGTTCACATGCTACCAACATATTCAAGAAGGTGTTCATATTGACTGGTTTCATCTCTGACGTGAAATACAGCTATTAGGTGGAAGTCAAACCCTTAATTTCCTTACAGTTTTCTCCAATTCACCTTTAACAGAATGTGTAACAGTTTCTAAACACACACACACACACACACACACACACACACACACACATATTCTATAGATAATCATAGGGGCAAAGCATTTTAGCTTGTTTGATTTTTGTACAATTTGGACTCGTGGATTCTAAAATGAAACACACTCAGTGATTTAGGTTTCTTTTTTTTAAAGAGCAAAATAGTAACAAATTGTAATAATTCCATAAGTTAAGGATTTAGTGTTATTGAAAAAGATCATTTTCCCATTAATCGTATGATTGAAGTAATTCTCCATATAATTCTTGAAGGAGCATTTACTAAGTGCCAAGAATAATGGTGATCACAAATAAACACAAAGGTTGCAGACCTTGCCATCAGAAAGCTTAGAGACCATGTTCTCTAAAGAGAAGAACCACTTTAGACAAGGAAGAAGAAGGGGTAGCCTTGTGTCTACCCCTTATTTTTGACAGGAACTGCCATGCAGTGCCTTTCAAATAATTAATTCATTGGCCTGGCATTTGTTGAATTTCTGTCAAGTGCCAGGCATTCCATTAGGTGTTAGAGATTCAGAGATAAGGTGCCCCTGTTCTCCAAGCACTCACTGTTTATCAAGGGAGGCAGATCTAGAAATAATTACACAGTGAAGATCCCCTGGAGGAGGAAACAGCAACCTACTCAGTATTCTTGCCTGGAAAACCGCATGGACAGAGGAGCTGGTGGGCTACAGTCTATGGGGTCGCAAAGAGAAGAACATAACTGAGTGACTGAGCACACATATACACAGCAAGTGCTGTAACACAAGTCTACTCAGTCTTCCAGAATACAGGTGTGGGCTGGGTGAGGGATTTTTGATCTAAAGCCTGTGTGTAGCAACGAAGACCCAGAGGTATCCATTGGATTAAGAAGACGGAAAGAACATTGCATGCATGGGGAAAAATCAACAGAAAGGCTCAGAGGTTTAACAGTCCATGACCTGCTGGGGACACACTTGGGAAAGGATAATCTGAGGCTGTAGTCAAGAGTGCTTGGGGATTTTCGTTCCTGGTGGTCAGTTGTCGAGGTTAGTGGGCAGTAACTGAGCCAAGATGCTGCAGTATCTGCTGGCTCCTTGTCAGATTACCCAGAGGACCATGAGTACTGCTTCACACAGGCAGTTTGAGCATAAGGTTCCAGGGAAACAAAAGCTGTTTCAGGAAGGTAATGGCATTCCAGTGCATCTGAAAGGTGGGATAGCTGATGCTGTCCTGTATAGAGCCACCATGATTCTTAGAGTTGATGGAATGGCATATGCCATATATCAACTGACTATGACTTCATTTCCCAAGAGGCAGGATTGGCTTCAGTTTATCCTCCCAGCAGTCACTTGACTCAACTCCGTTCAGCTCACTGTGAACCAGTAATCTGATAAATAACTGAGTTTTGCGGGGATCAATATTTATTGACTTGTACTAACCGCCACCAGATTGCTGGAAGAAATATCAATAACCTCAGATATGCAGATGACACCACCCTTATGGCAGAAAGTGAAGAGGAACTAAAAAACCTCTTGATGAAAGTGAAAGTGGAGAGTGAAAAAGTTGGCTTAAAGCTCAACATTCAGAAAACGGAGATCATGGCATCCGGTCCCATCACTTCATGGGAAATAGATGGGGAAACAGTGGAAACAGTGTCAGACTTTATTTTTTTGGGCTCCAAAATCACTGCAGATGGTGACTGCAGCCATGAAATTAAAAGATGCTTACTCCTTGGAAGGAAAGTTACGACCAACCTAGATAGCATATTCAAAAGCAGAGACATTACTTTGCCAACAAAGGTTCGTCTAGTCAAGGCTATGGTTTTTCCAGTGGTCATGTATGGATGTGAGAGTTGGACTGTGAAGAAGGCTGAGCGCCGAAGAATTGATGCTTTTGAACTGTGGTGTTGGAGAATACTCTTGAGAGTCCCTTGGACTGCAAGGAGATCCAACTAGTCCATTCTAAAGGAGATCAGCCCTGGGTGTTCTTTGGAAGGAATGATGCTAAAGCTGAAACTCCAGTACTTCGGCCACCTCATGCGAAGAGTTGACTCTTTGGAAAAGACTCTGATGCTGGGAGGGATTGGGGGCAGAAGGAGAAGGGAACGACAGAGGGTGAGATGGCTGGATGGCATCACTGACTCGATGGACGTGAGTCTGGGTGAACTCCAGGAGTTGGTGATGAACAGGGAGGCCTGGCGTGCTGTGATTCATGGGGTCGCAGAGAGTCGGACACGACTGAGCGACTGAACTGAACTGAACTGCCACCAATAAAGCAGTCTTTACCATGAAAAAGAGTGCCTGGGACTCCAAAATTGAGGGGTGAGAAATCTTTGCAGGCCTTCTTTTTAAAAAATTGCTTATTTATTTTTGGTTGTTCTGGGTCTTTGTTGCCCTACATGGGCTTTCTCTTGTTGCAGCAAGCAGGAGCTACTCTTCATTGCAGCAAGCAGGAGCTACTCTTCATTGCAGCGCACAGGCTTCTCATTGCAGTGGCTTGTCTTGTTGCAGAGCGCAGGCTGTAGGCGCAAGGGCTTTGTTGCTCCGTGGCTTGTGGGATCTTCCCACACCAGGGATTGAACCGGTTTCTCCTGCATTGGCAGGTGGATTCTTATCCACCGTACCACCAGGAAGTCCCCTTGCTGGCTTTTTAAGAAGGGTAATTATGTTCGTAATTCTACCTGTGTGCTCTGTTATAAAGTAATGGCAGTAGGCCAATAATTAGCGAATAATTGCTGAATTCTCTCCCGGTTAGTTCTAAGCTGAAAATAACCCTCTTTGATGTTAGCAACAGTTTCTAACTAGAGTGTAGGCTCCATGGGTATTCATCAGGTGTTTATTTACTTGGGCATAACACTTTACTTTGGCTACAAAGATTGTTGCCAGGCCCTTTCTAGCTTCTTGGACAGTACTACCATAGAAATGAGTATCGTTTCCCCAAGGAAAGGAAAGCTTAGGCAACAAAAGCTTTTATATATATATATAATTTATTTACTTATTTCTGTATGTATTTATATTTTGGCTGTGCTGGGTCTTCGTTGCTGTGTGCAGGCTTTCTCTAGCTGCAACAAGTGGGGGTCACTCTCTAGTTGTGCACGGGTTTCTTATTGCAGTGGCTTCTCTTGTTGCAGAGCACAGGCTCTTTGGTGTGGGGGCTTCAGCAATTGTGGCTCATGGGCTTAGTTGCTCCATGTCATGTGGAATCTTCCTGGACTGGGGATCGAACCTATGTCCCTTGCATTGGCGGGTGGATTCTTATCCACTGTACCACCAGGGAAGTCCCAAGAAAAGCTTTTTATTAAAAGAGATAGCTTGTGCACAAAGGAAAAAGTGGCAACGAAAAAAACACACAACTACAAAACAAAACTCTCAGCTCCTGGAGTAGAAAGGGTGAGTTGCTTTTAGGACAAAAGGGAGGGTTTGTCTGATAGAGCACTGAAGACTTCCAGAAATTGTCAACTTTCTTTGATTATCAGCAGGTGGCTCTGTGATGGCTATCAGCAATAGGGAGTGCTTCTGTGAGGGGGAAGAAATGCATGAGAATTTTCTGTAGGAAAGCACAGGAACAGATAAGGTTACAATTTATAGTCTTGTGGCAACTAGGTATACTCCTTAGTGTAACAGAGATAAAGTTAATCTTTCGTTCCTTCCGGTCCCTGTTTTTTGTCTCTGGGCCCCAGACCCCTGGGGCCTTTGTTCTTAGCTCACAAGGCCTGTTTTTCTCAAGGCCCTTCCCGGTCCTTTTCCAAAATGGCTATGCTCTTGTCTTCCTGTCTCACGATACCATCAGGTAGCATGACACTGTTTTGATACATTTTTCTGTATTGACAGTAAGATGAGTGCTTATCTAACACGGAGCTGAGACTTCCCTGGTGGGCCAGTGGTTAAGGCTCCACGCTTACAATGCAGGGGGCCCAGGTTTGATCCCTGGTCAGGGAACTGAGGTCCTACATGCCATGCGGTGAAAAATAAATAAATAAAATAAAATGGAGGCTGGCAATATTTTTTTCTATAAAAGCCCGGATGATAAATATTTTAGGCTCGGTGAGTCAAAAGGGAAAATCTGGGCTATTACGTGGCTGCTTATATAACAAGAGAGTAACTGCTCCCGCGCACCCCCACCCCCATTCCTACTCACTGGGCGGTGGGTTGTACAGCTGCTTTGACTCCAGTTGCCTCAGCTGGAATCATCCACCTGACCAAGAGCAGCTGGCCTAAGGCAGAAGGAGACTGGCCTGGCCAGTCAGGTTCACAGGCAAAATGCTGTACTTCACTCTGCCCCAGTGACACCCAGGTCCCAGGGTGCCATTCTCTCCTCTCGGAGAAGCTGGCCCATCTCCTGGTCATCTGCTGGCTGGAGGAGATCTGGTCTGCCCAGTTCCTGACTCCCCGATTGCGATTCCACCATTGGATGCCTGCCATCTGCCGACAGTGGAGTTTAGAATGTTCAGGTGGTAATGTTCAGGCCCTGAGCAGACCGCTGGCCAGACAGGCAGGCCCTGGGAGCTCTGGGGAGAGCAGGAGTAGAAACTGAAGCCTGGGTTTGGTCTTGGAGGCTCGCAGCCACAGCCCACAGCAGTGCAGATGTGGAGAGTGGGAAGAGGTGCTGCTGGCAGCTGGTGAGTGGAGGCCAGAGGTGCTGCCAGATCCTAAACTGCTCAGTTCAGTTCAGTCGCTCACTCATGTCCGACTCTTTGCGACCCCATGAATCGCAGCACGCCAGGCCTCCCTGTCCATCACCAACTCCCGGAGTTCACCCAGACTCACGTCCATCGAGTCAGTGATGCCATCCAGCCATCTCATCCTCAGGCCAGCCCTTTCGCAGCACAGAACTATCCAACATCATCAGTATGAGGTTGAGAAACCCTGATCTAGAATAATAATAATAAAAATTATGCTATAATTCATAAAATGCTTAAAGAAAAATCTTGATTTGATCCTCAGATGACTCATTGCCTCTTTTCTTCTTCTTTAAAAAAAAAACACAACATTTATTTGGCTGCAGGGGATCTCTAGTTGTGGCATGTGAGATCTAGTTCCCTGACCAGGGATTGATTCTGGGCCCCCTACTTGAGAACATGGAGTCTTAGCCTCTCGACCCCCAGGGAAGTCCCAGATTCACTGCCTCTTTAATATAGTAGTAGTCACTTCTCCACTAGACCATGAGGATCTCATTCACCATTGTTTTATTCATCTTTGTGTTCCCATTTTGTATAATTCAGAATCAACATACACATACACGGGGCATTTGTTAATAATAGTAGCTAGCATCAGCATTTATTGGGTGTTCATCATACATTACCCCCTGTGCCAAGTAACTTACAGGCTTTATCTCATCTGTCACAACAGAGACAGGCACCACTCTTATCTCTACTTTAAGGAAAGGAGATTTGATTTTGGAAGGTTATGTAATTTTTTCAATGTCATATAAATGGAGAAGCTGGAATTGATATATAATTAATGTATAATTTGTTATAAGGTGTATACTATACACTTTTCCTGCAAGCAGTAGTTATTAATGAGCTTTTTTCTTAAGCCTGTTAGTCATAACGAGCTGTAATACCCCAGATCAGTCTGTGGCTTAGTTCTCCATTTAAAGCTCTACTTCCAGAGAGAATGAAAATCAACAACTCTTTAATTTTTTTGTTCCACTCTCATCTCAAAATTGCTTTTTTCTTTCCAGAACCCACCAGTATTCCTTCAGATTTCAACACCAAGTTTATAAAAGCACAAATACTTACCTTAACCTCATTTTGGAAACCTCCACCCGGAGTCCTGACCTATCTTAGACCAGCAAACGTAACCAGACTGCCTCTGCCAAGTATACATTTCAGGGTTGGGGAGAATATTCCAGCCTCAGATAATAAAGACATTATCAGAATTTTAAGCTATAATAAACTGTGCCAATGAACAGTTTGTTGAACAGCCAAATGAACTTTGTTTTAAAATAAGTTGATTTTTAAAATAGATTTCTCTTGTGGAAGCATTCCAGCATTCTAAGTGGAAAATAACATCACACACTTTGGGTAAAGATATAAGTACAAATCCCACAGAAATGGACATTGAAAAATGTGGCTTCTTTTTTAAGGATATCGTGTGGCCTCATCAAGCTATCGGAAAGATTAGTACAATCAATGTATTATAATTTGTATGTTCATTTTTTAAATAGCAGGAGTTTCTCTTTTTCCCAAGGATTTAAAACTGCTGATTTGATTGCATATATTAATGATAACTTCCAGATGTTCAAGCTGGTTTTAGAAAAGGCAGAGGAACCAGAGATCAAATTGCCAACATCCGCTGGATCATCAAAAAAGCAAGAGAGTTCCAGAAAAACATCTATTTCTGCCTTATTGACTATGCCAAAGCCTTTGACTGTGTGGATCACAATAAACTGTGGAAAATTCTGAAAGAGATGGGAATACCAGACCACCTAACCTGCCTCTTGAGAAACCTGTATGCAGGTCAGGAAGCAACAGTTAGAACTGGACATGGAACAACAGACTGGTTCCAAATAGGAAAAGGAGCATGTCAAGGCTGTATATTGTCACCCTGCTTATTTAACTTATATGCAGTGTACATCATGAGAAACGCTGGGCTGGAGGAAGCACAAGCTGGAACAAGATTGCTGGGAGAAATATCAATAACCTCAGATATGCAGATGACACCACCCTTATGGCAGAAAGTGAAGAAGAACTAAAGAGCCTCTTGATGAAAGTGAAAGAGGAGAGTGAAAAAGTTGGCTTAAAGCTCAACATTCAGAAAACTAATATCATGGCATCCAGTCCCATCACTTCATGGCAAATAGATGGGGAAACAGTGGAAACAGTGTCAGACTTTATTTTTGAGGGGCTCCAAAATCACTACAGATGGTGACTGCAGCCATGAAATTAAAAGACGCTTACTCCTTGGAAGGAAAGTTATGACCAACCTAGACAGCATATTAAAAGGCAGAGACATTACTTTGTCAACAAAGGTCCGTCTAGTCAAGGCTGTGGTTTTTCCAGTGGTCATGTATGGATGTGAGAGTTGGACTATAAAGAAAACTGAGCACTGAAAAATTGATGCTTTTGAACTGTGGTGTTGGAGAAGACTCTTGAGAGTCCCTTGGACTGCAAGGAGATCCAACCAGTCCATCCTAAAGGAGATCAGTCCTGGATTTTCATTGGAAGGACTGACATTGAAGCTGAAACTCCAATACTTTGGCCACCTGATGTGAAGAGCTGACTCATTTGAAAAGACCCTGATGCTGGGAAAGATTGAGGGCAGGAGGAGAAGGGGACGACAGAATGAGATGGCATCACTGACTCAATGGACATGGGTTTGGGTGAACTCCAGGAGTTGGTGATGGACAGGGAGGCCTGGCATGCTGTGGTTCATGGGGTCGCAAAGAGTCAGACACGACTGAGCGACTGAACTGAACTGATGAATGATAATCAAAGTTAATGTGGGACTGTTCTCCTTTTATGTTCTGCCTTTGTATCATTGGATTATTTGTGCAAGAATGCTCTAATATAGGGATAGTTTCTTTTTTTAGATTTCCAATTACAAGCAAAAGTATGTGATATGGTATGTTTTATCAAATCTTCCAAAAATGTTAGTTGTTTTTATATTTCTTCCCATTTTCTGTCCCATGCTTCAGTATTTCTGTGTTCAGAATTTTAAAAAATTAACTCAAGCTGGAAGCCTATATGCATTGCAGATACTTGGAAAAAAGAATAATGGCAGGATATTAGGCTAAGTGAAATAAGCCAGTTACAACAAGACATATGCTGTGTGAGTCCACCTATATAAGATTTCTCATGTCAGAGAATCAAACTCACAGAGACAGAAGAGTGATGGTTTCCAGAGTCTGGGGATAGTTGGGAGGATGGGGAGTTATTTAATGGGTACAGAATTTCAGATGAAAAGGGTTATGGAGATTGATTGTACAACAGTGTGGATGTACTTAACACTACTGAACTGTACTTTTGAAAATGATTAAGATGGTAAATTTTATGTGTGCATGCTTGCATGCTAAGTAGCTTCAGTTGTATCCAACTCTTTGCAACCACATGGACTGTAGCCTACCAGGCTCCTCTTTCCATGGGATTCTCCAGGCAAGAATATTGGAGTGGGCTGCCATGGCCTCCTCCAGGGGATCTTCCTGACCCAGGGGTAGAATCCGTGTCTCTTATGTCTCCTGCATTAGCAGGCAGTTTCTTTACCACTAGCACCACCAAAAATTTCTGTGTATTTGACCACAATCCAAAAAGAATAATTGGATTAAACCAGCAATTTATAAACCATTTAATATTTATAGATTTATTTTTAACTAATAAATATACGCAACTGCTGAGCTTCTGTATATAAAATGTACCAGGTAAGCACAGTTGTTTTGTTGTTGCTGTTTTTAATTTTATTGATTGTTTGTTTATTTGGCTGCACCAGGTCTTAGTCGCAACATGTGGAATCTAGTTCCTTGACCAAGTATCGAACCCAGGCCCCCTGCATTGGGAGTGTGGAACCTTAGCCACTGGACCACCAGGGAAGTCTCAGCAGAGTTGTTTTAAGAATTGAAGAGGTATAGTTAGGAAGTCAGAGAAAAATCAGCTTTAATGTAGTGCAGAATAAGGGACCAAGTAAGTGCAAAGGACATTCTTGGAGGGCAGAGGGTGTGTACATATGCACGTTTCAGGAACCTGCAGAAGAGCCTTTTATCTTGCAGAGGCTAATCAATACTCGTATGATTGGATTTTATCTTGGGTAAATAGAGTTGGTTCTTAAGAATTGTGATTAGTGAACCTCAAGCGTCACCAATGCTGAGCAGCAGATAGTCACCTTGAAAGAAAAATAGAAACAACTTTATAATCATCTTAGTAAATATAGGTACTTTGTTATTTTACAAACACTAGGTCCCCAAGTGACTGACTACCTAGAGCAGAGCTGCACCCCCAGCCAGGACTCCGCACAGGCCTTGACATGAAGGAAAAATAAATATTAAAAACATAAATGTATAAATCAATCAATCAGTATATAATAAAGTAAAAAACACTAGACTCTTCTGGTTTATCTTACCCTCAATTTAAAAGAAGTATTTTTATACTATTCAGCCATTAAGAATAAAATTTTGCCATTTGAACACCATGGATGGACTTGGAGGGCATTATGCTAAGTGAAATAAGTCAGATAGAGAAAAACAAATGCTGTATGATATCAGTTGTATGTAGAATCTAAAAAAAACACAACAAACTAGTGAGTATAACAAAAAAGAAACAGACTCACAGATACAGAGAACAAACTAGTGGTTACCAGTGGGGAGAGGCAAGACAAAGGGTAGCGGAGTAAGAGATACAAACTATTATGTATGAAGTAAGCCATGAGGCTATGTTGTACAGCGCAGGGAATATAGCCAATATTTTATAACAACTCTAGATGGAGTATAACCTTAATTAGGTACCACTATACTGTACACTTGTAACATATCATATCATATATCAACTACAATTTTTAAAAAGTGACATAGAAATAAAACATTTTATAGGATGAACACATTTTTAAAGTTTAAATCTTTGACTAGGTAATGTAATTCCATATTGCAAAATCCAAAAAGCATAAAATAGCACATATTAAAGCCTCCCTTCAACCTTCAGAACATTGTTACTGATAGACATCAAAAATGTTATTAGGGGCTTCCCAGGTGGACCAGTGGTTAAGAATCTGCCTGCCAGTGCAGGGGAGATGAGTTTGATCCCTGGTCCAGGAAGATCCCACATGCCACAGAGCAACTAAGCCTGTGCCACAACTCCTGAAGCCCTCACTCTCCAGGTTCAGAGCTCGGCAACAAGAGGAACCACTGCAGTGAGAAGCCTGAGCACTGCAACTAGAGAAAGCCAGTGCAGCATCCATGAACACAGTGCATCCAGAAATAAATACATAATTTAAAAAATGTTACCGATTTCTTATAAATCCTTTCATTCAAGCACAAATATATAATGATTCACTGTATATATATCATTTATATACGCAAAGTGCTTATACATTCTGATGTTTCTTTACAGGCTTTTTTAAACTTAATATGTATCTCAGAGATCTTTCCATTTTGGGTGTCAAAGAGCTTTCTTCTTTTTTTTTTTATGAACACAGTATTCCATTGAATAGATGTATCATAAATTCAGTTGTTTCCTATTCATGGACATTTTTGTGGTTTCCATTCTAATAAATATTTAAAAGCAATAATAAATTTGGACCTAATAAATATATATTGACCAATCAGCCACTAGTGATTGAGCGTTGACTTTAACAATTCCAAAGTTTGTTTAGTCCATTCCCTGCCCCAAACAAAAAAATGAAAATCGTAAGTGATCTGTCTGTACCTAGTTAGTGGCAGAGACTGGACTAAAATCTGACCGCCCTGAGTATGAGTCCTCCTCCTAGTAAATCAGTATAATTATTTCACTGTGTTGTAGTTTCCTTAAAAAATACATTATCTCAGAGATTTGAAGTTGAGCTCAGAAAGGACAATGAATCTTTTTACTTTATTACCAGAAATTTTAATTTTTTTAAGGATGGAGTACATGAACATGGTTAGCAAAGAAAAAGGGAAATAGTACTAAAAGCTATACAGCGAAAAGTAAATCTTCCTTCAGCTTTTGAACCCCACACCCCTGCTCCCCAGTCCTTAATGGCCCTTTCCCAGAAGCAATCATTGTTTTTAGTGTCTGGAACATCTATCCAGAGAGTCTGTGCAAAGCCCAGTATATATTTTTATACAAGTCTGTGCGTTTTTAAAAAGTGACTAGCAGGATACTATGCATCTTTTTCAATACCTTCCCTTTTTCTGTCCCCCTTCCCTTTTAAAGTTTCTCTAAAGTTGTTAACAAAGGTATGTATGATCAAAGCTATGGTTTTTCCAGTAGTCATGTACAGGTGTGAGAGTTGGACCATAAAGAAGTCTGAGCACTGAGGAACTGATGCTTTCAAATTGCAGTGCTAGAAAAGACTCTTGAGAGTCCCTTGGACTGCAAGGAGATCAAACCAGTTAATCCTAAAGGAAATCAGCCCTGAATATTCATTGGAAGGACTGATGCTGACGCTCCAATACTTTGGCCGCCTGAAGTGAAGAGCTGACTCATTGGAAAAGACTCTGATACTGGGGAAGATTGAGGGCAGGAGAAGAGGGTGGCAGAGGATGAAATGATTAGGTAGCATCATTGACTCAATGGACATAGATTTGAGCAAACTCTGGGATTATTTTTTGGTTCATGGGTCTGCCTTCTCCCCAAGATTGCCATCCTCCTCGATAAAGCTGTCTTTCCTTTTACCTGACACTTGTCTCTTGGTATCGGATTCTTGAGCAAGGAGCAGGTGAACCTGAGTTCAGTAACAGTATGGAGAAGATTTTCCAGTACCATTATCGTATTATACTATGGTGAAAGTGAAAGTCGCTCAGTCGTGTCCGACTCTTTGTGACCCCATGGACTGTCCATGGAATTCTCCAGGCCAGAATACTGGAGTGGGTAGCCTTTCCCTTCTCCAGGGAATCTTCCCAACCCAGGGATCGAACCCAGGTCTCCTGCATTGCAGGTGGATTCTATACCAGCTGAGCCACAAGGGATGCCCTATATCATGATGAACTGCTATTAAATAATACATTACTTCTGAAATTTAGCATTCACTCAGCTTAGATTTTTGTACTTTGTGTCTTGCATTGCAAAAAGCTAACATATTTGAATATTAAGAAGGGAAAGGAACACATGTTTGCATTACAAAAGGATTCCCAATCATTCATTTATTTCAAGATTCCAATTTTGACTGTTTTCTCAATGGAGTCTCTTCTCAACCACCACCACCTTCCTCCAAAGGACTATTACCTTAACCCTGGACTGTTAAACTCAAATCCTAACTCATATCCCCTATTCTACTCTTGCCATGGGGTCTTGCACACCTTTCTCCTTGGTTTAAATGCGCTATCCCCACATAGCCTGTTGACCCTTTCACCCTTAGTGATTTTTAAAATTTTGATTCAATAATCACTTTCTTAGGGAAACTTCCCAGAATGCCTCACAGATGTAAAGTATGCACTTTATAGAACCCAACAGCAAGTACCATGTTGTCTGCTTTAAAGGACTTAATAGATTTGTGCTTGTGTGCTAAGTCGCTTCAGCCATGTCTGACTCTTTGCGACCCCATGGACTGTAGCCCACCAGGCATCTCTGTCCATGGGATTTTCCAGGCAAAAAAACTGGAGTGGGTTGGAGATCTTCCCAGCCCAGGGATGGAGCCCACATCTTCCAAAGAATATTAAATGCAAAAATGGAAACTGTATGACTGTTTATAATATAATTTTGTATATTGTTTTACCTCTTTGTCCTCCAGTTGTTTCATACATGTTTTGTGTCTTCAACTGGACTAAAAGTTCACCTCGTTGTTCAGTTGCTCAGTCATGTTTGACTCTTTGCAACCCCATGGACTGCAGCACACCAGGCTTCCCTGTCCTTCACTATCTCCCTGAGTTTGCTCAGACAGATGTCCATTGAGTTGGTGATGCCATCCAACCATCTCATCCTCTGTCAGCCCCTTCTCCTCCTGCCTTCAATCTTTCCCAGCATCGGGATCTTTTCCAATGAGTCAGTTCTCTGCATCAGGTAGTCAAAGTACTGGATCTTCAGCTTCAGCATCAGTCCTTCCAATATTCAGGGATGATTTCCTTTAGGACTGACTGGTTTGATTGCCTTCTCCAACACCACAGTTCAAAAGCATCAATTCTTTGGTGCTCAGCTTTCTTTATGGTTCAACTCTCACATCCATACCTGATTACTAGAAATACCATAGCTTTCACTATATGGACCTTTGTTGGCAAAGTGATGTTTCTGCTTTTTTTCCCCCTCCAAATTCCTGGTTAAATAAGGACTTGTTTATTTTGAGGGAAGAAAAAGGCCCCAAACATCAGGCTGTTCACAAAAATAACCCACAGTATCAACTTTAAAAAACAAACCTTAAGACTATTACACTAGTTATTTTTCTAGAGGATGCATTTAACATGCCAACTCTCATTCACAAAAGTACATTGTTACATTTGTGTTGAACAGCCCCACATAGCACTCTTATGTGGGGTGTAACACACATACCTCTAACTCAAAGCTGCTCTCAGGTTCTGCTCAACTAATGAGATTGCCTTTGTAGTTAGTGAAGAAGCTACTGTATGAATGGAAAGAACTGTACTCCCTCTATAGCAAGAGATTATTTTGGAGACAGTTGATGCTGCTACTGCTGCTGCTGCTAAGTCGCTTCAGCCGTGTCTGACTCTGTGCGATCCCATAGACAGCAGCCCACCAGGTTTCCCCATCCCTGGGATTCTCCAGGCAAGAACACTGGAGTGGGTTGCCATTTCCTTCTCCAATGCATGAAAGTGAAGAGTGAAAGTGAAGTCGCTCAGTCGTGTCCGACTCTTAGCGATCCCATGGACTGCAGCCTACCAGGCTCCTCCGTCCATGGGGTTTTCCAGGCAAGAGTACTGGAGTGGGGTGCCATTGCCTTCTCTGGAGACAGTTGATACATCCTTTTTATTGTTAAGTCATAAAGACGTATCAAAATTAAAGCAAAAATTACAGGGTAAAGACTAAACGTAACTACTAGGAGGGTCAAAGGAAGTGAAAATGGGCAACATGAATTAATGAACATGGGAAGGACAAGGGTGGGGAGAACAGTGAGCATGTGCTGAAGATACTAGGGGAGAGGATCTGGTGAAAATTTTGATCTTAGACAAGCATCTAGGTAAAGAAATAATGGGACAAGATTTCTAAACCCCACTATGTGCTGAAGAGTCATCCTCGCCACTGGCGCTGTCTCCATTATCCTCTCTGTTTCAGCATCCTTGATCAACTCCAGCTGGTCATCCCCCCGATCTTCACTATCGTCATCATCCAGTAGGTCCCCCTCCTCAGCAGAGTCATCTGCACCCCCGGCTCAGACTCCATCTTCATTAGTCTCATCTTGCTCAGGGAGCTGCCGCTCTGCTCCTCTTCTGACTTACCCTTCTTTATCTCCACTCCTTGTGTGCTCCGTTCCTTTTCAATTATTTCCCAGGCTTTCCAGTAAAGAACCCACTTTTTGTTTTATCTGAGTTAACTCCTTCTTAATGGTCTGAAGGTCATCTCCTTTCAACTTTCCAGACTTAGAGGGAGATCCCTACTGTCTGCTCTTAGAATTGAAGCCATGTTTGCCCTTTTATGAGGTGTTTCCTGATATCTGCTGGCGTTCTGAGGGCACTACAGCCCGAGCAATAGGAGGAGGAGGAGGAACACGTGCTAGGTAACTGTGCGTCCTGTCGTAATAATCCTGTTGAAAGTCACAGTCCAAGTCAAAAGATGGGCTGAGTGGAGGGGACGGAGAAGGGTGTTCTGGTACTGACCCGTAATCTGCGCTGCAGATCATTTCACACCTGCTTTTCCTCTGTTCACTTTTGGCTCTGCAGCCAGATTAATATCTAAAACCTGGCCAGCAATCATCCTGCCATCCTCTCCTGCCACAGCAGCCCGGGCGTTTCTCTCATTAACACACTGAATGAAGGCAAAGCCCCTATGAACAGAGCAACCCATGATTCTGCTGTATTTTGAAAAGATTGCCTCCAGGTCGGATTTCTTGACCACAAGGGTACTGAGATTCACAATGAATACACGAGACTTCATGGAGCAAGGATCCATCTTGTTGATAACATTACTGGCCATTGTCTTTGATGATACGGTGCCTCACAAAGCTGAAAAACGTAGCTGAAGATCAAGAAAAATGTCACAGGAGGGGGAAGGGAGAAGAGATTCGATTCTGAATCTCCTACCCCCGAGTTCTACGTGGAGAAGCCGATTCCTGCTGGAG
This sequence comes from Bos taurus, assembly GCF_002263795.3. NCBI lineage: Eukaryota > Metazoa > Chordata > Mammalia > Artiodactyla > Bovidae > Bos > Bos taurus. The sequence goes on from NC_037352.1 coordinate 13,679,458, forward strand.
GTTGGCAACGCAGTTGCAATCACTCAGTCTTTGCCTCTTCACAAAACGTGTCTCTGCTTTTTAATACGCTGTCTAGGTTTCTCAGAGTTACTTCCAAGGAGCAAGTGTCTTTTAATTTTGTGGCTACAGTCACCGTCTTCAGTGATTTTGGAGTCCAAGAAAATGACATCTGTCACTGTTTCCACATTTCACCCATCTATTTGCCGTGAAGTCATGGGACCAGATGCCAAGATAGTTTTTTGAATGTTGAGTTTTAAGCCAGCTTTTTCACTCTCCTCTTTTGCCTTCATCAAGAGGCTCTTTAGTTCCTCTTTGCTTTCTGTCGTTAGTGTGGTGTCATCTGCATATCTGAGGTTGTTGATATTTCTACTGCAATCTTGATTCTAGCTTATGTTTACCCAGTCTGGCATTTTGCATGATGTACTCTGCATAGAAGTTAAATAAGCAAGGTGACAATATACAGCCTTGACGTACTCCTTTCCCAATTTGGAACTAGTCAGTTGTTCCAAGTCTGGTTCTAACTGTTACTTCTTGACCTGCATACAGGTTTCTCAGGATGCAGGTAAGGTGGTCTGGTATTCCCATCTGTTTCAAAATTTTCCACAGTTTGTTGGGATCCACACAGTCAAAGGTTTTAGCATAGTAAATGAAGCAGAAGTAGTTTTTTTTTTTTTTTTTTTTTTAATTCCCCTGCTTTTTCTGTAATCCACCGGATGTCAGCAATTTGATCTCTGGCTCCTCCGCCTTTTCTAAATCCAGCTTGAACATCTGGAATTTTTCGGTTCACGTATTGTTGAAGCCTAGATTGAAGGATTCTGAGTGTTACCTTTCTAGCATGTGAAATGAGCACAGTTGTGTTCATTAAGATCATGATTTATACCAGTGGTTCTTAATTTTGGCATTATTGTCTCCCTGGGGCATTTGGCAGTGTCTAGAGATCTTTGCCGGAGAAGGCAATGGCACCCCACTCCAGTACTCTTGCCTGGAAAATCCCATGGACGGAGGAGCCTGGTGGGCTGCAGTCCATGGGGTCACTAAGAGTTGGACACGATTGAGCGACTTCACTTTCACTTTTCACTTTCATGCATTGGAGAAGGAAAAGGCAACCCACTCTGGTGTTCTTGCCTGGAGAATCCCAGGGATGGGGGAGCCTGGTGGGCTGCCATCTATGGGGTCGCACAGAGTCGGACACGACTAAAGCGACTTAGCAGCAGCAGCAGAGATCTTTGCTTGTCACAGTGGCACAGAGGGGAATGCTGCTGTCACCTAGTGGGTGAAGACCAGAGATACTGCTAAACATCCTGCAATGCGCAGGACAGTCTCCTCTCATAAAGTATTATCTGGTCTAACATGTCACCAGTGCCAAGGTTGAGAAACTGCTTTATATTTCTCTGGGACAAGGAAAGCTCTAAATTAATGGTCTTTGGATATACTTATATTATTTAATCATATATTAAATACATTAATTTTATTGTATATAATTTTATATTACATACACATAGTATATGAATATTTATGATTGCATACATATTATGTGGCTATGACATATTAGTAAATATATATACATTATTAATATTCATTAACTACATGAAAGATATACAGTTGACATCTTGTGTTAATGAATGTTTTTATAAAGATAAGTGACTCAAAATAACTGTTGACTCTTTGGAAAGGGGAAAGGAACAAATCAGATATTTATTATTGGCTTTGCTATTTAGAAATTATTCATTTGGAACGTCCCTGCCATTCAGTGATTTGAAAAACATTTCTGGAGCATTGATAGTGACCCTTTCATCTACAGCAAAAATTTATTGGAAGCCATTTGGTACCATATGACCTCATCTCTCTAGACTGGGTTAGAGGAGGGCTTATTGTTGTTATTTAGTCACTAAGTCATGTCCTACTCTTTGCGACCCTATGGACTGTAGCTTGCCAGACTCCTCTGTGCGTGAGATTTCCCTGGCAAGAATACAGGAGTGAGTTGCCATTTCCTTCTCCAGGGGATCTTTCCAACCCAGGGATCATATCCATATCTCCTGCTTTGGCAGGTGGATTCTTTACCACTGAGCCACCAGAGAAGTTCCTGACTCAAATTTGGCCAGTGAGAAATTCTTTTTTGGTGCTTTAAGATATCCTGTAACCTTAGAACAAATTCTTCTTTTCTGCTTAAACTAGCTAAAGATAGCTTCTGTTACAAAGCCACGATTGTGGCTTTGCCCAAAGAACTACTCTGGGGATGAGTGTAAAATTCATCTCTAGAGGAAGACTGCTCTTTTGAAAAACAGTTTAATGGGTCATCTGGGTACACGAAAGTAAAATTTCACTCTAGAGTGAAGAAGCTCAGAGCAATTATGAACAATGATAATACCCAGTGATACGAAAGGATGACTACATTGTAGGCGAGGTTGTATCTTTGCAAGCACATATTCCTATTTGTTTGCTTTCTGTTGTTGTCACAGTTGGAGAAGGAGGGGTCTTTATTAGTACTGGTACTTTTTTTTTTTTTTTTAAGAGTTGGAGACAAAAGCCATGAGAGTCTGAGGAAGGCAAGGCTGGATAAAGAAGGCTTTTTTCCTGTCACGCTGAGATGGCCCATGAAACAGAGTGAACAAAGGATCCACAGTGAAGGAGCATGACCCAAGAACTCCCACAGATTATGCCACTTAGTTTTAGGATTTTTCCTGTATTGTGCTCAGGTGTTATTGAAAAAAAATTTAACATAGAAGCCTTGTCTTAACTGTGCTTTATGAAAATAAGGAAGAAGCTGTGTTCAAGCTTATGGACGAAGTATTGCAGGGAGTTGCACAACTACTTAGGAAAGTTCTTTGACTGTGTCTTGTATACCTCCAAGAGCAACTCTGCTGCTGCTGCTGCTAAGTTGCTTCAGTTGTGTCTGACTCTGTGCGACCCCATAGACGGCAGCCCACTAGGTTCTTCTGTCCCTGGGATTCTCCAAGCAAGAACACTGGAGTGGGTTGCCATTTCCCTCTCCAATGCATGCAAGTGAAAAGTGAAAGTGAAGTCGCTCAGTCGTACCCATGGGGTCATAAAGAGCTGGACACAGCTTAGCAACTAAACAGCAACAACCGTGATTTATCAATCCATTTTCCTGTCTCCAATATTTAGAAGTCTTACACAGCCTCCTAAATATTTGAAGTAATTTTATCATTGAAAGACAAGAGAAAATAAATAGTATGCTTGTTGTCTGGGAATATATATGGTAATTGCATTTAAGAACTCAGGATAGTGGTTACCTTGAGAGGAAGCAGGCAGAGGGTGGGGGTCTGGAAGGAGCACATAGAAAGCATCAATATTACAGGCTGTTTCATAAGTTGGTTGTACATTCACAGGTCTTTACTATGTTTAATAACTTACATTAACATATATTCTTTAATACATATCAGACTTTTTACAAGTGAAGGAATAAAGTAACTGTCAAATTCCTTGACAGTACAGTTAAACTTATACTGGCTGAGAGTGCAAAGAATTGTGATTTTTTTTTTTCTTTCTAGCTCTGCTTTGTGGGTATAGGGGAAGAGATTCCCACTTAAACAGCTATCTTGAACATCTTTGTGAGCTACCACACAATTTCCTCGGTTCCTGGGACATGGATGATTTCTGCCCAGCATTCCGCAGGAACTCGGAAGCAGAGAGGCAAGAAATGGTGTGCCCATATGGAGGCAGCAGAAGGACAGTAACTGATTTTACACTGTGGCCAAAACAGAACAATGCTTTATATTTTAAAAGTTGCTGTACCTAGTTTATGCCCTTTTGATATAGTTCTATACAGTTTCCAAAGGTTGCAACAATTCTCCCTTCATCCCCTTTTCCCTCTGCCTCCTTCCTGCCCACCCTGCCTTGGCACCTGTTGTTCCCTATGTTTGCAAGACCCTTTCCTGCTTTGCTGGTTTGGCTGACTTGGTACATCTTTAAAAATTGTAAGTTTAAGGGTTAATGCCTTTTGAACACTGTCTTCTCTCACTCTTTGATTTCTAATCCCAGAATTATCACAGCTCTAAGATTTTTGGATAAGATGTGTCATCAACCCCGTTTCCAGGAGGGTAAGATTAGCTTGGGTGTTTGTGAGAAGAGCCCAGTAGGTAGGAAGAAGCAGGTTTCTGGGTCAGGCCGACTTGTTCAAATCCTGACCCTCCCCATCTTTCTGTGGGTTTAGATTAATCACAGGGCTTCCAGTTCTTCATTTCTATTATTGATTTTTATTGGAGTATAGTTGCTTTACAATTTTGTGTTATTTTCTATTGTACAGCAAAGGGAATCAGCAATATGTATACATATACCCACTCTTTTGCAGATTTCTTTCCCATTTAGGTCACCACAGAACACTGAGTAGCATTCTCTATGCTATACAGAGGGTTCTCATTAGTTATCTGTTTTATGAGTGCCTGCATGCTAAATCTCCAGTGTTCTTGCCTGGAGAATCCCAGGGATGGTAGAGCCTGGTGGGCTGCCATCTAGGGGGTCGCACAGAGCTGGACATGACTGACGCGACTTAGCAGAAGCAGCAGCAGCATGCTAAATTGCTTCAGTCAGTCAGTTCAGTCGCTCAGTCGTGTCCCACTCTTCAAGACCCCATGAATCGCAGCACACCAGGCCTCCCTGTCCATCACCAACTCCCGGAGTTCACCCAAACGCATTGTGTCCAATTCTCTTCGACCCTATGTACCTTAGCCCTCTAGGCTTGGGTTCTTCAGTTTGACTGAGGGAGGCTGAAAGAGATGGGAATACCAGACCACCTGACCTGCCTCTTGAGAAACCTGTATGCAGGTCAGGAAGCAACAGTTAGAACTGGACATGGAACAACAGACTGGTTCCAAATAGGAAAAGGAGCACATCAAGGCTGTATATTGTCACCCTGCTTATATAACTTATATGCAGTGTACATCATGAGAAACACTGGGCTGGAGGAAGCACAAGCTGGAATCAAGATTGCTGGGAGAAATATCAATAACCTCAGATATGCAGATGACACCACCCTTATGGCAGAAAGTGAAGAGGAACTCAAAAGCCTCTTGATGAAAATGAAAGAGGGGAGTGAAAAAGTTGGCTTAAAGCTCAACATTCAGAAAATGAAGATCATGGCATCTGGTCCCATCACTTCATGGGAAATAGATGGGGAAACAGTGGAAATAGTGTCAGACTTTATTTTTCTGGGCCCCAAAATCACTGCAGATGGTGACTGCAGCCATGAAATTAAAAGACGCTTACTCCTTGGAAGGAAAGTTATGACCAATCTAGACAGCATATTCAAAAGCAGAGACATTACTTTGCCAACAAAGGTCCATCTAGTCAAGGCTATGGTTTTTCCAGTGGTCATGTATGGATGTGAGAGTTGGACTGTGAAGAAAGCTGAGCTCTGAAGAATTGATAGTTTTGAACTGTGGTGTTGGAGAAGACTCTTGAGAGTCCCTTGGACTGCAAGGAGATCCAACCAGTCCATTCTGAAGGAGATCAGCCCTGGGTGTTCTTTGGAAGGAATGATGCTGAAGCTGAAACTCCAGTACTTTGGCCACGTCATGCGAAGAGTTGACTCATTGGAAAAGACTCTGATGCTGGGAGGGATTGGGGGCAGTAGGAGAAGGGGACGACAGAGGATGAGATGGCTGGATGGCATCACCAACTCAATGGCCCTGGATTTGGGTGAACTCCGGAAGTTGGTGATGGACAGAGAGGCCTGGCGAGCTGCAATTCATGGGGTCGCAAAGAGTCGGACAGGACTGAGCGACTGAACCGAACTAGAACTGGACTGACTCCTAGAACTTAAAAGTCGACAGACCAAGCCACTGATTGGCCCCTCCGGGTGTCCCCGCCCCTTCTCTGGGAAACTCAGGGCTGGACAGACACCTCCCAGGCAACTCTCCAGTCTCATTACAGTTGTTGTTCAGTCGCTCATTCATGTCCGACTCCTTGTGATCCCATGGACTGCAGCACGCCAGACTTCCCTGTCTTTCACCATCTACCGGAGCTTGCTCAAAATATGTCCATTGAGTCAGTGATACCATCCAACCATCTCATCCTCTGTCGTCCCCTTCTCCTCCTGCCCTCATTCTTTCCCAGCATCAGGGTCTTTTTCTAATGAGTCCGCTCTTCACATTAGGTGGCCAAAGTATTGGAGTTTCAGCTTCAGCATCGGTACTTTCAATGAATATTCAGGACTGATTTCCTTTAGGGTTTACTGGTTTGAGCTCCTTGCTGTCCAAGGGACTCCCAAGAGTCTTCTGCAACACCACAGTTCGCCTTCTTTATAGTCCAACTCTCACATCCCTACATGACTACTGGAAAAACCATAGCTTTGACTAGACGGACCTTTGTTGGTCCAACTCTGAGTCAAAGTTGGCTCAGTATAGTGCACTGGCTAAGTCGCTTCAGCCGTGCATTCTTCGCGACCCCACGGACTATAGCCCCCCAGGCTCCTCTGTCCATGGGATTCTCCAAGCAAGAACACTGGCGTGGGTAGCCATGCCCTCCTCCGTCCGACCTTCCCGACTCAGGGATCGGACCCAAATCTCCTGCATTGGCAGGCGGATTCTTTACCGCTGAGCCACCAGCGGAGCCCACAGCCGCCGTCAGCACTTCGCTTGGCGGGGAAAGTCCTCCAAGAGGAAGAAGGGGCCTGATTCACGGCCGGGATTACGCCTTAGCGGCGCTCTAGCTTGGACCGGGGTAACTCCGCTCTCCCCGCGTGGGGCTCCTGATTGGCTGAAGCCCGTTGCTCTCACGCGTGTCTTCCGGAACGGAGGCGGGCCTAGAAGGAGAAAGACTTCCGGCATAAGCCGCAGTCGTCGCGTTTGTCCGGCGGGATGGCGGCTCCTCTGCTTCACACGCGGTTTCCCGGAGATGCGGCCGCTTCGGGCTCTGCGGTCAAGACGCTGGGCTCGCCGAGGACCGGGTAAGAATCCAGGACGCTTCCTTCTGTGCGTCCGGGAGCAGAGCACTGGACCGGGATTAGGAGAGCGGAGCTGAAGGGTCTGGGCCAGAGATCATGGAATGGGTGGGAGCCGAGAGAAGAGGGTCACTTTAGGTCGTCAGGAATGAGCCAGTGACCCTTGGATGGGTAATAAAGGTGGGAGAGGGGCTGGGGAAAGGAACCTCCTCGGTTCCAGAGTCCCCTTTTCTCCCCACTGGGCTCCCTCATATTTTTCCAGGCCTGGGTACTACTACCTTATACTCTTTTACTCTAATTCCCTCCTTCTTCGACTGGATTCAAAAAGAGATACTTGGGCTATTTGGATTATTAACCAAATGATGCCACTGATGGCAGATTGTGTCTTTGAGTTTTTGTTTGCTTGAAGGTTATTTGACGCACATTTGCTTAACAGTGTTTTATATCTAGCTCAACTTTTAAAACCCGTAACTCCCATAAAACACTTTGGGGTTTAACTTTGAGAGTCTTTCAGTTCAATTCAGTCGCATAGTCGTGTCCGACTCTTTGCGACCCCATGAACCACAGCACAGGCCTCCCTGTCCATCACCAGCTCCCGGAGTTCACCCAAACCCATGTCCATTGAGTTGGTGATGCCATCCAGCCATCTCATCCTCTGTCATCCCCTTCTCCTCCTGCCCTCAATCTTTCCCAGCATCAGGGTCTTTTCCGATGAGTCAGCTCTTTGCATCAGGTGGCCAAAGTATTGGAGTTTCAGCTTCAACATCAGTCTTTCCAGTGAACACCCAGGACTAATTTCCTTTAGGATGGTCTGGCTGGATCTCCTTGCAGTCCAAGGGACTCTCAAGAGTCTTCTCCAACACCACAGTTCAAAAACATCAATTCTTTGGCGCTCAGCTTTCTTTATAGTCCAACTCTCACATCTATACATGACTACTGAAGAAACCACAGCCTTGACTAGATGGACCTTTGTTGGCAAAGTAATGTCTCTGCTTTTGAATATGCTGTCTAGGTTGGTCATAACTTTCCTTCCATGAGAGTCTTTAGCAAGATGCTATGTTTTTTTCACTGACCTGTTTAAAAGAAACAAACTTTGTGGAACTCTTGGCATAATATCATATATATGTTTTTTAAAGTACCTACTTTGGATGTTAGAGTTGGTGACAGTATATCAAAAGAGACAAGGTCCATGCTCTCAACCGAGTTTAAAGTCTGAGGAGGGAAAGACAGTAAGTCAGCGATAATTTCAGATAGTGGTAACTACTGTGAAGAAATAAAATAGGGTGATGGTAGGGAAGAGGGAGAGGATAGGTACTTAATATTTCTGATGTGGAAGGCCTCTCTCACAATTAAGCTTCAACTTTAAAGAAGACAAGGGTCCAACCATGTATACATCTGGAGAATGAGTGTTTCTGACAGAGGGAATAGTAAGTTATATGGGAATCTGATTGGTGAACTTGAATAGCAGAAAGGACTCTGGTTGCAGTATGTAAGGGTTGGAAGTGAGATGAAAAGGATAGGTAGGGGCTAGATTAATGTAGGACCTTGAAGTCTATAAGGAGTTTAGGTTTTTTTTATTTTAAGAGAAGTAGGAAACCTTTGGAGAATTTAAGCAGAAGAGTAGCATGATCTGTCTTTTTTTAAGTTAAAAAAAAAAAAAAATACTGGGTTGCTGTGAGCTTTCTCTAGTTGCAGCAGTCAGGGGCTGCTTTTGTTGTGGCGTGCAGGCTTCTCGTTGCAGTGGCTTCTCTCGTTGCAGAACACAGGCTCTGGGATGCCCAGGCGTCAGTAGTTGTGGTGGCTTATTTAATTGCCCCTCGACATGTGGGATCTTCCCAGACCAGGAATCAAATCTGTGTCCCCTGTATTGGCAGGCAGATTCTTAACCGCTGGACCACCAGGGAAGCCTGTGTTTAGTTTTTGAAAGATTTTTAGATCACTGAATGAAGAATGCATTAATGGGGGATTCAAGTGGGAGGAGGGAGGCCAGTTAGGGGGCTTTAGCAGTGGTCTCACCGAATGATGTTGGATTTTATAAATTTTATTGTTGCTTGTCATGCACTTAGTGGCTTGATATCTTTGGTTCTGTAGGCTTTCAGACATGCTTGCATTAGAGAATGATTTCTTCAGTTCTCCCCCAAGAAAAACTGTTCGGTTTGGTGGAACTGTGACAGAAGTGTTACTAAAGTACAAAAAGGTAAGAGGGGATACTGTGAGGTTTGGTGGGTTTTTCCCTCAGATTTATTGAAATATAATTGATGTATTGAGGTTTGATTTTTGGTGGTCAGAATACAATTACAGCTATTATACTAAAGACCAGTAGACAAGATGGATTTTAGACATCAATATTGAAGTCAACTCAGTTTAACAATAGCATGGTGCTGTCCGCTCACAATTAGAATAGTAACCCCTTTTCTGCGGTTTTATACCTTCAGATGCTTTATTTACCTACTGTCCTTTAAAATCTTTAGCAAGTGGTATAATTAAAAAAAACCTATTAGATCAGAGCATTTTATTTCTTAAGTAGTTACATAAGCATTGCTTTGGGATAATAAACCAGCTCTATTAATGGGGATATTTTGGGGCTTTGTTTCCATGTTAGTTTAGAAGCGATTCTCCTGTGTCTCAGGGATGGTGGGAGAATGTGCTGTGTACTTTCATGTGTGACCTGCATTTATACCCATATGTATGCATGGGTACTGTCATGGTCAGATGTCAGTGCACAGGTGTACACAAGTGTACCAGAACACCCCAGAACTGAGATGTCAGTGGTACAGGTTTCTTTTTGTAATGGTTTAAAGTCCTGCTGTTGGTCTTTAAAAGGAAAACCCAAGCAAGCAAAAATTCATTTTTTCCCCTTCTTCTTAAGGGGGAAACAAATGACTTTGAGCTGTTGAAGAACCAGCTGTCAGATCCAGAGATAAAGGTAACTAATTTTGTGTCTGATTATTAGCAAAGTTGTTACCACTTTGTCGAGATGTTAATTTGCACTTGTTGTCCTGTTCCATTCTCTAGAACTTACTTTGTGATCCTGCTTTAACGGTTCTCAACCAGGGGCACTTTCACCCCTGAGGGGATTCAGTGATGAATGGAAGGGAACAGCGGTACTGCCACCCAGTGCGTGGGTGGTAGGGGTGCTGCTGAAAGCCGTACGTCACACACAGCAGCCCTTCACGACACTGAACCATCTGGGCCCAAATCCCAGCAGTCCTGGGGCTGGGAAACCCTGCTTTAATTTGCCTTTTTAGAACCTGTCTTCTGTGCTGCAGGCAACTCTCCAGTGCTAAACAACAAAATGAAACCAACAAACGATGACTTGTATTTCAACCTGCTACTCTGTTTCCGCGTTTTTGGAAATGGTTGGAGATTTGTACCCATCATGTAAATGTTATTCCCTTTCTTCCTTGACTGCCCAGTTATGGGAAGAATAGTCTGTTACTGTGGGCATTGGTGGTCAGATTGCCTGGGATAGAATCCCAGCTCCATTGTTTCCCAATGTGTGATCTTGGGCACATTCTTTAACCTCTTTGCCTCTGTTTCCCTCCTTGTAAAACCAGAGAAATAAGTTCTTTAAGCGTAGAGGTCTTTCAAGGATTCAATGAGAGCAGTCTCTGACTCAGAGGACTTTATAATTGTTCATGTTGACAGTCTGCACTTTCTCATTCGTGTTTAAATCCACTGTGAAGTCCACTGCTGTATATACTGTGACAAAGGTTACTGATGATTTCCTACATTCTGATTTCATGGACTTCCTCTTTCAGCCCCATAATAATTTCTTGTAGCAATTTGTACAGTTGACTGCCCATTTCTTAAAACCTTTCCTTCAGTTTCTTTGATCTTCCTGTCTTCTTACTGCTTATCTCTCATCACTCTCTTGACAGGTTCTTCAGAAATTTGGTATTGATTGGATTTCCTAACTTACCCCGTCCTCACTTTACAGATTCTTCCTGTGTGATTCCCCTAAGTTCTCGTGGTTTTGGGATTTATCTGTGTCCTCATAATAGAATTATTTGCATTTATAGATCAAATTGCTCTTGTGGGCTTCAGACTTTGTTCTTTCTTTTTTAATTTTAATATCACTTATTTTTTTATCAAAGTATAATTGAATTACAGTGTTGTGCAGACTTGTTTCTTAACTGCAAACCCACAGGTGTTACGGGTGCCCTGGATTTAGCATTTTCTCTCTTTCAAATCCACTCTACAGGCTTTATGTGCCTAAATGATTTATTGCTTGTCTGTCTCACGTACACGTCCCCTCCACCCCTTATATCCTTAACAGTGCATTTGAGTCATCGCTAAAGCACATTCTAAAAATGCCGTTGCCCTCTTCATGCCCACCGAGGAATAGAGGACCAGCCCCTTAGCATGGCCTGCAGCAGACTTAGACTGTTCAGTCTCGCTAGATACTCTGTTTCTTGAATTTGCCACTTTACGGCTTTGCATATGCTTTTTCTTTCTGGCTGTGAGAGATTCTCGGATCCACTTTGCTTGCTGCCTGTTTGAGCATGGGCTCTGGTTACATCACCTCCCTCTCTTACTGGCTTTGTGATTGAGGGCGAATTACTGCCTTTCAGTGCCTAGGTGTCCCCAGCTATGAACCAATGGTAGTTCTCCCTATCTCATGGAATGTTAAAAGTCTTAGAATAGTGCCTTGCACTTAGTCTTATATTAATGTTTATTATTATTATTACTGTAATTATAAAACTATTCTTTGAGACCCAACTGAAATGTCATCTTCACTAATGAACTTTCCCAGATTTTGTCTAAGCACATGATTGTGCCTTCATTCAGACCATGCCCCACCCTACAAGCAGATCTCTAACTAGAAATCTGGCTTACAGGGACTTCAGTGATATGTCTGGTCCCTCTTTGTTCTCCAGATTGATCTGTTGGCTTGCTTGCTCACAGTATACTCCAGCCAGACTAAACTGCTCTTGGTTTTCTGAAGACATGCTTTCACCTTTGTAAAGTGTAGAGCCCTTGAGAGTACTCAGTCTGTTTAAAGACAGTGGAAGCATCGCTTCGTCTTTAAAGCTTTCTCTGACCTGTGCCTGCTTCCCCGGCTGCACATTCTTTGTGTTCTACTGTATTTCATATCAGCACATCTCCAGGGGATTTTTACAGACCCAAGAATCACATCAGTTATGTTTATGTTAGTTCAGAGGAGTGTTGAAATAATTTGTTTCTAGTGATTGTTCAGTACCATAGTCTCTGACTGGTTTACTTGAAAACTGGAGCATTAAATGTCCTTATGATTTTGTTGCACTCGTTTTAGTGGAAAAGTGACAGACTAGAGCTAACTTTGGAGAAGGCAGTGGCACCCCACTCCGGTACTCTTGCCTGGAAAATCCCATGGATGGAGGAGCCTGGTAGGCTGCAGTCTATGGGGTCGCTAAGAGTCGGACACGACTGAGCGACTTCACTTTCCCTTTTCACTTTCATGCATTGGAGAAGGAAATGGCAACCCACTCCAGTGTTCTTGCCTGGAGAATCCCAGGGACGGGGGAGCCTGGTGGGCTGCCGTCTATGGGGTCACGCAGAGTCGGACACGACCGAAGCGACTTAGCAGCAGAGCTAACTTTGTGTGTAACTTAGCTTGGCCTCTCTGCTTAAGTCTTGTTATCCTTAATGAGTGTGGATATTATGAAGTTACTGTAGTGCAAATGAGTTGTGACTTTATTTTCCTGCCAGGTTAGTTAGGGTTTCATCGGCAAATAGTGTCATGGAGGTTTGTCATATAGATAATGCATAGGAAGCTCTCACTGGTTGAGTGGAAGATGGGGAGCTCCACTCTGTGGGGCAAGGCACTGTGTGAAAGTGGGCGGGGCATCGATCTAGGCAGATGGGTTTGAACCTAGTGTTTTACTGGTGAAAGTGAAAGTGAAGTCGCTCAGTCGTGTTCAATTCTGTGACCCCATGGACTGTAGCCTACAGGCTCCTCCATCCATGGGATTTTACAGGCAACAATACTGGAGTGGGTTGCCTTTTCCTTCTCCAGGAGATCTTCCTGACCCAGGGATTGAACCCAGGTCTCCTGCATTGTAGGCAGATACTTTACTGTCTGAGCCACCAGGGAAGTCCTTTTTACTGGTGCGGTGGGCAAATTAATCTTTCTTAGCCTCAGTTTTTTCATCTATAAAATGAGAATAACAGTAATCCCTTTGCAGCATTTTTAGGATTAGGGAAAGGTGTATAAATAGATGTTGGAGAAGGCAATGGCACCCCACTCCAGTACTCTTGCCTGGAAAATCCCATGGATGGAGGAGCCTGGTAGGCTGCAGTCCATAGGGTTGCTAAGAGTCGGACACGACTGAGCGACTTCACTTTGACTTTTCACTTTCATGCATTGGAGGAGGAAATGGCAACCCACTCCAGTGTTCTTACCTGGAGAATCCCATGGACGGAGGAGCCTGGTGGGCTGCAGTCCATGGGGTCGCACAGAGTCGGACACGACTGAAGCGACTTAGCAGCAGCAGCACATATATACGTATGGTGTTAAGCACTGTGCCTGGCGCGTGGTATGTGCTCCCTATAAGTAGTCTATGGCTGTAGGTCCAGTCCTGTCTGTTAATAGTTTATCACTGGGGGTTCAACACTGTCTGTCTGTAGTCTGTTGCTAAAGGTGCAACACTGTATTATCTTTGTTTCTTTATTTCTCTTTTCCCCTACTGAATATCATCATCAATCATTTTCTTTAAAAAACTAGGGGCTTTTTTTTTTTGGCCATACTGTGCAGCTTGTGGGATCTTAGTTCCCTAGCCAGGGAGTGAACCTGCTCCCTTGGCAGTGAAAGCAAAGTCTGGACCGCCAGGAAGTTCCCCAGAATTAGGGGCTTTAATTTTTTCTTGCACATGTGTGTTGTATATATGCTTGAATACAAGCAATATCTATTAAGTATCACTGATACCTTATTCTCTACATGGCCTCTTTTTTGAACTTAGCAGGTTTTCCTGTGTCATGGAAAGTATTATGAATAGTAATTTTATTGTCTGAAAAATATTTAATGGAGTAGTGGAACCATCATTTATATAGAACACATTTTGATTCCTTTAGACCCATTTGCAAGTTGGGTTAAAAAAAAGTTACATTTATTGATGACTCTGGTTAATCAGCTTAGACTGAATATTATCCACATGCTTGCAGGTCATCATGAGGATAGAGGAAGTAGAGGTACCTATTGGTCTTTGTGGCCTTAGACTATTTGATCTGTTAGAATTCACTTTAAAAAAGTTCCAGGTGTCAACATTTACCATTTGAGGTGTTCTCACTTTTCTCGGGCCAGCAAAAATGATTAGAATTAAACATTGCACTTGATTCCTTTCCCTGATATCAATTACTATATTACTTCTTCTTCTTTGTTTTTAGAAAAAAGGAAAATTTATTGTAACATCTTTTTGTATTTTGATACAAACTAAGAAATCTTCATCCCAATTTTGGCTTAAGTCCAAGTTTGTGACTTTTCCCCTCCTAATTTAAATATTGCTGATAGATGACCAATGCCAGGTAATATCATTTCTCTGTTATTTTAGAGGACTTGTGATTTTGAAAGTACTTTTCTTTTTTTAACTTAAGGATGACCAGATCATTAACTGGCTGCTTGAATTCCGTTCTTCCATCATGTACTTGACGAAAGACTTTGAGCAGCTTATTAATATTCTGTTGGTAAGTTCACCATTTATTTCAATGACTTATATGTAATTCAGTACTTTGAAAATAGTATCTGTTGAAAATAGTATATATTGTATATATTGAAAATAGGATATATTGTATCAGTAAAATGTTTCTTTTGTCTTTCCCTCCCATCTCTAGAGATTGAAGTGGTTGAACAGAAGTCAGACAGTGGTGGAGGAGTATTTATCCTTCCTTGGTAATCTTGTATCAGCACAAACTGTCTTCCTTAGACCATGTCTCAGCATGATTGCTTCTCATTTTGTACCTCGTAAGTCATTGCTCTTTGCTTGCTTCAAGTTTTCTTTTTAAAAATATCTCTGTTAAAAAGGCTGCCTTCCCACTGTATTTTGGAGATTATGCCACCATGGAAGAGGCCAGGATACTTACTGGAGCAGCAGTAGTTCTGGTACTTGTCTGTTCCCTATAATGATCTCCATGGAAGTGTCTGGATTTATTTGTTGCTGTGATTTTTATGGATTTAATTCCCTTTAGCTTCTGGTGAAGTCTTGGAATTCAGGGATTTTTAGCTGCTTAAACTTCATGCCCACATTGTAAATTTTATTGTCTTAAGTTTGGACAACAGAAAAATTGCTTTTTTTATGTAGCTGTTGCTTGTTTAGATCAATGTTAGAAGTATAACATATTTTCTTTTTTCCTCAAAAGCCCGAGTGGTTATTAAAGAAGGTGACGTAGATGTTTCGGATTCTGATGATGAAGATGAGAGTAAGTACAAAGAGGATTAAACAGAGGCCACCTCTTGTGTCTGAGTATCCTTGTTCCTCCAGGACTTAGTCTCACAGATAGATGGTAACAAAGGGCAACCTTTGATGGAGTCTTTTTGTTATATATCTAACAAAAAGAATCTCAGTTATATTTAACTGATTACTATGCAATCAGTTGCAGTTACTGGCATTATTTACAGTCTTCATTGATAATCATGGAGAAAAGTCTTGGGATTATTATTTTGCTGACATGTGATTATTTAACTGACAGATGATTCAGTTTTGGTCATCAGGGGATTTTAGCCTTAAGTAGGTAATTTTTCAGTTTTCAGTTTTATCTTAATGCTCATGCTCTCCCTTTTCACTTGTAGATCTTCCTGCAAATTTTGACACCTGTCACAGAGCCTTACAGATAATAGCAAGATATGTCCCATCGTGAGTATACTTCAGTTACTTTTTTGTACTGTGGTGTTTAAGTCTCAAGAAAATTATGATCAGTTAGAAAATTATAAAATCTCCACAGCATCAAACCTCAAATTGTATGCAGCATGTTTTTGTATCTCATTGCTGTCATATCACAGTTTAGAAAAAATGGCATTTCAGTTCTCTATTCATTGTCTTCAATTATTTTTCAAAACCTGTATGCCAAGTCTACTCTCCAGCTTTTTATGGTGGTTGGACTTTTGCTTTTAACTTCAACAGACAAAATAGCCAAAATTTTTCAGTGAGAACCGCCTGTGTGTTTGTGTCTTGTCTTACGAATAAAAATTCGCTCTATATGTAGGTTTCTTTCAGAGGGGTGAACTTCAAATTCCCCCAGTAAGTTTAGCACATAAGCTAACTTTAAAAAGTCCAAGTTGGTAATTTTTTCTCCTTTTAAAAATAACACGTGTAGTGGGAAGTGTTTAGATTTTAAACTGAAGCTCTTTGTTAAAACCTTTGTAGAAAAAAAAGAATCCTCCTTTAATATCGTGATGATATCAAACTCAGCAGAAGCTTATTTTTCCCTAAGTTGTTACAGATTTTCTCTGAGGTGTTTTCACTTCCAGTTGCTTGAGGTAGGAGTCGCCTTTTGCCTCTTGTATCCATATTTGCTCTTAGAATGGGAATGTTACCTTCTGAGAAAGTCTCCTTATCATGGATTTATTGAAATTTTTTTTTTTTTTTTAAATAGCACACCATGGTTTCTTATGCCAATACTGGTGGAAAAATTTCCATTTGTTCGAAAATCAGAGAGAACATTGGTAAGAAATCTTTTCATGGGGGAAATAATGGAAAAGTTGTGTGGTTTAGTTTTAGGTGAATTTGGGTCTTTTTCTTCAAAGTTTTGTCTGCTGAATTTTAAACTCAAGACTAAGAATTTGACTCATTCCTTTCTTAGCAAGCCACTGACTGAGGATTCTCAGTGCCTTTTCTCTTATTCCTGTGTGCGTGTCAAGGGCAGAGTCCACTTCAGAAATATCTAGATAGAACTTAATGTTAACACAGGTAGGAATTGCTGGAAGATAATAGTTCATTTATTACTAGTTGTAAACATGCCTTATTTGAAGGCAGAGCCTTCTGTTAATGAAGTCTTGGAAGTTTTTTGCATAATATTTAGATCATCTGTGTAGAGTTCAATAACAGTGGTTTCCTTCTAAATACAGAATATTTTTTCCTAAATAATGTATTACAGGTATTAAAGAGTTAATAACTTTTGTTGATATTTGTGAGAGTGTGCTTCAACTGGAATGTTACAAATTCTGTATCTCTTATGAACATAGATGCTAAAATTCTCAACAAAATACTGGGAAACTGAGCCTAACAACATACAAAAAAGAATTATGCACTGAAATCTATCCTAGGAATGCAAAGTTGATTTAATACTCCCAAAGCAAGTAGCATAATAGGCTGTATCAGTAGAATAAATGGTAAATACCACATGATCATCTTAGTAGATGAAAAACGCCAAAACCATTTTGTGACAAAAACAGAAGAGAACTTCCTCAGCCTGATGAAGGGCATCTATGAAAAAAATCTATGAAAAATTCAAAACTTGTCTTTACCCTCAGTAGTGAAAGACTGAAGGCTTCCCCACAATAAGGAGCAAAACAAGGGTGTCCGCTTTTGCCACTCCTGGTCAGTATTTCTCTAGAGCTTCCAGCCAGGGCAGTTAGGCAAGAGAAAGAAAAAGGCGCCCACATTGGAAAGGAGGAGTAAAACTGTCTCTTTTTGCAGACGACATGATCTTATATACAGAAAAATCCTAAGGAATTCACAAGAATGCTAGTGGTAATAAATGAGTTCAGTATAGTCACAGGATGCCAGATCAATGTGATCAATAATGATCACATTGATCAGCCAATCAATAGTGATTGGTTGTGTAGGACAGTGGGGAAGAGAATAAATAGTCTTTCCAACAGTTGATTCTGGGGCAGGAGTATGTTCATATGCCAAGAATGAAATAGGACTTCTCTTCACATTATATACAAAATTGAACTCAAATTGGATAAAACTGTTAGAAAAAATGTGGGTGAAAATATTTGTGATCTTAGACAACAATTTCTAGATATACCACAAGAAACCACAGCAAAAACAGTTAAATTGTATTGCATCAAAATTAAAACCTTTTGTGCTTCATAGTCTTCAAGAAAATGAAAAGACAACTTAAATAATGGAAAAATATTTGCAAATCATATATTGGATAAAGGACTTGTATCTAGAATATTTAAAGAACTCTTATTGAACCTAATTTAAAAATGTACAAAGAGTCTGAATGGGTATTTCTCCACAATAGACATACAAATGGCTTAGGAGCACACGAAAAACTAAACATTTTTAGTCATTAGGAGAATGCAAGTCAAAACCACAACGAGATACTGCTTCTTACCTACTAGGATGGCTGTACTCAAAACGATAGATAATAACAAGTGTTGGCAAAGATGTGGAGAAACCAGAACCCCCCACGCTCTAGTGGGGATGTAAATGGTAAATGGTACAGCTGCTTTGGAAAACAGCCTTACAGTTCCTCATAAAAGGTAGAATTGCCATATGAACCAGCATTTCCACTGCTCCCAAGGGAAATAAAAATATGCGTCCCCCTAAAAACTTTGGCACAAATGTTCAAAGCAGCTTTACTCGTAGTAGCCAAAATATGGAAGCCAACTGTTTAGCAGCTTATGAATAAATGGAATGTGCTATGCCTGCATATTGGAATATCAGTCAACAATAAACATGGTTTACTTGCTACAACATGAATGAAGTTTGAAAACATTATGCTGAAACACCACATGTTGTAATATTCTCCTTATGTGAAATAGCTATGCTAGGCAAATTCATAGAGAAAGAAAGTAGACCAGTGGTTACTTAGGGCTGGGAGGAGGTACATTACTGGAAGATACAAGGTTTTTTTTTAGGGTGATAAAAATGTTCTGAAATTGATTAGGGTGATGGTTGCACAACTCTGAATAGTTGAGAACTATTGAATTGTACACTTAAAGTGGGTGAATTGTGTATCAACAAACCTGTTTTAAAAGTACTGTAGGAGTATATAAATCACAATTACGCTGATAGTGTGTATATAAACAGTGTAGTTCCTGTGTTGCTTGATAATCTTTTTTTCTATCTTTTTATGTTTTAGGAATGTTATATTCATAACTTACTCAGGATTAGTGTGTATTTTCCGACCTTGAGGCATGAAATTCTAGAGCTTGTTGTTGAAAAGCTACTCAAGTTGGACGTAAGTATTGGATAATCTGTTTTCTCTTCAATTTTCTTTTCCCAAATATTATGTTATAGTATTTGTTATAATAATTGAAACAATAGTAGCAACAATAGAAAAGAATCTGCAGTTCCACCTTTCATTCATTGAACATTTCTTAAACATTTCCTTTGAACATTGGTGTGTTTATAGACAGTCCTATCTCTCGTGGTTGGGGAACAAGGCATTAATTAGAGGGTCATGTAAGTGGAAAAGTATTGTGGTAAATGCTGTGGATGGAACACATGAATTATGAGCTAGAAAACCTGTTGTAGTCAGAAGTTGGGAAGACATTCCGAGGAAGTGACCTGCAATAAATAAGTTGCAGAGGGAATGAGAAAGTGGTGGATTCTGGTGACACGTGGAAGAAAGGGCCTTGATTGGATTGGAAGTAGAGGAGTGGGGAGGTAAGGGAAAGGAATCCTTCAAAGGTAGCTCCCTGTGGAATGAAAGCCTGGTGTTGCCATAACAGTATTAAAAAACGTCAGGAGGAAGTTGCAGGATGACGAGTTCCTCTTTGGATGGGTTGAGGTGTGGGTGAGGGAACTGGGTGGAGAATTGAAGCTGCAGGTTGAGGACTGAGCAGACCCGACAGGAGAGAGAGAGAGTTAGACTGGCAAGTGGGAGGGAAAGCGAGAGTCTGGACACCCAGGGAGGATTGGCTTCTCTCAGCAGCGTGAGACGTTGCTGGCCTTCTTCAGGAGGTTGAGGAAAGCAGAGTCCTTGGGTGTGGTGTTTCGGAGGCAGTTTGTTGCTGCAGAGAGCGTGGCTAGTTAGTTAGGAAGCGGGGCTGCTAGAGACCCGGTGAGGGTTTGCGGTGTAGAGAGAGGATGAAGCAGGGGTGAGAGGCATGTTTCAGGGTTGGGGAGAGGAGGTTTGTGGACTAACGAGATAGGGCTCGATGGGAAGCATGCTGATCCTGTAGTGGGGAGGGAGTTCTAGGAAAGACCAGAGGTTGGGTGGGCTGGCGCATTGTTCACCTGGAGTTAAACCTCTCTGGTCACCTGCATCTATAATCTTCATAAAGTCCTTCTCTGATGTATGCTTATGGAACATTTTAGAGTACATTTAGGAAGAACGTCATGTATATAGACATGTTAAAAGGCATATTTGAGTGGTATGTTAAACAAGTTATCTAGAAATTTTCTGTTGATTGATCTTATGCTCTTATATACCATGCATGTGCCTTGTGCCTAGTAAATGTTGGGATAAATGTTAAATTTTGAAGCTATCTGATATAGACCAACATAGCACAGTTTGTATTGATTTTTATGAAAATATGTAGTACAGGGTGCTTGATTTACAATCTTGTCAATTCTTTCATGACTGAGTTTCATTTATAGGTTTGTGCCATAATTGTGTATTGAGTTACAGTGCTGTATAGGGCACTAGTGTGGATATCTTTAGAACATGTACATTAGGTGAATTTCCAGTTGCTGAATACTGTGGTTGTATTTTATATGTTTTTATTCTTTTTTTTTTTTCTTTGTTATGATGTAGGTGAATGCATCCCGGCAGGATATTGAGGATGCTGAGGAAACAGCAGCTCAAACTGGTGGTGGAGCTGATGCCACAGAAGCCCTATTTAATATGGTCAGCATTTGTGAATGTAGTCAGACATACACCCTCACAGTCCCAGAGGGTGGCAAGAGACAGCTAATGGCTCCTCACCTTTTTCAAGGCTGTGGGTTAAAGCAGTAGTTCGGCAGGCTTGAAAGTGATTCTTTAAATGGGCAGTTGCTGCCTTGTTGCTCATCGACTAGTAGAGTTCATTTCCAAGGCTTTGAATTTGGGTTTGGTGAAGTCTGTTTCCCTTTTATTCTTCCGTCTGTTCCTTAAATTTGTTTCTGTACACCCCATATTGTTTGTGGAGGAGTGATACATTGAAAAGCACATCAATGTGGTTTCTGTGTTCTACAAATTATGTACCTTTATGCAGTGCTTCTCTGCTCGGAGTCGTGTCTTAAGTTGGGTTCACTGGGAGGAGCCTGAGATGGGGATTCAGGTGCCCTTGGGACACAGGGTGTGGGGAAGCAGGAAAGGGCAGGGGAAGGAAGGAGGTGAGATTTGGGGGTTTCGATTGGAAGTCACTGCAGGCTGATCCCCCCCCAGGAGCTCTGGAGCATGAGTTACAGAACAGAGTAGGTCCTACCTTGGGACCAGGGGATGGCCTCTTGTGACGTCATGTCAGTTACTAGGTCTGATTGGGAGGAGCCAAGGCAGTTCTCTGGAGAAGGGGGCAGCTGTGAGTTGGCAGCCAGTGCTTATAGCAGCTGAGGGGGTGGGTGCCCTGTCCCAGGAAAGGAAACCTGGCACCAATAGTTTGTGCCAGAACCTGGGGGAAATCTGTGATGTTTGCATGGCCACACTGTAGGCAGCTCTTGTACATGAGCATCAGAGGCTGGATCTGTGCTTTCCTGTTGGATTCCAAGGGTGATTCTGATTCATGCCTCTGGTTGAGAGCCCCTGCCTGGGAAGATTTCCGGGTTTTCTCTTTGTCTTTTAAAGGAAACAGTTACCTCAGAGTTTTCTCCCTAAACTACTTTTACTGAGTTTTTATAACATCAGTTTTTACTTTACCTTCAAAGGATGAAGATGAAGAAGCTGACCATGAAACCAAGGCTGATCCAGGAAGGCTCGATCAGATGGTCCATCCCATGGCTGAGCGCCTAGACATCCTCCTGTCTTTACTCTTGTCCTACATTAAGGATGTCTGCTATGTGGATGGTAACAGCCTGCAGAAGTCACAGCTGTGATGCACAGTGCTGGGCATACTGATGGAAAACCACGATAAAAATCCTTGTTTTGAGTATGAGGAAAAGAAAGTTTAGAGAGATTGTTTGCCACCATGACGTAGCTTGAGAATAGTGGGACTGGGACCCAGACTCAGTTGTTTGTCTTCAAAGGCCTTGGTGATCTTTTTACTGCCTACTGTATTAAAAGATTATATGTGGAGTTTGGACAGTTTAAGGTGGACCTCAAGTTGGAGACATTTAAGAATGGTATAGTGGATACTTTGGAGAAGGAAATGGCAACCCACTCCAGTATTGGACAGAGGAGCCCGGTGGGCTACAGTCCACGAGATTGCAAAGAGCTGGACGTGACCAAGCATACGCACACTTAGTAGATATTTGGGGCTTTTCAGGCGGCGCTTGTGGTGAAGAACGTGTCTGCCAATGCTGGAAATGTTAAGAGGATGTGGGTTTGATCCCTGGGTCGGGAAGATCCCCTGAAGGAAGGCATGGCACCCCACTCCAGTATTCTTGCCCAGAGAATCCCATGGACAGAGGAACCTGGCGGGCTACAGTCCCTGTGATTGCAGAGTCAGACATGACTGCAGCGCCTTAGCATGCGTGCATGCGCATACTTGTGTTACGCTTGAAATGTACAGTCTGGGTACTTGTGGTTGTTCCAAGTGTTGGTGGACAAATTGATAAGTTTCTTGCCCTAATGGAATTTTTAGGTTTTTAGTTTAGACACTTTGCCTTGAAAAAAGCAGTTTTTTTCTATTTGCATTTCTCAGATTTAAGAATGAAACTCAACCACTCAGAATAATAGGGCTTGAATCTGAGTTGAGAATGTTACTACTTTAACTTTTTTGCTGCTATAAAAGTAATACATGTTGGTTAGAGAAGATTTGGAAAATACAGGAAAGGAGTTTTTAAAAAAAGACAGTTTATATGGTCACAGTCCTATTTGGAGAACCATTATTAGCATTTTTTTTTCTGTTCTATTTGTATGGGTGTATGTGTTTTTCTCAGTGGATTTGGGGAATCACGCTGCTGCTGCTAAGTCGCTTCAGTTGTGTCCGACTCTGTGTGACCTGATAGACGGCAGCCCACCAGGCTCCCCTGTCCCTGGGATTCTCCAGGCAAGAACACTGGAGTGGGTTGCCATTCCCTTCTCCAATGCATGAAAGTGAAAAGTGAAAGTGAAGTTGCTCAGATGTGCCCGACTCTTAGCGACCCCATGGACTGCAGCCTACCAGGTTCCTCTGTCCATGGGATTTTTCAGGCAAGAGCACTGGAGTGGGGTGCCATTGCCTTCTCGGGGGGAATCACACGATATGTAGTATTTTATAATCTTCCCTTTTTACCTCTTACGAACATTTTCTCATACAATTCACGGTTCTTCTAAAATAATTATTAATCATATGGATTTAACTGGCTCCTTATTTTTTTCCTCCCCCTGCTGTATTTCCATTATAAGTAACGGTGTAATGAACGTACTTACACCTGTATTGTCACTTGTCTGCTTATGATAAATTCCTAGCAGTAGAACTTGTAAATGGCAATTTTCCAGTGTGTAGAATCACAGTGGTGTGTGTGAGATAAGGGCCCACTTCCTTACCAGTCCTGGATTTTTATAATTAAAATGGAAGCTCTGTGCCAGATAAAGATGGCATCCTATGCCCCCACCCACCGACCCCCCATTAACTACATGGATGAAGTATTTCTTAATGGTCTTGTTTGCTTTTAAAAAATGTGGTAAATGAAACTGGTGGCTTGAAAATAATGTCTGTATAAATAAACTGAAATGCCAAATTTTCTTCACAGGTAAGATTGATAACAACAAAACAAAAGATTTGTATCGAGATCTCATAACCATCTTTGACAAGCTCCTGTTGCCCACCCATGCCTCTTGCCATGTGCAATTTTTCATGTTTTACCTCTGTAGCTTTAAATTGGTGAGTATGTCATTTGTGTTATCATAGCTTCTGTTACTCTTGCCCCAAATTTTCCTTAAAAAAATGAGGGGTGAAGGGAAATGTTGAAGAGGGACCATGAATTGACTACTTCTTTGTCTTGAGCTCATTTTACTTAGTGCCTCTAGTGAAATAGAAAGCCCTTCTCAACCTGTAGAAGGAGGAGAGGGCATTCCTTCACCTGAAGCTGTGCTCTGAAAACGTCATCCTGTGTTTGGTCCACTAGGTGGTGTCCTTCCCTTTAATTCGAGCCTTCACTAAAATCTCATATGGACATATTTGTATGGCAATTATATTCCAATTTTAAAAAACCTCATATACAGTATGCAACTTTATTTTTTTTAATTCTGTTTCAGTTGATATTAACTAGCCCAAACTAAAGTTTTAATCCAGAATTTTAAAACTTAAGAGTTTGTTTTTCTATTTTGAGAACAAAGCAAAACAAAAGAACATAGGACTCTTCTTTGCACTATTTCATAGCTTCCTAGTCCTAGTCTAGGAGAGTACTGGTCATGGGTAGGAAGGTTAAACTCAATCTGCCCCAAAGCATATGTTAGTAGCTTTTGAAAAGAGCTGTTTGAGAGAAGTTGGAGGTTGCATTTTTCGTTGAAAAGAAGGTGAACTGGTCAGTTTTTCCCCTACAGTTAGCATAATTAGTCAAATATCAACTGTACTTTAATCCTCGTTTCTGTTTCTGGTTAAGTTTGTTATGTGCAGTCTGGAGGGTATGGCAAAAGGGATTCCCATGTGAGTGTGGATAAGCACTGCTTTCTAGTTACGGCTAAATATCAGAGTCATAGAGCTTTATTTGTTTATTTATGTTTGGCTGCACCCTGGCAGTGAGAGCACGGGCCGCCAGAGAATTCTCACTTAGCAGAGCTTTTACAGACTGCTGGATCCCAGAGTCCTGTCCTAATGTGTGGGGTTCCAAAGCCCTATGTCTGATGCTCAGCTGGTTTGGGCATCCATTGAATTATTTAAAGCTGGGGAACGCCTTTTGTTTTTGATAGTATTATCTCAGAGTGTTTTCAAAATAAGAACCTTGATGACCCTGTTCATTATTTAGCAGTATAACTGAGATACTGGAGCTTTCCCATGTTGGTGAGTTAAAAATCTTAGAATTCTGCTAGCTAGAATATCTGAAGCATTAGAAAAAGAGGAGACCAACACGTTCTCTTTTTATAGGGATTTGCGGAAGCATTTTTGGAACATCTCTGGAAAAAATTGCAGGATCCAAATAATCCTGCTATCATCAGGCAAGCTGCTGCAAATTATATTGGGAGCTTTTTGGCAAGAGCTAAATTTATTCCTCTTATGTAAGTAACCTGATTTTCCAAGTGCTTTTCTTATCATGCTTTAAAAAAGAATATAGTATTGTCTCAAGTTAGAGAAATAACTGCCTTATTTTTGTGGCCTGTCTTTAAAGTGAAAAATTTGTTTCTCCACTCTATGCAAGATGTTTATATTTCCAAGAGGCAATTTCAGAATAAGATGTCTCATTTTTAAACTGTAAAACCTCACATGCAAAGCTTTTGTCATCTGTATCGTTGCACTTGAACATGAAGATCCGTTTGTCTTCGTGGATGGTGTACAGTGTTGTATACTGTTTTGATTCTTTTTATAGGTTTGTCATTTTTCATTTGCATTCCGAATCAATTGTATCTGTTAAAGCTGAAGAAAAAAAATCCCCTTTGAAGGTAATGGATCTATTTAGGAGGCCAGTGCTGGGCCTGTTTCTTCTAGTGATCCATGAAGATATCCTTGGGCCAGAACACTATTAAAAACCCTTCCCTGACAACTAAAAGCTGTCTGGGTATTCTGTCCTAAATTGTTGACCACAGGACTTCATCAGAACCCCCAGGGGATGGTGAAGTCAGCCAGGCTGTTTTTCTCTTCTGAGATGTGGGTAGACATGCCTCCTCTTTAACCGTTTTCCCTCAAGAGGACTGGGAGGCCATCGGAAAAGCCCTTCTGAGTTGACCAGGAGAAACTGTTCTCCAACTCTTGACACTTTAGGCCGCCTTAGGGGCCTTCCTGTTGTCCTGGAAGGTCCACATTCTTGACTTTGTAATGGAAGGCTGCCTTTCCACCTGCCCATTCTTTCCTTTGCTTGCTTCTCCTCTGTGCCCATGGGTAATAGATAAAGAAGCCAGTGGACAGACTTTTCTGAGTTTGCAATGAGAGGCAATTGTGTGTTTTTGTGTCACTCTAGTGTGTTATGAAGCAAGTGAAGTTGACTTGAATTTTTCTTTTCTCTAGTACTGTAAAATCATGCCTAGATCTTTTGGTTAACTGGCTGCACGTATACCTTAATAACCAGGATTCAGGAACAAAGGCATTTTGTGACGTCGCTCTCCACGGACCATTTTATTCAGCCTGCCAAGCTGTGTTCTACACTTTTGTTTTTAGACACAAGCAGCTTTTAAGTGGAAACCTGAAGGAAGGTCAGTGATGTGGGGTTGATGGATATGAAACTGGATTTTCCTATGTACTAGTTATCCTTCAGAATGAAGATTAATTACTTTTTTGACAAAAATTGTTTGTTAGAAAACTGCATGTGCACTCAAGCTTTTACAAATAATTTCTAGCAGCTTGTGGGCCCCTAAAAGTCCCTTAAGCCGCCTTTTTAACAGTCAATGGATTTGTGATTGAGAAGCTCCGCTTTAGAAGGTGGCAGCAGGAGTCGTTGTCAGATGTGAGCTGTGGCTCAGCACTTGTGCTGTGGCTGCACCGGGCTCGGCGCTTTTGATCCTCAGCCCCCACCCCCATGCCGCCCCCATCCCATCCCATCCCATCCCATCCCATCCTTGCAACGGCCCAGTGAACTGCAAACGTCATCCCTTCTTTACAGATGAGACCAAACCCCAGGGAAGTAACTTATTGGCAGGATGAGAAATTAAAACCAGGTGAGGGTGACCCTGAAGCTTGAGGTTATTCCAGGTATGCTCCTATATCCAAAGACTTGAGTTAATTTACTGGTTTACAGTTTTGCTAATTTCTAAGAGCTAAAATTTGAATCTACCAGATGAAGCTTGTTTTGTGGGTTAGTGTATTACAGCTGAAGGTAGTCCCCAAGAACACCGTCAGTTAAGTCAGTTTAAATTGTTTCATTTTCATGAATAACGCAAATGGTTTAATAGGCTATTTCCTCTAAGCCAGAGTTTCTCGGACTCTGCACTGCTGATACCTTCGGCTGGATGATCCTTTGTTGTGGGGGCTGTCCTGTGTATAATAGGGTGACCAGCAGCATCTCGCACTCTCTACCCGCTTGATGCCAATACTCGCCCTGCTCGTCCTCTGTTGTGACAACTAAAACTATCTTCCAGATACTACCAGATGTTCTCTTGGGGGCACTGTGGCCTTTGGTTGAGAATCACAGCTCTAAACTGAGGCTTGTACATGTTGCATTACATGTACTTTCTTATATCATGACTACTACTAAAAAGATAGGGGGCTTAAAAATAGGTGTATGAACAGTAGTAGGACAAGGTTTTATCACAAGGTAAGTAAAATCAGTGCTTTTCTCTGTAAAAATAAATGCTAAGAGTCTTAGTTAAAGATGATCTATTTCTTGTAAGTCTTTACATTATTGCATTTTTAGTTACTTTTATCAGAATATATAGATCATAGAATCTCCTAACAAAAATATACTTAGACACAAGTTGGTTTGCTCACCTCTTAGAATAAGTGTGGTGTTCTTTTTAATAAGGATAGTCATTGATCCCAAGACAGTAGTATCTACCTAATTTTTCCTTCTACCTCCATGGTTTTGTTATAAAAACAAAAAAACCCTGAAGTACAGTGAATGACACCTGAAAAATAGGCTCAACTTTACGGATAATTTAAGATGTGTAAGTCTTGCTGTTGGTTTTGTTAACTGTCATATTGGTGTGTGTGTGTATATATATATATGGAATTCAGGAAGGAGAAATTCCATACTGTACAGTCATTACCTCGAGGGAATGGAGAATTTACTGTGCTCCTCAGCTGCTTAATAATTCCGTGATTGTTAGCAGAAGTCAGATCACATGGTCTGTGTTTCCCTCTCTGCAGTCAGCATGTGCTGAGCTTGCATGTATCTGAGTGCCAAATTGTCTTATAAGCTCATATCCCACTGGGAATGTATCTTTACTTTCCTGGATCTTTAAAAGAGTAAACTCTTTTCTTTAGAAAAGTTGGTTTGGTCATAAATGCGTGTGGTTAAGACAAACGATGTTCTTTGGGCTTTGCACTATGTGAATATCTACATGAACCTTTAAAGCATTTGTGCAAATACCCTTTAAAAAAATTTTTTTTTTAATATATAGAATAATGAGTGTTGCTTAGACTCATGTGTTTGCACCTTAAAAAAATTTTTTTTTGTTTGTTTTTTAATTAAAGGTTTGAGGTACCTTCAGAGTCTAAATTTTGAACGGATAGTGATGAGTCAGCTGAATCCTCTGAAGATTTGCCTGCCCTCAGTCGTTAACTTTTTTGCCGCAATCACAAAGTAAGTTCTTTCTGCTTTATTTCTGGAAGTTACTTAAGAGTAAGCTTAGGTTAGTATTGTAAAATTCCATTAAATTTCTGTGATATTACTTAACAAAATTCATAACAAAAAGACATTTAAAAACCAGTAACCCAGTGCCTGCAGAAAACACTGCATTGAAGGTATTGTTTTTATACTTTCGGTGGCATTGGAAATTGCTACTGCTTTTTAATCTAAAGAGGATCATTCAGCAGAAGCTCAGGCACTTTGAAGTAAGTTCGCAAGCCAAGAGGTACAAACCACAGATGTTTATTAGAATGACTCCTATAATAGTAATAAAAATAGACTGGACATGAGATAAACATCCAACAAATAGGGAAATGGTTCAGTGGGGGCCTTGTGGCCGCAGCTGATGCATGGCGTCTGTTGTGTGCCCAGCACGGTTCCGATAAGCACTCTACACAGAACTCACCTGTCCTATGACTGTATTACTAACCGCTGTTTATAAATGACAAGGTGGGGTCACAGTGAGATTAAATGACTTGGGAGAAGTCATGGGTAGACTGTGGCAGAGCTAAGGTTTGAATGCCGACAGGCTGGCTCCTTTGTCAGCATTCACTGAACTATCCTGCTTTGTGTAGAAAGTGAATTGGAGACCTTGGGCCTCTAATTAGGATATTGAGGACAGAAAGAAGTATTAGTCGCTCAGTTGTGTCCAACTCCTCTTGACCCCATGGACTGTAGCCCTCCAGGCTCCTCTGTCCATGGGGTCAGATCGTAGCTTAAAATGCTCAACAGATGGTGCTATTAGAAGACAAGGATAATTTCTGCTCCCCTAGACATCAGCAGCCTCATTTTTCCTTCAGTGGGTATCTAGTCTAAGGATTTCTCTCTCTCCTGAGATCTCAAAAATGATAGTAGGAAAATAAGAAACCAACCAGCAATAGTACCCAGCGGGTGGACATTTCTAGCATGTTGCAGGAAGATAGTCTCTGGGAGAATAAGGATGGATGGAGCAAGGCAGAGGCTGCTGCCTGTAGAGTATGTGTGGGTAGGAGTAGGGGCTGCAGCTGAGGGGCAGGCTGGTCATAGAGGCTCGAGATTTGGGGCTGGTATTAGTGGTGGAGGTGAGGAGTAAGATGGGAGGCTGCAAGCAAGGGGTGGAAATAAAGGTTTGTGTCAAGGATCTTAAGTATTACTCTGTAGCTGCTGCTTCTGCATACTTATTGAGTTAACCATGTGGACCCATATGGCTGTCTTTTGATGTTGACTGCTGTGTAATGTTCTCGTAATTTAAAAAAATAAATTCTTTGTTGGGATTTAAGGAGAAGGCAATGGAAACCCACTCCAGTACTCTTGCCTGGAAAATCCCATGGGCGGAGGAGCCTGGTGGGCTGCAGTCTATGGGGTCTCAAAGAGTCAGACTGGACTGAGCGACTTCACTTTCACTTTTCACTTTCATGCATTGGAGAAGGAAATGGCAACCCACTCCAGTGTT
This sequence comes from Bos taurus, assembly GCF_002263795.3. NCBI lineage: Eukaryota > Metazoa > Chordata > Mammalia > Artiodactyla > Bovidae > Bos > Bos taurus. The sequence continues at coordinate 13,709,162 of NC_037352.1, forward strand.
CTTGCCTGGAGAATCCCAGGGACAGGGGAGCCTGGTGGGCTGCCGTCTATGGGGTCACACAGAGTCAGACACGACTGAAGCGACTTAGCAGCAGCAGCAAGCTGCCTTAGTTTTCCAGTGTTGGGAACATGGTTGTATGTGTGTCCTGGCGCACAGGCAGACTGCTGTCACCAGAAGTGCAGTTGCTGGGCAATAGAAGTACACACCTTCAGTTTTACCAGATACTGCAAAGTGCAGTTTTGCCTTACTACCTTCCCACCAAGAGTCAATTGTGATCCTTGGCTAATGGAACCGAAACAGCCATATGGCACTTAAGATTGCAGTAATGAGCTGAGAGCCTGAGAACAGCTGCCTGAATGAGTACTGTGTGAGGGAAGCGGGGAGCCGGGAGTTAACAGAAGTGAGCTAAGTCCTCATCTCAAAGAAGCGGCCCGGTGGATGATCGTGAATTGCTAAGTCATAACCCGAAGAGGGATTGACCGCGTCTTGGTCCCATGGATTTTTATTGCAAGGTCTTCTGTCCACTTAAGTGTTTTTACTCCCTGTTCCTTTCTTTACCATTTTCTGAGGTTGGGATTCAGTAAACCCCATGTCTCTCCCTTAGGACCCGTCTTAATTTCTTCAGTAGCCAAGTCTCTCCATCAACAATGCGTATTTTCTCTCAGTGAAATCCGAAGCCCTTTTTTCCACCAACCCACTAATTTTCTTACAAACAGTAAAAATAAGTAGACAGCTACATAATTTTGTAAATTATAACAATTACTGTGAACCCATTTGTTTTCAGTGAGTGGTGCCTATTAATAATCTAAGTCCACTCTCATATTCTTAAAGTGATGGTACATTTTCTTCCTCCTTTGCCAGTTGTAAATAGTAGGCCCAGAGGACTGTTCCCAAAAAGGATTACTTTCTACTTTATGCTGTTTTTTCTTGCAGTTGTTATGTTCAGTAAGGTCTATGTGTTGGGGTGGTTGTCACACAGAAATGGGCGTGTCCATACAGAGTAACTGTGGCACAGTAATGCTTCTGTCGGTGTTGGTTTTGTTCCACAGCAAATACCAGCTCGTCTTCTGCTACACCCTCATTGAGAGGAACAACCGCCAGATGCTGCCCGTTATCAGAAACACTGCTGGGGGGGACTCGGTGCAGACCTGCACGAACCCACTGGACACCTTCTTCCCCTTTGATCCTTGTGTGCTGAAGAGGTGAGTCTTACACAGTTGACCTTTCAGTGGTGAATTTAAATGTGGTGTGTATATGCCTTTCCCAGGATCAGCATTTAGCGTTTCTTTGTCGTGTGTGGCTCTTCTAGCCTTTGATAGGGTCTCGTGGTCTCCTCGTGTGTATTCCAGGCCCAATGTGGAGAAGCCGGTTTGAGGCTGCTGAGGGTCTACCTCAGTAGGAGCCCAGATTGATACCAAGGGGTTTTTGTCATCCTTGAAACTTGTTGGTTTGAACATAAAAGAGGCTGGAGAAGGAGGATGCTGCCTTTTCTTTGCTCATAAATTTCTCCCAAATGACTCGTTCCTTCCTCTAGAGACCACATCCCATAGTCTTGCATGATATAAGCAAATGCCAAATGATTTTTCTGGATGGATAATTACAGAAAACCTCAGGCCAGTCTTAACTTCACATGTATATAAGGAAGCAGAATTTCTGTTACAACAGTCTGTAACTAGCAGCAAAGGAAGTTCTAGAATAATAGAGTTTCACCTTCAGTTTGAACATACTATAACTCACTGTCAATCTTTGCACAGTCGAAGTAGTTTTCACTTGAAATGAAAAGATGAGAAATAGTAGGTATAATACTCCATCTATGTGAGTGGATGTGCTCTTACAAAGAAGGAGCCATGTTAACAGATCCTGCATAGGATATTTTTGGACACTTGTTATTTGAGTTATAGTTTTTGCTTTTTCATTTTGGATCTTGTGAGAAAAGAGCTAATAAATATATGACTTTCGCTGTTAGTATTTATTTAATTTGATTTTGAAATGTCATCTTTTTGACAGGTCAAAGAAATTCATCGATCCTCTTTATCAGATATGGGAAGACATGAGTGCAGAAGAGCTTCAGGAGTTTAAGAAACCGATTAAAAAGGTAAATAAAGTTGTGATTTCAATACACTTTTCTGGGAATCTCAAAGAGTTAAAGGCAGTGTTATATTTGAATACTACATTTGTTCATTCAGCCATTACAGAACACCAGACGCAGGTTATGTTCTTGTGAGAAGAGTGTTTGCCTTTTTTTTTGTTTGTTTGTTAAAGATTTATATATTTATTTTTGGCGGCGCTGGGTCTTTGTTGCTGTGTGGGTTTTCTGTAGTCGCGATGTGCAGGGGCTACTCTGTTGTGGTGTGTGGGTTTCTCATGGTAGTGGCTTCTCTCGTTGCGGAGCATGGGCTCCAGGTGCGCAAGCTTCAGTGGGTGTGGCACGAGAGCTTAGTTGCTCCACAGCAGTGGGATCTTCCCAGACCAGAGACTGAACCTGTGTCTCCTGCGTTGGCAGGCGGATTCTTAACCACTCGACCACAAGGGAAGTCCTGCTTGCTTTTTAATGAATTGTTCAAACCAGATAGCTCACATGCTGACTCTGGGACGTGAAGGATAATTAAAAATCAGCTTAACAAATTTAGATCTTTACCACTTGATAGTTACCACCAAGAAACAGTCTCAAATTTGCTTATTGCTGAAACGTCCCCAGAAGTTCACACTAATTTTGTAGGTCTTCATGAATAGTTGGTGAAGATAGGAATGTCACCATCTGTTTCTTTGTGGCACATTCGTTTTTCCATTAAAAATCAGATTTAATGTGCCTTGCTTTTTCATAAGTTATCATTGGAATGCTTTTTATTTTTATTTTTTCTTTAAATTTTGCATTTTAGGAAGGTGGTTATTCATTCCATGTTATGTTAGATTGAGCAAGAGTGATATATCATGTTACCTGTCCTCCTTGAACTTAAAATCTGTTTTAAAAAAAAATCAGATTTTAAAGAGATGTTCACAATGTGTCATGAGCAGTTGTGTGAATGGTTTGTAATAAAGAAGTATGCATCAGAGGGAGCCTTCAAAATGAAGGTTTTTTTTCCTTCACTTTTTTTTTTCTCCAGAAGTAGCACATTCCTGAGGAAAGGAATTCTTGAAAGCATTTCAAACTGCTGCTTGCAATCTTGTTTGTAATCTTTGTTTTTGTGCAGGAGGTGGTAGAAGATGAGGAAGATGATTTTTTGAAAGGTGAAGTTGGAATCACACCGAGCTCCTTTGACGCGCATTTCCGCAGCCCTTCAAGTAGTGTGGGCTCCCCACCTGTCTTATACCTGCCGGACCAGTCCCCCCTGGTCACAAGGATTTGTGACTGAGGCTGACATTCCTCCCGTAGTGCCCTTCAGTACTGGGTTTCATCCTGTTTGAGTGTTTCTTTGAACTTGAGCGAGTACATGCTTCAGGCATCTTACTTTCAAGTTAGACTTACTCTGGTGTCTGAACAGATGTGGTTGGGTTTTTTGTTTTCTTCTTTTTTTTTTTCTGTTTTGTTCCTGTAGAGACTAAAGGAAAAGACAGAGTATCATGTGCAATATTTTACAGTGGAGTTGGTGATAAATGTTGAAAGCTTGGCTCATACTTACAAGACTTTGTTGACACGATATCTTTTCACTGAAAAGTCCTCTAGGACACTCTTTAAAGTCTTCAGAATGAGTTTAACTATTTTGGATACACTGTGTACCCTCTGCCTAATTGCATTTGTGTTCTGGAGTTTCAGTGGGGTGCAGGGAACACAGGAGGACAGATGGGGGAGGTGGCCAGGGCTGGTCCTGGATGCTACAGGTTGGAGCTGGCACTGAAGGAGATCTCCAAGGACTTCAGAAACCAACAGACGCCTGGAGGGAAGAGAGAGAGGATTTAGAGAAGCAGAATCAGACAGATCATACATTTGTGAGTGTAAAAATGGATTTAAGAGGAAAAAAGGAGTTCTGGGTTAATGTAGTTCACATTGACTAAAAGAGGGGTTGAACTTTTATAAAACACAGTATTTTATCTTGAGGCTCCCAAGAGTGCTATTAGAACTGGAACTACTTGTTCGCGGTGGAATGTTATGTTGGTAACTGAGAATTCCTTTGTCCAAAAGTGGGGGAAGAGGGGATTTTAGTTTATTTGGTGGAATGGTTTTGCTAGCAACAAGAGGCCAGGGTTACAGCGCAGTCCCTGTCTACTGGCTATTCATCGTATCATGAATTCCAGCTCACTGAAATCCTCCTCTCTTGAGTCTCTTTTTGTATTTTTATAACCAAACACTGAGAGAGAGGAGTCTAAACAACATTGCTGTATAACAGACTTACGCAAGCGCTGCTAGAGTCATTTTGAAGCTCCTGCATATTTTAGCTTCATTTGTTATCTGTGTACTTTTTTGTTATTTGTGAAAATGGACATCTTTAAATATATTTATTTTTCGGTCACTTTTCCTATTCTTTATTTAAAGTTAAGCGATATTTTCTTGATCACAAATATTTTGTAATGAAATACTTTTCTCTTTCCTAGGGCTTTGTATGCTCTTGTATATTACATTGATGGCAATGTAGAATTTGGAGTTTCAGTCTGTAAATACGTTTTTGAAAAACAAATTTTTATTGTTATAAAAAGTTTTGGATATTGGTGATTTTCTTTTGGTGACTTGGTAGAAGGTCCTTTGAGAGCCTTTAGGTTCTCTTTTTAACTGCTGACAGAAAGATAGGATTTTTGTATAGTGCATAAAATGAGTGATTGAAAATGTGTCCATAGAAATTAACAGTGAGTGGAGTCTTTGTGAGTTGGGGAATAGCTTTAATGTAGAAGGATATATTTACATAGAAGTCTAAAATTTCAAAGGAGTTGGGAAAAAAATCTATTGTGAGAATAAAACAGTGACGTGGTTAACTTGGAACTTTTGTTACACTCTCTGAGCTCCACTTTGAAAATAAAAGTGGAACTACTTGTGAGGATTTGATGAACATTCATGTCGGTTGTTTCACCACCTTGGGTAAAGGGAGATACCCCGATAAAGAGGCTTGTCACAAAAATGTTCTTCTGATTTCTGTGTTTTTTTTTCTTAATTGATCTACTGTATTAAAGCACCGTTTTTCAATAGAAAACTGAAATTGAGACTTTACGAAATTGAGACTTTATTAAAGAGGCAAAAATAATTGTCAGTGTGTTTGCAAGTTGTTGTTCAGTCACTAGGTTGTATCTGACTCTTTTGCAACCCCATGGACTATAGCTCAAAGCCCACCAGGCTTCTCTATCCATGAGGTTTCCCAGGCAAGAATACTGGAGTGGATTGCCGTTTCCTTCTCGAGGGGATCTTCCCAACCCAGGGATCAAACCCACGTTTTCTGCATTGGCAGGCAGATTCTTTACCACTGGGGCACCAGGGAAGGTCAGGTTGCAAGTACTCAGAAATTGTTGCATATTGATGATGAGGATCACTTCTAGAGGGCATCCCACCCAACTGGTCCAAGGAGAACAAACACTTCCAGAAAGTTACAGGTTTTTAAGGAACATCTGTGAAAAAGACACGACTGAGCAACTTCACTTCACTTTTCACTTTCATGCATTGGAGAAGGAAATGGCAACCCATTCCAGTGTTCTTGCCTGGAGAATCCCAGGGACGGGGAAGCCTGGTGGGCTGCCGTCTATGGGGTCGCACAGAGTTGGACACGACTGAAGTGACTTAGCAGTAGCAGTGAAAAAAAAGTTGTTTAATCTCCTTCGGAATTATGTGAAAACAGGATTTTTCTATTCCTCTTACTCAAAAGCAGGCTTTCAATGGAGTAGGAATCCCAGGGTCCATCATTTTGTCTGCCTGCTACGGGTGGGCCTTCTTTAATGAGAAGTGGCTAATTCTTACAGATGTGAAAGGACTTGTAAAGTGTCGAGGGTGTCAGACCTGTCTTCTTTCTGAGGAACTGTGTGACCCTGAGCAAGTTACCTAGCCTCTCTGAGCTCCACTTTGAAAATAAAAGTGGAAATTACAAATAACTGCTTCACGGTTGTGAGGATTTGATGAACGTTCATGTAGTCAGTTGTTTCACCACCTTGGGAGAAAGTTATGCAGGAAGCATGGAAAAGTCTTTTCAAGGCAAAGATAACTTCCATTTCTCCCATGTTTACCTATTTGGTACCAACTTAAACAACCTCAACTGGAGGAGAAGGGTCCGAAGGTTCTGCTTGCCAGGCAGTGCTTACTGCAGCATCCTATGCTATGCTATGCTAAGTCACTTCAGTCGTGTCTGACTCTGTGCGACCCCATAGACAGCAGCCCACCAGGCTCCCCCGTCCCTGGGATTCTCCAGGCAAGAACACTGGAGTGGGTTGCCGTTTCCTTCTCCAATGCATGAAAGTGAAAAGTGAAAGTGAAGTCACTCAGTCGTGTCCGACTCTTAGCGACCCCACGGACTGCAGCCTAACAAGCTCCTCAGTCCATGGAATTTTCCAAGCAAGAGTACTGGAGTGGGGTGCCATTGCCTTCTCCGAGAGACAGTCTAATAATTTTTGCTCTGTGTGAAGTGCATCCCCCTTGATCATCTTACCATTATGACTTTTCTAAAATTGTTTCATTCATTGTGGAGTCATCTATTTGAATAGTATTGGCTCCAAGGTGAGAAGCCTCGCACCAGTGTACCTGTCCTCAGTAGGTTCTGTAGGCCATTTTGCTGATCTTCACTCAGCAAAGGCACTTGTAAAGCAAAGGGCTTTTCTTATCCCATCTCTAAGTGCCTATTAAATGTCAATCATCAAGCATTATTGTGCCTACTTGCCTCCTAAGTCGCTTCAGTTGAGTCTGACTCTACAGACCCTATGGACTGTAGCCCAGCAGGTTCTCTGTCCATTGAATTCTCCAGGCAGGAGTCATGGAATGGGTTGCTTTCCTCCTCCAGGAGATCTTCCCAACCCAGGGATCGAACTGGCAGCTTTTTAGTCTCCTGCGTTAGCAGGCAGGTTCTTTTACCACCCGCGCCACCTGGAAAGCCATGATCTGCAAGAGATCATTATTAGTGATATCTAAATGTGCGGGGCTAGCAAACTTCAGGCTCCATTTTTTCATCTTAAAACAGTTTATGTTTATCATTAAATACAGCTCTTTGAAGCAGTTTCGCAGACTTGCTCTAGTTCACTATGATGAACTTAGGCAGGCGACCCCAGTGCCCAAACTCAGGCCAGGTTGGCTGAATTGTGAGCCTGGCTGCCGCTGCTGCTGCTTGCTAAGTTGCTTCAGTCGTGTCCGACTCTGTGCGACCCCATAGACGGCAGCCCACCAGGCTCCCCCGTCCCTGGGATTCTCCAGGCAAGAACACTGGGGTGGATTGCCATTTCCTTCTCCAACGCGTCAAAGTGAAAAGCGATGGTGAAGTGCTCAGTCGTGTCCGACTCTTAGCGACCCCATGGACTGTAGCCTACCCAGGCTCCTCCGTCCATGGGATTTTCCAGACAAGAGTACTGGAGTGGGGTGCCATTGCCTTCTCCTGTGAGCCTGGAGCTGAGGGCAAAGGCCCTCTGGAGAAGCGCGGCTCCTCCCCATCCTGCGTGTCTTTCCACGCTTTCAGAACTACATTTCCCAGCGCCCCTTGCGGAGGAGGTGGGCTCCCTCCGGTTTGTACTACGTTTCCCATGGGGCCCTGCGACCCCGCTCTAGATTTCCTTAGCCTCTTGGGACAGCGCCTCCGTCGGACTCCATTTCCCGGAGGCACGCGCGGCGCGGCGGGCGGGGCGGGGCGGCCCGGGACTGGGGGCGGAGGGCGGCCCGGGGGTGGGGAGGCCGCTGCCTCCCTGGGCCTGCCCGGGCGGCCGCCTCCGCGATGCCGCTGCTCGTGGACGGGCGGCGAGTGCGGCTGCCGCAGTCCGCCGGGGACCTGGTCCGAGCCCACCCGCTTCTGGAGGTAAGCAGAGCCCGGGCGGGGGGCTACGAGGCGGGCCCAAGGGAACCCGCAGGCGGGCCAGAGCCCTCCTCAGCCCGCCAACGCCGGCACCACCAGCTCTTCCCGGAGTCAGGCTCGAAACTTGGCGCAGCCGAGGTGCTGTTGGCACATCCGGAGCCTGGGCTTGAGGCGTCTGGGAGCTTTTACCTTCTTTGGACCTTACAGGGCATCTGCAGAGGCCCCACTCTTTTTCCAGAAGAGGGGACGGGGGCCCAGAGAGGTTAGGTGACTTGCCCAAGGTCGCCCAGCAGCGCGGCTGGAGGACACGCCGGGACCCCCTCTTCACATATAGGGCGGTCCTAGCCCCCCACTTCGGATTTTGACCCGTTTAGGCGAATCTGGGCAGCGCCCTGGGTCGCTCCCTCGCCGCGCATCCCCACCCGCGGTGAGTGCAGCGCCCTCCTGGGGTTTTCAGGAAGCCGGAGGTTGTTCCGGGTGTGGGCAGGGGCATCCCGACGGGTCCCCTGGGCATCTGGCCCCGGGGTGTGGGGCTCCCGGCTATTTTTAGACGGAAGAAAGGGCCCTCCGTGTTTTCCCCCCGCTGGGCTGTGTTGAGGACCACACCCTATGGGAGGTTTTTTTTGTTGTTTCCTGCTTTTGTCCTTAGATAGACCTCTGAACCCTTATTCGATGCATAAGCGGACACAGTTTGGAAAACGGTTTTTACTGTTAAAAAAAAAAAAATCGGAACCAAACCTCCCACTTGCCCCAGATCCAGTACAACCCATTTCATGGATTTAAGAGATGCCCGCTGAGCCCCTCATGTGCCTTGATTATGGCTTTTGCCTCTTTTCTTACAGTCAGGGTATGTATAGGATGGGGATGGTTTTTATGTTTTTTAGCCATAGAGTGGCTCAAACACCATAACTGTTAATTAAGTGCCATACAGGGGAAAATGCCCCTTTTCACTCTGCAGAGTGAATCTCAGGAATCTGGCCAAGTCTGTGGGCTTAGGAAAGATATTCTTGAGGTTTCTTCTGTACCAGTTGGGCGGTGTGTAATGATTTTGTCCAGCAGGCTTGTTTTGTTTATTTTCCCTTGATCTCCGCCTCCCCTGGCGAGAACATAAGCTTCCTGAAGGCAGAGTATGTGTCTTCCCTTTGTATCCTCAGAGCCTAGGGCAGACCCTGGCAGTGAATCTGTGCTTTGTAAATATGTGTTACACAAACGTGTGAGCAGAATGACCCCTGAAAAATGAGGCGATGTTAATGACAAGGGAAGAGGGGACAACTCTATGTGATTCTCAACTTAAATTTCAAGAAAGCCGTAGTAGTATCAGCCAGTACATGCTGGGCGCCCAGCGGACACTGGTCATCGTGTTAAGCACTCTCCTCCTTTGCTGTGTCACTGCCACACCATTAACAGCTGAAGCTGGGACTGGGACTCACTAAAGGGAAAAAGTTGCAGCTGCCTAAAGAACGTAGTGACACTATATTTATGTCTGTTAGAAAGTTTCTATGAAAAAGTTAGTCCAAGGCAGCACCCTAAGTGTGGAGAGAAGGGGAATGAGGTGAGATACCAGGAACCTCTAGAAGGGAGGTTTGGCCTCTGGGGAGACTCGGCCTAGAAAGGCTGTGGAGTGGGGACCAGTTTGCCTTACAGGAGTGTGGCTGGGGTGGGCAGCCTAAGGGGAGAGGGGAGGCATTCTTGCCGGGCCAACTGGACTGTGCCCCCAGCCCCTGGGCAGAGCAGGAGGGGCTCCGAGGGCGGGTGAACTGGCTGGTTTCCCTGGCACAGAGGGCAGGAGGGCAGAATGGGAGGCAAGCCGGGAGAGGTCGGTCATACTTAAGTTGCAGAGGTTTAGATGGGTCGATCAGCTGACACACAGTGTAGAGAAATGAAAGGTTTAATTATTATTTGTTTAATAGCAAGCAGTATCCCCTTGGTAAGAAAATAGAAGTCTCCAAAAGAAGAAAAAAGAATCTGACCGCAGCCATGCTTCACACTTTGGTGAATATCCTTACAGAGGTTTTTCTTTGTACATGACGCACTTTTTTACATGGTAACGTCCTGTATCTTCTGTTCTATAAGGTGTCTCTTTTCCTGTGACAGCAGGTTGTAAGTATGCAGTAGCAGCCGTTACTAGCCTGTCTACAGCTATGTTTAGCATAGGATAATAACAGCAGCAACAGTAATAGCAGTGCTGCGGAGCTCGCCAAGCATCCCAGCCCTAGGAGGCAGGTACTACTGCTGCTCCCGTTTCACAGTTGGGGACTCTGAGGCACGGGGGTGGAGTGAGTTGCCCAAGGTTTTGCGTGCTGCGAGAGGTGAACCCTGGCGGGTTTGCCTTCGCCTCTGGAGCAGCGCTGCTCAGTACGGTAGCCATTGGCCACAGGTGGCAGTTTACATTTAGTTACAATTCAATAAAATTTAAAAATCAGCTCCTCAGTCACACTGGGCTTCCCAAGTGGCTCAGTGGTTAAAGAATCCGCCTGCAGTGCAGGAGACGCAAGAGATGCGGGTTCTATCGTGGGGTTGGGAAGATTCCCCTGGAGGAGGGCAAGGCAACCCACTCCAGTATTCTTGCCTGGAGAATCCCATGGACAGAGGAGCCTGGCGGGCTACAGTCCATGGGGTCGCAGAGTCGGACACGACGTGAAGCACACACACAGTCACACTAGCCATGTTTCAAGTGCTCGACAGTCATGAGTGACAGCGGCTGCAGGATGAGACAGCAGGTGCAGATGCTGCCGTCCCCGCAGAGAGCGCTCTCGGACCTTGCGGTCCAGAGCCTGCGCTCTTATCCAGCCTCTGGATGCTCAGAATCCGGTCCCTCAGCATCTTAGGACTTAATGATCCCATGGAATTCCACATAACATAGTTCCTGCTTTTAAGCATGCGAGACATTTCTGCTCTTTCCTCTTGAGGAACATTCACAGAGCTGAATCTTTATAAACCCCTGTAATTATCCCATGGAAGGGCTTTTTGAGCAGAAAAGCCCTGTAACAGAACCAGTGTTTTGAAGCAAGGATGTGGGTAGGGGAGACCTTGGGGTCAGGACCAGGGAGCAGAGGTGGGGAGTAGGGACAGCCACTCCCCACAGGCCTGCTCCCAGTTAATCCTCCCACAACCTAAGCAGTGGCCTCGTTTCCCAGAGGACAGGATGAAGCACAGGGGCTCAGGCTCAGCCCAGGTCACTCGCTCCAGGACGGGGCAGGGGGGGAGGGGGGGCGCCCCCTGCCCCCAGCATTGTCATGCCTTGTACCTTTTGCTGGGGGCACGAGTTGCAGGAATTGAGGCGAGAGGCGCATGGGGTTCAGTGGAAGAATTCTCACCTCCCACACAGGAGACCCTGGGTCCTATTCTCGGCCACAGTATCATTGTGCTCCCGTTTCTTGCGCTTCCCAGGTGGCTCAGCAGTAAAGGAGCCACCTGCCAATGCAGGAGACGCAGGTTCGATCCCTGGCTCAGGAAGATCCCCTGGAGGAGGAAATGGCAACCCACTCCAATAATCTTTCCTGGGAAATCCCATGGACAGAGAAGCCTGGTGGGCTACAGTCCATGGGGTCGCAAAGAGAGTCAGACACGACTGAGCAACTAAACAGCTACAACTGCAGGTGTAAGGGAAGACGGGCCGGAGACCAGGGAGGGCCCTGTGGCGGGAGGGAGGCTCAGTTCCGAGGGCCGGGCTGGGCGGCGCTTTCATACTTGCTGTCCCGTTTTTGAAGGAAGAACAGACAGAGTCTGGCAGAGGGGTGCGGGGGACTTAGTCGTCCTCTGGGGTGCACCTCAGTGATGGTTGAACACAGGGACAGTCAGCTACAGCCATGGGCCGCGTTCTGTTGGTGGATGACCCACCAGCCCAGAGTGGTTTCTGCATTTTTAAACGATGAGGGGAAAGAAAGGAATGCTTCCTGACACGTGACGTATGAAGTCGCGTGAAATTCAGTGTTCAGTGTCACCCATGAATATTTTCTGGGGACACTGCTGTTTGTCACATGTTCTCTGTTGATTTCACACTGAGGAGCTGAAACCGCACGGTCTGCTAAGCCCCAAATATTTACCGCCTGGCCCTTTTCTGAAACAAGTGCACTGACCCCGGGGATAAGAGGACAGTGCCCTCCGATAGGAATTGAGAAATGAGGGTGAGCAGTAGCAGGAGAGACTGAGGGAAAGGTTTGGGGTTGTGTGTGTGTGTGTGAATCTGAGTGTTCAGAACGTTAAAAAAAACTTGAGAAACCTGGGGCTGCTTTTATTTCAGAAAGGATATGAGTTTATATAGTAGGGCTGGGTGCTTTTTCTTAGAGGAGAACTTTGGCTAATCTTCTTTGAAAGTGACAGACCAAAGCAACGTCGCTGTTTTCCCTTTCAGGCCGTCCTCTCTCCTGATCAGTGCGCTTCTGTTTCTCTGGGAAACAGTAGGCGCTGTGTAGATCAGAGACGTTGTGATTTGGGGTTCTTAGGTAAACAAGTTATAATTCATTCCTCAGAAATAGCTTTGCTTTTGGGTGGTGACCCAGTTGTGAAAAGGAGCGGTAAAAATTTGCCTTGACTCCTCCCTCCCTCTCCCCGAAACGAACCAAAAGAGGTGAGTATTAAAGGAATGATAAAAAAAAAGGAAATTCTGCGTTCTCCTTTATCTTACCTTGAATTGAGGTGAGAAGTGGTATGAAAAGGAAGAGCGCTCACTGCTCTGAGGTGTGAGTTTTTGCACAATCGGCTGCATTTCTTTCTCCCTGACTCGGCCATCGGATCGCACACTGTGCTTCATTCAGTCCTTCGTTCCTTTCTTTTTAGAAAAATATTTTACATTGAAGTATAGTTAATTTGCGATGTGTTGATTCCTGCTGTATAGCAGTGATTCCGTTTTATGTATTTATATTCTTTCTCATACTCTTTTCCATTGTCATTTATTACAGGATACTGACTGGTTCCCTGTGCTACATACAATTAGGACCTTATTGTTTATCCATTCTGTATGTAATAGTGTGCATCTGCTAATCCCCAGTTTAATTCCTTTCTGAAGTGGTTCCTCCCTATTTCTCACTGTACTTCCTCTCTGTGACTGCTGCCTTGCTTCTAATTAGTGGAGGTTTATTAGAAGAGAACTCTCTACAACTCATCGAATGGATTGTCATGTTCTCTTCTATCTCTTGTATTTTGTCCAGTAAGCCAGCACTAACCGAAATTAGCCCCAGCTGCGAGGAATGGCCGGCAGCCAGTGTAAGTCTATAAAAATGTTCCCTGGTCTAGACAAGTGCCTACACGCTCTGTATTTGCACACGTGGTTAGGAAATTGTTTATTGAGGAGTTTATTTTTTGTAAGTAAGAAGGAAATTAGGATACCTTTTAGCGATGCATCAATTTGACATTTTTGAAAAAAAAAAAAGTTTAATTCTCATTAAAGAATTAATTGGGCTTCCCTGGTGGCTCAGACAGTAAAGAATCTATCTGCCTGCAATGCAGGCAATCTGGGTTTGATCTCTGGGTCGGGAAGATCCCCCGGAGAAGGGAATGGCAACCCACTCCAGTATTTTTGCCTGGGAAATCCCATGGACAAAGGAGCCTGGTGGGCTACAGTTCCGGGATTGCGAAGTCGGACACAACTGAGCAACTGAGCGAAGAATTAACTGGCCACCTGAGTTTTCCCCGCTCCAGATTTACTACATAAAAATTTATACAGATACTCAGTGGACAACTAATGTTACCCTGCCTTTTCATTAATTTGCTTATTTATGAGTTCTCTTTTTTGGTTCTCTACTGTAGCCTTTTCTTTTCTTTTGGGCCACGCCACGTGGCATGTGGAATGTTCCCTAACCAGGGATTCAACCCGTGCCCCCAGCATGGGGTGCTCAGCGTCCTAACACTGGACCACCAGGGAAATCCCCTGGTTTTCTACTTTAATAACATAATTACCTCATAGGGCATTTGGAGAATAGAGGAACGACAGCTGGGACAGTTAAATGACGTGCGTTGGCCTTGTTCCAACACCATCATGGTTATATTGGTGGTTCCTTCCAGTATTTTCCCCTATGTGTAGTAACATTTTCAGCATTGTCGTACTAATAGCATATTTACAGCTTAAATTTCTGTTTTCCCACTCTTGTGTCTCGCTCTTCAGTTTTACTTTTCTCAAAGCTCCTTTCCCGTAGTCTTCATTGTTGGCGACTGTGCAGTTAACAGCTGTGAGCCGGTTCTGCATAATGGCTTACCTTTTCTGTTGTCGTCCCCAGCTTCATGCCGTTCCCGGTAACACAGGGATAAGCGCATTGGCATTTGGGGTTATTTCCACAGTACAGGTTTCCAGAGCGGGGATTACTAGGTTGGGGCATAGGGAAGGCTTGGACCCATCCTCATCTTTAAAGAAAGTGAAGAAGGGCTGTCATTTCTGAACCACTCACTCCACTAGTCCATCTGATCCGATTCTCTTTGTAGTTGCAAAGGATTGTGGAAAAGGATCTTTGCATCTTATTTCATAGGTTTTAGAATGTTGTTCTCTAGGGTGAAAAAAACCCAGAACTTCCTTGCTTTCTTTATTGTTCCACATGGTAGTGTTTTTGTTTATCCCACTGCGTTTTTATTTTAGCCTTTCTGTCAGATAATACACACACCTCAGACCTCATGAGGGTCTGTTTCCACCTAGGGCGCACTTTGGCTCTCTCCACCTATCTAGTTACTCAGTCCTCACTAATTTCCATCACTATTTTATTTTTTTTTTTAATTAAACAGGAAAGAGCCAGACTTCTCAGAGGTCAGTCTGTTCAACAAGTGGGACCCCAGGGCCTTCTGTATGTTCAGCAAAGAGAGCTTGCAGTGACCTCCCCAAAGGATGGTAGGTTAGGAACCAGTGAATTGGGCCTTCTCCCCAAAGGCTAGTGGATGTTTTATTTTATTTCTTTTTTAAACAGGCTCCGTCTCCATTCTGGGTTCTGATGATGCCACCACTTGTCACATTGTGGTCCTGAGGCACACAGGTATGACGAGAGACACGCAGGAAACCGTTCCTTACCTGGACCCACCGCGTGGGACCACCAGCGTCTTGATTTGCGTTTCCTGGCTCCGCTCACCTCTCCTCCGTCTGCATGGCCCCTCCCCGAGGCCCTGGTCAGATGGGTTGGCTGGGCAGCCCAGACGTCTCTGTTTTTCCTTCTTGCAGGCTGTTCAAAGATGAGGCGGTCCGAATGGACAGGCGTAGACCTGGGCTGCGCCCCGAGTTCTCATCGGGAATAACATGAGTCGTTTCACCCTTGTTCTTCAGGTAATGGGGCTACCTGCTTGACACACTGCGACGGAAGTGACACCAAAGCTGAGGTCCCCTTGATCATGAACGCCATAAAATCCTTTCCCGACCACACTCAATGTGGAAGGTGAGCGTCCCGCTCCTGCGTTGCGTCCTGTGGGGAACTTGGCCCCGTCGTGTAGAGGAAGCTGCCGGGGTGCCCGCCCTTGCCTCAGCAGCTGCTCAGGGAAGAGTGGGCGACGGGACTCGGGGCTGGCCCCGGAAGGAGGGTCTGGCTTTGAACCTGCAGTTGTGTTCTCAGTGGCGCTCTCTTGGCCTCTGTGTGTCCGCCGATGCCTTATGGCGCCAGCAGTGGAATCTCTCCCTTTCTTCAGGAGGTGTTTGTTGAACGTTTCCTGTGAACTAGAACTGGTCATAGGTGCCAGGGGCCTCGCAGTGAACAGAGGAGACAAAACCCTGCCCCGGGGCTCACAGTCCACGGGGAGGAGACGCCAGCAAAGCAGGATGCTAAGTAGCGGATGGGCTGTGAGGAAAAGGAGGGTGAGAACGAATGAAGGGGGTCAGCGTTGCAGACTGTGTGCAAGACTGGCACCCGCCTGGGCGCCCAGCACAGCGCCCGCCTGCTTACCAGTGACAGACAGCATGGTCACCTCTGCTTCCCACATGCGGCCCCCGGGCTGGGCTCTCAGGAGCCACGTGGCTACTTAAGGGAGCCGCGACCCCAGCCCAGCTGTCCGGCTGGTGCTCGCTGTCGCCTCCCCTTTCTCTCTCATCGCCGGGCCTGGCAGGCATGGCTCTCATTGTATTTGAAGTCTGGGGCAGCAGTTCACTGGAATGAACTAGTCTAGTCATACACATGTTCTTCAAATCCCAGGGATTTAAGGAAGGCCTCCTCGCTGTCACAGTTTCCCTAGTGGAACACAGATCCATTTTTAAGTTTAACTCTCCCCTTGCTGGGTCTCTGATGGCCTGGGCTGGCCTCAACCTTGTGTCCTGTCAGACGCTGAGCCTGGCAGGTTATATAGCTGGACTGGGCTCCAGGCCCAGGGCCGTGGTTCTCAGCACACGGTTGTGAGAGAGGATTCGAGGCCACCAGATGCTTTGCGCTGAGCCACTGACACAGAAGATTCTGGGGCCTTCCTCAGGAGGATTCTGTCTGTCAGTTGAAGGGAATGTGAAAGGTGGCCGCACTCTCTTGAGCTCGGGTCCCCAGGTCGAGGATGGAGGTTAGCAGAGAAGTGAGCCTGGGAAACGCAGGGTTAACAGAGTTAATGTGGTTTTTCCAGCTATAGGGTTTCCTGGAGCTTTGCTCTGCTGCTGTGCGTGGTGGCTCCCGTGGGAGCGGGTGAGGCCTCCCAAGCATATTTAACCCCAAGAACACTTTTCTGTCTCGTGCGGCCAATGTTCAGGGGGATGCACTGAGGAGAAAGCTGGTCTCATAGATAAGCATGTGCTTCAGATGCTGACCCGGTTTCCTTCTCTGTAAAACGGAGATGAGACCCCTGTCTCTCCAAGACACTTGCCTCCTGGTGGCGGAGATGCCCCTGCACAGGGCTGGGTCAGTCTCGTCCCTCCCCGACCCTGCCGAGACTTTTAAGAGGTTTCTGAAGTTTCCCGCTCAGGGCGGGTGAGTAGTGTGACGTAATCGTCATCTTCCAGACCAGCCTTTCTTACTCTTGCCTCCCAGTGGCATCATGTTTGAGACACAGCGCCCCTGGGCCCCCGGGCAGAACCCCAGTGTGTGCGCCATGGCGTGAACAGGGCCGGGAGCCAGGAGCTGAGGCTCGGGGCAGACCCAGGCCTGCCGGGCCGAGCCGAGCCATCCCGCCTCTGAGCACACCCTCCCGTCTCTTTGCCAGGCTGGAAGCGCACCTGGTGGGAGGCTTCAATGACGACAGGCAGTTGTCACAGAAACTGACTCATCAGCTCCTTAGTAAGTTCACTTTTCCCCTCAAATCTGATAAAAATGTGTACCTATTTTTGCTTAGATGAAAATCTCAATTAGTACAGAACCTACGAGGGTCACACCTGGTGGGAGCCACCCAAACTGCTCAGCTTGGAATCTTCCAAAAACACTGGAGAGCAAAGAGCTAAACGTTTAGAGCTCATGGGATGGGGACAAGGTTTTCCTTCAAAACAGTAGGTGATGCCTCACAGTAAGCCTGTGAATTGTGTGGGAAAAAAACAAACCACCCTCCTGCAGAAATGTTCATGTTAATCTGCAGAAAGTTAAATAACCCTGATAATACTATTTTTTCTTGGTTAAATTAGCAAATACCACCATGAGAAAAAACAACGTTGTTCTGTGATTGACCATGAAGCAGCGAGGTGGGCGTACTTCCACCCTGGAGTACTTGGGTGGAGCCTTCGGTGGAACCTGGAAAGCCTTTTGGCATCATGGTCCATCACAGACCCAGTAATTTCTCTTTTGAGAATCTTTTCTAAGAAAATTAATCTGAAATGTGCATAGAGATTTACACCTGAAGGTGGGCAGTAGATTATTTACAATAGGAAATCTAAATGTCCATTAGTAGAGGCATAGTTATACATACCATTAAAAAATATTTAACGAAGAGGTTTGAATTGCACGGGAAAATACCGTGTACAAACAATCAGGATGTGAAATTGTCTGCACGGTGTCTGAGCTCAGCTGTGCATGGACAGGCACGGCAGGAAGTACACTCACTGTTAAGTGCTAGGATTATCAGCAGGAGAAGCCCATTCACTTACACCTTTAAAAGCCACATACTCTTTATACTCTTCTATATTTTCCAAATGTTTCATAATGGTCAAATTTTTTTATGACCCATCATCAGGGAAAAACGTTCTTTAGGAAAAGGTTAAAATCTTATGACTCAGTTTGTCCCGCCAGCCTCTCAGAATAGGGAGAAGGAAAGTCTCTGTGGAAGTTTTCTCTGGGCCCAATGCTGGGAGCGCGTCTGACCCTTGGCAGGCAGGGTGCTGGGTGTCCGCTCACGGGTCTCCGCCTCCGATGGACAGGCCAGGCTGTGGTCTAAGGGTGGTGGATCCCACCCTCCATCCCCCTCTTGTTCAGCGTATGCTCTGCTACTTAAGGGAACTTTTTTGACATCAGTTTTAAAATTCTCATTGTAGGTGAATTTGACAGACAAGAAGATGACATTCATTTGGTGACATTGTGTGTGACAGGTGAGCTCCGCCATCCTTCCCAGAGCAAAGCTGTAGCTTTGGGGGATGTTTTGCCCTCGCCCTGAAGGCAGGACCTCACGTCTGTGCCTCAGTTGCAGACGGCACCATGTGTCGTCGGACTGCTGCCCTCTTCCAGCTTTCCCCGTATCTGCTGGCATGGCCCTCCCTGCCCTCCCACATCCAGATCCCGTGCAGCCTCCGCTGAGATCCTGACCGCCCCACCCCCCAAGGGCTCTCCTCTGACCTCCTCGGATTCTCAGCAGCCTCTTCCGTTTTCTAGGAAGGGGCGGGGCTGGTCCTAAGAGGAGCTGCCGCCACACGTGTGGGTGATCGGAGGCTCAGACTCTGGAAGGGCAGTTTGTTCCAATAACCTGACCGCCCCGGGATCAGCTGGGAAACGGGACACAGGCCCTTTCATGTTCCGATCCCCCCGCCTTTGCAGGCAGGGGAAGCTCCTTCTTGGCCTCTGTTTATAGAAAATGAAAGCAATTATTTAGTATTTCTTAAAAATTAGATCTTAAAATTCCCTTTTTTTTTTTTAACGTGTTAGAATTAAATGACCGGGAAGAAAATGAAAGCCACTTTCCAATAATATACGGCATTGGTAAGTAGCGTGTTGGGCGGAGGGTCTGTGATCTTACGCTGGTTAAAGGCCGATTCTGCAGCTGGTGGGCCCGGGGCTGTCCGTGTGGCAGAGCCTTAGGCCCAGGTCCTGACTCCTCTCTGGATCTGCTGGGCGAGCCTGGGCATGGAGCTTACCTTCTCTGACCTTATATCTATGAGAGAAAAAATTGTCCACATCCTAGACTGTGAAGGGAAACAAGGCAGCGAATAGAAAGCCTGGGCCTTACCTGGTTAGGGGACAGCTCGATGTCAGTGGGCTCTGCTCCCCCAAGAGGCCCCTCTGTTTTTCTCTAGCCAGAGCTCTAGGGGCTGGAATGGGGCGATTTGAATCTTCTTGTACTCAGGGAACTAATTAAGGTTCTGATGGAGAACAAAAAGCCTACAAAGCAAAGTGAAACCATCAGGCTAAAGATGGTTAGCCTGAAAGAAAGCCAGAGTGTCCCTTCCTCCTGTGACAGCCCCTGGGACTCCTGAGGCATTAATAGGCTGGGACTGGCTGTCTTTATTTATTTGCTATAAGTATTTATTTGGCTGCATTGGGTCTTAGTTGTGGCACGTAGGGTTTTTTCTTGCGGTGCCTGGGCTTCTCTCTAGTTGAGGCACCTACTGAGAGCTCAGTAGTTCAGGTGAGGGCTTAACTGCCCTGCTGCATGTGGGATCTTGGTTCCCTGACCAGGGATTGAACCCGAGTCCCCTGCATTGGAAGGCAGATTTTGAACCACTGTACCACCAGGGAAGTCCTGAGACTGGCTGTCTCTACAGAGGGTTTCTGCCATATTCCTAACGTTCGGTTTATTTGGCAGGGTATTCACTGCTTTATTCTCTATCCTTTGTATGTCAGAAACAGTCATAACCAACACATACCACCAGCCCTGGCGCCGATCCCAGGCCACGTCCGCAGCCTTGTCTTGCCAAGGCTTGTCTTCCTTGTCACAGGGCTGAGCAGGGAGGCCTTGCCACGGGCTGCCTGAAGAGATGGCGCGTCTCCCGGGTGGGGGCGGCCCTTGGTCTGGAACCAGGTCTTACTGGGTCCAGCTCGGGCCTCAGCACTTCTCAGTGAGATGCCTGGCCAAAGGGTTGCATTCTCCCTTCCCAGAAAGGGAGAGACTGCCGACACGTAACTTTGTTCAGTCCTATCACGGGTGATGGTATGCATGGGAGACTTACCAGCTCCTTTTGCCAATTGGAGTCATCCTGTTGTCCCCACAGCTGTCAACATCAAAACTGCGGAAATCTACAGAGCCTCCTTCCAAGACCGAGGTCCGGAGGAGGAGCTGCGGGCTGCCCGAGCTTTAACAGGAGGACCAGTGAGTCCGACAGCATCTTGTCTTAACAGGGTGAAGGGAAAAGGGGGGGCATCAAACTCTAAAGCCTTGAGCTTTATCCACCTTGGAAATGAAAAGTTTCTGATGGCTTCTGGAAAGCTGCCCATGATCAGGAACCACCACACACTCACAGCACGTAGAGAAGAAAGAATGTTTTAGGTTAGAAGCGCAAGACCCCAGTTCTCTGCCCTGAAGATGTTGGGGATATATGTGAATCCCCCTGCATCCAGATCCAAACAAAATGAACCCCATGTACTTTGTAAGAACTTTACCAGTGAAGTTACTGCAAAGAAAGGAGAGCTAAGTGGGGAGAAGAGGCTTTTCTCTTCTGTACTGCAGGTCATGCTGTCCCCAGACAAGGTCACTGGAAAGCAGTTTGCTGGGATGAACTGATGCCCAAAGAATAATCAGATCAGTTTAAAAGTCTGATTGCCTTTCGGTCTTTTTAGTTAGCTAACACCTTCATTTTAAAAGTTAGGAAAAAAAGAATAAGACTTACATGCTGTTTGAGGAACAAGTGAAAAAATCCTTTAAAAACACGTAATGTGAAAAAAACAGAAATCGCATCAGTCTGCTTGCTTAGGAAAAGCTGCTGTTTTCACTGGAAACGTCTGGACCCAGTGGTCTGTTTTGCCAACCCTTTGACATTGTCAGGTTTCCTTTCTCAGTGTCTCAGGGAGAACAGTCTTGATTTAGCCAAGATTCAGGACATATTTTAGTCTCAGTAACCGAAATTGAACATTGCTGGTTAAGCTGGAAACTACCATTGGCACATTTGAGAATTCAGGGAATTGATCATTTAGCAAATTTTTACGAGTTGGCTTTTCCCTTCTTTTGAGGGGGCAACAGGCATGTGTGGTTTTAAGCTCCAAGATGACTAGGGGTGTGAACAAGGAGGCGGCGAGGCCATGGCCTTGGGACAGACACACGGGGTCTGCAGCCCAGCCCGGACACTACAGACGCGTGACTTTGGGCAGCAGGCCCATCTCTCTAAGCCTCAGGTCTCCAACCAAAATGGAAAAAACACCAGCTTCCTGCAGGATTGTTGTCAGAACTAAACAAAA
This sequence comes from Bos taurus, assembly GCF_002263795.3. NCBI lineage: Eukaryota > Metazoa > Chordata > Mammalia > Artiodactyla > Bovidae > Bos > Bos taurus. Next base: position 13,730,466 of record NC_037352.1, read on the forward strand.
TGATGTCTGTTGCCCACCAAGTGCAGTACCAGACCAGTGGGAAGTAGTTAAGCGGCAGCTTGTTTCAGTGAGAGCAAACTTGAAAGACGCTTCTCTACCAGATAGATGCCTTAAGTTCAAGACGACACGGGAGCCTGCGTTAAAGGCAGCATTTCCACCGATAACACTCCTTAAATTCTGCCCCTGAAATGTTCTTTTTTTAGATGATTAGCATTTACGATGCAAAGACAGAGCAACTTCGTATAGGACCGTATTCCTGGACGCCATTTCCCCATGTGGATTTCTGGTTGCAGCAAGATGATAAGCAGATACTAGAGGTGAGCATCTACAGGCTGGGCATCTCTCTGGCCCCTGGTTTCCTCATCTATTGAAGAACAGAGTGTAGACGAGACAACAGCAGTTCCCTTCGGTGTCTGTGGAGGGCGCCATTTGCAGACCCTGCTGAGCTGCTCCTAAAGTTAGTCGGGGGTGAGTGGATCCTGGGTAGATGTCTACGCAGCATAGCAACAGGCAGCCATCTGCTTTGTTCTTGTTAACCCAGCACACCTGTTCCTTATGTAACTTTACAAATTATATATATTTATACAGTGATCCGAGAACAGCCTGATGAGTGTGTAAGGAGCACAGAGACTCTTGACAGCTTTATCAAAGTAGGGAACAAAGCAGGTTCTCCTCTCACACCCCAAATCTTGTTTTTCCAGAACCTTTCCACATCACCCCTGGCTGAGCCTCCCCACTTTGTTGAACATATTAGATCTACCTTGATGTTTTTAAAGAAACATCCTTCTCCAGCTAACACACTGTTTCCTGGGAACAAGGCTCTACTCTACAAAAAAAATGAAGATGGCTTATGGGAAAAGATCTCTTCCCCAGGAAGCTAAAAAATAGGAATTACCAAAGAAAGCACCTCTCTGATACAACAAAAGACCCCTGCTGGGGGCAGGGAAGAGTGTGAACTTGGAAACTTCCTCCGTTGAGTCTGAGGTCTCTCTCCTTACTCAGTGTTTTTCAGATGACTTTAAAATAAAATCTTATTTTGGCAAAGGCATTTGTTTAGGTTTTCTTCTTGGTTAGTATTAAGAGGCCAGAGGAGAAGCTGGCTTGCAGCTATTTCAGATACTTGGGTAAGTCTGGGTAAGTCTTCCTAATTCTGCTAAATTAGTGAATAAAGGAAAAATTGTCGTTTAGTTTAAAATGCAGTGGTGAGAATTTATACATCTCAGATTTTTTTTAACCTCAAAATACTTTAGAAGCATCAAATCCAAACCTGATATTATGTATTTTTAGAAACCTTTATTCTTTTGAAGTTGTTATCCAAAAGGAAGTCACCGTGCCCAATTAATGCTAAGATTTATGAAGTGAACTACTGGGAACAATTTCAAGAACCTTTATTGAAACCAACATTCAAATAGTATCTCAAGGGTGAAATTCTGTTTCAGCAAAACCAATTTTAACAATTTCAAATATATATAAAAACATTTAAAAATTAATCTTGTTAAAGGTGATAATTTCCCTTTCCCCCATTTTATCTGCTATACTTCATTGCACCAAAGAAACAGGGAAGACTTGTTTAATCATTTGCACCAGGAAGAAAAGAAAAGGAAAACTGCATTTTGACAAGTGCCAAATGTCAGGAATCACATCAAATCAGAGTGTAATTATAGGCTTAATATGGTATAACTAAGGCTTTCAATTCGACAGTCCCAAACCCCATGTGAATTGCCACCATGTTAAGGTCTCCCATAGCTTGACTGCTGGACTAAAAGGCACAGGGGCTGCTGCCGATGGTAAAGGAAGTGACGCAGTACTTAGAATCGGGCCGAAGTTAAGGGTTTACTTCGGCGGTCTTCTGGCTTGATCAGCCTGAGAAAGACTGCCCTTTTGGATCTTGTTTCTGAGTTGGGCCCAAAGGGCTGAGCTGCTGTGAACAGACACTCCAGAAGCTCCCGTGAGAACAGGTCAGAGGTGGACTTAAATTTAGAATTTCAACTTAACAAGGTGCTACACAGCATATTTAATACGAGGCTCTTAAGAGCAGCATCTGTTGAGTTTTGAGATATTAAACATAGAAATAGAAATGAGTACAGTCTGTACTTCTGTGCCAATTTAAAAGCTTTACCAGTATTTAAAAATATATATAATATGGTTGAGAAGAGTCTGTACAGTTACTCTGAATAGAGAAGTTTTAATTTGTTTACAAATAGCATATAAAGGGAGACACAGGCTGGTGGCAGAGCAGAGCCAGCAGCAGTGCCGGGTCCAGCCTGACCTGCCACTGCCGAGCGGACACGGCCCTGACCGACGTCTCAGGGGCAGCAGCAGCAGCGGGGGTGCAGGAGAGCGCTTCTGATGCTCCTGTTTACAACCCCATCACACCCACTCTCCTTCAAGCCAAACAGTCCAGTTGCATATTGCAACCTGATCCAACTGAACACCAAGTAAGACAGACGGCAGAGATCGCCGTCTGTGCAGCAGGGCCCCAGGGAACCCGGAAAGTTCTAGAAAGCTGTCTCACCAAGAACCTACTATGTGCAACCTAGTAACGTCTTCCACGTGTCTGTTTAGATAGAGAAGCGCAAGTATTTCAAGTGGCAGGCACTTGAAATTCTTGTGTTTTTTGTGAATAAAAAGTGTTTATGGTAACGGGGGGGAAATGGTATTACTACAGTCGGGTAGACAGAAACAGTAGTTGTTGGTTGTTGTACAACACCCACAAAATCAGACATGTCAACTGCCCTCCCGGAGGCCTGGCTCTCAGGCACGTATTTGTGCGACCGTCCCAGTTAAGCACAAATAACAGTAATTTCTCTCACATCAGCATGTGGCACGGTTCACATTTTCAGAATAACTTCATCTTCCCTGAAACAATATTCAGTACAGTCTCCAAGCAAACACTGAGTTTTATCTTAAGCTCTCTGGCTCTTCTACCTGCGGGCGGTCATCTTGCAGGCCTTGGGCCCCGTCCTGGAGGGCTCCAGGCGGCTCGGCTTCCGGAGGGGCGGGCGCCTCTGGGTGTCGCTCATGGCTGTTAGCTTCTGAGGCCTCTTGCCCACCCGACGATTGCTCCATCTTCTCCAAGTCTTCGATGTGACCGACTGAGCTGGTCTCGCTGATGGCATCCGAACCACGCAGGGACCTTTTAAATGGCTTCTGGCCTAGAAGATCAATGAACAGCACTGATGGTTCAGGAAAGGGCTCCCCTGCAGCAGGAGCCAGCTGTGCTCTAAGCAATCTGTGTTTAATCACAGCAGAAATCCCAGGGATCCCTGGCTCTGAAGCATTAAGTGATGAGGCGAGAAATGAGAGCTGATGTGACACTAACATGCCCCCAGCGCCAGGGACCGTGAGGGAACCCCAGCTGGGAGAAACTCAGAGGAGTGGACACAGGTTAAATGTGACGCTCCACAGGTGACTTCCCCAAGGCTCAGAGATGGCTGAAGGGGCAGAGACGCGTGTGTGCTCAGTCACTTCAGTTGTGTCTGATTCTTTGCGACCCCATGGACTGTAGGCCTCCAGGCTCCTCTGTCCTTGGAATTTCCCAGGCAAGAATACTGGAGAGGGTTGTCATGCCCTCCTCCAAGGCATCTTCCTGACCCAGGGATTGAACCCGTGTCTCTTAAGTCTCCTGCATTGGCGGGTGGGTTCTTTACCACTAGCGCCACCTGGGAAGCCCAGGGGCAGGGACCACTGTTCTTAAATGAAGAGAAATAGAACTTCGGGTTGAAGAACCAAGAAGACAGGAATGCAGGTCCTAAAAGCGTTATGGGAGGCCAAGGTCTCTTCCCCAGGGAAATACGAAGAACGAAATACCGTTCTTCAGTGTGAGTGAACTCAGGCATGGGGACTGACGTACCTGGAAGCCTCTGTTTGGTGCGAGTGCCTGTGGGGGTCTGAGGTGGTGTGACCCCCGAGCCTTGCACTTTGTAGACATACGTGTGTTCCGTGGACTCCAGGGAGCCTGTGGGAAGGAGGTGGGGAGGTGTGGGGTAAGCGCCCAGGGTGGGCAGCCCTGTGGAGGCCCGTCAGCCTTGTTCCCCACGTGCTTCCAGCTGAGGCTCCAGATCCCTGAGCCAGCTGCTGGCGGCTGAGCCGTGAGTGCTGGCCCCGTGGGGTGTTCCAGCCTCGTCTCCCCGCCATCCTGTGTGCGTGTGAAAGCAGCCAGCCTGCAGTGTGGCTCGAGCATGCCGGGAGAGCCAGGCCCTGATGGGAAATGTCTTTTAGCAACAAGGAGCGGATGCCTCTTGGCTAAAGGCTGTGGCCTGGCGGGTTGAGAGTCAGATTGTCCCCTGCTGCCCTGTGACCGTGTAGTCATCATTTCCTGGGGAATGGCCCAGGTTTGAGGAGCCTAATCCACTGGCAGAACAGCAACTGGGAGTACTCACTGAACTAAAATGGCTACAGACTACAGCCTTTCACTTGCCCCGTGCAAAAGCAGCCCTCGACTGGGGCAAAACACTCATGAGAGCTGCAAAGAATATTAACGCTGATCCGAACAGACAGCTGCGTGGGCTTGGACCCCAGGAAGGGAGTCTTCTGGGGCACGGGCACCTGCCTCCGTGCTGTTCCAACTGTCGGGACAGAAGAGGAGGATGAGAGTCTAGGCAGACAAACCTCGCCTCCTCTCCGGTCCTGGCCCAGCGCCTGGTGTGAAGCCTGGGACGCACACACGGCTCCTCATCCCAGGACACCTGGCCAAACACTCCAGATGCGAGAGATTGGGAGGAAGGTAGTCCTACCTGCCGTCAGGTTGAACGTCCTTCCTTTTTGTGATGCTTGTACTGGAGAAAACCAGTTCAGCACGGATCCAACCACGGGGATCTGCCGTAACACCCCCTGCAAAACACAAGCGTTGCTCAAGGCCATCGTCCGGAGGCCAGCTCCCAGCCCGAGTCCAGCTGGGGGCCCAGCCCGGAGCCTCACCTCTTCCAGAAGCCGCTCCTCGTTTGCCTTCTGCAACTGAACCTGAGCTTCCTGGATTCCTTTCCGAACCACTTCTGTCATGTTTTCCAGAAGCTGTGTTAAGACCAAGGAAGGCATTATCTGTCCAAGCTGCTTGCTGGGGTTCTAGATTTATAAACACAGCACTGGCGATATTTTTCAAAAGTGTGTTAGTAAACGGTACTTTAACATGTCAGTGTGAAAATACAGCAGAAAATCAAATAGAAGAGGTCAAGATGCTAAAGGAGGCCTAGTGTTAGGCGCCGTGGTGACTGGCCGCATTTGCCAGGGAAGAGAACTGCCCCTATGATCTGAACGTCCTACCAACAGGAAACAGACACAACAGGGACTTCCCTGGTGGTCCAGTGGTTAAGAATCTGCCTTCCAATGGAGGGGACATGAGTTCCATCCCTGGTCTGGGAACTAAGATCCCACATGTCTTGGGGCAACTAAACACGTCTACGTGTCACAACTGGAGAGCCTGCACTGTAGGAGGACCCAGTGCAGGCAGAAGGAAAAAAACAAGACACAGTGCTTAACATTCATGGAAACGGAGGCAGAAGTGATACAGGCGGGGTCAGAAAACTTTAAGATGCCCTCCCACGAACCAAGAAAGTTGGCTCCTAGGCTCCATTTCAAACCCCTTTTCTTCTGCACCCCTCCTACCAAACACGAGTCACGCGACACAGCTGCCTGCCTCCTCTCAGGCCAGCCTCGCGCTGCCCCCTTTTCCCTCCCTTTGAGGGATTCCTAATGACTCATATCTGGTGTGGAGAGCGTCCCGTAAGCCTGAAAGCCTGGTCCTCTGTGCCAACTGGCCAAGAGCAGCAGGTCTATTACGGGCGGGAAGTTCTGTTACCTGAAGCACCATCCCATCCAGCCCCAGGACCAGCTCTGACCAGCTCTCCCCTGGCCTTGCGGGGCAGAGGTGATGTGAACGCATCTTCCTGAACGTGCGTGCACCACCTCACTTGCTCATATACGTCTTTCCCAGGCTGGCTCGTGAGTTCACTGAGGGCAGGGACTGCCCTGGTACCTGCTCAACGCCTGGCTCACAGGCGGCCTTTAAGTACTTGGGGAAAGAATGAATGGACAGACATCACCGAGGTAAGCTTCTTCCTTTGTGACTCCAGCTAGTTGCCCAGGGAAAACCCAAAAAAGGAATGAGGCACAGATTACTCTTACAGACCCTTGAGTCCTCCTCGATTTCTCGGGCTGTGACTGCGATGGTCTCTACTAGTTCGGAAATATCGATGTCATCACTCGCCATGCCAATGTAAATACAGCTCTTCATGCTTTTATACTCAGGGCCTGTGGGCAGAAACAACAGACTTACTTGGTTCCCAAGTCCGCTGTCACGAGTCAGACAGGCCATTCCGTGTACACCACGCGGCCAGGCACGGGGCAGCCTCCCCTAGGGGGTGAGGGCATGGATCTACTGCGGATTCGGGACCCAGCGAGGCTGTGGCAGGGGCAGGAAGCTCTCTCATGCTATGAAGAGCTACACCACTTAAGACAGCCCAACTCCCTTTAGGCCAGTTAGAAAACGACTTCCAAAGTCCACAGCTGACTTAGAGGAGTAATTACCCATTTTAAATGTAAGGTCAGATTCCAGTTCATTTAACTTTTTCAGAAGCCCAGCATGGATTTTTTCCCCTTCTGGATCCAATTTCAAACTGCTCTTATCATCATTAGCGTGTTCATACCTATAAACAATATCACATAACAGCACTTCAGTAATCTAAAGTAAGTGTCCCTCTAGACACAGGATGACAGGTGAAGTAGAAGCTGCTGGGAGTTACCAAGGGTGTGCAAGGAGACACAGGGCAAAGGAGCCGCTCAGAGGGTCTCAAGAGTGAACCTTAAGAATGTCCCAGGGGAGCCCAAGTCTCCAGGTACATGAAATGTACAAAGAGGGGCATGATCAAGAAGCCCCATCACTCGTAAGAGGAATAGGAGGCTTCTCTCATCCCGAGAGGGGACAAAGGGACTCAAGACGCCCACTGAGTCAGAGGTTGGAGGGTCTGCCCCCACTGGGAAGTGGTTCTCCGGGGTGAGTGGTAGCTCTCTGTTCGTACGTCAGTGGCGCACTAGTAACTTTCAAGTTGGAGCAGAAAGAACACACAGCAACTCCTACTTCACTGAGCGCGTGCTGGGCCGCTTGCCAGCTGTGCTCTTTTAAATGCCCAGGTCTGGGTGAACTTGCATCAGACACGAGTGCTGTGACTACACATATTCATTTTAGATTTCTAAGCTGGTTCACAAAATGATCCGCCCACAGTCTTACCATACCTGACAACTCCTATTCCAGGCCAGTTGGGGTCGTCAACGTATAAGAGGCCTGCCGTTGCCTCCACCTCCTGCTTGAACTCCTCTCGCAGCTGCAGTGTACAGGTCAGGACCGGCAGCTTGCTCTGGACGCAGGCCACCAGCTGATCCACATCCTCTCCCCGAGTCCCTAAAACTGGACATGTGCACAGAATGTCAGGGAAGCACTTAAGGAACGGCTGGAAAGGAGGGAGCTGTGCTCTCAGTTCCACTATCAGAACATCAGCAGTTCTCAGTATAGCCAGTCAGTTGCAGCTGAGGACTCAAAAAAAAAAAAAACAACCACTAAACCCAGATACGTGAGGATATGAGATATCTATGGATGTGAGAGTTGCACCATAAAGAAGGCTAAGTGCCAAAGAATTGATGCTTTTGAATTGTGGTGCTGGAGAAGACTCTTAAGAGTCCCTTGGACTGCAAGGAGATCCAACCAGTCCATCCTAAAGGAAATCAACCCTGAATATTCGTTGGAAGGACTGATGCTGAAGCTCCAATACTTTGGCCACCTGATGTAAAGAGCTGACTCACTGGAAAAGACCCTGATGCTGGGAAAAATTGAGGGCAGGAAGAGAAGGGGGTGACAGAGCATAAGACGGTTGGGTGGCATCATCGACTCAATGGACATGAGTTTGAGCACACTCTGGGAGATAGTGAAGGACAGGGAAGCCTGGTGTGCTGCAGTTAATGGGGTCACAAAGAGTCGGACACGACTGAACTACAAACCCGGATATGGAAGAAGCAGGTGTTAAAAATTCACACAGCTGATGGCCTAGGTGTAGACACATTTTGTTCTTACACAGAAGATAGCATTAGCTCCTCTGATTTAACACACAGTGAAATCCTACCATGGAAATCAGATTCTTCTTGAAGAAAGACTCTGCTTAAGTCAAGTGATAAACGTATCAGGTTGGAAACAAGAAGACAGCCACACAGTTCTATTAACATGGAGGGGAGAGAGGTTTGGGGGTGGGTGGAGGGGCAGCAGGGCGGGGTGGTGATGGTGACAGCACCAAGTGCTTCTGAAGGTCAGAGCCTGAGAGTCTCAGGGTTCACTGCGCCCTCGCTTCCACTGATTCAAAGCTTATGTGATCTAAGCCTCAATACGTGCAGCCTGGGGTGTCCACAGTTACTTTTTCCAGTTCCAGACCCCCTGCTCAGCAGGACCAAAGGCTCCCAGAATGTCCCGAGGCCTCTGGCCACAGTCATGACATGCGGGACAGGTGCCTGCACTTCCCTACTTTGGAGTCTGTGGGAAAAATACCTTTCCAAAGATGCCGAAAACACCTCATGAAAAACCATCAAGCATTCTCTGAACGTATTTAGATCATCTCAGAAAAAAGCACAATCAGATTTCTGATACATCTCTATACAGCTTATTTTGAAGTGCCTCCTATAAAACATGCCAAGCACCACCCAAGCCACTGCATGTTCAGTCTCACAGTCTGATCTGCACATCACCAATGTGAGGTGGTGGGGAACAGGTCTGGAGACAAGAAACTTGCTCCAGGCCCCACAGGTATGAAGTGGCCAAGGGGGGACAAGAACCCCAGGACTTTCTGTCATAAAAGTCCACGTGCTTTCAGCTCTGTTGCTCTCTAAGAGGTCTACGACAGTGATCTCGACCTTCACTGGCCTGTTTGGTGCCCTGGCTCCATTCCAAGTACACTCAGTCAACCAGAATTTGAGGTGGGGCTGGGCACTGGGGGGGTTTTCAGAGCTCTGCAGGGATTCTAAAGTCACTCTGGACTGAGAACCACTGAACAGGAAACAAAAGGTCAGAGGACATCAAGACACAGGAATTCGAGTGACTTCACAGATCTCTCTTTGTGAGGAGGTACCCTGGAAAGGGGCTTGTCTACCTAAACTCAGCCAAATGAAAAGTAAAAGCCTCCCCAGGGAGAGAAGACAGCCTCATAGGGGAAAGCGATCAGTCCACAGCCTGGACTCTGACAACCTGGCACCGGTGCCCTCAGAACAACACCGAGGGTGCCCCACGGAGACCGCTTACCTGCTGCCGTCATCAGAGGGCTGAACCGCACGCACGTGCCCTCAACCTCCAGATCCATGACCGTGAGGCCGCTCATGGGCACCAGCTGCTTCAGCTGTTCTCCCAGCTGCAGGGAAAGGGGCAGAATGAATGCACTCCAGCAAGGAGGACACCCGTGTCTCCTCGTTCACTCAGCCCAGACCCAAGAGGTTCCTGGAAGTGAGTTTCCTTTCATGTGTAATTTTCTTTGAATACTTATGGCACCTTCATTTTAAAAATTGTAAATTTTATATTTTTTCTTACTACAAAAATGTTTGCTATAGAAAAATCTAGGCAACACAGGTAAACCAAACCAAAACAAACAGAACAAAAACTTACCCACAACACACCACTGAGAAACACCTACTGACTGTTGACATATGGGATAACCCTCCCCCATCTTCTGTGCATGTGAGTCTGTTTCTTCCATTGCTGTTGTGAAACAGGATATACTACATGCTGCGTAGTAAGCTGCATTTTTCCATGCAATTCACAGTGACCATTTCCCTTCTGCCATGAACATGCAGCTACACGGTTTATACTGGCTGTTCTGAACTTCACTGCATGGGTGTACCTTATTCACCCGAACACCTAGGTTCAATTCAGTTGAGTCGCTCAGTCGTGTCCGACTCTTTGTGACCCCATGAACCACAGCACGCCAGGCCTCCCTGTCCATCACCAGACTCACGTCCATCGAGTCAGTGATGCCACCCAGCCATCTCATCCTCTGTCGTCCCCTTCTCCTCCTGCCCCCAATCCCTCCCAACATCAGAGTCTTTTCCAATGAGTTAACTCTTTCAATTATTTTTTTTTTTTAGGCTACACTTTGCAGCATGCAGGATCTTAGCTCCCCATCCAGGGACTGAACCTGGGCCCCGTGCAGTGGAAGCTCGAGTCCTAACCACTGGGGGCATGTCCGAGGTTTTGCTAGGGTTGGTGCTGCTCTGATGAACACCTTTACATTGTTTAGAATATTCTTTATACTGAAATCATCCCATGATTTCAGTGTCAAAAGACAGCCAAAGCAAAGTGCCCCTCCACCGAAGGCATGCAGGGGAGGCTTCATGTGCCTTCTGGGATCAGCAGAGCTCCACAGTGCCTGGACCGCAGGCCAGGTTTGGCTTGCTGTCATTCACCTTTACAGGGAAGGAGAGAAACGGTTCCGTGAAGAACCTGCGGGAACAGTGCTGAGAGGACCTGCCGGAACTCATGCAGCCTCTGGGGCTGTGGTTTTTGCTTAAGAAGCCCAGGACAAAGCCCCACGCTTCACAGGGGCTCCCCTGTGAGTTTCTGCCTTCCTAGAGGTGACCATGCATTATCCCAACCATCCAGACGCAGCAGGACGGGCACGTGACAGCGTTCTTACCCAGCGGTTCAGGGCATCACAGGAGTGCCTCTCCCGGCCGACGGCTGAGGCGGCAGCGCTGGGCGCTGGGATGGCATTAAGTCCTGGATCTGACACAAAACACAGAGGGGTTTGCCTCTCAGAAACACAGCCAACTACAGCAACCCCCCGACCCGGCTCACTTAGTGCCCAACATGAACCTGAGAGAAAAGTCTCAAATAGTATGAAGACCAACACACTTACATCTATTTATACAAATGTAATTCTTAATTTCATTAACACATTTTCTCCCTCAAGGAATTCTGAGCATAAATCAAAGCATAAAAATTATAAGTCACCAACTAGTCCACAAGCACCGAGCCCTGTGCAGGGGAGTCAGCCCAGCAGCACGCCAGGCCTCACAATGCAACCGGCCTCCTACGATAAATGGTCGAGGTGCCCACTCGTGCTAGGCGCTGTGCTGGGCCTGGGGTTAGAATATGAGGCAGACAAGGTTTTTAGGCTGCCTCTTATGTTCTATGGGAGAAACAGCATAAAGAAATGAAATCACTAAATACTGTTGTCAGGGCCTTGAAAGAAGGTGAGGCTCTGAAACGACATGAGGGAGTCAGTCACCTCAGACAGGACAGGCAGGGAAGGCTCCATGAGGGGGTGGGCACTGGGGGAACCTGAAGGCGGGAAGGAGCTGGGAGGACGAGGCGGGCAGTGGTGCCTCAGAGGAGACCAGTCTGACTGAAGCACAGTGAGCAAGAAGAGGAAGGCGGACAGAAGGGGAGGGCTTGGACTCGCAGGCTGCATGAGGCCTGGTCCAGAGCCTGGACCTCATCCATCGGGCACGGGAAGACACGCAGGCTACGGGCAAGGGGGTGACAGGAAGTGGAGAATGGTCTGGAATGGGGTCCATGGCTGTTGGGTGAAACCTGAGAGAGCCTTGGACTAAGCAGGGCGCCTTTGGGACATTATTTACAAATAGAGATTCTTGAATCCGCTTACTGAATCAAAACACTTAGGAAGGAGGGCCCCAAATTCTGTTTTCAAGGGACTCTCATTCATTCCAGCAGTGGTCCAGGGACTGGTGTTTGGAAACCACTGGTTTAATCACAGCAAACTGTCAGTAAAGTGCTAAGGCAAATAGGCCTGGAATTCTTGTGAACCTTATTACATTTTTTTGCAACGATGACAAGATTTTAGCAATCAAAATATTCTGGACTACCTAGTTAACTTGAAGTGGTTTAACACTCAAAGCCCTTACACACAGAAAAATAACCCTCATTTAAAAATCACCTACCAGAGCCCGGTAGTTCCTGGAAAAATCTGAATACCACCACTGGGGAACTGAGCTCATCTTCCACCTGAAACATGGAATCCAGTTATTACCAAGTGATAGTAAATTCCAAACACCTACAAAGTCAAACGGTGAGCCTGGAAACTAGGCTGCAGATGCTGCCCTTAGAAAGCATGCAAAGAGAATCCCCTGGTGGCCCAGTGGTTAGGGCTCAGCGCTCCCACTGCCAGGGCCTGGTTCAGTCTCTGATCAGGGAACTAAGATACCACAAGCTGCGCAGCAGGAAAAAAACCAAAACACCAAAACCAAGAAAACAAACCAAAAAACCCAACCACCACCACCGCCACAGCAAAAAAACCACATCAAGTTCAAAGGTTAATTTCAGTTGCTAGAGAAACAAAAATCAAAGGTTTAGTAAAATTCTTAGAAATAATTATAAGCCAGTCCTGAGAATACATTATAATATGTGACACTGGTACACTGAGAAGCAAAAGGAAATTTTTGATGGTTATGGATAAACATGGGTCCAACACGAAAGATCAAGAAAGGCAAGAAAAAAGTGGCACTAGAATCAGCGAGAGAGTCCAAGCTTTCAAGAATCCAGAAGTGAGGCCACCGCAACCAGGAATGACTGGATCCTTTCCTACTCATCCTCTTCTCATTGTGTGAAACTCACTGAACAGAAGGCAAGTCCTGCTGGCGTGTGAATAACCGCAGTCTAGAACTGAGGCTGTGTTTCTCTAAATCACCGAAGCGATACTTACATTCAGGACAGGCATCAGACAACCATCTTCACTAACAGATTTCCTAACAGATGAAGACGGCCACTGCATTGACTGCCCAGCCCAAGGTTCCCTGTTCTCCACTGAACAAATGTACAGTCAGCCGTCAGCTTCCCCTCAGGGTCAGGACACAGAGGGAGTGTTAATGCCCTCGACAGACGGTCGTGTTGGAGGAGGGGGTGGGGGTAGAGGGAGAGAGGCTCTCCAAGCATTCAACAACTCCAGCACTACAATTCTAGTCTTGAAACCTATTTCCCAAGGCACTGGTAGGGCCACACCAGGACATGCTAACTGGGGAGACAGGCCCAAGATCTTCCCCACTAAGCTGTTCAAAGGAACAAATGTGTGTGAGTCCGATTAAGCAACAGGTAGATTTGAATCTGCCAATTATTTATGGAGCCAATTCTTGTGCTTTCATATCTACTATCTCTTTTAATTTTCACATAAACAAATAAATCTATTAGTTATCTTTAAAGTGAGAGTGGTTTAATATTTATATAGAATGGAGTAAGCATAAAAAGTAAATGGTAACAAGGTGACAAAACTCTACATTCCTGTTTTCAGAACAAGGTAGAATTTGAGTGCCAAGACTTCTCTAGTCTTCTGTTTCTTACTTTTTTGAGCCCAGTGGTCTCAATGTCAGTGTGCATAAGAAATACTGTACAGGGCTATATATGTAGAATTCTGGTTCTGGCCACGTGGTAGACCAAGCCAATACTGAAGTCATCAATTCTAAATACCTGAAATGCTTGATTAAATGTAATCAATAACCAAAAAAAGTTCAAATCATTGTTAGGCTCACAAAACAGGTGAATCCAGAAATAAGAGAAAACAGAAAGAATATTGTAAGCTGAGCTGCAGGGCCTGGGGGGAGGGGAGCACAGACGGGGCCTAGAACTTAGCATTAACATCTAAGGTCGTGGGTTTTTAAGCCCATGTGAGGGGTAGTGCTTAGTTTACATGAAGCCAGGACGCTTGAAAAGTGCTCTTTACGAAAAGAGAGAAAAACTTCACCCACTGATCAGTAAGAAAGCTTCACTCTGCCTAAGGCTCTGCAGAGAGAGACAAAAAATTCTTTCATGAGAAGAAAACATCAGGTGTGTTCTGCACCTGTGTGTGATGTCCTCTGTGGGACTCCTAAAGCTGGGAAACCAACATAAATAAATGGACCCTGGCAAGTCATACGAGAGAAAAAAATCTCACTTGAAACAGAAAAATTATGTAACACAGGAAGCAAGAGTCAGCAGACACAACCGAGAGGACGATATGTGGTCCCAAAACTGAGACTGGAACAGCCATCGGAAACACATGGCGATCACGGTGTTTAAACAGAGAGACAAAGGACCAGAATCCTTGCTTTAAAAGGTGATTATAAAACAGAATAACTTGAAAAAGAACTGAAGAGAATATTGCAGAATGAAAGAGGTCACTGGAAGTAAAAAGCTCAGTGAATGGGTTAAACAGCAGATGAGATGCTGCTCAAGAATAAATGACTGAACTCAAAGAAGGATCTGAAGGGAGGCACTGGAAGGCAGAGAGAGAGAGAGATGCAGGCATCCAAGAGACTGATGGGGGGTGGAGTGAAGGTTCAGTATGCAGCTTACTGGTGTTCCTGAAGGGAGGACATATCTGAAAAAATTAACTGTACAGGATTAAAAAAAAAAGAAGAATCCTCATGTTAAATCAGCACAAGTCCCAAACAGGACTGAAAAAAAAAAAACCCTCACTTGGATGTATCACGGTCAAAGTGGCAGAACAATAAGGATATAAACATGAAACCACGCTCAGTCCCACGGAGGCATTCTGGAATTCTCAGGTGTAATGGTGACAGTGTTCGAGTTTCCCCTCACAGGCCGACTTTAGAATCCACTCCAAGTGTTTGATAAGAGGCCAGTAAAACAGCAGCTTTATCAGAACGCAGCTGCCGAGGAGACTGAACTGGCACCCTGTGAAAGCGGGTCGCGAGTGCCACCCCTGGCCCTGGCGCTGGAGGTGCTGAGCTGGGGAAGTGGGTCCTTGTTTCTGCAATGGGAGAGGCTCCTGAAGGGCCCTCCAGATGGGAAGGAAGAAGGTCATGGGCGCTGGGAGAAGGGAGTGGCTATGCAGCAGAGAAGCTTTTCTGAGATACCCTGGGGTCAAGTCTTGGCTTTGCCACATACTAGTTCTGGGACTCTGGACACACAGCTCATCTGAGCCACAGAAACAGATGCTGCCGCTCGACCCCAGAGGCTTACTGTGAGGGTTCACAAGTCAATACCTATGAAAGCAGCAGACAAAGGCTGTAGCAAGGAGCAGAAGACAATAATCACTTCCACCTTATGGTGCCTGACGCCTCCATTCTGCCTTCCCACACATTAGCTGATACGCCCCTCCTAACAAGCCACCGGGGCAGACGAATCCATTCTCCTCTAACTACCCTGAGACAGAGGGTCCGCTGGCGGAGGACACAGGCTTTGAGAGTGCACCCCAGCTCTACGCTGCTTTACCACATCCTTATCATGTCTGTGCTTTAGCTTCCTCCCCAGTTAAAGAAAAGGAATAACCACTGCGTCCAACTCACAGAGTCTGTGTATTCATCCACACTTGAACACCTATTGTATGCCAGGTACCACACTGGGCGTAGGATATAGTCATGAACAGACAAAAGTCTTTGCCTTGCAAGGCTTCTCCAGACAAAAACAGACAAGGAACAAACACAGCCCACAATTTCAGGCAGTAATAATGATGAAGGGGAAAACCCAGAGCACAGGGAGTGATGGATAGTGGTGGGTGTTACTCTGGTGGGGTGGGGTGAGCCTCTCTGAAGAAGTGATATTTGGGAACTAAGATCTGAAGGATAAGAAATTGGTAATGAGAAGAATTAAGGGGAACAGTGTTTCCAGGTATGGGGAACAGCATGTACAAAGGAGATCTGTGACGGTTAAATGAAACAGGCATGGAAGAGGGACTTAGTATCACGCGTGCTACACAGTAAGCATGTCACAAACAGCAGCTGCAGTGGTGATGGTGACGATGATGATGGTGGGCTACTGACAGGAAGGTGATGATGACGACGTTGATGGATTACTGACAGGCCACAGTGCCTCATGGTGTTTGCCAGTGACTGTCCCCTCTATTGAGTAAAGCAGCCATTGGAAGGAGGGAAGGAACAGGGTTATGCCTAGGCTGTATGTGGCCTTACAAAGAAGTCCAAACCAGTTGGCAATTAGTGAGCAACATCAGCTCCTCCTGGTTTGCAGGAGAATGAGGAAGGAGAGGAATGAGGAGGAGCCCAAGAGGGCTCAGCAAAGGAGCGACAGGAAATACACAGGCCCAGCACTGCCTGTAACCCACCAGCGTGCTCATTCCAGTCCATAATTTAGTCTCTCTATTTGCAATCAAGAGTGTCCAACCAACATACCTTCACCGACAGCTGAGCTCACAGGCTTGAGAGGTTAACAGAATGAGTCAGTGTCACAGGGCCCCTGTGGCACAGCTGAAATTGGAACCCAAGTCTCCTGACTTACATTGATCCTCTGCTTCTCCGGTGGGGCCACTATCCCCTTCCAAGCTAGGAGAGGAGTCACCTCAGGTCAAGTGAGTAGCTCCCAGCTCCTACTCAGAAGGCGGTGAGGGGAGCAGCCCCTGATCAGCACTTAAACCGAACCATGTACTCAAGTGGACACAGACTGCACTCACTTGAACCCCAAATAAACTCAAATGTTAGTTTTAAAGTTAACTATATCCTGAAGAATTGTCAAAGAAACGCCCCTTCATGCAAATGCTCTCTGGGATCAGAGGGCTTCACAAAGAGTGGCCCAAAGCACTCTGAGAGACAAAACAATTTTCCACTTGAGGAAGATGGGTGTTCTAAAAATTTCTGGACAGGTGAAATCAATGGTGCTTATTACATCTTTGTGCAATTTTAAATTTCAATAGAATAAAAACTGTGAATGGATTATTTGAAAAGCACTGTAGGTGTTCAAACAGTGTATGGGGCAAATTTCTAGGCTTTCTGCTAACTGCAGAATTAGGTCATCGGGACATGTATGACTTTCCCAAAGAACGGTGGTTAACTGGAGCTGCCGCAATTCCATGAACACACACCAAATCTGGAGAAAATCATGCTAAGTCACTGAAGGTAAAAGTTACTGACTTTAAGAGACAGACCAAATTATATACTGTACCAAGATTTTGATGTGGTTCACTTTCTTCAAACTTTCTTGCAATCGTTGACTCTGCAAATGACAAAAAAACAGTTTCTTGTAATTTCATATTAAGAAGTAGTTTTCCTAAGGGTCTTTGCAAGTCTGCAAACAAGGATCTTGGGCAGATAAAGCCATCTGCGACTTGACGATTTCTAAATGTGGATACCAATTTTTGCATTTCAACATCTGCAAATATTCCCCAATATGCCAGTTACAATTGCATTTAGTGATTCCAGAAAAGCTTTTTCTAATTAGATATATGTGAATTTGTCATGTTAGCAACATAGAGGTCATTCATTCATTCAAAAAATACTGAGTGCAAGGCAACAAAAACAAAATTAAGCAAGCAGACTACATCAGACTAAAAAGCTTCTGCACAGCAAAGGAAGTCATCAACAAATGAAAAGGCAACCTATGGAACTGGAGAAAATATTTGCAAATCATTTATTTAATAAGGCGTTAAAATCCAAAGTATATGAAGAACTCATACAACTCAATGGCAAAAACCCAAACTATCCCAATTAAAAAATGGACAGAAGATCTGAATAGACATTTTTCCAGACAACAGGCACATAGAAAGTAAAGATGCTCAACATCACTAATCATCAGGGAAATGCAAATCAAAACCACAGCGTGATGTCGCTGCACACCTGGGAGAACGGCTGTCATCAAAACGACAAGAAACAAGTGTTCACAAGAACGTGGAGGAAAAGGAACCCCGTGCACCCTTGGTTGGAATGTAAATTGGTGCAGCCACCGTGGAAAACATATGGAGCTTCCGCAAAAAATGAGAAGTAGAACCACCATATGATCCAGCAATTCCACGTGGGCTATCTGCACTGAAGAACAGGAAAATACTAATTTGACAAGGTATGTTCACTTCAGCATTATTTACAACAGCCAAGATACATAAACAACCTAAGCGTCCATCAAAGGATGAATGAGTTAAGACGTTAGGGCATATAATAATACACACACACGCACACAACAGGAAATAATCAACCGTAAAAAAAGAACAAAAGCTTGTCATCTGCAACAACATGGGTGGACCTCAGGGCTTCCCAGCTGTGCTAGTGATAAAGGACCCACCTGCTAACGCAGGAGACATAAAGACAAGCGTTCAATCCCTGAGTCGGGAAGATCCCCTGGAGGAGGGCATGGCAACCCACTGCCACATTCTTGCCTGGAGAATCCCATGGACAGAGGAGCCTGAAGGGCTACAGTCCATAGGGTCACAAAGAGTCGGACACAACTGAGCGTCTTAGCATGCACACACGGGTGGGCCTTAAGGGCATTACTCCAAGTGAAATAATTCAAACAAAGACAAATAGCATATGATCTCACATGTGAAATCTAAAACGAAACAAAGCTGATAGAAGTCTGGTCTCTGCTACAGGTGACGGCTGGGGGAGGTCGGTGAAGGGACTCAAAAGGTAAAAAGTAGAAACTTGCAATTATTAAAAAATAAGTCATGGGGAATATAGTCAGTATTACTGTAGTAATTTTTTGTTTTGGCCATGCTGAGTGACATGCAGGATCTTAGTTCCCTGACCAGGGATCGAAACTGAGGCCCCTGCAGTGGAAGCGCAGAATCTTAACCACCAGACACCAGGGAAGTCCTGGAAACTAGTTCTTAACATGCTATCACTGGACCTTATATTCTGGGGGAGCTGCAGAGACCAAATGAGAGCCTGCATCCACCGTGCCCCCTGGGGCCGCATAGTGCTTGGCACCGAGTGTAAACGCTCTGGAACTGCTTCCCATGAAGACAAAGAGGAGAAAAAGGAAGAAAAAGAGGAGGAGGACACTGATTTTTGCTCAGGGAATGTGAGGCCTGGTGTGGACTACAAGGCAGGACGGGACATGGGAGACCACACCTGCTGAACCTCTGTGGACTTTTCACACGTGCGTGAGTCAGCAGCGGAGGCCAGGCCTCAGGAGGGTTTGCGATGCACTGTGGTGTCTGCTGGCAGGTAGATGCCAGAGTGCAGGGACCTCAAGTGTCTGGTGGCTAATGTCATCATTATTCTCTTGTACTCTGTAAACCAAAGGGAGCTGAACACCTCTCCCTGGAGTGCCCCAACCTTCCCCAAACCAAGTCACCATGGCAATGAAGGCTTCTCCTTCCGAAGAACCAAACCTCAAGATGAGAGCCAAGAGCCCCATAAGAAAATATTTTTTAAAATGTGCTTCTGTAAACATAATGAGCATGAATCTTAATATTACTTAATGTAAAAATGAAACTACTTAATTTAGAATGTTTATATTTCATTAGAAACTCATGTTAAAATATCCTATTATAACAGGACCCCTATTACAGTAATATGAAAATACTAATTTTTCTTAAATATAAAAATGACACAAACATGTACGAATTCCAATAATATATTTAAAACAAAGATTTATTTTTTCCTGTTTTTGGCTGCACCCATGCAGCATGCAGGATCTTAGCTCCTCAACCAGGGAAAACAAAGATTTATTTTTAAAACTATCTGCATACCTTACCATATGATTAGGCCCTACTGTGGGAGCTTTACCTGTACGAACTCACTAAGTCCTCATGACAATCTTTCATTACATCATCACCTCTATTTTACAGGTGGGAAATCAGAGGGACAGAAAGGTGACATCATGCTGTAGACTT